>NC_051177.1:37032157-37632157 GCF_013339695.2 Rhipicephalus sanguineus
CAGCTCCTTGCACACCAAATGATCTGGAACATGAAAACAAACATGTATCTAGATGAAGAAGGAACACAGCAGGATCCCGACCTGTATGAGCACTTTGACCACATTATGCGTCATATTGTTGGCTGCCTGTCAGGGCCCGCAAAGCAGTTTTATGAAAGGAATTTGACTTTTTCCAGAAGATTACTGCGATTTCAGGGGAGATCAGAGTGTTTCCTAAAGGTGCAGAACGCAAAAAGGCATGCCTCAATGACTCTCAAGATTGTTGTCCAGCCTGGCTGCTACTTACCATCAAATCCAGAGGCAGTTGTCATAGACATTGACTACAAGTCCGGCACCCCTATGCAGAGTGCAGCAAAGGCTCCATTCCTTGCGCGCTTCAAAGTCTGTAGATGTGGAATCAAAGAGCTAGAGTCTAAGGCAATGAGTGTCTCGCAGTCAGGCATGCAGCAACTGAGCACTGGCAATGAGTATTGGCAAGCTGCAATCTTCAAGGTTGGTGATGACGTGCGCCAAGATATGCTGGCTCTGCAAGTAATTAGCCTATTCAAAAACGTGTTCAACCAAGTTGGATTAGACCTGTACCTGTTCATATAGAGTGTAGCCACGGCACTGGTTGTGGCGTGATTGAATGTGTTCCAAATGCAAGTCCACGTGACCAGCTTGGCCGGCAAACGGACATTGGCATGTATGAGTATTTCATCAAGAAATATGGTGACGAGTCGACAACAGCATTCAGAGAAGCTCGTCGAAACTTCATCAAGAGTATGGCCCTACAGTTGTTGTCGGGTTCCTTCTTCAAATCAAAGACCGCCACAATGCCAACATCATGCTGGATACAGATGGACACATCATCCACATTGACTTTGGCTTCATGTTTGAGAGCTCACCAGGTGGAAATCTTGGCTTTGAGCCAGACATCAAGCTTACGATGAAATGGTTATGATCATGGGTGGAAAGATGGAGGCAGCTCCATTCCGCTGGTTCATGGAACTTTGTGTGCGGGCTTACCTGGCAGTCCGACCTTATCGCGAGGACATGTCACATTAGTCTCTCTAATGCTTGACACTGGTCGCCCTGTTTTTAGAGGGCAAACCATCAAGCTGTTAAGGTCAAGGTTTGCTCCTCTTGCTGCTGAGAAGGAGGCAGCAGCATACATGCAAAAGATCATCAGGATTCATTCCTGAACTTCAGGACGCACTTATGATATGATCCAGTACTATCAAAACCAGATTCCGTACTAAGCAGCATTTGCCTTCGTGCTCAAGTGATGGCTAATGCAGAGGCACCAGCATTTATCTGTGCCTGGGGGATAATAATAGTTATTTGCTTCAACTGGCATTTTGTTCGATGGCACCACTTAGCTAGGTCTGTGCACGGTATTGGGTGTTTAGGAGTGTTGCTTGTATACTATGTCACTATGTTTTGATATTTTTGGGATGTATATCTTCCTTTGTTGTCTTTGCTGCAGGACCAACACTATGAACACTTTGTTTTATTATGGGAGTATATGTTGATGCTCAGATGGGCATGACTGCTTACCATATGTTTGCTTTTGTGGTACACTTTTGGCTCCTGCCTGTAGCATGTGTGTGCTGCATTTGTGAGCTACGGCTCATAGAGATCTGTTTTGTGATTGAACAAAATGTAGACGAATTGAGTGCATTGCACATGGCCCTTCATCATAGACCCTGATGGTTTTATCCAAATGATTGCTATTTGTAGCAGTGAAATAGATTGTACCGTAATCCACTGCAGGGATTTTAGGCTAATGCCAAATCATAGGTGAAGTTCCTTGTGTGCAATGTTGCTGATTTAGGAAAATGTGTTGCATCAGTGTTTGATGTAACAAAGCACGCATGTGTGCTAGGGATCTGGTCCTCACAACGATTGTGGTGTTGTAATCATGCAACTGGACTGTAGCTTGAGATACATAGATGTTTTCATGTAAGATGCTCTAGCACATTATATATTTGAACAAATGTGTGCATTTGTAACATTAACAGCTGGTGTCGTTATGGAACCTGTGATAATTTGTTTTGGGCTTGGAGCAAGGCGGTGCTTGTTGCAAATGCACAATTCTTTTCATTTTCTTGTTATGCGTTTCACGTTAATAGATATGTCAATGTTAATAAAGAGTTTACTTAGCACAACCACGATGCTATGTAGTTGCTTGCGATGCTATTGCGTGCTGCTCAATGATTTCAGTGGGTTGCTACCCTTGGGATTTCTACTATAATGAATAAACTACGAGCCTCAAAGGGAGAGGATTACTGAAAGGAAGCTCAAAACTCTCCCGTAATATCTGTTAATTAAACAAGATGGTTAAAATGCAGCCTGCTCCCTCCTCAGTTGTGGTTGGTGAGGATATGCAGCAATGCTTTTAAACATATTCAGCTTCCTGTTGAGAGGCATATGGCAATATTGCTAGCAATTACATTGAAATTATCCGAGAGCTGGTACGTATAAATGGCACAATTATGGCACATATAAATGGTTTTGTGTATGACGTTCACACACCACATTTTCTTGAGTTTAAAATGTTTCTCGGTCTTGCATAACAAAACCAATTGCTTTTTGGCCTTAATTATTAAGTGCATATCTTTTTATTTTATATATTCAGCCCTAGAATTGCTTGGATTATTATACATACAATTTTTCAAGTGGCTTAGAGTCAATCTGAATAACACTGAACAAACATCTTGATAACTATCTGTTCTTGTTTATTAAAAACGCACACTCATATTTGTTGTGTATTTGTGTGATGCTGGTTGAAGAGTTTGCACACTGCAATGTAATGGCTGTGTAGCAATGGTGCTGTGCAGTTCAACAGTGAAACAAGCACAGCCCATTATATATATATATATATATATATATATATATATATATATATATATATATATATATATATATATATATATATATATGGTTAACCTCGACATAATGAAATTATCGATATAACAAAGCATTTCGCTTTTCGCTACCTTATGTCAATTGAACATCTGAACCTCCATGTAAAGAAGCATATGCATCCGTGATTTCATATAACGAAGTTTCAGTGCAACCGCAATGGTAGACCAAAGCGAGAAATCGACACTTCAGCTGGGCTAGTCGTGATATTGGTTGAGTTGCACGCCATTCAGCGCGCTTTACGGCAGCGGCTTCAGGGGAAAGGGTGCGACTACATTAAACTGCAGAGTACACTGTACTGTAGGTGCAACCAATGCTCTCCTAGCTTTTGGAGCGGCGGAGAGGGAGTGCATGCGGCTTATTGTGGTAGGGCCCTCATGCTATGCGTCAGCGCCCTATAAGGAGTTTTTGTCACCGCCAAGTATCAAAAGGCAGCAGGAATAAACGCGACGAACTTTTACCTTAGCGATCGTTCAGGAAACATTGTGTCGTGACGCGGCTCGTATCAGTAAGCGATCTCGATCGGCGAGAAAAAGGAGGTATGATGCGAATGCTCAGTGATAAAGCCAACTTAAATGTTATCGAACCAATTATAACGGTGACCGAAATTCCTGACGCCGTACCGGGCCTTGCTCGACTCTATTCGGACATATGTGCGCGTGATACGGAGGCGCCGTAGTTCAGGTTGTCCTTGTTTTATGCGATTTTAAGGCCCGAACACACGTACGCGTTGCAGCGCGTCAACGCGTGACTTTTTGACGCGGCGTCGCGCCCTCTCCCTTTGGAGAGGAGGGCGCGCAGCTTCGCGTAGCCACGCGCCCTCTCTCTCCATAGGGATAGGGCGCGACGCCGCGTCAAAAAGTCACGCGTTGACGCGCTGCAACGCGTACGTGTTCGGCCTTTAGACCGCAGTTAAGGCCTGCACACGTACGCGTTGTAGCGTCAGGCGTGACCTTTTGACGCGGCGTCGCGCCCTCTCCCAATGGGGAGAGAGGTCGCGTTCTCTAACTCGATCCATAGGGAGAGGGCGCGCCCGCGCTGCCCAGCTGCAACACGTACGTGTGTGCAGGCCTTCACTTTTGGTTTTGTAAGTGCGACTTTTTCAAACGCTGCGCGTTTATCAAGCGAGTGGAAAGCAAGTGATTCGGTTCGGCGAGCATAGCACCGGCGCCGCAATACTCCGGGCCAGACCCGTAGCCAGGGGGGGGGGGGTGCGCCCCCCCCCCCCCCGAAATTTTGATTACACGTGGTGTTTTATCGAAAATAAATCATGAAAATAGGCGTTTTTCTCATATAGTCAAGGGCTTTCCAGCAAATGCCCCCCCCCGAAAAAAATTTCTGGTTACCTGGCTCCGGGCAATGGCCGATATTTTGATGGCAAGCCGCCGCGATAAACAGGCGCGATAGCTTCGCTTGTCGCATAATTACCACAGTGGGTTGTGGACCTGCATGTATTCCGGGTTTATGCGTGACGTTCGGCCGCTGCGAAGAGGACTTCGCCAGTGCAGCATCGAACCGCGGTAGCCGAATATCAGGTTCAGGAATTTTCGTTCACGTCTTTTAAATTAGTTTTTGTACATGCCGCATTATTCGTGCATTCTTCCGGCACTTCCATGCAAAAACAAAAAAAAGGAAGCGTTTGGCGACCATACTTGCTTTAAAGTCGAATTTCAATTTAACGAAGTTTCGATATGACGAAGTAAATTGCAGATTTTACCGTGTTCGTTATATCGGGGTTGTGTGTCAATCAAATGAGACTAACAGGTGAAAAAACGAAAAAAACATAGTTTAAATTGCTTGCTTTCATTTAATTGAATACTATATAAAGAGAGATTAAACATGAAAAAAAGATATATCTTGCTGCAGGTGATATCTGACTCCCACATCTTGCAACTACACGTGATGCTATACGAGTATGTCGTTCATGAGTTGGCAGATAGTGAAATTTATCCCTTAAGATATGTGTGACTTGTTGTGTACCTGTGCAATAACAAATATGAACGCATGCTAACAGCACCCATCAAAGATAATCAAGATAGTAAATCTAGAGGACATGGTCCTTGATGCTAGTGCCGTCATGCTTTGCGATGTTATGTCTTGGCGTTGAGCAACTGCACCTTCTCGCCTCTGACACCTCCAACCAGCAGCGTGGATTCTCAAAGTTGATGAGGCTGCGCAAAGAGAAAGAAGGATTGAAACGTTATTGCGAGTCGGCCTAGTTGGAATAAATTCATCTTTACGATTTCTGCGCACAAAAACACAGGGACAAAAAAAAAGAAATGCAAGGACGAGCGCTTATTATGGACGCACAAGGACGAGCGTGACACATGCGCTCGTCCTTGCGTTATTGCTCTTTTTTTTTTGTCCCTGTGTTTTTATTTAACGAAGAAAGACATGAATACATATGTCACAAGAGACCATAGGCGTGCGCAGGGTTCCCCATCAGGGGGGGGGGGGCAAAGGTTCATCGCAGCGGCCCCCACCCTACTAAGTCAATGTATGGGGCAGATTTTGCGCCCTCCCCCCCCTTTTTAAAAGACCAGAAGGGTCAATGTACGGGGCAGATTTTGCGACCCCCCTCTTAGGTGATTATGGGGGGGGGCGCCCCCCCCTGCCTTCCCTGCGCGCACGCCTATGCGAAGACCATGGAAAAGAACCGTTACATCAGCAACTTCTGAGCTGTGTGTTGCAATTTCGACAATGTAGTGGACCAGCACAACTAACCCATACTGTTGAAGATAGCATTTTGCATGAGTAAAATGTCAGAGGGAGGCTTGTTTTTTCCACAGTGCAACCTGTTGCACTGGCTTAGTGACAATTACTGGGCATTCATTCCTGGCAATGCACACTCCGCTGCAGAATGCAGAATTACTGCCACATTGATTCCAGGACAGCATGCAGCTTTCAAGCATATTGATAGAAATATTGTCTCAACCAGGCAAGCACGAACACACGGCACGCGAGCTGCATATGCCCAGCCAAGCATGCGACCGGCCTAGGGATGGTACCAAAGAGAGGGAGGAGGGAATGTAGCTGCTTTCCTGAGATTCGAACCGGCCCTATGTTGAACGTTCGTAACGAGTCTGACAACGGCAAATACCGAACGCGAGTGCGACCGGCGGAGATTTGATTGTGGCGCTCATCTGCCATATAAAGTAGCACTTGGGCCAACGGAAAGTGATCTTCGCAGTGCAGTATGTGGACTTTGCATTGGAGTATAACGTACTTTTTCTACATTGGCGGAAATAAAATACGAAAGGCGCGCTCCGAATAAGCGACAACCAAGCACGAGTGGCACGGCGAACGGTGATCGGTTCGGAAAAGTCGAGGATTGAGCACCGAATCATGGAGCTGACGCAGATAAGCACGTGCGTGCGCGCGCACGTGCTTATCAAGCCTAGAAAGCCTTTCTCTCCTCATCCTCGGCAATGGTACAAGACTGTCTGGTAAAGAAGAAGCGTAATTTGATAATGCATCTAAACTTCATTCACCTCATTTTACTCTGGCGCTGCCGCATCGGCGCTAACAGGGGGGGGGGGGGGGGGTGCTTTCAAACTTACCTGATTCTTTTTTTATTTTGCACGTGTAAACATTGTGTATATATACACGCAGATATACAAACACACGCATGGACATACGTAAAGGTTGGGTAACTCCCAACCGAAAGAAATTTCCGCGGGCCATATTTGCATATTGCGGAAAAAAATGCCAGGCCTGCGCTGAAACCGCAGCAAAGTCACAGCGAAAGCTGGAAGAGCGGCGTTTCTAGAGCCCGTTGTAAGCTCTCTTGGGGCTACTAATACAAGTACACCAGCAATTAGGTACCCACTACGCCATAAATCACAATTTTTGTGAAGTCGGGAAGCACCTACTAAGCCATTATTAGTCATTCTGCGGAGAAGCGAGGTACCAGCTACACGTCTGTAAGGCATTATGTGCACTTTGTTGACGCGACAACTGATGACGATGAAGAATTATGGCTCAGCCATTTGTAATGGGTTGGAAGCTTTAAACGGCCCACCAGTTATGTAATTTGCATTGGGTGACGCCCGATCGCTATTTCCCTCTCCCGCCATGCTGTATAACATACGTAGACGTGGGAGAGAGAAAGGGGGGGGGGGAGGCGAAGAACATTATTGAGACCACGAGGAAATGGATAATGCGCTTATGGGCTTCCTTGGCAACCAATACAAGTGCACTTGCGAGGAACCCACTACGCTATAAATAATTGTAATTTTTGAGAACTAGGGAAGCAGGCACTATGCCATTTTTCGTAATTCTACGGAGAGCCGTGGTACCAATGTAAGGCATTATGCGCACTTTGTTGAGCTGTGCCTGATGACGATGAAGAATTATGGCGGAGCCCTTGGTGATGGGTTGGAAGCATTCACAACCTACTCGTTGCGCAATTCGCATTGTGTGGCGCCTGGTTACAGAATTCGCGTTGTGCGACGCTTGGTGCTTATTTTACTCTTCTACAACGCTATATTGCATATGTTAATGTGGTTCCTTCCCGACATGAAGATTGTATAGGGTGCTTTTTGCAAAGCAGTATCTAGCACCGGCATGGCTCCGAGGTAGAACCACGGCCGCTACCTGTTTTTTTTTTTTTTCGTGGTAGAACACTGGGCTCCCACGCAGAGGGCCCAGGTTCGAACCTCGTTCCATCCCGGATTTTTTTTCTTATTTCCTTTTTTTCTTATTTCGTGCGATAGCGGTTACGGACATCGGCGGCGGCGGCGGCGGACAACTACGGCGCCAAAAACGGCCGTTGAAATGATCTCATAACAGCTTTGGCTGTAAAAAGTGACACTTCCCTAAGTCATTTGTCTCGTTTAGAGCTGTTAACGAGACACCTCGAATTCCGATATGGTTCACCAGTCAGTGTTACTTAGCATTACAAGAAAACCGCGCAGACTCAGCATCGCTGATCTTACTAAATTTTCTTTGCCCCCTTCCCCCTTCCCTCTCTCTCTCTTCATTGCTTTTCGTGGTGTACCGGTTCTATTTCAGTTTACTATAAGTTCATCGTGTAATATTTATATACAGTGTGCATATGATGGCCTTAAATTCAAATGACTGCAATTGGGACCTCGCTTTCAAAAAGATTTTTTTTTAATTTTACACAATAATATTTGTTTCTGAGCAAGCTCTTTGGCTACAAAAGAAATACGTAAGAAAGAAGTAGGAATAGAGCGATCTTATATGCTTCCTACTCTTTGTCAAGCTTTTTTCTCTCTCTCTCTCTCTCTCTCTCTCTCTCTCTCTCTCTCTATTCTGTCGCACTTTCGTGAACTTGTTACCGGTTACTCGTCTTCTTCGTTTTTTTTTTTTTTAACTGTTGATGGCACTTGCTTCAAGAATACTATGGCACGTGTCTGCATTTCGAGGCTGACAGAGCTGTACACCGTGCGCCGTCAATCTTACCTGTGATCGTCTCAAGAAATCTATTCCGAGGCTGACTTCGGGGAAAGGCTCCTTCTACTGAAGAAAGAAATAGAGAATCAATTTAGGACAATGTTTAACTCACTCACTCCACTCACTCACTCACTCACTCACTCACTCACTCACTCACTCACTCATCATCACTCACGCACTCACTCACTCACTCACTCACTCACTCACTCACTCACTCACTTCACTCACTCCCTCACTCGTCTTTCATCCTGGATTACTATGAATTCTCACAAAAAAATTGGTCGCTTTGCTCTTGCAACAGCTTAGTGACACAGCTTAAATTATTATAATATTCTTATTTAGAGTATCTTTAAGTGCAATCTGTCATGTTCAGGATGCCATCGGAGCGAAGAAGACAGGAAACTAACCCACGGCAAACTCGTACACTTGCTTCCAGGAACCGAATTCCAGGTCCACATATTTTACGCAGCCTCTGACCGGCGTCCTGAGAGTGTACAGGTGTTGGTGCAAGCCACTGGCATCCTGTGGACTCTGCTTCCAAGCCATCACCTGATCGCCAAGCCTTGAAGGAGGAAGAAGTGACGAACTTTCGGACTGCGTGCTCATTTGAGCGACATGCGCGCAATAGACCATGCTTTCCTTATTCAAACATCTACGTGCTTATCGTTGCACTGTCACTAAAATTTCGGACCGAGTTCTCCGTTATGGAGATAAAACGAGAGAGAAAGAAGGATTCGTACTTGAATAACGCTTTGCCTTTATAGGCAGGTATATTGAACCAGGGAAAAACGCCTTTTCGGGATGGTTCTGCGTTAAGTATATTCCGGACTATATAGCTGGCATGAAATTTTCTTCAACTGCGAATATTTCTCTCGATTTCGCTGTCTCTGACAAAAGACAAAAGAAAGGGCGAGCTCGTTGGGGAATAAATGAATGCTAGCCACCTGCGCAGGATTAGGTCAGATGGTATAGGCGACCATCCTGGAAAGCGTTTGGTCCCGAGTCAAATCACTGACCAGGTCAAGTCTTTTGCGAACTGGGGAGCTTCCTTTTGAAGAAGTCCGTACTGGTTGCCTTCGTGCTAAGAACAAGTGGATGATGAGAAGTCTTCAATTTTAATCTATTTCTTATTACATGTTATGAATATCCTCGGCGTAAACATGACCCTTCGGCTGAAAGATGGGAGCTTGAGTTGCATCATTCTCAGAATAGCACACGTAAAATGGGACATGCATATGCAAGACAACGCTGAACAAATTTTTTCTTTTATAAAACAAAAAAAACAGACCGACCACAGCAGCCACGATACCACCGTGTAAACAATATCTGCTACTTTTAACAAGACGATAATCTGCATCCTTATGCTTGCTTCTTTGTCGATATTGTACGTCCGATTGATTGCCCGCTCGCGTTGTGATTGTGACGTCTTTAATTCCGTTCTTCGCGTCTAAATCATTTTCGGCTGTTATGCGGAACTATCAAAATGGCAGCCCCGCTAACTGTAAGCTTGCACGGTTTATCTTGTGCTAATCAGCAGAGAACGAGATTCAACGTACAGTTCTACAACATATCTCGCGGGGAGTACACATCAACGTTTAAAGGGACATTAAAGCGCAAAACGATTTTTCTCATATTATAGTAAAGTACTCTTCCACAATACCAAAAACACCACGCTTGCTGCAAGAAGGCGCTTAGTAAGCGAGAAAACGCTCAAAAACAAAATGTGGGTGGCGACGCCACCTTGAAGTTTCCGCACCATTTGTCGTGACGTCACATGTTTTGACGGCGCCTACTAGGGACTACGTAGTTCCTAATCGGTAAAAATGAAGTGCATTGTCCTCTGATGGGGCCATAGACTTAACATACCAAGTCTGGCATAATTTTGTTGAACCAATGGCGCCAAAATACTATAAATAAACTTTGAAATCCATCACGTCACGCCGGGAGATTTCGGCGCGAAATTTAAAAATGACACTTTGAACTTGATTTTCTCCTCTATTAATAAACCTGTGCTGGCGAAATTAACGACATTAGAGTTATCAGAGCACAGTTTATCGATCTAGGTCGATTCATTGTTTCTCTTTAGTGTCCCTTTAATGCAGTTTTGTCTTGAATTTCGCGGATGAGTACAAGGCACCAAAGAAGGCACAGTGCGCGGAGAGAAGAGTGTAGACGACGATGATGATTATATCAAGGCCACATGATGCCTCGTAAAACGCGAAAAGAGACCGTCGACGGCTTCGGCCTAATTACGATGTCATCATGACGTCACAAATCGTCAGAATTTGTGACGTCACGCGACGATGTCATCACCCGACTTCGTCGCTTGGTCAAAGGTGGGCCGATCCCGGAGGCACTGCAAAACCACGTGAGGTAGTGCACGGCCGGTCTGGAGCGCGCGCCTCCAGATCTGCCGTGGGTACTACTGGTAGTGAAAGCTTTTGGGGCCGGGAGGGGGGGGGGTCAATGCGATATACTGAGAATAAAATGATGATAGCTTTCGACTTCGAGTCGTGTTAGCCTCTTAGGCGAATGCTTATGAGAGCGTGTGACTTTTTATGCTATAGCTGCCCATAATATAGCGGGCGATCAAACGATCCTGACCTGGCAAAAGTAAGGCTCTCTAAGTCACTTGGGCGGGGTATTACCTACATGATATGACTGAAACTGCAAGTATCCCGCGCGCCACCACTGCTTCAATCTTCATTTGGTTGTGTATCCACATACCTGAGGCGGTGCACAGTGTGCTCCGACATCGTCGAGAACGGACATGACGTGTTCAGCAGTGCGCACACGGTGACGCCATTGCACTGAAATGAGCATGATCATCACTACGTGAAAGGTCTTTAAACGCGTGCAGTTATTTTTGTTGGCCTTATCGCGGGGCATACACTGAGGAGCTCGTTAATCAAACACGCGCGAAACTGCAGAATGCTCTCATATACACAAACCATTCAATCATTTTAGTCGAATTGGCTGCATTTATGAAAGATAACTAAGTTTCAACGATGGTAGGAGCAGAATCTCGATTTATGGTTTCGTATATTTTAGGGAACTGCCGGAAATTGGTAAGCTAAAACATAATAGAAGCACGAGTTTTACAGATCCGTAACTATAAGCGCGAAATACAGTTGTCGCCATTATGTAAAATCAATCTCTAAAATTGTTCGAGGCGGGGAAATGTATGAATTTTACAGCTTACCCTAAAATTATTACAGCGTCTATGGAAATTTCACAATGCCGGATTCGATCTAATTAGTAGTATACCTAATTTGGTCCAATGATTTGACAGTGCAACTTACAAAATTCTGATACTTATTTTTACTGATGAGTTATGGAGGTTGTAATTTTTTACCGCCAATTCTTTTTTTTTTCATTCAGTGGCGCCGCGGGGTAAGCAGGTGATGCAACAAAACAAGCTTTAGTAACCACAACGCATGACCGCACTAGTACCCGCGATCAGCTGATTTCTTTCATGCTTAGCCAAACATTATGTAAACCCACCATGTCCAAGCACCATCGTACTCGAACAATTAGAGCGACTTTTTCACCTTCGTACCTGAGAGCGTAAATTTAGTTTACAAAAATGCAGTACAATATTAATTGCAAATATTAACTGAATAAAGTTTTACGTATTAGTATTTATTATTAATTCAGTAATTCGCTTCCTCAGCTGTCTCCACTGAGATACGCTATAATATGGTGGGTTTAACGTCCAAAACCACCATATGAAGTATGAGAGACGCGTATGGAGGGCTCCGGAATTTCGACCACCTGTGGGTTCTTTACGTGCACTAAATCTAAGTACACGGGCCTCAAACATTCTCGCCTCCATCGAATGCAGCCGCCGCGGCCGGATCTGAAGATACGCTATACAGCATCAAGTTGCCATAGTTATGTGCTTTGCTGAAAGTCTACCATACTTAAAACTATACAGAATTTGGAGGTAAAGAAATGAGAACCTTAAGTTGCGCGTTTAAATCAAAAAGCTTATGCAAGACATCATTCCTTTTCATGGGTGACTGACTAAGGTGTGCGAATATTCGAGTTTCGAATTCGAATCGAATACCCTAATCGAATATTCGATTCGACTTTCGAATAGCTATTTCGAACTTCGATAATTCGACAGGACGAATATCAAAACGCGACAAATGCCAATGTGCAAACTTCGTGAAGCTGGGGTGGCTAAAACTAATGCTAACGTCCTTACATTAGGCCTTTCGTTAAAAACTTTTCACACCGTTTCCTGTTCAAAAGCGAGCGCATGTTTACTTCAGAAGAATTAGTCATTTCAGCACGTCTATGTTAGTGGGATACTACGCCAATCTCACCTTTACCCAAGAACATTAAGGATGGCAAAATGGCTCAACACGCTACAAGATCTAGGCAGCGATCACAGTATCCTCGAAATCACTGGAAAAGCAGGCCACGCAGTCTAAGCAGCAGCTCAAAATTGTAGACTGGACAAACTCAGACAAATTCGCAAGGAAAATAATCTATCTCAATATAGGTACTGGACGCAGCTTAAACAGGATGTTAACTTAGCAACACAAGTCATCCCCCGGAGCGCAAATGGACAGGTAGACAGTAAACTTTTACATATTGGGAAGCAAACAGTCTCCTGAGAAGATGGAAAACCCAGACACAACAGGACGCTCCGACGAAGAGCTCGGCTTAACAGAGACATAAAACATACGCACAACAGCTCTGCAAACACAATGGGAGGAAACATGCACCTCTATGATAAACAGTTAGGGCTAGCCAGAACTTGGAACCTTCTCAGGTACCTTTTGAGTCCCGAGGACACTAAAGCCACGTATAGACAAAACATAAACAAAATATTACACGCATATGAAACACACCGAAGAAATTTTATTGATGAGGTAGCCGCACGGTATTTATCTCGGGTAAGCCAGCATACACCCACATTACACAGGCACCAAAAACGCCACTAGACGCAGAGATCATGAGCGGAGCTGAGAGCAGCTTTACAAAGGTTAATACCATTCGGCTCCAGGTCTTGACGGTATAACAAACAAGATGATCCGAATCTCGATGATGCTTCTCTAGAACAACTTACCAAGTACATGAACGACTGCTGGGATTAGGCACAATACCACACATGGAAAACGCTCAGATTATTCTAATACCTAAACCAGCAAGCGGCTACAGTTGGAGAACTTGAGGCCCATCTCGCTCACCTTCCTGCCTGGGAAACTTATGGAACACGTTGTCCTAACAAGACTAACAAACTATCTCGAGGACAACGACGTTCTTCCGCCAACCATGTTGGCTTCCGGAAAAGTTGTCGACACCGGATGCAATGCTCCAACTTAAACATGAAACATAGATAACACAGTCGAAACACCAAAGCTGTTCTAGATTAGACCTCAAGAAAGCTTTTGACAGTGTTACGCACGAAACATATTAACAGAATAACAGAGCTAGGCCTAGGCCACGAGTATACCCTATATTCGACTTCCTAACTAACCGAAAAGCTGTATTAAGATTGCGACGTATCCGAGGAACTACAGCTCGGAAGCGCAGGTACGCCCCAAGGGTCAGTAATCTCTCCTATGCTGTTAATCTTGCTCTGATTGGCTTACCACAAAGCTACAGAAATCGACGGCCTCCATCATACCATCTATGCTGACGATTACCTTATGGGTGAGCGATGGCAGTGATGGACAAGTTGAAATACATACAACGTGCGATAGAAACAGTCGAACAATCTTATCAGGAACCGGCTGGCGTGTTCGGCAAGAATCTGAGCTCCTCATTATAAACCATCACGACGCGGCCGAAACCACGCTATACGAGGAAAAGAACCCTGGAATTCACCTCACTACGGCGGATGGTAACCTATACCCAAGGTGGACAGGATCAGAGTGTTGGGACTCATTATTGAGTAACGGCCATAATGGGAGACCATACGCAATTAGACCGATTTAACGTCTCAAATCATGCGGCTACTTAAACGCATCGCCAACAAATATAGCGAATGAAAGAAGGCAATCTGCTTAGACTAGTTCAAGCGTTTGTAATAAGCAGATAGTTTACGTAGCATATCTTACGATGGGCACTCATCAGAAGATCAAATTAGATTGTTTAATCAGAAAATCAGCAGCAATTGACTCTCCATCACCTAGCAACGATAGTCTAGCAGCTAGTCTTCACAATACCCTGGATGAGCTAATCGAGGCACAACGCCTCGCTCAATACGAACGCCTATCCAAACTAAACAGGCAGGCAAATTTGGATCGCTAGTATTACTTATCACACCCCATGGCGTCAAAGTAGATTGCCCAGTATTAGAGGCGTGATAACCGTGCTTCCTATACCCAAGAATATGCATCCCGCCCCCATCAGGGCAGACGGAAAGCAGAGCACGCGATATACAAAAGAATTTGGTCCAGCATGACACCGTATTCGTAGACAGCTAGCAGACAAGCGCGCCTACACAGCCGTGTGATAATTATGAGGGAAAATGTTTGACGAGTGCTACCGTCAGTACGCCACACGTAGAAACCGGCAGAGGAATAGCTATCGCATTAGCCAGCACAAACCAAGCGGACGTGATCGTCAGTGATTCGCAGACGGCGATACGAAACTTTGCAAACGGCCGAATCTCCCCAGAGGCACTTCGAATTCTAAAACTCGGTAATAAATCAAAAAAAAGTGTCCATCTGATATGGACACCCGCTCACACACTATCAGAAGGCAATGAGGCGGCGCACCGCTGGCTCGAGGGCTTACAGACCGAGCATCGATTAGTGCCGTCTCAGGAATACGATGAGTGGGAGTGGGAAGATAGAATGACCACATTTCACGAATTACAGTACACCATAGATTGCAGAGGCGTACATTCCCACCGCCTCATCCGAAATTAAGCAAGAAACAGTCTGTCGAAGGCGGCAGTTACAAACCCGATCCTACCCGAGTCCAGCTATCATGCATGTAATACACCCAGACTTATACACGACAGACAAGTGGACATTGGACTCTAGAGCCACCTTAGAGCACATACTATGGGGATGTCCAGACATAATAAACAATAGCTGTGATGCAGCCTTAAACAGCGACAGCCTCCGCGCGCGCTGGGAGTCTGCGTTGCTCAGCTCGGCCTGGAGCAACAACTCTGGCCGTCCAGCGAGCCGAGGAAGCCGCCAAGGGCCAGCAACCCTTGGCCGAAGCCTAGGCGGGATCCAGCCCATCCACCAATTCGCAGGGCAATCAATAAAGTTAATTCATCATCATCAAACGCGAGAAAAGTGGCAAGCCCTTCTCAACTTTGCTTCCGGACTTCTTGCATAGTTGTCCCATATGCTGCAAGGGCCGTAAAACGTCCCGACTTTGGCCCGCGAAACTCTTGATGATTGGTTTCAGATGCGAAAATTTGTTCACGATGCGCAGTCGCCACTGCAGCACTGACCACTCGTTCAGAAATTCCGTTCTATCAGAAACTCCCATCGTTTCGGCGCGCAATGAAAACGCTGCTGTAAACGGGCGCCCGAAGATTTTCGGGCCCAGAGCACCCATAGCGATGCAGCAAATAACGTGACCGTTGTCAGATGAGCGCGTTGCACGGCCACACAAAAAAAGCTAAAGCTATCTACCGCACCACCCTCCGTTACACATATAGGAGGGTAAAAGTGGCGCTGCTGACTAGAATGGCGGCTCTTCCATCATATGGATGCACGGCCATAAAAGCTGAAAAAGAAAAGACTCCTGAACAAGCGTAGTTTCCGTAGCTTCCTTGATTTTTTTTTTTTTTTTTGTCTTGTCGTACTGGCGGCGCACGCTTCGATACTATTCGATATTCGATTCGATATTCGATATTTTCGGCCACTATTCGGCATTATTCAATTCGAATTCGCAGGAGGATCGAAGGTGGGCCAGTTGGTAATTCATTTTCTTCGCTCAGCGAACTGGGAGCGTGGAAAATACACGAAGGACAAAGCGAGGAACCACACAAGACGAGCGCTCACTAACAACTGATTTATTTTCCACATCGGAAGGACACATTTACACACAAATTGCGCATGTCAAGAAAGATTATACGACGGCATGAATAGCATGCGAAGCGTATGATCAAGGCACATGTCTAACGGTTTCTAGGTAGCTCAATTCACAGTCATGCAGTGACAGGGAAGGATGACTTATACATGATCTGTATTCCTGGAAATGTGATATGATTCAGATATTTCGCGCGTAGTTTGTTGAGGATGCCGGAACAACACAACTGTATTCTCAAACAGAGGTTGGCACTTGCACGAAAAGCAATGTGACGCTAAATGGGAGTAAGATGTATTCTTCAACGAGCTTTTGTGTTCTCTGAGACGCACGTTCACACATCGGCCGGTTTGGCCAATGTACATACGTCCAAGAAAGGGGTATCTTATACCACTCCGGTGTTGCACTTAACAAACTTGTTTACATGCTTCTGGAGGCATCTTCTACCTTTAGATGCATTCTGTGCCCTCCTGTGCACCATTGAACATATACTGCCCAATTATGGGTGCAGAGAAAACAACGCGCACCCAAACCGGTTTCCCACATTTTTTAACCCATGGCCATTTTATGAATGTAGGGGATTACCGCCGCACGCTTCTTTTTTTCTTCTTCCCTGTTCCCCGACGAAGTGCATGTGTGTTTTCATTATTTTTGACCGTACGCAAGAGCTTTTCACAGACTGAGGCTATTACGTAGGAAGGGTATCCGGCACCTATTAGCCGTTCTAACTGTGCTACGAAACCACTTTGCATGGTATGGAGGCAACATTTTCGAGGGCTGAACGTAAGCACGACATTACTATTCCGCGTTTAACGAGCTTGGAATGACCAAAGAGTATCTAGAACGGGTTTTGCAGAACGAGGATTATATCTCCAACAAAGATGCTTATTACCGAAAAACAGGGAAAGGTCTAGGAACTGCAATTTGTTATTTGGGAACCTCGGAGGTAAACCGGAGGCCCATGCCTTCATTCTCGAAGCATGCCTTGACAATTTCAACGTCCCTGCTGAACCCTTTTTGATGATGATTAGATAATTCAACATAACGGAATACTTTTGTGTTTGGCTGAAGTTTAGTGCTTAGGGCTGCATCCACCTTCCCAGAAAAATTTGGCTTAAAACAGGGGCCACACTTGAACCTATACAAACACCTGATTTTTGCATGTACAGTTCCCAAGCCATACGACGAAGTGGACTTCAAATAGAACGTCAGAATTTCTAAAAAGACTGAGTCGACACTCCTGTGCTATTCCTGAACGATATCTCATCATTGTCTTCCACAATGCACTGCTCTACGCTGTTTAACAGTTGATCATGCGGCAAAGAATAATATAAGTCGACTACATCAAGACTAAAAGCTGTAACACCCGGAACATTCACATTTGTTGAGGTATTCAACCACGATACCAGAATTTTTTACGTGAAAGGGTCATTTACGCGCAACGCAGAAAGATGTTTTTGCAGATACTGAGATACAGCCAACTGCCACGTATCCCTTTCTGAAACAATCGCACGCAGGGCATTTCCGGTTTGTTTGTTTTAATGGAGTAAAAATTTCTAGCTCTACACCTTTCGCCTTTTCTACTGAAGAACCAAGCTTTCCTAGTTAGCCTTTTTAGCAGCGATATCGCTCTTGTCTTTACTTCCTTGCTTTTCACAGAAAGTGGTTTGAAATTCCTTTCTATGGCTTCCTCGGCCTTCTTAAAAAAATCTTGTTCATTCATGATGACGAAGACCCTTCCTTGTCAGAAATGAGTACCCTTAGCTGATTGTTCAAACAAAACTTAACAACTGGTTGAATGCTCAATTTTCTACTGAAATGGCTAACACTGCTCGAAACTGCTTGAACACATTCTGTTACACACCTATAACGTTCTTCCCTCCTTGGCCAGCTTGGAGACGGTCCTTGCGTGGTAATCTTTTCTTCAGGTCGAAGGGTAGGTTCCACGGAGAACTTCGGGCCTTTTCGCAGAACTTGCTGAATTTCTTCTGGCACAGACACATCACTTAGGTTCAAGAAACGTCCCTCGCCTGAAGCTTGTTTTTTCCTGACAGGTATTGTGGTCTGATGCATTCCACAGGGTTTCCGTGACAGATGTCGAAGTTTTGCACCAGTCGCGATACGAACCGCGGTTGTTGCTTCTATGTCCGTCTTGGTCACAAATGACCCTCAGCCAGTCCTTATACCACCGGACTTGTGTGTACCATTCCGACGAACGATTCGGCACATCCTCTTGGTATGACCAAACGACGGACTGATCAATCCAAACAGCATTTGTACATCTGCCGGACATGTTCCTTGACGAAGGTGCCACGATGCTACTCTTGCCCGACATGTAGCGACAGCAATCCACGATGCCAAAAATCCACGATGCATTCAACCAGTTGTTAAGTTGTTTGAACAATCAGCTAAGGTACTCATTTCTGACAAGGAAGTTCTTCGTCATCATGAATGAACAAGATTTTTTTAAGAAGGCCGAGGAAGCCATAGAAAGGAATTTCAAACCACTTTCTGTGAAAAGCAAGGAAGTAAAGACAAGAGCGATATCGCTGCTAAAAAGGCTTAACCTAGGAAAGCTTGGTTCTTCAGTAAAAAGGCGAAAGGTGTAGAGCTAGAAATTTTTACTCCATTAAACAAACAAACCGGAAATGCCCCTGCGTGCGATTGTTTCAGAAAGGGATACGTGGCATTGGCTGTATCTCAGTATCTGCAAAAACATCTTTCTGCGTTGCGCGTAATGACCCTTTTCACGTAAAAAATTCTGGTATCGTGGTTGAATACCTCAACAAATGTGAATGTTCCGGTGTTACAGCTTTTAGTCTTGATGTAGTCGACTTATATTATTCTTTGCCGCATGATCAACTGTTAACAGCGTAGAGCAGTGCATTGTGGAAGACAATGATGAGATATCGTTCAGGAATAGCACAGGAGTGTCGACTCAGTCTTTTTTAGAAATTCTGACGTTCTATTTGAAGTCCACCTTCGTCGTATGGCTTGGGAACCTGTACATGCAAAAATCAGGTGTTTGTATAGGTTCAAGTGTGGCCCCTGTTTTAAGCCAAATTTTTCTTGGGAAGGTGGATGCAGCCCTAAGCACTAAACTTCAGCCAAACCAAATATTCCGTTATGTTGACGATTATCTAATCATCATCAAAAAGGGTTCAGCAGTGGACGTTGAAAGTGTCAAGCATGCTTCGAGAATGAAGGCATGGGCCTCCGGTTTACCTCCGAGGTTCCCAAAGATAACAATTGCAGTTCCTAGACCTTTCCCTGTTTTTCGGTAATAAGCATCTTGTTGGAGATATAATCCTCGTTCTGCAAACCCGTTCTAGACTACTCTTCTGGTCATTCCAAGCTCGTTAAACGCGGAATAGTAATGTCGTGCTTACGTTCAGCCCTCGAAAAATGTTGCCTCCATACCATGCAAAGTGGTTTCGTAGCACAGTTAGAACGGCTAAGGTGCCGGATACCCTTCCTACGTAATAGCCTCAGTCTGTGAAAAGCTCTTGCGTACGGTCAAAAATAATGAAAACACACATGCACTTCGTCGGGAACAGGAAGAAGAAAAAAAGAAGCGTGCGGCGGTAATCCCCTACATTCATAAAATGGCCATGGGTTAAAAAATGTGGGAAACCGGTTTGGCGTGCGCGTTGTTTTCTCTGCACCCAATAAATTGGGCAGTATATTTCAATGGTGCACAGGAGGGCACAGAATGCATCTAAAGGTAGAAATGCCTCCAGAAGCATGTAAACAAGTTTGTTAAGTGCAACACCGGAGTGGTATATATATACCCCTTTCTTGTGGACGTATGTACATTGGCCAAACCGGCCGATGTGTGAACGTGCGTCTCAGAGAACACAAAAGCTCGTTGAAGAATACATCTTACTCCCATTTAGCGTCACATTGCTTTTCGTGCAAGTGCCAACCTCTTTTGAGAATACAGTTTTTTGTTCCGGCATCCTCAACAAACTACGCGCGAAATATCTGAATCATATCACATTTCCAGGATACATCAATGTATAAGTCCTCCTTCCCTGTCACTGCATGACTGTGAATTGAGCTACCTAGATACCGTTAGACATGTGCCTTGATCATACGCTTCGCATGCTATTCATGCCGTCGTCATAATCTTTCTTGACATGCGCAATTTGTGTGTAATGTGTCCTTCCGATGTGGAAAATAAATCAGTTGTTAGTGAGCGCTCGTCTTGTGGTTCCTCGCTTTGTCCTTCGTGTATTTTCCACGCTCCCAGTTCGCTGAGCGAAGAAAAAAAAAAGAAAAATTCGAATTCGATTTGAGATGAAATTTCACTATTCGCACACCCCTAGTGACTTCTTTACCTCGCAGTTCACCATGGGCCGGTACGTGCATTCTCTTGAGTGATGTGACCTCGTCGAGCGGTGGTCCATTGACGCTGTTAATCAGGCGCGGTGGGAGTCCGTTCGCTTGGCCGGCAAATCCGCTCGCTGTTCGGTCCTGAAAGCATTGTATTGAAAGATGGCCTATAGCTTATGCGTTTATTTTATGTATGTACACCTTGTCAGAGGCGGCGTAGCTTTTCAAATTTTCCGGGAACTTATTTTCGCACGCAAAAATCTCATTGCTGTAATCAAAATTCGAAGTTTACTTTCACAAGGTTCATTCCAGCAGTATATACTATGTTAGAATAAGTACAGCCGGTCAGATACGAATGTTAAGGTTCAGGCACGGAGGATAGGAGGGGCAGGAGGCCAGCGTATTTTTCAACGTAACGCTTTTTTTTTTTGTAGCCGTCCCCCTCATCCTCGCGCTCTCTCGTCACAGCCGGTGCGTCATTGGCTTAGTGCGGTCACGTGGTGTGTACTTCAACGTGACCATGCTAATCACAAGCGTCCACAAAAGGTTCCAAAGATTTTTTCTTGTTTTTTTTTATTATTCTTTTTTTTTACGTACCGTGTTTATGACAGTCCGCGCACGGACAAGAAATTAATGCACAGAATAGAGCTTCAAAACGAGTATCAATAATGAAGTTTAATACGACATAAACTACACAAAAAAAAACAGAAGTCGCAGTTACCGGTCGTGCTTCGCCACAGCTACATACATGCATCAGCAGGATGTGATAGTAATGTGATAGAGCGGCTTGGTAACTGTATATTCTATCCTTATAAATTCATATCAGCTCACTATTGATATTAGCCCACTCGCGCACGAGAAGCAGTTGCGAGGTAGCGCTGGGTTTCGCGTCATTCGCGTGATTTCTTCATACGTTCAAATAATGCGCTACACAAGAAACATGGTCACTTCGTCTTTGAGGTAACCAAGGTGCATTTGGTCTTCATTTCGTCTTTTGGCGCGTGTCTGACGTCGTTCGTGCGTTGATGGTATATCGCAGCATGTGCTTCCCGCGAGTGCTCTCCATGAGCGAGTGCGCTAATAAATAGTGGCTGGTTAGAATCTGATAAGAATACAACATGCAGCGCCCAAGCCGCTATACCACGTTGATGGTATATCGCAGCATGAGCACTCCGCATGACAACCTATAAGGCGTCAGTTAGAGCAACGAAGACTGCTATTCAACAGAGGAACAAACAGTGTATATAAACGGCGCAGCTTACGCATTGCAGCATATAACATGAGCGTGATACGCATGCACTGTACGGTGCTAATACGAACCTGCAATGATTGCAGCACTGCGGACGCCTTGCGCTGCGCACGTACGCGCTGTCGTTTGTATGCGGCAAGACAGATGTCGAACTGATCGTCCGCGCTGTTCATCCTGCATTGCTGCTATCTGCCTCATCTTCCATGTTTCGCGTTGAAATTGCAACAGCAAATGAAAACTGCGTAAAGAAAGAAAATCTTAGGACGTGATGCTCGCAACGGCATAACACTTCACTGGCGGAGGATTACTTCTGAACACATCGTGAAGAAAACAGCTTGCAAACAATGATGCATTAGGTGCATAAGGTTACAGAAACAAAAGCCCACGAGCTCTGGCTGTCATTCAGTTGAAGATTAGAATTAATGCAATGTTTCGTTCATTTCTGTATAACGTCGCCGCAGCTTGGAAAGAACGGTCTGAGCATCCCGTTCTGCGCATGCGGAGGAACAGAGACGAACTAAGTTTATTTACCTGAAATGCACTTATACAGGTTACAGACATTCAAGTCGTTCTGACGTCCTGACGTCCTGACGAGTACATATAAACGTCAAGTATATGGATCCCGCACTAATATCCCGCTGCCTGATTCAAGGTGCCGTTTTAGAGGCCACGTTTCACCTGTTGATCACGACGTCATAAGGACCAACAAGAACGTACAACGTGGCCCTCTTTTTCTCAGAAACGCGAACTCTACATCGATTGCCACTGCCAGCTGAAGCGACGAAGTGCCGATGTCTTTTCTTGAGTGCTTGATAACAATCTACGTGCAAAAGTCGCGTCGCGGTCATCGATCACAAATCACATCCGGTATCGGAGGCTTGCACGTGACTAATATGCCCAGGTATAGGTAAATGTAAAAAAAAAAAAGCGCCGCTACGAGAAAGGGCTTTCTCGTGAGCCCATCTAGCCGCTTTGCTCACGCATTCATCAGATTAAGGAAGCGATATCGAGCCGAACAGCTTTTAAGATTCAAGGCCAAATGTTCTTAACTGGTTCTGGCATCAAGAAGCACCCTTTTTGAGGTTACTGAACCACGATGAAGAAAATACTCCAAACGCGTAAAAATTTTAATACAAACAACACGTACCTGCCTCGCTCTTTTTCCTTGAAACGCCGGCACCGACGCGGGCCGCATCGCTCTGTCGGTCGTCAGGGAAACATTTGGAGGCGAAGTAATTAAAGAGAAAGGCGGTGGAGGAGGGAATCGATGGCTTGCCAGGCGCGACGTGCGTGCCTTTCTCTCACAAACAAGGCATCGCCGGAGCGATAACAATCACGCGCCCTTGTTGTAATAACTCGCGATCGACCCAGCGCGTGACAGTGGGCTGCAGGTTCGCGAGACATACATATACGTATATGTATATATATACACACGACGGTCACTGCACGCCACGGTACCGCGTCGTATACTTCCCATACGGCGAGGCGCCTCTCTCGCAGCTTCGATCTCGCACTCGCTGTGTCATTCCGCGCGTGGCATCGAAGCCACTTATGAAAAAAAAAGGCGACCGCGTAGCGATGGAAGTCGATTAGAAGTGACGCATGTAGGCGACACCGAATGATAAGAAACGAGTCTTCATATTCAGCAGCCTGCGTAGTCAGAGGAATAAACTGTTGGGCGAGTTGGCACTGCAGGATGATTAAAGATAGCGCGAAATAGCGTGGGACGTACAAACGAAGAAAGCCACAGAAAAGCGTAATGAGAGAGAGAAAGATGAAGAGGACGGCCGGGATGTTAACCAGACATTAGCATCCGGTTTGCTACCCTGCACTGAGGTTGGGAAACAGGGGTTGGAAAGAGGGTGTAGATAAAAAAGTTCACTTGTTAGTACGAGCTTGTCCTGTAGCTTTCTTGGTCTTGTCCCACGCTATTCCGCGCTCTTCTTAATCCTGCTTATTTATGCATACTTCAATGCGTTATCATCCGGATTATTAAAGTTGGAAAAGATGCATGCGTATGATAAATAATAAATAAATAAATAAATAATATAAAATATATATATTTTTTGCATATATCCATCCATGTGTATCATTGTAGTGAAGCCTGTTCGAAGTTGAGTGTATACGAATTAAGGTGTAGATTGGAAATAGGTTAAGTATAGACCGGAAGTTATTCAGCTATAATACAACGTGGTCAACCGTTCAGGAATCGGAAGTCAAGACCGGGATTGGGTGTCCGGAAGTCACGTGACGGACTTGAAGTGTTACAGCGGCAGTTAGGCGTGATCCAGAAGTGAGGTGTGACGAAAAGTGGGCGACAGAAATCTGAAGTGGCAAAACAGAAGTCTCGACAGTAGGACCAAGTTAAAGAGGTGCCCCCGACGTAACGCTAACGCATTTCTCTCGCGCTCACCCCTAAATTGTCACTAAATTTTTGTTTGAACGTTGCCTTGCTAGCTGCGATAAAATATATAATACAGTTGCACTTCATTACTTCTACCGTCGTATCGGTAGAGCAAGACGGCGTTGAACAGCCACCCGCGAAAAGGAGAAGACACAACACAAGAAACCAATTATCTCTTTTCGTTTTTGGCTATTTCAAATGCAGCTTGTGATACACTGAGAAAAGCAGTTAGAGCAGTAATGATACTGAAGTCGTTATTTGGCTACAACAGCCACGACTTATCTATACTCGTGCCCGCTGTAAGCGTGGTCTCCTGTAAGCGTGCATCGCCACATAAACACATTTTGCGCAAAAAAGCCAACTTTAGGCGTCTAAAGCGCGTTGGTTTGTTGGCGATCTTGGCTGGTTTATTCAGGCGAAAGCCTTATAAGACTCATGAGGCGAAAAGTCCAGCGTCTGTCGTCACTGCACACTCAGTCACGTGATCGCGTCAACGCGGACTGCACCCGTCACGTGACGGCGGCGTAGTACGCGTCATAAGAAATTTTACCAGAGGCGGCAGCGCCGGAGTGTGTATATGAAAATAAGGGGTTTACTCGTATTCAGGTGGCCGTTAGCAGGCTCCCGATTGGGTAACGGCATAGTGGAAAGCGGTCTAAGGGGGACGCTGTAGTGGGGCCTAATGGTTTGTCCATCGGCCACAAACATCGGCCACGCGTCTGTGTTTTCCGCCACAGACAGAGCGAAATATGTGTATGCGTCAATCTTTAACGCATCGCTTTCGCCTTCAAGTCTTCTTAACGATAGTGTAAGAAACGCCGTGGAATTCTTACGAACACGGGCCTGTGACGCAACTGTGTTATTCTCACATGCAAAACATTGTCTGATGCCAACATTGTCCAAACATCTTCGCATTAAGGTGAAGTGTTAGAGTTAACTTTTGATATCATAACTGCTAAATTACCTCCTTGAGGACACATATTTTTTATCTGTATTTCTTCGAGACTACTGCTTACTGCAAACAAACAAACAAAAAAGAAAGCCAAGGCCAAAATATCTTTAACCCAGCGTTCGACTACCGCCGTCTATGAAAACATCTCATCACAGATTTCGCAGCATATATATCTATTATCCGATCGTTTCCGTGCGATATGGTATACCCTCCTAGGTTATTTATACGTCGCGCTTTAGTTTACTTTTTAATGTTATGTAGCACTTCATGTTTATTAATAAACTACTTGCGGTAACCTTCATCAGATGTCTCTGAATATATGGCGTCAAGAGTGCTATGCAGAAATTTTAGCATGGTCGTCTTTTTTTTTTGTTGTGTTGAAAAAGCCTCTGATTACGTTGAAACTCTGACATTCACGATTCCGAAGGCGCAAAGAACACAATGTGTCTCTGTAGGGTCCATTTCAAGTGTGCCAAGCGTAGCGAGGTGACCTGTGGGAGAAGGCCTAGGAAAGACGAGCCTGCACATGAATGGCAGTCGGCGTCTATCGGCGCTAGAGCGTCAACAGGCCCGTGCTCTTCTGTATCCACTTGAGCAGTACACCGACGCGGGTGAAGACGGCCGGCACGCCCTCCTGCGCACAGCCTCCCGCCAGGCCGGAGCCGGCGATGGCGGCCGCGTAGTAGCGGCCTGCGTAGAACTGCATCAGGGGGCCACCGGCGTCGCCCTGCGTGCGCATGCGCCAAGGTGGGTAAGCGATCAGTCGGTATACTGCCGTTAGGGCAAGTTCTTGCGACACACTGCAAGTTAACCAGCACGAAAAGACTACGACAAAAAGAACGCGTATACATGAAGGAACCACTGCTGGAAGAGGTGGTGTTCCCACTTCGGTAGTGTTGTAAATCTGGCCGTATAGATAAAGAGAACAAAAAAAAAAAAAGAAAGAAAGCGCCAGCTACGCAGGACAGTCACGGCGTAAGCTGCAGGAGGAGCGCCCTTCAAGGACCCCCTTGTAAACTCTCGCGACTACTGCAAGTACAGTCGCGGTGTACGCCCTACGCTGTAATCCACGTTCATTCTGCGATGTAGCGATATAACAACTATGTATCTGTAACACAATGTGTGCGCATAGGCTGCTGCGCACTTGGTTGATGCTGTGGCTGGCGCTGATGATGATGAATAACGCCTTAATCCTTTGTAATGAGAGGGTATAGCTTTAAATCACTGATTCACATTGTGTTATTGTGCTCTTCTGTCACGGAATATTACATCTGCTAACGCGATTCCTCGCCTGACATGACACCTCTGTAGGGTCTTTTTCCGAAAAGTCACCGGCGCGGCTCTGTGGCAGATTATTCGACTGTCACACAGTGTGCCTAAGTTCGATTTCTGCTCGAACCCTGGTTTACCCTCTCTTTGGGCGCGACAGCTGCGACGGACACTCGAGGCGAACAACTACTATACGCCACCGAAATCGGCTGTTGTCGCGAGCTCATAATAGCTTACGCTGTAAAAGACCTAATCAGGAAAATCAGGCTCACATCGCAGATGTCCCTTCCTTTGGCGCCGGCGCAGATGAGCCCCTGCACCGAACTTCCGTTGTAGCGGTGGCTGCATTCCTCGCTTCGCACCACGTTCACGTAGACTTCGTTGGGAGTCGAGCTGAGTGGCCCGTCTGCGCGGCACAGAATGTAATTACACGAGCGTCGTTGCACGTATGCAGATCTGTGCAGCTACACGTATAGTAAACGACGAAGTTGCTTCTTAAACAGCCAATGTTTGCAAGAATATAACTCGACTTGTACAGAAATACCCAAACCACACTGAAACTCGCATAGCTTTACGCGTATTCTCCCCCGTAGTGAACCCCCAAATAATCAGACCCTGACGGCGGCTCTTAAGGACGTTCCTGCTGAGTATCGCTGGAAATTTTGGCCCACGTCTGTTAAGCGCTTTAATGCGTTAGCCTTAGGGTGGAGGGGGGGGGGGGGGCGATGTAGAAAAAAAAAAGTCACAGTTTCGCCGCAACGGCGAAGCAACAACAAATTGGAATCTAACGCAGCAACAAATGGGAATCTAACGCGAAGAACGGAAAGCAGCTCGAAATTGCCAGCGCGTTCGCTCGAGCCCAAAGGACGCACGAAAAGACGCACCACAGGGCGAGCGCGAACTATCATGCGTCACAGCTGGATACTTGAAGCGCACTGCTAAACATAAAGCAGGACGCACGAAACGAACGAACAGGTACACATAGGACGAGCGGGAACTAAAATGTCCGCAGTTGTTTACTTATTTCTGTTTGAACAGCGCGCTCCTTTCGCAAACGCGGGCCGCTGCAGCGAGCGGAAAGACTTTCGTTGCGCTCCTCGCGCCATCTCGCTGGCAATGAGAAACGCTTATAAGTGCCTGCCGTCTCTGAGTACGGCCAGCGGTAAAGGGTGTGTATATAACGCTCGCCGTTAGCTCCGTAGAGGATCGCGTTTCGTGGCGTTGTGGCTAGCGGCCACGGACTGCGGAGCGAGAGGTCCTGGTTCGATTCCGCACTTCGGAAGCATTTTTCTAAATTATTTTTCTTTGGGACTTCATATAATTAATATATATATATATATATATATATATAATTATATATATATATATATATATATATATATATATATATATACTTATACATATACGGTGAATGACGGCGACGGGGACGGACAAAAACCAGCCGAGAATGTCCATATAATTGCTATCGCAATAAAATGCGTCCGAGTTGGGTGTGAAGCCGGCCGGCTGCTTGTTGCTTAACTATACCGTATTTATTCGCATAATATCAGCACTGTTGGCTAATGTTGTATTGGTTACCAAGGTAACTGAAAATAATTAGGGGTGTTTAAAAGTAATGCCAACGCGTTTATTTAGCGTTTACCGCAAAACCGCCGCTCAACTGTCTTTTTTTTTTACCTCTTATCTTTCTCCAGAAGATAAGAGCTAAGAGCTCTCTTATCTATAAAATGCACGCGTGTTTACGCCGTTAATGTGAAGAAGCCACACTGACCAGGGCTCGGAGTCATTTAACAATGTGGTTAAAACAAATTGAACTGTTCGAAGAAGATTTTTACGCGCTGAAAAGGTTCGTTGTAGCAAAAGTTTTCATATATTGAATTACTTGATACATCGAACTATATTTAGCGCTAAAATCTGTTCGCGATAACAGGGTTCGACTAAGTACTCCAGTAGCACTATAGACGTATAGTACGCTCACAAGTGTGCACGCGCCCCCATCCGGCCACGAGCGTCTTGGTTCGGGCATGTATCGGTCCGTCGTCTGGGGCAGGCAGATGGGGCGCACGTGGTCGGCGCCTCCGTCGTCAGACGTCACGCCCCTGAGCCGAAGCAGTGCGGCGTCGTAGTACGGGTGCTTGTAGCCCGGATGCACCAGTACACGGCTCACGTTGTGCGCCACGCTGTGCTGCTGCGGTCGGCTCAGGTCGTGGACGCCTAAAAGGACCTGCAGGCGCTCAGGGTGCATCAACGCCCTGCGCGTGACCACGTGTGCACAGAATTGCTACAAGGGCACTTGTAAATTTTATTAGGAGCACAGGACTGGACACTAGACTGTAGCGAAACCACTGTGCTACGTGGTTATTGTATATAGGATCACTTCCTCTCTCCATTATCACAATAAGACTCGCTGCTGGGTGAATCGTTTATACAATCTAACGGATATAGCGCTAAACCAAGAAGCACACGCGGGAGAAAGTAGAACGGGCGTTTTAGTCATTTTTGCAACACAGGGACAGCCCAGTATACGACAAGATAACACTTGATGACTTCGGTGGCAGGTGTAATTTGTATCGCCGTCATTATTATGCCTTTCCTGCTGACTCTTGATACCAACCACCCTATACTAAGAGCATACGGTGGGCCAGAGAGAAAGCTCTTCTTCCCGACCGCACAGCCATTTCTCTCACAATTCTTTTTTTCGCCCATCATCTTGTATGGAGTTGTAAAATAGCGGGCAATCCGTCGCAGAGTGTACCTCAGTCCTAGAGATAATTAGACGTAAGTCTTGCAATTATGACGGCCGGATGGTGCACAGTGAACATTTTCTAACATCCGTTATTCGGTCGGGATACGCAACTTACTCGAAACTTTCAAACGTCAATAAACATCCTTTTTTCTCCGAAAACGCCTAGAACTGCTCTCTCGACGCATTATCGGAGAAGATGAGCACAGCGAGTGTTAAATGTCCTCGACAGCTTAATTGACGGCACCTAGAACGACAGCGGGACTTTTCGATTCACAGCATATCCGCTCGTGTGAGCGCGCAAGCGTACTTCGTATGTATACAAAGGATTCAGAAAAATAAATAAATAAGCGAACTTTGCATAGTCTATACTAAAAAAAAAAAAAGATGCGGTGAGTCATGGAATCCTGCTCTTTGTATAGCACTTACTCGTTTCCGATGACCCCTGCTGCCGTGAGCACGAAGCCGTTGCCGATGTAGGCCGCGGAGCCAGACAGGTTGCCGCGAAACATGACAGCAGCCTGCGAGAAAGTGACGCCGTCCATAACTGCATACCAATACTGTACCACCGCAAAAATTATCCGTTCCATTTCAATTCTAAAGACGTGGCTACCCGCCCGCGCACAGTTCACGCTGGCAGAAGGATTAGAACGATTGAATTGAAGTGGCAGGATACAGCGGTGGCGTCTGCGTATAAGAAAATTGTCAAGAGCGCCAACATATATGGGGTGACGCAGGGTATAGGGCGAGCACTTCTGTTTTTCGTACACGGACTTCTTAAAGTTAGTTTCCTGAGCGTGTTTAGCTGCGAGCGCTATAAGACCGACGGAGGAAAACGCATGCGGACACTTACCAGCCATGGAAACTTGTGGGCGAAGACCTGAGACCCGCCGACGATGCGGCCGTGCCCATAGCGACCAGCCACCCCGCAAGCTCGGGAAAAGCTAATTAATTAATTAATTGGTTGATTAATAAAATGACTATTGAGGTCAGACGTAACTGGTACTGTTAGAAACTGAAATATAGTTCAACACAACGCGTTGGCGAGCTAGTTGGTGTGAATCTATAGCGCTTTTTAGCGCAAAACGACAACACAAGACAGAAGAGTGCTTTGTCCCGTCTTCTGTCTTGTGTTGCCGTTTTGCGCTAAAAAAAAACAGCACTAGGGACTGAAATACATTATAATCTGATAGCAAAGCGCAGCAAAACTCCATTTGTACAGTAGTCAATCATTTACTGATTGTTGTTGAACGTAATACTTACGCCATACTGTATACGTCATGGGCATGCGTTAGGTTTCGCGCAGTTACATGGGCATTTGAAAATATCAAACTAAGCGTATCGAAAATGATATATTGGGCTTTACGGGGTATAAGGTTGAGGAAGGAATCTGACGAGAAGGATCAAATTATGATTGTAGAGGAATGAATAACAGGACGGATAATAAATTGTGTTTGTACAATGGTCGTAAGCGACCATCCCCGAGCTCTTCGCTCACAGTTGAGGTTCGGCTTCCTGAGCGGTCTGATGGCGTTGTCCAGTTCCAGAGTGCGGGTGTCGTCAGCCTGGCTGCACAGCCTGCCCTTGGTCACGTTCCGGATGAACTGCGTGTATCTGTTCCGGCCCATGCGGATCAAGCGCGCGCAAGTTTCAGTACGAACGCATGCAGCACGTTGACGGCACACGAATTTTGTGAAATCGAAAGGTCTCGCGACTCGCCGATGGGCTTGGGCAGCGGCTGTGCGCTGCCTTGCTTTCTTTTTCCAAGGATGCATCGCCGTACTTAAACTTTTCCGATACATACCATGACTTATGCCAAAATACAACCACAGGCAGAAGCTCCAGTTTCATAATTAGTTTAAGTACAACATTGCTGTATTCAAACTTTCAAGTGCGTAGCACATTAAGGGCCCGACTTGCCGTCCATCCATCGTCTCATGTCGCATGGTCACGCAGTGGTCAATACAGGCCTAAAACAAGGCTAACATATTGCTCAAAATCAACGCAAAATAAACTAACAATGTCTAAAATAATCCAGAATTAATCACAATAACCTCCTCGGCAGGCGCGCGATTGACGAGGGGTGGCAAGCGCCAAGGGGAATCGCTAGGTTGCCCCCCGTTACACAGTATAGTGTAGGTTACACAGTATAGTGTAGGTTTCACGGTATAGTGTAGGTCTCGGTAACCACACCGAGCCCTACACAAGGTCGACATTAGCGCAGGATTTCCTTCTTTCTTTCTTTCTTTCTTTTCTTTCTTTCCTTCTTTCTTTCTTTTCTTTTCTTTCTTTCTTTCTTTCTTTCTTCTTTCTTTCTTTCTTTCTTTCTTCTTTCTTATTTTTCTTTCTTTGTATCGAATTGCGCTGTGCCCCTTCTACGTTTTTTTTTCGGCTATATTCTTCCACAACCATGATTTATATGCTAAAAAATAATCACAGGTAGAAGCTCCAGCTTCATAGTTAATAAAGAAACAATCAAACAAAGGCGGCCTATATAGAATAGCGCTGTAGTCGACTCCTTCATAAACTTGGAGGAACGAAGAACGGTTGCTATGAAACAAGTCCAAGAGGTTGGTCCTGCACATAATGTGTCATACATTGCTGCTACTCAGTGTTTCAGTAAGGAAACAAAATGAGAGGACGGTGTTGATGATTATTAGGAAGAGGAGGAAGAGGAGGAGTACACGTACTAGAGGCCCGTTATAATTGTACAGCAATTACATTACTTTTTCTCGTATATAAAGCCACAACGGCACTCATGGTCTTACATGTAAGAGTATTTTCGCCATGACACCAAAATAAGACTTCCTGAAAGTGGTCTGTAGCCAATTCGAGTCAAAAGGACGCAGTCGTTGATTGTCCCGCTCAAAAGCAAAGCGGGAACGCGCAAAGAGCATGATCCACGGTGTACTTTGAGGACATATATATCTCTCATATCGCGAGCCGTTAGGCATGCTCCTTGGTCCCTCTACTTATAGAAGGGGAATGTTTGCACTGCACGCTCGAGGATTACGCCATTAGGGAGGGAGGTGACGACAGCTGACGAGCAGCATTGGAGGTGCTCACCTAGAAACACGCGTGTAGATGCCCGGGTATCCCGGCCGACCGCAGCCGATGCCCCAGGAGACCACGCCCACCTGAAGCCAGCGACCGTCGCCTCTCCGCAGCATAAGCGGGCCGCCGCTATCGCCCTACAAGCAGGAACGGGTGATCATGAACGTCGTCACAGGCCTCTGCAACGAAATCTCTCCCAACGACGTCGTTCACGGAGCCACATGTATATTCAATACCGTTATAGAAATCCAATTTTTGGGGTGGAAAAAAGAGACCGTCATTTTTCGCATCTGAACGAAAACAAACCAGAAACAAAGTGGATTTTACCTTCTTTTTTTAAACTACGGATGGAAATCAAAAAGGCTAGCTTCTACATTTCCGTTCCGCTCGACAAGACGTTACGACCGCCACGGAAGACCACTCTATTCCACTTCTTGGAATGAAAACAGGAAGCACCACTCAGATTCGAGGATTTGACACAATTAATGCTCTATGTGTACGTATACCACTAAACTTGGCGCAAAATGAGCTTCTTGAACTTCGATATTGTAACTGTACAAATTCAAACACGTATTATACTGTGAAACACATTTATAATGCTGAATAAAGCTTGCACGTGTCATTATATATGTTTGAGGCCCGTGTATATTTAGAGGTGCACGTCAAAGAACCCATGGTGCATGGTCGAAGTTTCCGGAGCCCTCCACTACGGCGTCCCTCATAATCATAACGTAGTTTTGGGACGTTAAAGTCCAGATATTATTATTATTATTATTATTATTATTATTATTATTATTATTATTATTATTATTATTATTATTATTATTATTATTATTATTATTATTATTATTATTACTGCGCGTGTTATTCAAGGTCCGCCATGGTGGCACAGAGAATTCGCTGCTCGTTTGTCATCGTGCAGAAGCCATATAGCTTCACCGTACTGTAAATAGACATAAACATCGCACATAGCACGTGTTGCGTTTCAATGCGATGTTGTTGTTTTTTTTTTCAAAACTACGATAAGGACGCCGTTAAATGACGTTCTTATCATGTACGCACTTGCAGTAAAAGAGCGCCAGCGAAAGCAAGGGACCAGACGAAGAAGAACGACAAGTACAAGGCACGCTAAGAACAGAAGTATTAGTGCGTCCTGTGTATACGTGTCGTTCCTATTCGTCTGGTTTCTTGTTTTCGCTGGCGCTCTTTTACTGCAAGTACGAACCAACTAGCCCAAAAATGCGTCTTGACATGTACGCACAGGTTCGTCTAGTCAAGTTATGTATATATCTTCTTATATTTCTCAGGTTGCAAATTTTGTCGAAAGGAATGAATACTCGTGATCCACCTCGCTGGAAAGAGATGATTTTGGCGTCTCTTACGCTATATACAGCTCCAAAGGGAAGCAGGTGCGCTCAGGTATAGACCACACGCTAAACCTACACGAGAAGAGACATGGCGGACGTACTTGGCAAGTGTCTCCTTGTTTCCGCCTGCACACAGGTTGGTGTCGAGGATGTCTTCGCCTAGCCGCTCCTTGCACAGCGCCAGGCTCATGAGCGGGATCTTGGCCAACTTGAGCACGTCGCTGGTCTGGCTCACTGCGAGCGCAGAAGTTGTACGATTTCTATACAACAAAAAAATTTAACGCTATAAACTTACGCTTATAGTGTTAATTTTTTTTTTTGCGCGATCTTGAACGCGCGAAGATCGCCACGCTCTCTCGGACGTTGCTAAAAAACATGTGTATAATGCACTTTCAGACTAGTATCGTTATGTGAGACAGGCCTAGAATATAGCCTGAAAACTCAGAGAGATAGCTTGAAATGGTTCAACTAGAGGCTACTTGTACATACAGTAGGGCGCGATATGAAGGTTATCGCGCAAGCATCGACCGGCCGTCCAAGGGGCCTAGCGGCAAGTTTCGGAACAGTAAAAATCAAGATTATGGATCCTTCTAGCCATGGTTGGCTGTTCCATGCTGCAACAATCGCCCCTACGACGAACTCTACACCTACATTTTAACTTTTCCATTCTTTGCGATCAAGTGTATTCTTCGTTGGCTCTTATCTCCGCGGGCGATAGCAAACTTGCTGGGAAAGGTCTGGTAAAGCTGGTGCTTGGCACTGCTTCGTTTAAACGGTCTTGCCAAGTTGAACAAAATATATCTTGTTTTCATTAAAAAAATGAATAGTGTCTTCCTCAGACGGGAATAATCGCAGCTTAAGGAACAGCAAAAGAGTGAGTGAAGCTTGCCTGATGCCTCCCTCTCCTCGAAAGGGTATTCTGGGACGTGGCGCCTGTTGTAGTTTTTGGTCGACGCTCGCGCGATCACCTTCAAATCGCGCGCGACTGTACGCCCAAGAATTGCGCAGCCCAGTGTGTTACCACGTGACACTTCTATACAGCGAGCAAAAGAGAGAGAGAGAGAGAGAGAGAAAGATAAAAAAAACAAGACAAAGTTGCAAGTTGAAGAAGCTTGACTGGCTGTCCTGTACTGGGAAACGAGGACTGAAATATGACAAGTACGTACGTACACACAAGAAATGAACAAAAAAGAAACTTGAACAATTCTATGTTTAAACTTATAAGAACATCTACCTATATTCACGTACATATATAGTCATGCACGCATGCACACGCGCGCGTGCACAAACACAAATTCTATAGTGCACGGTTAAAAGGCGCGGTATACGTACCCTCGGCGACGCGTCCCCACCCGATGACGGTGAACAGCTCGCGGTCCTTGAGCGGCGTGTCATCGGTCTCGAGGCACAGGGGCGACACAAATCGTGGAAGACCACGGGCTCGGCCAGCACGAGCAGGGCGATGTCGTGCACGTACGCGACGCCCTTGTAGTTCGGGTGTATCACGCACGCAACGACAGCAACCGGCAGCGGCGTCGACGATATCCGGTGGCCGCCCAGCACAACCCGAAGCTTCTGCTCCCGGCGCCTGCATCGTCGCGAGCGACACCGAGAGACATTTGTTTTTAAGCATGAAATGCTTCTAGCTCCCATTGTCGGCCGCCTTCCAGTCACCTTGAGCCAAATGCCAGCGCCGTTATCCGGGCACTTTAAACGAGACATCCGGGGAACTCAACGAGAACATACGGGCATTCAAATGAGATCATCCGGGCACGTCAACGAGATATCCGGGCAAATAGCCCAAAAGTTTAAGAACATACGGTTTTTTTTTTTTTTTTCATTCGTAACCTTGATTTGAACCAGCAGAGACCGCGCCAAAGGCTTGGTATATGTCACTAATGAGCTGGTTTATGTGTAACTGTGTCATCTTTTGCGTCGGCCGACCGACAATACACTCCGTTGTTTGTATACCTCAGTGCCTGACTAATGTTGCATTCGTGGTCGCATTCCTCGAAGATGTACTCTTGTACACGTTTATGAAGCAGAAAAATTGCTTCATAGGAGGTTAAAGTCCAATAATACTTCAGTGCGCTGAACACAATATGACAATATGTACGCTGCCTAAAGGATACGTGTGCGGAGCACTGCGTAGTTCAGTAATAATAACCGAATTGTAGTGAACAAACTTGATGCTACAAGTCCGAATGATGCGTCACAGATATGCAGACGTGTACAATGGATACGTGTATATGAGTATGCGCATGTGCATTTACAATGCAAAAAAATATTATTGTCGCTACCGAAAGCTTTCTCTTGAAGTAGTAGCCGGAGCCGCTTGATAACTGCTGGCATTAAATGCGACCGTTACAATACAGCGAATGCCAAGAAGAGAGTGGCTGTCGCGGTGCAGTGCTCTTATTCTTCTTGTAATTTTTTTATCTCTCTTTGTTATGTCCTTGCTTTATTCGTCTTTCTTCTGTCTTAGCAGCTCTCCTTCATGAGAGTACGGACTTTCGTTCCTCGCGCTAACAAATATTCGTCGCGAGTTCTGTAAAGCGTGCTTCTCTGCACACAGACTCGTTATGTGGAGAAGTCACTTAGTATGCGCAACGTTGGTATGCGCAGCGGAGCTGAGGTCTGAGGTAAATCCCTGGGGATCCGTCCTTCGCACTTTCTAGCCTCCGCACTTTCTATAGCAAAGCCTGGCGAGAGGGAGAACATGGGTAAAGCTGAGTGGGCGAGAGGGAAGCCTAGTGTAGTGAGTTGAGCCACGGCCGGTCTGGAGGCGCGCTCGAGAGCGCGCGCCTCCAGACCGGCAGTGGTTGAGCCTGGTAGAGAAAGGATAGCGACGTGGAGAGGGTGAAGCTGGCTAGAAAGAAGGAGAGCAAAGACGCAGCTACGGCGGGAGCGCAGCAGGTGGTGTGGAAAGGAGAGAGCAGGAGCGCGATTGGCTGTGCCGGTGAAAGGTGTCGACCAATGGCAGCGCGCGCTTGAGCACAAGTGGTGCTGGCAAGAGTGGAGGAAAGGCGCGCTGAAGGCTGCACGCAACAGCGACGAGCGACGCGACGGAGATAGCCTTCGCGCAAGCGGTCGCTTGGATGGGCAAACCCCATTCACGCGACGGCTTCGGCGAGCGATCTCCACTGCTGCTGGCATGAGGGCGCTCACTCGTACCAAAAGTGGCCGGTTGTTAGCGGTATGCAATGTAAAATACGATGTTTTGTTGCATAATGGTACATAAAATGTCCGTCATTGTCTTGCAGTATTTTTTTTCGATCCCATCACTGCTGTTACGTGCCGCCAAGCTGCGCCACAGACGGTGCGGAACTTGTGGTTTGGTTTGATCCCGTTCGCGTTCAACAACGTCAACGTTGCGCTCGTCGCCGTTGGCCATGTTGATGAAATTGTGTAAACTTTATCGCGCTAAAAGTAGGCAAAAGCTACGTATAGGGAACGACACGGGACAACACACGTTCCCTCTACGTAGCTTTCGTCTACTTTTAGCGCGATAAAGTTTACACTATGAACAACCAACTGGCCCCTACCCTGGCTCTTCTAGCATATTGATGAACATTGTTGTCGGTGCGCGTCGGTAGGCAAGTAGCGGCAACCAGCAGTACGGTCACTGATGCGTCTTGTTCCGGTGTTTTGCTATTGGATGCTTGAGCACAGCACTTCCGGGCGACGAGCGACGGATTCGAAATCTGAAAAACCAAGCGATCGCGCGATATCGACCACGCGACGCGTCGCGCGAATGGCTCGTTTCGTCGCTCATAGCATCGCTCATCGCTGTCGCGTCAATTTTCGCGCATATGGGGTATGGCCTGATGCCACCAACTCCACTGTGCAGTCAGCCTTTGCCACGTTGTCGGTTGAAGCTGCGCATAACTTTATCAACATTGCTTTCTTTTGTCCGCTTTAATACATGTGTACAGAAAAGCATCACAACCAATTTAGTGTACCACTAGAACTTGTCCTTTCTCGTCGTTCGCTAAGGTTTTCCTTCTTTTTTTTTTCTTTTTTTCGTACTTGTCTGTTTCCTTGTATTTCAACGACCGATAATGATCTCGCACTGTTCAGTAGATTGTAGTAATACAGCCTTTCAAGACGCAGAGAAAAGAAGAAAGTGCTTCCATGCAACGAGCATAAAGTCGCATGACTGAAAGAGACGCAATGATTTTTTTCAAAAGGGAAAAGCAGAAAAAGAGCGAAAGCCAAAATAGGAGGTAAACAAGAAATGGGAGATATATGTTTTGAGAATTCAATTCATTTACTTGTGAATAATAAATTAGGTTATCAAACATGCTCGTTATTGCAAGCAATATAAAAAATTAAACTTAAAAAAGGAGTGAATGCCTTTTTTCTTTTCACATATACCTATTTAGAGAAATATAAAAAAACGCGGGTTTTTCGTTCCACTTCTTCGTACGCCGTGTCGCCGTATAGTGCAAGGAAAACTGACACAACCTTAATCGTGTCGGTTTGACGACGCCGTTCATACCTTACACCAGTGATCATAGACTCTTTGATTTAATCATGTACCATATCCTTTCTCATTATGTCTGAGCGCGACAATGCTGAAAGGAAAGCTTGCCAGCTTAGTACGCGTTCACAACAATAGAGGTTCATTAAATTTATTGTAGGTCTAGGCATTACACCCAGAACAATGGTTTCGAAGTTAGTTTCACGAAAAAAAAATTGTTCGCCTGAAAAAGAAATATACAAGTTTGGGCCGCAAAAAACACTTTTCCGCCAATTTTGCGATTTCTGAATTTCGAGCGCACCTATAGGGACAAAACGGCGCACTTCATGGTCACAATATTTATTCCCCTCAAAGAACAGGTGAAATACAATCTTATGACTTTACTGTTTCCCTTGCTTGTCGAAGAACTTTTAAAGAAAAAAATCACGAACATGGCAAATCGCACAAAATAAAGGAATTTATTGCTGCAAGCAAGTTAAAGTGAGGATAATAAAAATCGGTGCATAGTAACTTTGATACTTTCGCTCTCTTTTAAAATAATTTGCGTGGTTTTATCGCGCTCCTTTTTACTCGATAATTGCGCTGAAACGTAAGCGATTTACCAAAAACGCCGAACTTTGAAAATAGTTTTCTCAGAAAGGCCACTTTTAATTTTTTTTAAATCCCTCTGAATGAAGTCACGGACGTCGTCTACCATTCTGCACCAAAAAACGTTTCATTATTTTGGTTGCTAACAGGTTATAGTGCGTCAAATGTGACCATGCCAGCCTAGCGGCCGTGTCGTTCGTTGTGTGCTGAAACTCGCATATAAGTTGTTAAAAATACTTGTACGTGACATAATCACAAATCAGCAGCTCTACAGCAACAAATGCGCAGCCAGGTGCCATGGTTCAGCAAGCTTTTTCTTGCGATCAGCCGCTTGACAAACCCGCAGCAGCGGCCGCTCGATGCTGCGGGTTACACGATTAAGGTTGTGCAGTTTTCCTTGCACGGGCGCTCAGATTACATGGATGCCGCTTCGACTGCGGACGAGCTCCGCTTGCGCGCCAAACTACGCTCAGAGGACGAACGAGAGAAGGAATGCATCACTGTGAAAGTTAAAGGCTGTTCAGTGCCAACAAATGTCGTAATACTGCCACGCCCACTTCTTGTTTTATTTTGATGTATTCGGGTTTGACCAGCAAGGACGGTTATCAACGCCCGACGCTGTCCTCGAAGCAGTGTTCGAGAAGCTTCGCGATTGTAGCAGATCGTTTTGTTAAGATTGCGCGCCGCACGCTAATGTTCCAGCTTTGTCGAGAGATAACGCCGCCACCAGCGATATTGCTGGAAAGTTCGATAGCGCCTGTATAAAAGCCGACGCGCTTGACCGCTTGTCAGTTGATCGACGGTCGACGCCCTGTTCGCCGCTATCAGTACATACAGTGTGTATTGCTGTAAATTACCTTTCCGTTTCTCGGCCACAAGTTCGGCCAAATAAAGACTTTCATCTCGGACACGTCGCCTGCGGTCTTCGTCCACGTCACGACCCCGTGACATCTGGTGGAGGTGCTCTGCCGACAACTCTGCCGACAATTTCGCAGTGAGCGCGTCCAGTATAGTGCACTCATGTGTTGCTTTCTGTCATCTGATGGCCTAAAGATAATTAGGTTCATTCTATGAGCAACGTATGACACAAAAGAAAGCCACTGACATCTAAGGTACGTGCTTCCGGTGGTCGAACAACTCAAACTGCAGTTGTTCTCCATCTCGTACCAGAACACTTGTGTCAGCCGGCTGTGAAAAGAAAGAAGTGTGCCCAAGTCCTTTGCTTCATTAAAGAACCGCTTTTAAAATAATGTATTGTTGTGCGCCCTCAGATAGAATATTCAACGCAAGTCGAGCGTTTATCACGATATTTTGCGGCTGCGGGCATAACAGCAGGAAAAAAAAATACATGCGTGCTTGTTAGCAACCAAAATAATGCAACATTTTTTTTATGCAGAATGGTAGACGAGCGGCCGCTGCTGCGGGTTTGTCAAGCGGCTGAGCGCATGACAAAGCTTGCTGAACAATGACACCTGGCTGCGCATTTGTTACTGTGGAGCTGCTGATTTGTGATTATGTCACGTACAGTATTTTTAACAACTTATATCCGAGTTTCAGCACACAACGAACGACACGGCCGCTAGGCTGGCATGGTCACATTTGACGCACTATAACTTTGTTAGCAACCAAAATGATGCAACATTTTTTTATGCAGAATGGTAGGCGACGTCCGTGACTTCAATCAGAGGGATTTAAAAAAAATTAAAAGTGGCCTTTTTGAGAAAACTATTTTCAAAGTTCGGCGTTTTTGGTAAATCACTTACGTTTCAGCCCAATTATCGAGTAAAAAGGAGCGCGATAAAACCACGCAAATTATTTTAAAAGAGAGCGAATGTATGAAAGTTAATATGTACCATTTTTATTACCCTCACTTTAACTTGTTTGCAGCAACAAATTCCTTAAATACATGTATTTTGTGCGATTTGCCACGTTCGTGATTTTTTCTTCGAAAGTTCTTCGACAAGCAAGAGAAATAATAAACTCATAAGATTTTACTTCACCTTTTCTTTGAGGGGAATAAATATTGTGACCATGATGTGCACCGTTTTTTGCCTAGGTGCGCTCAAAATTCAGAAATCGCAAAATTGGCGGAAAAATGTTTTTTGCGGCCAAAATTTGTATATTCCTTTTTCAGGCGAAAAAAAAAATTTGCAAAACTAATTTTGATACCATTGCTCTGGGTGTAATGCCTAGACCTATAGTAAATTTCATCAAAATCGGGAATGGTGACCGGGACCTCGTGTTCGATCTTATATGGACACGCCCAGAGCAGGAATGAAGGGGACGCCATCCGACAGATCATTACTACAGTTATTATAAAGGCTCTATTCGCATTGAGGACATGCGACTTTCCTATCTAGGTACCTTCGGATGTTTCACCCGCCACGGTGGTCTAGTGATTATGGTGCTCGACTGCTGACCCGAAGGTCGCGGGATCGAATCCCGGCCGCGGAGGCCGCATTTTCGATGGAGACGGAAATGCTTGAGGCCCGTGTACTTAGATTTAGGTGCACGTTAAAGAACCCCAGGTGGTCGAAATTTCCGGAGCCCTCCACTATTGCGTCCCTCATAATCATATCGTGGTTTTGGGACGTTAAACCCCAACTACTACTACTACTACTACTACTACTACTACTACCTTCGGATGTTTCGAAGGACAAGCTTTCGATACAAAATACCACGCCGCAATCGAAGGAGTCACGCAAGCCTTCCATACAGAATGCACTTGATGTGGCTTTTACACAACAGTATCGCCATCTCATTATAGACATGTAGTACATCGTGCCGGAGACTGCAGACAACGTAATACGTGCGTTCTCCGTATACTTGCGATATTCAAGAAATTCCTTAGAAAGCGTCGACAACCGGCCACTTTCTGAAAGTCTTCTTTATATCTGGTGAAAAGAAAAAAAAAACTCTTAAGTGCCAGGTCGTGAAGGCCACTGTGCCTTTCTTGAGAGAGACAGAACCACGTATAGAACCTATATATTGCGAGTGCTTATTGCATAATAAACACTCGCAATATATTCTTTAATTCATTGGCAACTATTTTTCTCTCAACTTCACTTTCATGCCCTCATTTGGCTCCCCTTACCCATTACTTCGACAACACTGTGTAGAAGGCGAGGACAAATTAGTTTGAGCAGTCAGTCTTTTTCCTTCTTCTTTTTTTCGTAAATATACATATTTCAGAACACAGTGATTTTAGACATATGCTCTGAAGGTGCCTCTCTTTACAGGGACGGCATCAATAATTCTCTGAAGATCAATTTTATTCTATGATAAAGAGCCCGGTCCCACTACAACAACTCAAGGCTGTCCTTCTAGAAGGCCCACGCGATCCTCCCCCTATAAAACGAGGCTGGATTCCTTCATTACATAAATAAAACTTTTCATCTGTCTTTCTTACTCTGAGCAGCAGTGCGCGGCCGTGAGCACGTGTCGATTGCCGATCAGCGATCCTCCTCCCACCAGTTTTTCTTCTTCGTCCACCAGCGCCACCTGCGCTCCAGTAGAAAGGGAATGGAAATAACAACGGGGAACACGTGCACCACATTTGTTATGCGATTCCGTTCTTCATCAAAATGCTTATGAATCAGGAATTAACTTCGCCGAAGATGGACTTACAATTCTCTGGGCATATATCAGGAGTGTGTAACGGAATTTTATAAAATCGCCTATTTTAAGTTATAAGTAATAACGTTCTTCGTGTACAGAAGCGCAAATTTTAGCATGTTCATCCCGTATGAACATGCTAACTGTATACTGTATGCCAGTAACTCTAGTGGGCGCGACCCCTCCGCGCCTCCTCGGGGGAGGCGCGGACAGTTGCTCCTACTGCAGCAACTGTTTTGCAGTCGTTTGGGGTATTCAGACGGGGGAGAAATGCTCGAGGGATAAAGGCGGAGCCTAGTGACGTCAGCTCGCAAGGAGAAGTCTCCACAAATGCCCCCCACTCACACGGACGAGGCGAACGAAGGGGGAGACCAGTGTTACTAGACTACTCTGGTGGCTTGCACCACCCGTTTGACGAGCTGCTGACGACGAGCTGCAGACGACCATGCGGCTGCAGACTGTAAACCCGCTGCCGCTCTCGATCTGCAGGAGCAAGTGCAACAATGTGGCCAAACAAGAGCCCGAAATTCCGCCATATCCCCCACCACCGGGGGATCGTTTGTCCTTTCGGGGAAAAGGTCCCAGTCTCCCCCGAGGAGGCGCGGGGGGGTCACGCCCACTCGCTAATCCGTGACGTCGCGGTCGCGTGATCCGCAATACCCCAGTCTCCCCCGAGCATTTCTCCCCCGTCTGAATAGCCTTGCTTGCTTGCTTGCTTGCTTGCTTGTTCCTTGCATTTGGCTCACACCCACAACGGGAGATTGGCCAAGAAGCCGGCGTTTAAAGTAAATTGGAACATTGAGTAAAAAAAAATCAGGGAAAGGGAAAAGTGGCTTTTTTCGAATAGAATAAGGCGATTTTCGTGATACGAGAAATGTAAATAAAGAACTAAATAAGACTTTGTTTTGGGGGATGGGAAACATTAAATCGATAAACAATGGATTAGCAAGGTAATCTCATTGTGTCAACCAGGAATTCGTAGAAGGGCCCCGCAGACGTTCCACGGTGGCCGCAATGTACAGCGCCACTCCTTTTTTTATTGCGATAGCAATTATATGGACAGTCTCGGCTGGATTTTGCCGTCGCCGTCGCCGTCGCCGCCGTCATGCGCCGTATATGTATAAGTATGTATATATATATAAAAGTCCCAAAGAAAAATAATTAGGAAAAATGCTTGCGAAGCGCGGAATCGAACAAGGGACCTCTTCCTCCGCAGCGAGTGGCGCTAGCCACTACGCAGATCCTCCACATAGGTAACGGCTTGCGTTATATACACACACTTTACCACTGGACGGGCTCAGAGACGGCTGCGCTTATAAGCGTTTCTTCATTACCAGCGAGATGGCGTTAGGAGCGCGACAGGCGCATTTAAAAGTCGTCGGCGAGCCCGGAGAACCTTGCCCTTCCGCTCTCTGCTCGCGCGTTTTTCTTGTGCTGAGGGGAAGAGGGATGTTTCACGCTTTCACCGTGATGTCCGCGCTCATGTTACGGAGCGTATGAAAGCCACTCGAGCTCAAGGGACGCCGCTAAACGAACAAACAGAACATGAACGCGAACTATCAAGTGTCACAGCTCGACACTTGAAGCACGCTAGTTTCCTTCGCTGCTTCGGCCGCCTTTGCAACGGGAGCGCTGCTCAAACTGAGTATCCATCGGCGAGCCTCACTTCATATAGCATTATTTTCTTGCTATCGCATTCATTGCTTCGGCCTTGCGGCGAAACTGTGACTTTTTTTTTTCCTCGGTCGTCTAAGAACATGCGTGCTTGTGGGACGCCACGTCCGAGGCCTGCTGAACTTGAATGCTGTTCTGTGTGGGAGGTGATTTTCAAGCAGATGGCAGAGCGCTACTATCCCTGGCCATCACTATATAGCCCATATATACCGGTCACTGATATTAACTGTTTTTTTTTTATTCGAATGTGGTGATATTGATGAGCACTGTGGCGTTGTCCATTTTCTTGACTTAACGAAAAAAAGAAAAGGCGTAACGCATGTTTGTAGCTATGTTAATCATGAAAAGCAGTAAACAATACGCTCTAGCGAATTTTCTAGATGTTTGGTGAAGCGTCGCTTGCTCTCGCCGACTACATAGTTAGCATGCAGAAGGCTCCGGCTTATTATGCGTAATCTCAGCGCTATGATGAGGAAAAATTTTGGAGCTATGATGAGCAAAATTACCTGCATTTAACACAAACTTAATGCCTACCTGAGTGCCGGCTTATGTAAGCTATATAAGAGGTTCCCACATCTTGCGTATACTTTACTTTAAAAAAAAATCTTTAACAAGCCGCTGGAAGCGCGACTGAAGCCTCAATTTGCGCTATACGCTCGCGGAACGAGAATTTATTTTTCTGCTGCAAATTGACAACTGATTCTGCGGGGTGAAGACTCCCAAGATTTTGATAAAACGCTCATACAGATCACTGTCAGAGGCGACATCTCGTCCGTTCTCGTAGAAAAAAATTATAACTGCACTTCTTCGTTAATACAACGCCGACCAACATCTAAAGATACTTCATTTCAATTTCTATTACTCGGCTACATGACCAAAGCCTCAACAATTAGAACCAAAGTTGACTGATCCGAAAGGTTGTGCACAATTTCTTAAGCAGAGTGAAAAAAAAAAAAAAAAGCCGCCGTCGCGAAGAATGACACCTTTGTTCGGTCCCAATATGCAACGACAAAAGCACGTGAAGTACCGCTGGCGACCCAACAAAAGGCCCAACAGCAGCGTCGGTTTTTCTCCTTCTCTGTGAGCCTCGTCCGTGTGAGCGGGGGACTTCTGTGGAGAATTCTCCTCGCGAGCTGACGTCACTAGGCTCCGCCTTTATCCCCCGAGGATTTGTCCCCCGTGTGAGTACCGCTTTAAGGGGTATTCACTCGAGGGAAAAATCCACGGGGGGATTGCGGATCACGTGAGCGCGATGCCACGGATTAGTGAGTGTGCACGACCTCCCCACGGTTTCTCGGAGGACACGGGGACCTTTTTCCCGACAGGACAAACGATCCCCCGACGGTGGGGAATACAGCGGAATTTCGCGCTCTTGTTTGGTCACATTGATGCACTTGCTCCCGCAGAGAGCGGCAGTGGGTGTACGGTCCCTAGAATATACTAGGGAGTCGGGACCGTAGTGAGTGTCCAGTCTGCAGCTGGTCGTCAGCAGCAGGTGAAAGGGGCGATACAAGCCACCAGAGCAGTCTGGTAGCACTGGCCTCCCCCTCCGTTCAACTCGTCCGTGTGAGCGGGGCACATTTGTGGTCGCGAGCTGACCTCACTATGCTCCGCCTTTGTTCCCCGAGGACTTGTCCTCCGCCTGAATACCGTTTAAAGGCCAACTCCGGTGATTTTTCGAGGTCGATGGATCTCAATGAAATTCGCTGGGTACGTTCCCTTGCACGCTTCCGTCATTTATGCCAAATTACAGGCTTGAGACATGCGCAGATTGTTTGCAAATGAATTTTAAAGATTGTCTGCAAACGCCCTCCTGGCTTCCCACAATTATTGGCAACATTGCCTCTGTGACGTCAGTATTGGGAAGGCGGCGAAAGGGACGCAGCCGAGGGCACCGCTATAGTGTACTAGAATATATAGGCACCGCTAACTTCGGCGCTTCGGCCGCAAGCGTCTGCTGTGCACAAGGCGACAGACAGCGTTGGTTTGGCGGGCGCTTCGCTGGTCGTCCCGGCTGTTACAGTTTTCATACTCCGCCGGCGTGACCGGCATGCCTTGCACGACTTCCGGTTTGTTCGTAACAACGTCTACGTCATACATAGACAGTACACTCGGTTGGGTTTCGGTTTCGGTGTTGCGCTTTTTTGCTTATTTAAAATTATTCTCCAATTTTCCGAGTATTTCTGCTATCGGGCCCGTAACAGGAGCGTCTCAGGAACATAAAAGCACCATTACTTTGACATGGCCAAAAAATCGCCGGAGTTGGCCTTTAACGATCACAACGCACTGCAAGGAGGAGGTACAAGGAGGGGTGGGGGTACCATGAGTACCATTGGCAGGTACTATATGGGTCCCCAAGGGGGTAGTACAAAGGCTGTCGTCGCCGCCTCAGCAGTGCATTTTAGGGGGTTCACGCATATTTACAACAACCCAGAGGGGATTATGGCGGCGCCTAAGAAGCCTTCGTTGGAAATGTAAGCAGAAAAAGGCGGAGCCCCTACCGTCCCCCTTCTGAATCCGCCACTGCTCTAGACCCACTGTTGACCCTTCATGCTTAGCCTTTTATTTACTCACCATCCAAGGAAACCGATGAGGGGGCCTAGCCTCTTCTCCACCAAGTATTCTCGATTCCACGGGATTTTCCACGCCACAGCCTCAGTGGGAGAGGAGACAATACGTGACATCTTACGACGTTTACTTAATTACTCCTTTGATTTCCCTGAGATGTCAACGACGATAACCATTAAATGCAGAAAGTGAATTCGTAAGTGTGGGTCAAATGCTTACCAACGTCAAATGTTTACCGTGTAAAATATTTGCAAGAGGCGGCGCAAGGATTTTAAGGCGAAACTCTTAAGGCCTGAACACACGTACGCGTTGCAGCGCGTCAGCGCGTGACGTTTTGACGTGGCGTCGCGCCCTCTCCCTATGGGAGAGGGCGTGCAGCTACACGAAGCTGCGCGCCCTCTCTCCCCATAGGGAGAGGACGCGACGCCACGTCAAAAAGTCACGCGCTGACGCGCTGCAACGCGTACGTGTGTTCAGGCCTTTAGGTGCCTCATCAAGCGCGAAAACTGACCGTCGGCATCGAACGTAATCCCGCAGCATCGGCGTCAACACGATGCAAAAAAAATCATCAATAATCACGTAATGACGTCACCACATGACGTCACAATCACCAAAATTTGTGACAACATATGACAACGTCATCACATGACATCGTTGCTTGGTCAAACGTGTGCCGATCACGAAGGCAGTGCAAAACAGGGAGAGGCGCAGAAAGCTTGTAATACCTCCGATCCTGGAGGCAGTGCAAAGCCACGTTAGATGCACAAAGCTTTTGGAGGGGGGAGGTGGGGGACCAATTTATCGAATGAGAAAGAAAAGATGGCTTTTGCCTTCGAGTCGTCTTAGGTGGATGCATGAGCGGTGCTACGAGTTTTTATTGCCGTTGGAGTGCAGAGCCTCATTATCAATCTTCGCTGACAGTGCATGAATGAATTTATTTACTTATTTGTATTTGTGACAAGCACATGGGTTGCACTCTTTATGAAGACTGTATGCCTGAACAAAGCTGATTCTTCGCGCAACTATCGCACTTCCCCGTAATCTTTTCATGCCGACTGTACAATAGGACAAGACAGTTTATGAAGAACATGCGTGTGTTTATTAGTTAACGTCCTTTGGTCGAAGATATATAAATTGCTTATCAATAATTATTAATGGTAAGCAATGAAAAAGTTCTGCATTGTGTGATAAGCGAATAATCTTTTTTGTTTCTTGCAGGTTCAGAACTTTTGAAGAACAGTCGAGCTGTCGTGGTAGTGCTCCTCAGGGTGCTTTTCATAAATGTAGAGATAGCCACGACCAAGCCATGGCTGTATTTTACACAGCTTTTGTTTCATGCCCACGTTCGCAAGTTATCAATCCTGTCAGACGCCACCTAGCAAGAACTGTCTGTAAATGCGTCAAACCGATACATTATTTCAAGGCACTCAATATTCTATTGCAACAAAAATAATGTCATAATATTTATTTGTATTATAGCAATGAATCCTTATTAAATTGTAATTAAATGTACATTCTGGAGTCATTCATGCTCTGTTTTTGCATAAATAGAATCAAATCTCAGGCTAGAAATATGGTGCAAACTTGTCTTCGGTTATGCGAGTGTTGAGCAAAGAAAAATTATACTTTTGAGTGGTTCACAAGAGGCGGCATGTAAAATGACTCGTCGAACATGGTAGTGCCTTCAGCAAAGTGATCATATGCAACAGTACACTGCAAAATGAAGTTAAATGTGAAGACAAATTTACTATGCAGGAGTTTAAATTCATCCAAAGCTGAATGTGTCTTGCTCTTTGTCAGCCACTAGTCGATACAACTAACAGAAACAAGTGGTGTACACAATTGTATACATAGCGACTCAAAGGGTTAAGCAACAATAAGTCTACAATGCAGCGCCAGAAGGCACATGTGTAAGCAAAAGAAATAATCTTACTGCAGTTCTGGTGGAACACTGGCTGTTTAATGCAGCCTGAAAAAAAAAGGCATAAAAAGGCATGCGTATGTTGAGCTTCAGATGATAAGCCTATAAAACCCACTATGCTCCATCCTACTAATCAGTAGTTGGGTAGCAAGTACTTACACCACTTTCTTACCAAACTATTGATTAGTCGGACGGATACCATACTTTCTTTTACAATTCATTATGTAAAGATCAATAAATAATTAGTGGGCAGATTTTTTTTTTCTTTAACTCCTTCCACTTTTGATATTCACTACAGGGCCAAGGAAATTACACACAGCATATTTGTTGGCTGTCACACACTCACCGCTTAATCTCCAAAGTGCCACCAGGGAAATGAAGCATGAAGACAAAACACTTTGCTTCATTGCCACTAGCTTGCAGCTAAACATTTCAAAAAAGCAAAGGCAGTAGGCAACAAGGCACAAACCATGCAAGCCACTACAGAAGTGCTTACAAGCGTACAGCAATCCCTACCTCATTCAACAGCGCCGTCCATTGATGTTTAGTATGGTGCAGGGACACTTCTCACATAATGACATCTGAATGCCCCTGAACAGCTGCTGCAACAGTGGGCACAAATAAACTGCTTTTGCAAGAAGAGAACATGCCAGCTCCAGTTAGCAGGAGACAACTAGCAAAACAGTCAAAATAAAAGAAAAATAATTGACATCGTAATATTACGGAGCTCTGAATTTTATATGCATAAGCACTGGTTCAAAAGAATTCAAAATAGCCTTAGGCAACCCAGGGGATCAAACTACAAAACACAAGTGCACGTTAACGCATGACACCACATTGCCTGCAGTGTTTATCATTGCATTCCATTTACTATTACTATTATTTCAACATGAATCAAAACAAACTAATCAAGCTTTCAATTCTTTTTTCGTAACATGTCACCGATGCAAGAAACACACAAGAAGGCGCAGCTGGTTTAATGTGGTTTACTGTACATTGATTTGAATGCGCCACTCCTAACAATGGCACTCATTTTTTCTTCTTCTTCTTCTTATGCTGTTTCTCTTGTGTTTCTGTCTCCTGAGGACGTTTGTTGATGCTGCAATTTGAGAGAAGGTTGCGATTCAGTTCATTAACATGTTAAAATCACATTGGAAGCACCGAAAAGTTGTCAATATAGAGCGAAGGAAGCAAGAAGCACTGGCACCTTGACACTATGCATGGCTGGAGAAAATACAGTCAACGTCCGATTTTTTGGACTCCCTAGGGACCGCAAAATTGTCTTAAAAATTGGGCAGTCAAAAAAAAAACGAATTCATGCTTTTTTATTCCACTCAAGCGGTCAAATCGCCACAGCCACGTCCGAAGTAGCTTTAATGCCTCCCAGTACAATTATCAGGCATTTTGGTGCGCGCCCAGGCTCTCGCAAATACATTCGGTACCTGCCGCAAACCGCGCTTAACTGCGTGCCAACCTCCACTTGCAAGTTTGCATCTCGTGATGAGCGCCGCTGATACCAGCAAAGCGCGGGATAGATTACGGCTCTCTCGCATGGAGCATTTGGAAGCGATGACGCGGAACACAAAGACTGTGGCGGGAGAACGGACGACTCGTCCGGCTTTCCCCTATGCGTGTGCGCATGTAAACGATGCGTACACACATCGCCGAATCTCCGACGATATGCAGCATTTGCTGCCGTGTGAAGCCGATCGTTTCTAGTTGTGTGCAGCACATCGCCAACTAAGCTGACGCCGTCACTGTACTGTTGCTGTATCGTACGCACGCATTTATCATGAAAGTGTTGGTGATGCGCACTTTGTTCCTGACCACACACGGGCGCAGCAATGCCAAACTGGTTTCGTCCGTGAAGGCAACGCGTCCGTGCGGCACACTTAGCGGTCTTGCACAAAGAGGCAGCATGAATGGCGGCACGGCGCGTTTGGGTTCTCGCCTATTAAATGCGTGTAGTATGCATTCATCCGCGCTAGGCCACATACACTACCGGGCAGTTAACTGAAGATGCTCATCGTAAGCGTTGTCAGCGATTAAGCCGTACTGGCACGTTTGCCAGCTTCCGCCATCAAGCCTCCGTGCATTTCCGCTGCTTATCCGTAAAGACATCGCCGCACGACGCCGTGATAGCAGCCCCTTTGAATTTCTGGTCTGCTTCACCCCATAACGTTTTGGCATTGCGGCAAAGCTGACTTTCTGACTCTGCTACTGTCACAAACAGATCGACTCACGAAAGCGCTGGTTCTATGAGATGATAGACGCGGCAGAGGTGGGGGCTTCAAATAATGGCTTTCAGACCTGCAATTTGGGCAGAAAATCCGAAAAATCGGACGCGGAAGAGTTTCAGCATCCGAAATTTCGGATGTCTAATACATTGACGTCTATGGGGCTGGTGACGGTGCCACGAAAGCGTCCGAATTTTCGAGCATGTCCGGAAAATCGAGCGTCCGAAAAATCGGCAGTTGACTGTATTGCGGCCAATTTCAATGCAACCCTACTAATTCATCCTTTAAGGATATATTTTATTGGCCCTAACATCGGTTAACAACCAACCCCTATGTAGAAGTATCGTAGATCCTTATGCATTACCCTTCCCCAAAATTTATTGCTGTAAAATATTTCCATGTGCCAAACAATAAATCCAGCACAAAAAAAAATGTTAGGAGCTTTACAATCAGTTGACCCAAAACATACCAAACTCTAAGGGGATTTAAGGCCAGTCGTTGTCATAGCTCCATTAGTAGAGCATCAGGCATGTAATGTGAAAGATGAGGGCTTTAATTTCTACCGGCAGCAGGTTGTTCTTTCGTCCACTTTCATTTACTTTTACCTTACCATTTTATAACCAATGCCACAGGTAACTTCCCCTATGCTTTCCTTTCCTTCACTGTCATTTGGCAAAATGTCAGCAGTTTTTTCTGATACATACCCTGGCTGCCTTCCCCTTCATAACTTTTAAAAAAACACACAGACATTATTAAGACGAAAAGTTCATGACCAATCTTGTGTGCTGTGAAAAAAATGCATTTCTACAAAATATTATACAATATTTCACGGATGATGTCTCAGCAAAATAAAGTTCTCTGCTATTCTGGTTAAAGGCTGTACTGTAATGTCGTCAGGCAATAAACACCACACATTGGGTGTTTCACCGATACATAGTACTAACAACGGGAAGAAAGACGCGCCGATCATGTTGCAGAACACGTACCTCTTTATACTAACAAGTTGCTTGCCAGGTTGCTCCAGAGCACTCTTCCACTCAGACTCGGAGCCCTTAATGCTGTACTGACTGAGATCCATCTGCTGCAACTTCTTCAGCTCCCTCTTCTGTCGATCCTCAATTTCCTTGGCTGCACCGGCCTGCAAGGACAATGTGAATGAAGCGAAATGGTAAAGGGGTAATAAATAAGAAGACATGAAAATGCAAGCCTTGCGAACACATTTATTCAGGAAACGAAGTACTTGTCACTTTCATGGGCGAAACTTCCCAACAGCATTTCCCTTTCATGTCTCAAATATGTAATGACAAGAACCACTTGCCTGCCTTTATTGTTTTTATGACAAAACAAAAACCCTTTAAAAATGTACTTACTGAAGAGCATGTGATGTCCTGATATTTGAGTGTGAAGTTCCTGAGACAAACTCTCCCTTCTAAAGCTCCCTACAGGTCTTGAAGTTATCTAATGATTATATATTTTTATAAGCAAAATGAAGAGAGACGTGGACTGTATTTACAAGATCTATAAGACTAAACACTCAAAAAACTTTATAGCCCTTGAATTATCAGTCACTCTTGAGAAGAAGCATCTCTGCATGATAAACAGCAATGAAAACTGCATGCAAATTAAACAGAGATGTATAAAGCAGGGTTCGTACAGGTTTCCAAGAGAAAAATTCAAGGACTTTTCAAGGACCTTCCAAAAAATTTAAGGAACACGATTGTAGTTAACGGTAAATTTTATTGCACAACACAAATGATATCCACTTCACTTATTGCACAGTTTCACTACATTAGAAGCTCTGAGGCTCAGGGCATGTCTTTCAGTTTTTTTTCTATTTGTGTCTTAATGCTGCAAAGTTCATCGGTCTTAACTTTCGCAGTCTTTCGCAGGCTGTTGGATTTCACTACATGTCTGATGTCCCCAGTCGCTTCTGCCTTTTCAGCAAAGCCATCAGCTGAGGTTATCAAATCAGCAACAACTGCTTCCAGTTTCTTCCTCTTCGGCTGCATACATTCAAGTTCCTCCATAATCAAGCGTCTTTTTGTTTGATTAGCATTTTCTTGGCCCTTTTTCTTTTCTGATTCTAAGTGTGCACCATGGGTAGCCAGCGCTGCCCAGGTGGCGCGCCTAAAATGTACAAGCTGCGCCGCCCTGGCGAGCTAGTTGAGAAACAACCAGTAATACAAAGCCGCCGCGAGGCGTACGACGGCACGTTTCAATGTGCCCTCACATACCTCGTGGCACGTTCAAACCAGTTCAAACGCATGCTGAACGTCATTCGACACTACCGCGGCTTTTGCTCGATGTGCGTCGTTTTGTAGGTACTTTGGATACGCGCTAGACTAGCGAAGATCGGGACACTTCGCTGCACTGTGGCGCAGCGGGCGAGCAGCGATGCCACCAATTATTCTCCGCTGATGTGTGCGGACGGGTACCTTCGCGAGAGTGTGCTGTCGAAACGATGGAAGCTGTCATTGGCAATGAGAAGTATGTCTATGACGTGGAAGAAGCTGTTTTTCGAAGAGACAGCGCTTGTGACCTTTCGGCGAAGTGCCAAGCACCGCACGACGTAAACTTACAGGTAAGTGTGTTCAAATAGCGCTAGCAAGCTCGACAGTGTATGCAGTGTGCTCGTTGTGCGCCCGCTTTGAAATAAAATTAGTCCCTCAGGCAGCACTGAGAACATTCGGCTCAGTGAGTTACAGCTGTTTTGAGCGAGCATATCACAATTACGTAATCTGTAGTACAGCTCTCGTAGTATATTACAGAAGCTGTTTCGCTGCACGCTTTACTTTACAGTGTAAAGACTGCGATATGAGCATTTACTGGGCACATGCAAGCCGTTAAAAATTTTTAACGGCTTTCATGTGCCCACTAAATGTTCGTATCGCAGTCTTTACAAACAACGTTTTTGAAGTTGACGGTGAAGCGCGAAATAAATGTAAAAAGGCCGGTGTAAAGTGGAGATCAGTGGTGTTAGCGGAAATACAAACATGTCGCAGGTCTCGTGCTTTAACGACGTCGACTCGCCATCGTCTGCAGACCGTTTGCAAACTTGCGATCGGGCGTCGTCTAAGCCTGATACTTTAAAAAAATGCCTTTGAGGAACCTAGTGCTAATTGACTTCGTGGTGGTTCCGAGTTTGACATGCAGTGTGTGATCAGCAATGAAACATGCGTAGACAACACGGTTTTTCTAGCGGTCATGGACTTGTAACCGGTGTAGAGCTGTGCACATGACAGGGACGTATAATACCGTTTTATTTGAATGTGACGCGAGTTTTTTTTTCTGGATTTTTGCAACCTAAAGTCGACCCTCGCGTTACAATCGAATACCGAAATTTTATTTTTTTTTCTTGCTGGACATGTCATCCCTGGCGTTACAATCGTGGTCATGTTACAATCGAGTAAATACGGTATGTTTAATGTACGGCGCGATGCTTACGCAACCTAAGCTGTCATGTGCTTTGACTTTTTCAAGGCCAGTTTCAAATAAAAGATCTGTGATGTTTTCCAGAGCGCCAACCCATGTGCATCAGTGGAAAGCAAGGCCGAAGGGAGTCAACTATGCTCTGGAATATTTTTTTTTTCAGTTATTAAAGACATTTTTGATTGTGGCATTTGTGAATACAACAATACCGCTGGTCTCAGACGCTTCTTTTTCCTCGTTTGATGATCGCGCACGGGGGCATGGTTCACGTTAGCGGCCACTCGTATTTGTTTGTATGCCCGAGTGTTTCCGGCCGTTCCCGGCAGGGCGGCGCACCCTGTCCGCGGAAACTCCAGCGCAGGTTCCCTATAGTGCTGCCTCGCTGCGAACACAGCCAATCTGAGCTCTTTTGTTATGGCAACATTTAAAATGCCACCTGCCCTCTCCACTGAGTCACATATGACCACGGTGTAAGAATATACTCAGGTGATGACACTCTTCCCCCAACGCATGGGAAACCGCAATCCACGCGTGTCCAGATAATGTTCAGATGACCTGCAGTTTCATCGGCGCCGTCTTGGAGGGTGCTACGAAAAGCAGGGCAGTCGTCTCCATAGCAATGCGCATGCTGCTGATAATGTGCATTTTTCTGTGCCACTTTGCTGGATAATGTGCATCTGCCAAGCGGCGTCGAGGGGCGAAGTCGAGAGAGCAGCAGGAGAGGGCACGGAGAGCGCGGCGGCGATGACGCAGCACAACCGTGATTCGGCTACTCGCGGGCGCATCTCCGCCTCAAGCCATTAGATGGCGCACCGCTCAATGGACCGACGACCGAACATTTTCTGGCCGCCTAGGCGTGCGCAGTGTCAACACCTGAATATTCTTACACCGTGCATATGATACACTGTGAAATATACGACAAGCCCTTCAAGTTCTCTACGGAGATTTGGCGGTTGACACTAAACCCCCGTTCAACACTTGCTTGTCCATGGCTAAGAACAAGAAGGAGATTGACTGTTTTCCATAGCTCTTTGTAGGAGGGATGGAAGCTCAAGAGTTCGCGAAAGAACTCATCCAGCCTGCTAACGCTCCTCTCAAAGAGGTGAAGCTACTGCTTAAACTCTTCCAGCATTTCGGAGTACTCTAAAAGTACACATTCCCGCCGGCAGTCGCTCAGTCTTCCTGCCATGGTCAAGGTGTCTAGCACCTTCCTTAGGCCCACCAGGCACTGATCCGGCTTTGAGCACATGAGCCGTGGGTCTAGAGAGGACAGGTCTCTAACCAAAGATGACTTCGGAGGACTTCGTTCCAGTATTTTCTTGGTCACAGCTGCCAAAAATTGTTTGCACTCCATTCTGAATTCAAATGCATCCTTTGCACTAGCTTTTGAATCCTTCAGTGCTTGTTCACACTTGGGACCAATATCCACTTTTTCATGTGGAGCGTGGTTAATGGGGTTATCAACCTCCACCCTCAGCAGACCGCCAACTCCTCCCAATGACGACAACACTGAGGCTTTCATGAATTTTGAAAGGAACTTCCGCACAATACTTTCAAGGTCTCTCCCAAGAAAGAAGATCACGGGCTTGTTGGACTGAAAGTCTTTTAAGAATGGCTGAATAATCGATGCGACACAGAGGGCGAAGTTCAGTTTTGCCAGCGTCAAGGAGTTGCGACAAAAGCTATTCACATCTTCAAAGGATGCACACTTCGGTAAGCTCACCGGCTTGCTTCTTGCGGACTCCACACATTTTTTCATATCATTCCAAAGAAGCAAAGCTCTCTCAATCACAACTGTGTTTTCCATTCATCGATGGGACACAAATGGCAGAGGAAATTTGTTCTGGTTAGTCAGGGTTGAAAAATCATCCCTTCGTGCAGGCGAGTCATGGAAGAGTGCACTCGTGCGTGACAGCAGAATGTCGATGACCCACTTAGAGGCTGCAACACCTGCTTTGTAGACATTATGGACAGTATGGAGGCCACATGTCCCCCACGTCCCCAAGTCGACACATTAGACCTGATGGTTTTTCTGAAAATGAGCTTGCATGTTCCTGAAAAACTTTAGGTTCACATTCGGCCCGTCCATAGAGATCTGAAGAATCTTGCCAAGTGGCAAAGGCTCCAAAGCCTTCAGAAGTATCTCCTGCATATCGTCTGCCGTGGAGTGCCCCATGAAAGCGGAGGTGTAGTACCTAGTGACCACCTTGTGTGAGGAGTCCCAATATCGCACATGCACATCCATTTGCTTTTCTTGCAGGAAGTCGTTCATTGACTCGTCGAAAAGCACGATGTAATATTCAGACTTCTGTACCTCTTCTTGCAAGCACGACAAGAAAAATAGCCTAAGTCCATGGCACGCAACATGCACACATTTTTTCTCGCTGCAAGAAAATGATTTAGCCACCTCGCTGTCAGGAAATATCCGCTTGAACAAGTCGCCGGTTTGTGCCGACGATCTGTACGAGTAGTGGGAGGTAATCACTTTCACTGTCCACAGAATTTCCGCATCGGTAACCACCTCGTGCGACTTGCAGGCGCTGCTTGGATCGGTCGCTTGGGATGGAGCCGACCTAGTGGGCCGCTCACTTGTGCTTGCTGTCAGGTAGGTCTGCATCAAGTTTCCAGCTGCCATTTTCATAATTCCACAGTGCTTTGTACTTTTTTGCGTGGCTCTTGAGAGCAGATTCGCCCATAGAAGCAATGTCGAAGGTCTTCTTGCACAATGTGCATTTTGCACGGTGGGGGTCAGATGTATATCCGGCGCAATCCAACGCTTATAATCATCGTTGCCTAGCCAAGCGCTCTGGAAGTTACATTTCCCAGAAATGACTCCAAATTATGCCACCTGCATGCACGATCATGCGGAATTCAACGCGCGCCGCAACCGACACGTGCAAAACAAAACACCACCGGAGCACGAGCAAGTACTGACAAGCTACACAGCGCACAATGTGGCCAACAGATGCTGCTGAGGTGGCTGAGGCTAGTGAGAGTGTGCTGTATTTTTTTTTAGCGGGTTGCTGTGGGATACCACTAAAACCGAAGCCAAAAGAAAACATTTCAAACAGTAGTAAAGTCTACTGCAACAAGCGCATTCGTGCAACTTTTATTTTTTTCTGGAGAGCTCAAGATGCTGTAGCCTCACTGTGGCCATCAGCTTATGGCTTCTGGCCAACCGAAACCAAACCAAGCCAGATAAAAAAAAATGGTGCTGCAGGTGCGCGCACACTGACCTCCATTAAAAATGGCTAGACGGCGCATTCTCGCTCTGCGAGGCGGGCGCTTGTGAAGCCACCAGAAGGTCCCCTGTTTGTCCCGGAAGCTGGCGTCTTCTGTCCGTCTCATTCGCGCAATTCCAATATTCTCGGGTGGCAGCTGTTGTTATGATTGTTTTTCTTTTTTATTTTTCAAACTCTGCGATTACGCCTCACTTTAAACGCCGACGAACGCTACACGAAAGATGACAGACGCCGTGCCGACACCGTCCGGATATGGCGGAGTGCTGAAACGTACAAAATGCGTAAAAAGTAATGCGACTTTGAGGTACTTACGCATGAAATGTCTTCCCTGACGACTTTTCCGGTCGATTCGTACAGTTTACTGCGCTACAGGCAGGTATTTCTTTAAAAAAAGAAGAGAAAAGCTCTCTTCCGGGACAAAAACAGCGGCTTCCAGTGGCTTCACGCCCGCGTGCTTGATGCGCCATCCAGCTCCTCCTAGTGGAGATCAGTGTGTGCGCATGCCTCGATCTCACCAATCTAATACAGGTGGTTTGACCGTGTCTGACTTCGACGTCGCAATCGCGGTGTCGCGGAACACGATAAGCAATGAAGTTTGCACGGCACCACGCTCAACTGCTGTGAATTGCAAGTCGTGCAATCCGACCCTGACAAAATCCCCAATATTCGAGGGTTTTCAAGGACCGGAACGAAATTCCAGGACTTTCAAGGCATTGAAAACGAAATTTCCGATTTCAAGGGTTTTCAAGGATTTCAAGGACCTGTGCGCACCCTGATAAAGGGCCCTACGAAAACTACAAAATTTCAAGCTGTCAACGTTTTGCCACTATGGTCACCACTCACGAGTTCTTCGTTGAGAGACTGTAGCACAGGCTGCAGGTTGGCAGCGGCACCCGTAGTACGTGGCAGTGCTTCATCGAGAGTCTTCTCAAGCACACCGCGCAGGAACTGGGAGCACTTCCTCATTACCCTGTTGAAGAGGCCCAGCAGTTGGGTACATGGTAGATCGAGCACCTTGGCCAAGGCATCCGCAGTGCTGTGCTGAAGCCCCAGGCTCAACAGGATGGCCTGTAGCAATCAGAGACACACAGGCGAAAGGAGTTTTGAACATTTATCTGTATTCACCATAATTCAATGGGATGTCTTTTTCTCATTTCCATTTTATAATATAGTATGGTATAGTATAGTATAGTATAGTATAGTATAGTATAGTATAGTATAGTATAGTATAGTGTAGTGTAGTGTAGTGTAGTATAGTACAGTACTATAGTGTACTATAGTATGGCACTCATAATGTCACACTACGATCATAACTTCTCGTGGATATCTTTTTCCTTCACTCATATGCTCAAGTCTCCTATTATTGAGTGACATTGCACCAGTGTTCTTCATTGCACCAGCGTTCTTCTCACTACAGCAAATAACTATAGTGATTAACAACCTTTTGCAATGTGCAATGTAGACCACAAAGGAAGCAAGCTAGGCCAACCTGCTAGTATCACTAAATTCATACCGTAAAATGCCGAGCAAGCGGCCCCCTCCCTTTTTCGGGAGATCTGAAATGAGCGCCAGTGACCAAGCAAGCCCCCCCCCCCCCTCCCACCTACCTCCCATGCGGCCACTTTTTTTTTTTCAAGACAAGCATCGCTTGTGTAAAATGAACCACAAGAATGAGTACACTGAATGTGTATCTAATCTTTATGAAGTTTCATTGCCATGCGGCCGGTCGCATATTGGTCAAACCGGTCGCTGCTTCAATGGTTTGACAGTGACGATGGGTAATAAGAACAGTAAATAAACAAAGCATTTCATTAGAAACATGGATGGGCATTTTCTTATTTTTAGTGGCTCTCCCGCCGCCATCTTGAATTTCGGTCCGGGACCGAGCAAGCGCTCCCCCTCCAAATCTGGTCGGATTATCCTTTACCGTAGGGGGGGGAGGGGGCACTTGCTCAGCATTTTACGAGAAGTTCAAGTTCCTTGTGCCAAATGGAAACAAACAAATGCTCAGTTTAGTGGATTTACGTGGGCATTACACTTAATTTTGATGGCCCTCAAACTAACACCAATCAGGAAAATCCACTTAGTTATTGCACTCTGAATGAAGTCAATAGAAAACAGCGTACCATGCAAGCTACATACAAACATCTAACTACACAACGACATTCGAGAACCTGCTGTCGAGTAGCAAGTGTAAAATATGGACTCACAGACTGTACGGCTGAGAGGTGCATGTCCCCAAGAGTCTTGAGGAAGTACTGTTGTGCCAGTGTTGGAAGCAGATCGGTGATGAGGTGGTGATCTACCAAGTTCTGCGAGTACAACTCCAATCGTTTGATGTCATACACCGAGAAGAGACGCTCCACTTCCTCAAGGGTCAGAGCTGCAAGGTAACAGTAGGAAAGCACAAAAAAAGATTTTAATATGTACTGAAATCTTATGTGCCTAAACTACGATATGATCATGAACCATGCAGTACCGGAGTACTTCACATAACTTCTGCAACCTGGGATTCTTTGACATGCACTTAAAGGGGTACGACACAAAATTTCACGGCCGAGATAGCCTGTGGGATCGATTCCCGTGAACATGCGTATATCATCTGCAAACTATCAACAGCGGACATAGCTTGGAAGGTATTTTACATGAATTTTGAAGTTTGTGTGCGCGATCGAGCACACACACCCCCCCTCGGAAGTGACCCACAGTGACCCCCCAACTTGCCTCACATCACCTGCAGTCAATACAACAAGTTATGATGACCATAGCCACCATTCTTTTTTTGCCGCATTTGCTCCAGCAGAGTACTGCGCGGCAGCTGCTCGCCAGTCCGTGGCCGCGGCGCAAGCGTTGAAAGTTTTGTGTTTGGCAACAATGCTGTCCTCTTTCCTGTTCAAACGGACTTCTTGATGCGTACCATGTGGAAGTGCGTCACAGTTCTGTGTGCTGACGTGGTCGAGCATTGCATACGCTACGTGGTGATAGTTGCAGCCGGCGGCTTGTCGTTTTTGGAGTTCTCTCAAACCGAAACTGAGAGTGGTCGGTAATGAGAAGCCTGTAATTATCTATCGCACACAGCAGCAAACGATGTGCCGTGTTATGACTAACAGGCGCTAAGCAACACACTGCAGCAAAAAAACGCAAGGCCAGAATTTTTGTGTTAGTGCCTTTTTAAATTTAAGTGCACAAGCATCTCTGCATAGCATACAAATTGTAGAGAAAAGGGAGAATGACAGCTTGTTAGCTTTGCATACGTTCCTCACTAGTCTCACTGCATTGACCATCTACAATGTTGCCAGGCTACCTTATCATATATTTTTAAGCGTAAAGTGCACAATGTAACGTTCTGCTTTAAGGACACAAAAATCAGTGTTTCCTGCTGTAGCTGACAAAAAGGAAAGACAAACCCATGCAGCAGTGAGCAAGGTGAGCATGCGCAGCAGAAATTACGTGCTCTGTAAAATTAAAGCCAGCTCTTCAAGAGTTAATTCTAGAAGGTCTCACCAGTAGCTGGAATGGCGTCATCGACAGGGTTTCGCAACACACTAAGAGCGGTGGCCGGTGCCAGCTCTCGAAACTGGTAGCCGAGAAGAAAGAGGAAGCGGCGCTTGAAGTCCTTCCACAGTTCTGGCAGCCATTGAGCACTTTCTTGCAGGCACTTGAGCATGATGCACGAGTGCTCCCCTGTCAGGTCATTCTGAACATCAAAGCAAGTCGTACAAGAAATAAGAAGGGGGCGGGACTTAAAAGCAGGTACATTAAGAATCGGACCCATTTGTACAGTGAGAAAGTGCAAGCTTAAAGGCCACCTGCAACAAATTTTTACTTTGTCTAGCCTGGTTTTAAATTAGCAGTAGTACTACACATTATAAAAGCAACATTTATAAGGCTCCTTCTCAAATACTAATACCTCTTTTTTCAAAATTTTTGCAAAATTGTAAAAAAAATTTTTTAAATCAAACCCATCCAAGTTAGATTTCAATCTCAAATATAAAATTTCCATGGAGGAGCCTTCACATCTAAACTATCTTAGACTAGCCTTTCCTACATAGTCCAATATATCGCACTGTTTAGGTTGGCCTCTAAGAGTACATTTTCAGAAAAAAGTTTCAAGTGGTTAGAAATGAGGAATAAGAAAACTATAGATGAGGAACTTGTCTAGTCATGCAAAAATAAAACAAAAGCACTGCAAAGGAGAGCTAAAAGTTCAGGAAGACTAACAGAGTGCTTACAAAACATTAATTAACTCGACTACAACTTTAAGATACAGCTTGAATGAATTTCAAGTATAAACGAAATGCTAGCAGTAGTCATTATAATAGTTGAGCCGTTACATATTTTCTTCCTGCTACTATTTATTTAATGTTATTTTTAAAATCTTCTCACGTGCTACAACAGCTGATAAGGTATATAATGTAGGCAAATGAAAAGCTGATGCTGATGTACTCACAGGGGTTTGTCTGACATATACAGGAATGTAACCTGCTTTCTTCCAAAACCTGAGAAAAAACAAACAAATGCATTTGCTCAAGAACTGTGCATACGAAACTCATAGGAACAAAAACAAAAGGTTATGAATGCCACCACTGTGCTGTGCAGCAAGACCCACCTGATTTAGTATTTAGTGTGAACACACATGACAACAAATGAGAAACAATAGTGAAACGCAATGCTTATTTACAAAAGAAGTTACACAATTAGCTACGATGTACCACCGCCAAACAGAACACTTTCTCTCTCTCTCTCTCTTTTTCTTTTTTTGTATGAGCTAGTGCGGACAAAAGTAGCTGGAACATAGAAACAGCAGCATATGGCCAAACGCCATTCCTGTGCCTACTAGAAGCCTTGGAAAGAAGTAATAATAATAATAATACGTGTTCGGCTTTTACGTCCCAAAACTACAATATGATTTTGAGAGATGCTGTAATGGAGGGCTCCGCAAGTTCCGACCACTTGGGGTTCTTTTACCGTGCACCTAAATCTAAACACACAGGCCTCCAGTATTTTGCCTCCATCAAAACGCAGCTGAAATGACCGGCAATTGATCCCACAACCTTTGGGTCAGCAGTCAAGCACCATAACTACTAGACCACTGCGTTAGGTCCTTGGAAAGAAGGTGCAAATTGGATCACACACTGGCTATCGGTACTGGCCTGCACAATCCAATTTATAACTCCTCCCGGAGGCTACTGACAACAAAGCAAATGATTATTCTAATGCAGGAGCCAGTTTTAAAAAATGTTCACGGTTCCACACTCACTTCAGCAGGTCAGCCGTGAGGCCATACGAGACGCCCAGGTAGTCGAGCTGCTCAGCTCGCTTCTCGCTCAGCTTGAGCAGCAGTGGTGGCAGTGCCTTGCGTGGCTCCAGGCGCTCTATGCCTTCCCCATCTTCTTCAGCCAGTGGCACACTATCTAGGTCCGTGTCTGGCTTCTCCTCGAGACTTGGGATGTTTCCCAGGTAGTACTCTGTCAGAAGCTCCAAGGCACGCAGTCCGTAGCCCATCTGTAAGGGCCATAGTTTGCCGAATAAAGTGTGGTCACGAATGCTCCCAGCAGAATGTTACATTTTACTTGGTTGTTAACACGAAAGTACAAACACGGGTGCCATCACCGTAAATGATGCCAGCGTGTGCGACTCAACACAGGCCGAGCACTCAGGTGGGTGACTGGTGCTTTCTGTAGCTTGTAAATTGTGCTTCTGTATTATTTCTTGTCTGCAGCCATGGTAGAAACTGACGCTAATGTGACCTGCGTCTTCGGCCATTTACAAGTTCGATGCCACTTGCATAGGCCCAATTAATTTTTTAGTATTAAGTATGCTGTGTATTATATATTCTAAAGAAGTCAAACATTGAGCCTAGTATGCTTTAAGAAATCTTACTGAGGCATAAGGGCTGAAATCTTGTACCGAAATCCATAATGTCATAGTGACATAACGAGACAGCATATCACCACAAATTAAGAAAAAGGAACTTCTACCTTGGCTTTCTCATCTCATAGTCAGCCCATTAGTGCTAGATTCAACGATGACAAAGTTATGAAAGACTACTTTATCAGACTGAACAGATTAGTTTCTCTTTGGTGTCTCTAACGTTTTACAGTAAAAGTTGTGATAGTTTTGATGCTTCTGGCACTTGGGTCTAGAAATATCTTGCCACAGTAGAATTTAGAGCAGCAATCCATTTTGAGGACTGTACATCATGTTGCACCATGCATCACATTTTACGACATCACTTGCTCCTTTGGTCAGTCTGTATAGATTTCATGTCACATTGTTGGACTATTCCCCATCATAATGTTTACAAGTAGGACATTTCAATCCTGTGACATGTGCCTGGTGGTATGCAAGCTAAAAGAACTATATTTTGAGCATGCACTGTCATTTATGAAATTACCACCTAGCTGAAAGACTTTGAGGTGACCATGGTTTTACTGCTTTCCAGATTAGTATACTAACCCCCGTACTCAGAAACGCTCCTTCACTTGAACTTGACTTGCCAACGCCTTCAACGCATTTCGAACGCGCTGCCTTTAGGTTGTGCCAAGGCAGCACAAATGCATTTCGAATGCGCTGCCCAAGGCAGTGGCAAGTCAAGTTCAAGTCGAGGAGCATTTCTGAATACGGGGATAATTCAAAACTTTATCTACTCAGCCTTATTACTTTGGGAGTGACAACAGATAACACGTGCAGACATCTGCAAAGCTGGCTTAGCCAAAATTCCATTCAAGAATGAGAATATAAGAAGCTGTAATCTTTGTTGGCTCATTGATACATTCTGAAGGGCAGGAGATATGTGTGTTAATTTTGTTAGCTAGGGCACACTCCTGCTTAACCTGTTAAAAGCCTAAGTATACAATCACGCAAAACATAAAACCACAATGTCACTCTGATGCCCACGCAAGATTCAAGAAAAGTTGGTGAGAAATACGACTACAGCTATTATAGATGCACACTCAATGTAATAACTTAATGCCAACATTTGCTCTACCCATGTACAACAGAAAGATAAAGATATAAAGTGGCAAAAGCATAGGTCAAGCAGATAGACAACAAGCACAGAGAAAAATATTCACCCTTTGGTACTCCGGGTGAGTGGCAATCCTGACAACGCGAGCTCCTGCAAGACCAGCAAACTCTTCGTCTTGAAACTGCATAAAAAAGAGGGAAGGAGACCGCACACGTATAGATTGAGAGAAACATTAACTGCATGACCAAGTACGAGCTTTACTGTATGTACTGAAGGTGTTCGCAGCTACGGCTTAGGCATCACAGGAGGAGTGAAGACCTGGTTATAAAGTTCCGTACTTTTACGACACTATTTAGGAGCAGATTCATTCCACTTCACTGCAATTTTTCAGTATGTTGAATACTGTAACAGCATTCATCATATATAGTCAAGTCAGTCAGTCAATTCTGACAATAAGTAAAACCTCGTTTATCCGAATCTCGTTAACTCGGAAATTCGGTTAACTCGGACTCGTGGCGCGGTCCCGGCAAAACTGTGTGTACTTGAATGGTGTTGAATGCTCGTTAATCCGGAGGAATTTAGCCTCGCACCAGTTAACTCGGACAACTCCGGAGTCGGGACTCCATGCTTTCAGTCGCGCAATCTCGGTGGCTTGGAGGTTCAAGCACTCACTGCTTGCCGTAACTGACGGCAGAACCAGAGTTTTGAAGAAACTGAAACTGAACGAACGACTCCAGCAGGATATGATCATGACAATAGTAAATGAGAGGGGGGAAGTGGCTAGGTGGCACTAGTCACCACCCCGCGGAAGCGCTTGGGCCGCCGGAGCATCCAGTGTCTACGCCTATGCCTACGTGTCTACGCTGCTGGTTTCGTGTTGTGACTTCGCGCGTAGTGTGCGAGCTCGTGCATATTGCATTCTCCGGCTGTGCTTGTGCGCATTGCCGCCGCCGTCGCACTTCACAGTGATGGCGACCGTCACCGAAGTGAAGCAGCTACAGCAGCCAGCAAATGATCTAGAAAGAAAGGTGATGATATTGAATGACATGAACGCAGGTGTTTCTCGACAGGAGATAGGTCTCTCCTTCCTAGTGGTGTCCAGATTGTAGACTACGTCGCCGTTGCTGGTCCGCTGACTGACGATGACATATTATCGGAAGTGCTTGAAAAGGATCAGAATCACTGTTCCGACGATGACAGTCAAGATGAGCCGACGCGACATCGCACCGTGCAGGAGGCCGCCGAAGCCCTCGCTGTCCTTGAGTTCTCTGTCAGTTCTCGCGACAGCGAGCGTGCGCACCACCACCTGATGGGTTTCAAGATCGTTCTAGCACAAATTCCGACGACGAGGCAGACAAAAATAATGCAGTTTTTCACGAAATAAAGGTTTGTCTGTGCCGAGCACATTTTCCTTTTGTTTTCGTGGTCCATTCGATAATCCGGAATTCAGTTAACTCAGACATTTTCGCCGGTCCCCTGAGATCCGGGTTAACGAGGTTTTACTGTACCGAGGATTCAACATGTACACAGTATTCTTCACCACACACTGTTTACAGTTTCACCTAGCTGTCACAAGATCACTAAGACAATACCATTAGTTTCAGTGGCTGTACTCGTGCGAACTACTAGTATCCTGAAAGCCCGCAGGCCAGAGACCAGACCTTGTCAATGGATGAACTTTTCTTCCAGAGGCAATAAGGCATGTACCATACCTGTTGTGACACAGTCCAAGGAATCAAGTCTCCGTGAGCTCGCCGTCCACGAGCAAAGCTGTCGGAAACACTTGACTTTGATATGCCACCTTCATAGCAAACCTAGCAGAAAAGAGAGAGAGAGAAAGAAATGTTTCGCTCAGTAATGAGAAATGTACAAAAAGCTTGTGTGAACTTCCATATTTGCAATGTTTCACAAGAAACTTGAAGGCTGAAGACAATTTAGATGGTCTGATAATGCTATGTAGAGTGATTGGATAACACTGATAGAGGGGTGGTCTGATTAGGTGGCCCAATAACACTAACAGAGTGCTCGTGCAAGCTTAAGGAAATGTGCACTGCGATACTTTGGCACTGTGTGGTCTGTGGGGTGGGGGGGGGGGGAGATCTGGAAACAGTTGTATCTTCGTGTGGTTAGTGACATTGATGCCTGGCAAGTGAAGAGGTGTGCCCCTAGACATTACAGCCTACTTCAGAATAAAATAGCCCTAATGTACGATCAAGAACGAAATTTCATATTACTCTCGGTTACCTGCAGGACACAGAGCACTTGTGGTAGAGCCTTCGAGTTTGGGTGCACTGGAGCCAATAACACAAAGAGATGATGTGCTGGTGCATCTGACAGCATCTGCAGGTCATTGGGAGAGTTCTTGTAATGCGAGGCCACGTACAGGGACACCACCTGCTGCAGAAAGGCCTCAGAGGCCTTGTGGTAGCTGAACAGGGTGTCCCTGTTCACGTAGAATGTGCCAAGCAGTCAAGGAATAAAAACTGGTGACATCACTTAGCCTAAGCTGTTATACCAGCATTGTATTAGTCATGCGAAGGAGGCTAGAGCTGTGGCTAGCAGCAAAATGGCTTCACCTTTATACTCTAACTGATGGAGACTTCAGTTTGATAATAACATACAGTCAACTGGCGATTTTTAAGACGGCCGATTTTCCAGACATGCTCGAAAATTCGGACGCTTTTGCGGCACCATCACCCGCCCCATAGACGTCAATATATTAGAACGTCCCAAATTTCGGACGCTGAAACTTTTCAGCGTCCGATATTTCGGACTTTCTGCCCAAATTGCAGGTCCGAAAGGCATTATTTGAAGCCCCCACCTCTGCCGCGTCTATCATCTCTTAGGTTTGAACCAACGCTTTCACGAGTCGATCTGTCTGCGATTAGCAGAGTACAAAAGTCAGCTTTGCCGCAATTCCAAAGCGTTATGGGGTGAAGCAGACCAGAAATTCAAAGGGGCTGCTATCGCGGCGTCGTGCAGCGATGTCTTTACGGATAAGCAGCGGAAATGTGCGGAGGCGTGATGGCGGCAGCTGGCAAACGCGCCAGTATGGCTTAATCGCCGACAACCCTTACGATAAGCATCTTCAGTTAACTGCTCGGTAGTGCATGTGGCCAAGCGCAGTTGCATGCATACTGCACGCATTTAATAGGCGAGAACCCAAACGCGCCGCGCCACCATTCATGCTGCCTCTTTGTGCAAGACCGCTAAGTGCGCCGCACAGACGCGTTGCCTTCATGGACGAAACCAGCTCGCCATCGCCGCGGCCGTTTGCGGTCAGGAACAAAGCGCGCATCACGAGCCCTTTCATGATAAATGCGTGCGTACGATACAGCAACAGTACAGTGATGGCGTCAGCTTAGTTGGCGATGTGCTGCACGCAACTAGAAACGATCGTCTTCACACGGCAGCAAATGTTGCGTATCGGCGGAGATTCGGCGATGTGTGTACGCATCGTTTACACGCGTACACGCATCAGGAAAAGCCGGACGAGTCGTCCGCTCTTCCACCACAGTCTTTGTTTTCCGCGTCATCGTTTCCAAACGCTCCATGCGAGAGAGCCGTAATCCATCCCGCGCTTTGCTGGTATCAGCGGCGCTCATCACGAGATGCATTCTTGCAAGTGGCGGTTGGCACGTAGTTAAGCGGGGTTCGCGGCAGGTACCGAATGTATTTGCGAGAGCTTAGGCGCGCACCAAAATGCCTGATCATTTTACTGGGAGGCATTAAAGCTATTGTTTTCGGACGATTTCGCGGTCCATAGGGAGTCCGAAAAATCGGTCGTTGACTGAATAATAATAATTGTTAGGGTTTAACGTCCCAAAACCACGATATGATTATGAGGGACGCCGTAGTGGAGGGCTCCGGAAATTTTGACCACTTGGGGTTCTTTAACGTGCATCTAAATCTAAGCCTCAAGCATTTTCGCCTCCATCGAAAATACAGCCCGCACGGCTGGGATTCTATCCCTTGACCTTTGAGTCAGCATTCGAGCGCCATAACCACTAGACCACCGTGGCGGGGCTTCAGTTTGATGTGGTGGTGTAACACAGAAAGGAGCTGCAACACAATATTTTGAAGGCAAGACATTATCATGAAATATTTGTGTGTGGCAGTTGATAGCTTGAAGGGACACCAAATGAAAACGCTAGCTGAAACCCGCCCATACCACGGATGACCTAGATTCATCCACGTATTTCTGGTGACAGCAGTCGCAGACCAGCTCAGCTCATCGACGGTTGCCTTTTCTCGTACTGCCTCAGATGAGCTGGCTTCATATCAGCGTTTTACCGTACGCTGGTAGATGGCAGCACACATTCTGTTATATAGTGAAAGCAACTGTGAGTTCACTTTCACGAAAGAACTAAAGCATGTTGGCAAGAAAGGTTCACAAAAAAAATTCGCCCACTTTGGGTCATGCCTGGGCAAAACATTGTAGCACGGAGAGAGCTATTTTAGACCGATAAAGTATTCCTTTCAGCTCTGTTTTCATTAATGCAACAATACAGTAGACTCCTGTTAAATGGAACCTGAAGAGACCAGGAAAATATGTTTCGTTTAACCAGAGTTCCGTTTACTGAGAGATGAAAAGGGGCGCAGAATTCAAGCACATAACCAATCATGTTAGAGGCAGTTGTTCCATTTAAGCAGCAATTTCATTTAAGAGATTTTCGTTTACCGAGAGTCTACTGTAATATGCTTATTCTTAAAACAGAGAACAGAGTCAAACATAGAAACAAGAAAACATAGTCAAAGTACTTTCTTCCAAATTTCTAGCAGAACTGTCCCTGTTCTACAAGCGCTCCTCCCACCTCCTATTCACGGAGAAGAATGAAGCAACAAAATTTTGCATGACTGCCCGTTCAGAGATCCTCCTGCTTGTGTATGCACACTAAACAATAAGTACTCAAATATCGAATTTCAAGGATATAGTTGGCAGTCCTGTGGTGGTGGGCAGCCAGAAACCGGGGGCACAGATGCATCCAGGCAGAGAAGCTGGTTAAGCCATTTTTCAACAGAGTCTCCAGGCTTGTATCTGATGGACTCATTCAATGACACCTCATACAGAGTTCGACCTGCAAAGCAAGACATGGATGACAATGTAAAGCCACTTCCACTTGGACAGCACAGTTGAGGAAAATATGTTTTCAAAGAGAATTCAGGTAAACTGCCATTTACGCTATAATCTTGCATTATAAGAACATCATAGCATATATAAGAATTGCGGTACTTAAAGAAAATAAATAAGCAAGCAAATGCCATAACTTAAAAGCACATATGACATGGTCAGGAGGTTTACCCTATGTTAAAAAGAGTCATTCAATTGTCTGCTACATCCCGAGTCTGGAAATTAATACTAATACAGTCGACGTCCGATTACCCGGACGCCCGAAATTCCGGACATGCCTGGTTTCCCGGACTCATCTGTGGCACCGTCAAGTTCCCCGTAGAGTCAATTTATTACAAAGTCCGAAATTCCGGACGCTTATAGCCTTCGCCATCCGATTTCCCGGACTTTTTACTGTTAACCGCCGACCCAAAGTCACCACCGACGCCGCCATTTTGGTTGTTTTCATTTTCATATCCTTGAACCCGCGCATCAGCAGCAACGCCGCACCGCGCCGCGGCTGCCGTAACCTCGAAACCGCACGTGTCAATCCGTTGCCAGCCGTAGCTTAGCCAAGCCAAACCTCACTGTGTTCGTTTACGTGTTTTGTCAGCTGTGCCAGCTCTGCGGTCGTGTCTGCGGTTGATCGTTTGCTGCTGCGCGCTACCTTCAGTGATCACGTTTCCCGACCTTCAGCATCCACCGAGTTCCTAGCTGTTTCGTGCTGCGCTTTTCGTCGAGCGGATTCGCCGTTTACAGCAATGGCACCGACTGCTCCTTCGTCTTCGTCCGCGCCTTCGAAGCGCACAAAGCCACCTCGTAGGTGACGATGACGAACTGCCATCCGCGGACGTTGCCTTCGACGATCTGCGCGCTGGCGGCGTGTTGATTCCAGCCGAGATAACCCTTGAGGGCTTCGCCGACGCTGACAAAGACCTCGAGCTATGTGCGGAGTTGACCGATGACGAAATCATTCATCAAGTTACGGAGGATTCCGATGACCCCGACACCGAGAACGAAGAGCCAGCTCCTACACAGCCAACGAACACGGAGTTGACGCGAGCACTGATGACACTGTCATTGGTGTACAGCGGCAACATGATGTTGACTGAAATTGAGGCAGACATAATCGCGGGCAAGCGGACCGTGCAAAAGAAAATAAGCGACTTCTTTGCGCCCAAGTGCTGACCTATGAGGTAGTGCCGGCCACGTCGTATTTTTTTTTTTATAAACGGCTCTTTTCAGAGCCACCTAAACAATGCATAGGCTGAATTGCTATGGGAATCTTGTACTCCGGCTGTGACCCTCTCCGTCAGCGAAAAATACCTACCAAAAATGTGCGTTTTCACGTGCATTCGTTTTTCCGGACTGCCCGATTTTCCGGACGTTTTCGCGGTCCCTTGAGGGTCCGGGAAATCGGACGTCGACTGTAGTAAAGACATAAATGCCACCACTGCACACTCCTTTCAAACAGGCGATGGTACAATAACGATATTATCATCATTATAACGTCTAGCAGTCGCACCACAGTTCCCAGACACAATCTCATTAGAAAAGTTACCAATGGGCCCCTTTCCCACCCTGTCTGCACAAGTAAGACCCAGAGAGTCCACATTAGCTTACCTCCCACGGACTTGCTGTTTTCATTTGATGCAACAACAGACTGCTGTCGGAGCTGCTGAATCAGCTTCAGGGACAAAGATCGCCCTGTGCCTTCATACCTACAAGAAAAAGGCAGCACAAAACGCTTATGTCAGGATGCAAACGTAGTTGACGTATATATCACGGCATGCTAGCAGATAAAAAAGCTATGACGGCATCGCGACGACTGCATGCGTCTAGCACCACCTGCTAAGTTACGGTTCCAAAAACTACTTAATCTCATAGCCAGTGCTGCGTGTGAATTATACCTACACAATGGGGCAAGCAGTGCTAGCATTGAACGCAAACATGGCTGTTCAGACAGAACTACGTCACGAGATGTCAGCAAGGTTGACAACCACCGAGTGCGGATACAAAACCAGACAGCATAGTGGCGGGCAAGTGAATGCTCATGCACTTATTTGCTGCACCTGCCAGCAAGTGCTTCCAATACCCCTTCCAAAAAAACATGGACATTCAAGGAATGCCAGCAGGCCGTACATGAAGCCCAAACACGTAAACTTGGACTGCATTTATGCAAAAATACATTGTATTCCACTGCCTACCCATTGATGGTGGATGAGAGGAAGACCAGGTAAGGGCCAAGGAGCTTCTGAACCAAGGGAAGGGGAATGGCCGCCGCTTCATCAATCACCAGAAGTTCAGCTTGGCCAAGCAAGTGTGCATCCGACGGATGCACGTACTGAATGACCTGCCGGTGGTCCTCGTGAGACACCGTCACGCGCACGACCGCCTTGTTCAGCTCAGGATTGGTCGACTGCACCACTGCGTAGTCCTGGTGCTCCTGTGAAAATAACACACACATGATAGGTATGATAGCAAATGCGTGTACAAAACACTAGCCATTGGATTCTACTAAGCATCTTGAGTGGTCACTACAACTGCTTCAGTGAATTACAGCGCGAAGTAGCTAAACAGAACTACATGAAAATTACCACCGAAAAGTTGCATTGCTTATGCACCAATGCAAAATTAAAAAAGAACTTGAAATTATAGTCAGAAGAAAAAAAGATACAGGAAGGAGAGTTAAAGCAACTGGTTCCGCTGATTTGTGTTTTTAAGCTCAAACAATCATGCCATACCCGTTCAACAGCTAAAAAAAAGGGCCACATTTCAAGTTCTAAAATAAAATATGCATTGGGTAACAAAAGCTAATCAATTTCTACTTAATAAATTAAATATTTGCTCATTCCTAGAATACATGCTGCTAGTACAGAGTTCAAATGAGTCTAGAGGATATGTGTAGAGTGGTATGGCCCCCATGCTACAAAAACTCAACGTTATAAAACCCAACAAGCGCCAAAAAGATTCCATGAAGTGATGGGCATACCTCATACTTAAGTGCATCGAAGCCTTTGAGGACAAATTCAAACAGTGTTTTCAAGTTCTCTGGGCTGGGTGCAGTGACAAAAATGTTGGAGTAGCCAAATGCCACGGCACCAGCCACAGCCAAGCCCAATGCGGCCGATTTGCCACGACCTCGAGCTGCCGTCACAGCCACGGTGGTCCGGAAAGTCTTCTCTGTAATGGCGTCAACAAACTTGAGTACTGCTTGGGCCTGGTCGCAGGTGCTGCAGCAGTTGATGAGCACTCCAAGTGGCTGTGTGTCTTGCAGAGATTCCTTCAACTCTGACAGCTCTTGGGCCTCCTGGTCCTGAGAACAGTTATTTATCATCGAATCAGAATCACTCAGTTAGCTCGCGTTGCAATCAAAAGATAAAAAGGTTTATAGACTATGCTTATAGCAGCAACAACAACAACAATAAAAGAGCAACGGATGCAGATGTATGTTCTTCTGTGGTACTCCTTCCTGTCCTACAACCTTTAGAAAGGAAAATGCATCTATGGATCAAGAAGCGTCTTCAACAAGTCTCTAAACAACTGTGACCTGAAAGTCTTGTCAGTTGATGTTGACAGAGAGAGAGAGAAACAACTTTATTTATCCCATCTTAAGGAAAAAGGCTGAGAGAAGAAAGTGAGGAATCCTACTCTCGGGATGCCTCCTCTACCACCTCAGCCCACCTAAGGATAGCCTCCTGAAGTGCGGAGTTGCAGCTGTGCATGGCAGCCTCCCACAGCTCCTGTCTACCTAAATATCTACTAAGGCTTGGAGGAGGGGATTGATTCTTACACTGCCACATAATGTGGTTTAGGTTGATGTTGAGGTTCGGGGCAGCTGAAGCTCGTTCGAAAGTGTGTCTGCCATTTGTTTTATCACCAAGAAACTGAAGTTAGCCTTCGCGTAGCTGCAAGCGTAGCTGCAGCTACGCGAAGCTGCAAGGAAACAGCATAGCTGCAAGGAAAACTACAGAATACAAGAGAAATCATCCCTTCCTCACAAAAGCTCACATTTCTTTGCCTGCATGAAAATGATTCCTTACATTCTTGCAAATTGGTGGACTCAACAAAAGGTAACACTGGAAGTGTCGTGAACTACGTGAATGAGAAAGGTGCTTGTCTCGCTTAAATGTAGTCATTATTAAAGAGAGATGCAATTGCAGCTGAAACTTGGGCTAGTTGGTCTTGACTTAAATACATATAGTGGAACAAAACAAGAACAGAGAGATACACAGTGTCCTGTGTGTATCTTTCTCTGTCCTTGTTTTGTTCTGTTATATTATGTATTTAATGCAATTGCACATTTCATAAAGTGAGTTCTGTGATTGCGCATTTCAGTTCACCAAGTGCACTACTACCGTTTGCTGCCAGAAACATCAAATGTGCATTTTACTACAGAACAGCCCTCACAACTTGTTCAGCTGCTTCAGCAAATAAATGTGCCACACAAAAAAAAATTGTAAAAAACAAACTGCCCCTCCATCAACAAGATTGTGACGTGCTTACCAACAAAAATAAACATTAGCTCAGCAAGAACAATATATGCAATGATAGAATTTATAAACAAAATGTACACTGCACAAACACACATAGATGCAGTTGTAGACATGAAAGACTAGAAGCACAATTTGTTCACTGTAAAGAGTAGCTTACCTCAGCAGCTCGGGATACAGGAGTTATGTTTGCGGCATGTGATGACACTGGCAAAATGTTGAGCTGATCGTCGACCACCAGGCAGGACTCACAAGAGCTCAACGATAGAATGAAACGTTCATTGAATCGCCCCACAACATCTTTGTGAGCTTCCGTGCGGTATCGTGAATGAACATCCTGCAGAAAAATGGTGTCAAAAACAACTGAATTTTCTTATAGCCCTTGTTCCCTGCACACAATCTAATAAAAAATTAGTTTTGAAAAGAGAAGTCTACTGACGTTGCAATGACATCTCAACGTCAACAATTTCGTTTAGGAAGAGGCAAAGAAAACTTACCATAGTGAGCGTGTAAAGCTGCCGTAATGATGTGATTGACTGTAGCAACAGGACCACAAGGCCACCACCTTCAATGGTCTCTATGGTCCTCGCCAATATGTTGGGGGTCATGGCCTCGAAGTCTTGAAGGACCAACATTCCATAAGTGTTTCCAAGTATCTTATGAGTCTCACTACACAAGAGAAACGCACAAACATTACCACGCATCTGCCATATCATTAACGAATGCAGCAGTCCCAAATTCCACTTTTTAACGTAGGCTGCCAGGAAACACCGACTTACTGGTAATAGCAGTAGCGGATGTTCGTTGCTGCAATGAATAACTCAAATGGGTCTTCCTCATTGACATCCAACTTGCCACTTTTTATTTTCTTCTGCAGTTGCCTCATTCGCTTTTTCCTGTGACTAAAGAGATAATGAAAGTTGGCGTAATGTTTGTGAACACGAGGTCAGTACATCCACAGTACGTACGTACTACTGAATAGACAATGAATTTCACGTGTCGTGGCTATGCGATCACAAACGAGGCGTTACTTACGAACTAAATCCCAGTTCCTTCTTGTAGCACCACAGCACGGAGGGACGAGCTTTGACTGTCGTCTTCGAGAGCATGTGGTGGAGTATGACAACCTTTGCGTGGAAAAACATAGGCGATCGATTAGCACAAGCACAGCACAACGCAAGCATTAAAAAGGCTGCATTATTGCCCCGATATTCCTTCGAAACAGTTTCCACAATGCTCTCGATTCTCAGAGGCGTTGCGTGCAGTTTTTAGAAGCGACCAACTCCGCATGCGTAGAGATACCTCAGCGCACGGACTGACTTCCGTGTTGCGTTTGCACAGGTTAATAGGTGAGTGCAAATGAACGTAATGAAAGCAGTCCCTATAACTATTTGTCTTAAAAAAAAAAAAAACGGGCTCCCAGTTATGATAGCCGCGCGGAAAGAGTGGCACAGAAACACGTAGCGAACACATTTACCTGGTCACGGCCCTTTTCCCCCACAATGACGAACATCGTTCGGTGGCCCGTGTGAACTCCATTTTCAATGAGTACACGTATCCGATTATCGATCTTCTTGCGTGTCATTGCTGGTATTTATCGCACGCGGCCGCATACAACACACACTACACGTGCACGCTATTAGCGGCGACAACAAGCGTGATGGACGGACGGTGCCATGAGCCATGATTTACGAGTGACGTCATACCTCTTTCTACTCTACTTGGGCTATTTTCTAATAAGCGTAGAAAACTTTGTAGGCCTTAGGTCATACAACGTTGAGACAAAATAGATATAATAAGCTTTTTTTATGAGAAGTAACCATCAAGCTTGCTTATACAACAGTTTTGCAACATTTTGTACGGAAGCGGTGACGCGCATGAGCACTTTATATACATATGCTGTTTTGCAGCATCTCTCCAGTTGTTATTAAGCTCTTTCGTCGCTTCCGTTTTCTAGGTTCCTTTCGGTTTCTCTTGTTCCTGCCTGCGGTGCGTGGTCCGCATTGCAATGTGGGACTACGTGGACTGTTGGTCCGCGTTAGGTTATTTGTTATTGTTGGCGGGATTTATATTTGCGGTGGTAAGTATTAGCTGTATTTCCTGCTTGCCTTTACGTCCCAATGCTTCCATTTCTGACCTGTGCTAATGATAAATAACCTCGCGTGAAGCAAGCACGACCACTCGAACTTTTTAAATGCTTGCGTTGCTCGTTCTGGGAGCATCTCACTGGTCCCGGCCTATTGCTTTGCGCCCCGGTTTTGTAGATAGTGAAACGTGTCTTCAAGTTTTTCGGTGTATTGTCGCCACGTTTTCTTGGCACTGCTCCATCTACTTGCAGTTTTTCATAACCATTGCCGACTGCTGAGTTCATTGCTACTGACGTTTGTGTACACGCCACGCTGAACCATTTCTCTCCCTCTCTCTCTTGTTTGTAGCTGTGCGTCTTTCTCTATGCCACCTCATCGAGAATACCGTTAATCATTCGGTACTCCGAGGAATTTAATTTCAAAGACCCTTCCCAACCTGGCCAGACTTTTCGGTACCCTCACCTCGGAGATGAACCAAGCATCGAGCTCTCCGTCATCGTCCCTGCATACGAAGAAGAGAAACGCCGTAAGTGAAGGAGGTCGTTATGCGAGCTCATTTACGAGTATCGCGCAACCGTGTGAAAGTAAATTTCCGAATGCCCCTTTCATGTCGAAATATTGCATCGCCGCCGTGTCTTTATTTATCTCTTTTTTTTTTTTCCAGTTCCCCCTATGCTTGACGAGTGCCTGGAGTATTTGCAGGCCAGAAAGGTATGAAAACACTTTATGTGCGGGTGAAAATTAACAAGTTTGCTCAGTGTAGGATAGTTTGAAATGCATTCATTTGTTCTACCTCCAGGTGGATGTTGGTCTTGTCACCAAGTTTTACATTTTTCTTATCACGACCATTCTTGACATTACCGAATATTTTTCTCAACTATAGAAGAGGGACCCGAACTTCACCTATGAAGTGATCATCGTCGATGATGGTAGCCGGGATCGAACAACGTCTGTTGGCTTGCAGTACAGCCTCAAGTATGGAACCGAGAATGTACGGGTCCTGACGCTGGCCAAGAACCGTGGAAAGGGTGGTGCCGTGCGCATGGTTTGTAATGTTTCTTTTCAGTCCATAAAGACACATGCACATGTCGTTGCCTAGCTTTATCGCACACTGTGACCCAGATCTGTATGCTTGTGTTGCATCCCAACCAACACAATACTTTGCGTGTGTCACTGTTTTAGTTTTTATGTGATCTTTTAAACATTTTTATTTGGAAGATCACCTCTAGGTAGTACAATGCAGTTTACGACATAACACAAAAAGTCTCGTCGCACATTTACAGAGAAGTTTGTTTCGCGCATAATGTCTAGCGTGGATGAGTGAAACGATCTGAACATCCAGTGTTGCAAATCAGGAGAGCGACCCAGATGATCACCACCTTCTTTGTAGTCAAAATGACATTTGCAAAAATGACGTTGGAGTCAACATTATCCAGAGATATCTGCAAACCGACAGACAATGATGCCAAAGAGGACCCAAGTTTTTCAGATTCCTTGCCCTCAAGATATTTCCAATAAGAGAGCAGTAGCAGCACTATTCATCAACCATTGCCGCTTTCATGAGATTAACATTAGTATGTGGAGCATGTATGGGTCACAATACAATGTAACAGAAATGCTTACATTGCTAATAAAAGTACCTGCCTATCAATAACTTTAAAACATTTTGTGTGTGGCAAGAAATCATGCCCCTGACGCTATTCTCATTCCAGGGGATGCTTAGTGCCAGAGGAAAGCGCCTGCTATTTGCTGATGCTGACGGTGCGACCAAGTTCTCTGATCTGGATAAGCTTGAAGACGTGGCGAATGAGCTACTCAAGCAGGCAAGCTAATAATTTTCCAGCCCACTGCTTTTACATAGTAATAGTATAGTAGTACTACTAGTAGTGATCAGAAGCGTAGCCAGAAATTGTTTTCAGGGGGGGTTCAACCATCATTTTTGTATGTTCGTGCATGCATTTGTATGTGTGCATGTATATATGCACATACAAAATCGAAAAATTTCGGGGGGGGGGGGGGTGTTTCAACCTCCCCCCCCCTGGCTACGCCCCTGGTAGTGGTGTGTCAATAATTCATAGTGAGCCTGCCTGCTGTCCTGCCTGTTTATCCTGTGGACACTTCTCATTCTTCCTGCAGAGCACTAACGTGGTTGTAGTTGGATCACGTGCCCATTTGGAGAAGGATAGTATTGCCGAGGTAAGTTGCATTTTGATGGTGGTCTCCCGAACGCTTTGGATACCTGCCTATTCACACTTAAATGCATGGGCCACTGTGAACGGCTGCAGCAGTGCCACCTACACATTTGTTTATAGTATCTGTCATTGCTAGCGTAAAAACCACTCAGGATCATTATTGCTGTTCAAGTTAGTTATTTATCAAATGGCATGTTGCAAAAATTTGAAAAACTCATTTTTCGTTTAAGTGCCCCGGTAAGATTTTGAAGGTAGTATCTCCATGAAATTGCAACAAGTTACCGCCTTCTTATAATCATTGTCGTAACATCTGTTTTTTTATTGACCTAAACACAGAGATGAAGATGTATTGTCATGTGGTAGCCAGGAGTTCTGATGTGCATCCTGTATTTTCATATCATCGTGCAGTATTCAAAAGGCTGCTTTTCATCACCTATGATGAAAATAGTGGCCTAGATCAAATTGGCGGACAGTTTACCATTATGCACCTGAATCACTAACACACAGTTTCGCATGCATCCGACTGTGGTCGGGTACAACTCTAGAAGGCAGTGGCATTTCTGCCTCAATGGCAGATGCACACTAGCCTGCACCAATGAGTTTGCACTCTAGACTGATGGAACAAGCTGCTCGATCGTTGCACCGCCCTCAGAGAGCATCGCCGAGTACATGAGTGGGACTATTTCTTTCATCCAGAGGCAATCGGCTGCCTCGCTTCGGTCATCTGGCAGGGGCCTCTCCTGCCTTCTTAACTTGTATCCAACTATAGTAAATCAGAAAAAATGTGTTGAGTGATCACATTGTATTGATTTTGAAAAGGAGTTGAATCAATATCGATAAAGGTACCAAATTGGATGCCTGAGCAGGATAAACTGCAAACAACATCTGGAAAGGTGGTCTTGTACTTTACCCTTCAGTTTTACTGCTCCTTGCCAGACATTGTAAACATGTAGGAGGCTATGGTAGGATACCTATTAATGGTTTCCATGTCATTTATCTGCTGCTGTTCTGTTCCTTTATTGCAGAGGTCGATATTTAGGACACTCCTTATGTATGGATTCCATTTCCTTGTTTGGCTATTTACTGTGAGGGGTGTTGCGGACACACAGTGCGGTTTCAAGCTTTTCAGTCGGGAAGCAGCAACGCACCTGTTCACCTCACTGCATGTAGAGAGGTGGTAAGAGACGTCACGTTTTCTGCTTCGCAAGAAAGAAATTGTTGTCGTACGAATGCTCGATGCACCTTAATTTTAACTTGTACCGATTAAATTGATTTCAGGGCTTTTGACGTCGAGATCCTGTACATAGCGCAAGCACTGAAGTTTCCTATAGCCGAGGTTGCCGTTCGCTGGACGGAGATTGAAGGTTTGTCTTTTGAATGTTATTTCGTTGCTCTTTTAGAGATGGTAATATTTCTCCTATTAAGCCCTGCTACAAATGAATGAAAGCTACACTGCTTCGGGTGTAAAAGCATGTGGCAGTGTACCGTGGCCATCATTCTTGAATCAAAGCCCTCCTTGGAACCTCTATGGCATAGTGCTATAGAGCTTGAGATTGTAAGTTTGATGCCGGACATGGACAGCTGCATTTCGATGGGGGCAAAACTAAAAAATGCTCATTCAAGTGCATATCAAAGAACTCCGTGTGGTCTAAACTGATATGGAGTTCCCTCCCCACTACTCCATGCCTCATGAATGAAAGAAGGGGAATTTTTTCGAGAGGCTCGTTTCTTTGTTAGTATTAACCAAATAAATCCAATGGACAGTTAGGCCAAGGAAAGCATAGGAGACATTAACTGTTGTCTTTAACTGTAGTGCAGTAATTATGACGTAAATTGAAATGAATTAAAACAGACAAAAAATCGCCCTTTCCGTTAGTGGGATCCGGGTTAGAATCAGATGGTGGTTTTTGTATGTAAAACCCTGTATTTTTTATTTCACTTTATCGGCTAGTCATAAATGGTGGATCACAGGAAAGGAATGCTTGCAGTATACTTGCCCCCGGACAATTTTCTTTGAAACCCCACTGCTATTAATTCATTCTTTAAAAAATATATTGACATTTTATTTCAATTCACATAGAATAGGGCTTCAGAAATTGCTATTCATAACCTTCAGATGTTCATTCCATTGTCAAACTTGTCCCATTGAAAATGCACATGCTCTTTTTTGCTACCCTCTGACTTGCAGGGTCGAAAGTTGTGCCCGTCTGGACATGGATCGAGATGGGTCGGGACCTTTTTCTCATCTGGTTACGATACAAGATTGGTGCCTGGTCTATTGCAGCACAGCCAAACAAGCTGAAATGAGTGATACTAGTCTGTGATTTAGTTCATTTTTATACGCCCCCCCCCCCTCTTTTTCTTACACGCTCTTGTAATGTGTATATTTTGAAGTGCAGTGTGCTGGAACATGATCTGCGCTGGTAAATAAATGGTTTTCTCAAGATAAACCATGGTCATTCATAGGTGGCCTTGTGTAATACTTTCTTGGAAAGCACACAACATATCTGTACCTTGGCAGCACAAACAAAAAAAATCAGCTGCACATTTAGCTACTGCAACTTCATTGAAATGTATCAAGGGAGGATGAGAGCATGATTTCAAATCTCATTATCTTATGCACAAATTTGTCTGGTCGTATTCGTAGACAAAGCAAACATGCATTTAGTATGCTTGAGATTTTGTTTTCTGGACCTCAGCTAGTCTTTTCTAAGAAATAAAAAAACGTAAGAAGTATTCTCTACCTGGAATTCATAATGAAACAAGGAATGTCTGATGGACATTGTCTTTCATGGCCCTTCCAATATAAAGGCCTCGTGTATACCTTACCTCGATTCATGCTGGACGTTACATCTTGGCTCTATACATGATTTCATCCAGTGTCTAGTGTTTAACATACTCTTGAAGGTTCACTGAGGCAACTCATTATATCCATGTTTGGGAAGCAACAACATTTATGGGCACAACAAAATGGAATTCCGAGAGCACACGTGGGCTACAGAAATCAAAGGCATGTTGCAAACCACACATGTCGCACCTTGTGGCAAAGTTTTTGTGAAGAAAGGAGTACACACGTCATAAGAGAAGTATAGGCAGCTGTTCCTTTTGCACCTGTTATCAACAATCCCGATAGAAATTCCAGAAGGTGAGTAAACTCGACGCTTCTTTTTTTTTTTTTTATGTCGTGCGTGCGTGTTCGCCAAGAGCAAGACGACTACGTGCGTCACGCACGCCCTTCCTTCTTTACTCGGAGAAATTATTATGTCTTTTCAACTAAGTGAAACACGCCATCGTCGATAAAGGGCAAAAATGCCCTTTCAGTTTTCGCGATGCGATTCCCGCGAACGATTGCTGACTCTGTGGCCTTAGCTGTGGCCTAATCTGGAAAAGGTTGTTTTGAGCGTGGTTTTGAGCATGGTGTTCACGGGCTTCAAGATACCGTAGTAATCTCTGGCAAGTATCAAAGACGTCATGCGATAGACGTCAGACTCTGGAGTTTCCAAGATGTGTGGCGCCACCTGTCGGAGAAGTATTGAGTAGTGCATAGACCGACTCTCTCGCACAGTTTGTTATGGGACCAGGTGCAACTAGCGAGTACGAAACAACTATTGAGCCTAATATCGCGTGTGTTTGCGCATTTAGCACTCAGAACGAGAGCTGTGAATTGCTCTCCGCTAGTCGGACGCGCCACCGAACCGTCGTGAAGTGCTTGCTGGATCACTCGCCTGAACGACGGCGAAAACAGCAGCAGACGAGAGCCCTCCGCACGCTACGAAGAAACTCCGCAAAAGACGCACTGTTGCGTTTTGAATTGCCACGGACGTAAAAGGCTGAATAACAATGTTCAGTTTTACCGATTTCCATAGTTGTCGTACGAAGAAGAAAGGCGAGAGCGCTGGATACGGGCCGTTGCGAGCGTGTTGGGTAAGCGAAGTACCCGCGTTCTCCACAGCCGGTGGCATGAATGTGTGGCTCTGCTGTTGTTTTGCGTAGCCCTGATGCAAAACCGTGGTAACCTTGACTATGAAGCTCAGCAGAGGCTCTGACCGCGGTGCTTGTCGTGTAACACGAAGTGAGCAGCTAGAGGCAGACTGGAGACGCGTGATACGCACACCGCGACGAGTTTGTTCGTCACAACACAGCATCGCGGACGTACGTACGTTTTGAAGGCTCAGAGTTCTGGTTCTAACTAGCTGACACCACGTGCGTCATACAAGTAAATCGCAGAATGTTGGTCGTGACCCCCTTCAGGTTTGTTTCGCCCGTGTCCTCCGCGGTTGTCGTAGCTATCTCGGAGGCCACGGTTTCGCCTTTGATTGTAACCCGCGAAAGTGGACACGCACGTATCCCCATTTGCAGTACATACAAACGGAAGACGACCACCAAGAGACCATTTGAGGATGCGTAATAAAACACTCCAATGCACAGGAAGCGAGAGATGAATTAAGGGAGAATACAACTGAAAAGGCGAAAATCGCCGGAGCCATTCGCCCTTGATGAACCGAGTTTTCTACCACTGATCGTAAGATGCATAGCTAAGTAGATTGATCGTGTATGTAGGTACTTTATCGCTGTGGCATACGTATATACCCAATTTTAACGCATTTAGGCTCTAGAGAACGGATGTCGGAGGGCTTGCCTCGAACTCGGTGTCGTGTGATGCTCGCTTGTACTTGCGAGTTGCAGCGCGCGGGAATAACTAAAACTTATTTTGCATTGTACTCGCGGTTCGCTTTGATCAGCTTCCTTTGTTTCTGAAGCGTGGATTGGCGGAAGAAGCTTTCCAGGTCCTTGATTTTCAGGAAATCGCGCCTCGACACCAACGAAAGAGGAGGGTTATATTGAGGCCTATGCACATTCGCTTGCGGGCGGCTCTCCTTGCACTACCCAGTTAGTGCCAGGGCTACGATGAGGGCGCTGGTGGCGGTGTTTTTCGCAGCGCCGCCTGGGCAGAGTCTGACGTCTATAATGGCGCCCGATGAGCTGTCGACATGCTGTCGAGGCGTAGACGTGGCGTAGACCATGGGTCCATGGTCTCGCAGGATGAAGCTCTATGGCGCAGACATAGGGTTACTACAACTCAAAGTACGACTAAAGTTTGGATGTATCATAATCACATAGACATAGTTTCCTCAGAGAAGGTTTCCTTGTTAAGTTTTACACAGTTTCTTGCAATGCGACTTCTTCAACTCCACTCGGGGTGCGTTCTAAACAAGCCACGTTGGACTATTTCACATGCTCAAGACGAAATGGCTGCGGCCACGAAGGGACAAGCTTACGCTATCGTAGTTTACTTCGCGGTTTACTTATTTGGAGCAAATACCACACAGGCAAAGACTGCTGGCAAGCGCTAAAGTGGCAGTGTCATCATCATCGTGCTGATGATGGCGCATCCAGCAAGGCGCTTGCGTGTGTGAACTGAAAAACTGAACTGTTCGTGCGCTTAGTAAGCTCGGTGAGTTTTCGTTCGTAACATTTGAATCAACTGGCAGAATGAATATGTAATATATGAAGTATTCCTTTGCTCTCTAAGCTGTGCTCTACGTGTGCGCGATTACTACGTTTCCCTAGACTGCGTTGCCTCTGATAACCACTCGTGTTATGCAATGAAAACAAAAAAAATAGTTGTCGTCCGAAGGGTCCCAAGTGGACCTGGTTCGTTTAATGTATCGAATCTGTCTTTCTTCTTAAAGGTGAAAGCAAAGGGGACGACGAAATGGACTTCCAACATCGTCCCGGCGGTAAGACCGGCTCCGGAGGCGTCGCGTCATGGTCGGAGTCGAACAGAGACCGGAGGGAGCGGCTCCGACAGCTTGCCCTCGAAACTATCGACCTTCAAAAGGACCCCTACTTCATGAAAAATCACTTGGGTAAGCGCAGTTCTAGTCATTGACATAATTGCGTAAGTATTGTAAGAAAGTACACGTTAACATTGTGTTCCTTTGTATCTTCATGAAATGAGGCCACCCAGTAATGTTATATGCTTTGCCGAGGCTGTAAATTTTGTAAAATTATTGATTGCAGAGGTACAACATTTGCAATCAATTGAAATTCTGTTTGTACCTGCGTTTGTTTTCTCCCGTCATCAGGGTTTGCATACTACCATAAATGTGCCGTCATTCTTTACGAATAGGATTTCTTGTTATATTGGGGTTACTCTTTTAATTTAGAGTTTGTTTGATATGTTTTGCATGTAACTTGAACACCTACCGCTGAGACAGCCCAAATCCGCTCACAAGCCACTGGCTGCACAACCTGTGCACTTAGATTTAAGTACATGTTAAGGAACCCCAGGTGCTCGAAATTTCCTGAGCCCTCCACTACGGCGTCCTTCATAATCATATTGTGGTTTTGGGACGTTAAACCACAACAATTATTATTACTAGCTGCACAAGCCACTGGCTTGTGCACACTGGATATCCGTTTGCGTAGATATACATTTTATGCAATGAAGCTTTGATTGTTGCTATCATCAGTCGGTCTATGTCACACAAGTTCACACTGTTTTCCAGAACATCTATTGCACTGTATGTTAGAAGCAGATGCAAATCCTTTCCTTCATTTTGTCTTATTACTTTGCAATGTTCTTTTGTTGCAGGTTCTTATGAGTGTAAACTGTGCCTGACATTGCACAATAACGAAGGCAGTTACCTGGCCCACACGCAAGGCAAAAAACACCAGGCCAACCTTGCGCGCCGAGCAGCCAAGGAAGCCAAAGATTCTCCTATACAGCCCGCACCAGCAAAGCCGCGTGTCGACATCAAGAAATTCGTGAAAATTGGACGACCAGGCTACAGAGTCACCAAGGTAAGATGGCGCAGGTGTGTTTTGCAGTTACGATAAAATGGTGTTATTTGGTCCACATTTTGGCCAGTCCTGCTGGGATTCAACTGATTCAACTTCTTTGCTCTGAACGAAACTTCAAAGGCAGGAGAGTGATCCTCCCAGGCAGGTAGTAACGACAGGCTGCACTAAAATCTGTTGAACGCTGCTGTTGGTGGACTGGTTCTTCCATTTTGCAAAAAAAAAAAAAGATAAATAGAAAAGTAGCCACAACAATGATGCAGTTGTATACAAACATCATGAAGTGTGAACTCTAAAATTTGGGTGCGATTAAGTAAGTGATAAGAAGCATTTTGATGTAAATACTTGGCTCTCTGTATTTCCATCTTGCGCATTTGTAGAATGTTGTCTTTAGTTGTGTACAATAGAAAGAGAATGTGTTGTCAACACACTAATCTCATGGTGGCCTTTTGTGAAGAAAAGGTATGAACTCTCATTTCCAGTGAGTGACTCATATTGTGCGTTCTAGCGCATTTGTGGCTGAGCATTTCTGTGATCATCCATTATAAAATCACTTGATGCACCTTATGCAATTATTGCTTTGATTCCGACAAAACAAACCTAGTATTAGGGATAACGTTGCATAACTTGCAACTCTGACAGTAGTCGATAAAACATAGCCGCCGTGATCTTGGCGTATAATATTTCATGTTGTATTCACTCTACACTGCACACGTATGCAAATTTGGCAGATTGAAACATATGCATTTCGTTTCTATGGCAAAATGTTCAAAAGTGCCTCGAACCAAGAGTTTGAGAACTGTTAACTAAAATCGCTGATTTCTTCATTTTATCTGCGATACTGTGCAGCAAAGGGATGGCGACACTGGTCAGCAGTCCTTGCTGTTTCAAGTGGACTACCCAGAAGTCAATGACAATGTGGTGCCTCGGCATCGATTCATGTCAGCCTATGAACAGAAGGTGGAGCCGCCGGACAAAAAGTGGCAGTACTTGCTTTTCGCAGCTGAGCCCTATGAAACCATCGCCTTTAAGGTGAGTATCTGTTGGAAAAGCAAACCCTACACTTGATGCACCGACTAAACGTGACTGCAGCCATAGAGTGATGGATGCAACCGAAGACAAAAGTGGACATCAAACATAAGACGCATTGAATGCATCTGGCAAATGAAGACGATTGCTTTTTTGGGGAGATATATAGGCACAGCCATTGAATGTCGTCTCTGCACCCTGTTATCCTAATGTAACATCTTTCCCAAGAAAATATTTTTTAAATTTGGTCAGCTACGCACGAACTGACATGCATAGGTTTTTTTTTAAATGTTAAAGATTGCAATAAATGGTGAGTGCAATGTAGCTATAGAAATTTCAGGAAAATTCATACGGTGACGAGTCTGTGCCTGTTATCTTGACTCCAGTGCCATTGGAGCTGTATAAAATTCCTGAACTCTTTTTAAATGCGAAGCATTTCTTAGCGAACCTTTGTCACTTTGAGCGTTTCTATCTACGTACCTATCTATCTAGCCGCCTACATCTGGGTGTTCTCGTGATCGCCCCCTTAGCTTGGTGTAGACCAAAATTGGCATGGGAGGGTAAAAGGATTTCACGAATACGACTGTCTGGTTATGACATGAATAACTTGAAAATCCCGTCGTCAAACCCTTTCCTCCAGACATGTGTGGCACATACCAGTTTACCTCGGGCCACAGTGTACAGGTATGCGCCACAGGTGATTGACAGTCTATATCTACCCAGGAACGGCGAGAACAGACATTGGTAACTTAAATGCGAGAGTTAAGAAAAACCGACATCGGCAGCGTTGCCCCAACGAATAGAAAGAATGAAAATAAGGATCCCAGCAGGAATCAAACCCAAGAATTCTGTGTGGCAGTCAGGTATTCTACCACAGAGCCACGCCAGGTCTATAAACTGGTTTGGAAAAACAGCCTATGCAGGCGTAATGTCGGTGTAACGTCAATTGTGGTTGTGGTGCTGGCTATCTAATTTTGCAAGAAAGCAGTAAACACTGCATGATACTCCTACGATGTGTACTCCTACGATACAGGCGTCATATCAGATTAACGTCGGTGGTTCCAGTGTAAGCTCCGCTTTTATAGAATTCTAACAAACATTGAATTTGTATTCCTATGATTCAGCAAGCTATACTGAAGCATTGCTCGACCTTGCCTCGTGCTGACCGAGGATGATGCCAGATTGATTGACAGCCACTTTGTAGACTAGGCTACGTAGGCCACATACGCCCAGGTAGTCTACGATTACGACAACCGCCATCCACTGATGTTGGTCTACGTAGCACTATCCAGGCCTGCCATTCTCAACGGCCTATATCGACAGACAATTTGTCAACGAAATGGCCGAGGCATTCACAATTTCCAACAGCTGTACTATACCTCATACTTCACTACACATGAACCCCTCGTCACCGCTGTCACGACCGGATCCGATAACAAGACCAGTTGCTGGTGCTCACTGACCGCGGTGATGTTGACCTTGTTCAAGAACTGTCAAGAACCTCTACCACGCATGCACACTGGGTTCGTGAAACGTGCGTGCGTTCTCCATCATAAGGGACAAGTAGTAAGCACTACATATCAGCTTACCGCTTCTGGTGTTGGTAATGCCCACTTTGCCATTGGCAGCGTTACCCATCTGTAAACAACTTATTATATAACACATATGCGGCTCTTCAACATATATGTGTGCGTATAAAATTTATACAAATCTTTAGCGTCAATTTGTAACGTTTCGCTCATTAAAAAAATTACGCCACAGTCACCTTCCCGCCGCATGCTTCGCATAACATCGACTCCCACGGTACGTGAGATCTGCCTAATTTTTTTCTCTCTCTCTTTTTGCATTGCCCTGTTCAGTTTTAAACACAGAGTCTGTCATACTTTTACTGCATAAGTGAGCTGTATTCATCGTTTACAGAACCTTCTTTGTATTTCATCGCCAGAAAAAGTCTGTCAAATTGTGTGCCTTAACTGCAATTCTGATGACATCATAAATATTTTAGTATTTTCTTGTGTCTAATTTTCGTGTGAGACCACACCAGGTGCCACTTGCTTCGACGATGAACATGCTTGCTGTCATGTGCATCATAATTCATACTATGTCGAGAATTTATTCAAACCGAGCAGATTCTGTCAAAACCCTTCTCATTAAGCAACTGTAGTGAAAGATCTTTTATAGTTCTTTAACACTACCTGGCCTACTGCACTTGAATGTACAACGAACAGGCTGGCTAGTGGTATTTTGCGACTTTCACATGATCTAGTTTAATTCTCTTCACTGTTCCTTGAATGGTGTTAAAGGTATACTAAAGAGGAAAACCAATCTTTCTGGTATTTGTAAATTACTTTTTCACAATACCAAACTCGCCACGCTTGCCATGAGAAGACACTTGGTAAGCGAGAAAATTTGCAGAATGAAAATGCCGGTGGCGACACCACTTTGAATTTCCCGCACCATCGCCACGACGTCATAGATTATAGGTGGCTTCTACTAGGGCCTATGTAGTTCCTATTCAGTAAAAATGAAGTATATTGTCATCAGATGGGGCCAGAGGCTTAACATAACATGGCCCACATTTGAGAAAATTTCGTTGGGCCAATGTCACCAAAATACAGAAAATTCACACTTTGAAGTCCGTAACATCATGCGCAGAAATTTCGGTGCTGAATTTAAAAATGAGACTTTTACCTTCATTTTCTCCTTTGCCTAGTAAAGCTATATGATAATAAAATTAAGGACATTACAGTTTTCAGAGTAACATTGATCAATGTAAACCAATTCATTGTTTAACTGAAGGTGTCCCCTTAAAACTTGCTGTGTTTTAAGCTGGGCAGAGAGGGAAGGTGCGCATCTGAATGCCGAGCTGCATGGTTTGACAGTGAAAAAAAAAATAAGTGAAAGTGGTATTTTGTGACAACATTGCAGGTGCCAAGCAGAGAGGTGGACAAGTCCGAGGGCAGGTTCTGGACTCTCTGGAACCGAGACAGCAAGCAGTTTTTTCTGCAGTTCAGCTTCAAGTTGGAAGCCAAGCCAAAGCTCCCAACTCTCACCAGTCATGGCTTGCCAAGCCTCGCACCGCCACCACCGCCGCCTCCTTCTGGAGGCAACTAACTCGGGAGCCATGGAATAAATGTGGCATTCTCACTCATTCCGTGAAATGTCTCAGTGCTAAGCCAAGCGTTCTGGTAGTTACTGTGTCTCGAAAGACTGTGCACTGTTTCTACCGCAGCTGCAATACCAGACATCATTTGTTCTTGAGTATACTGGTTATGATGGATGGTAAATACAGTACACACAGTAGTATGCCCCAAAAGAAAACGACTGGCAAGTATGAGGAAATACGGGGGACGAGATGTATGTGGTTAAGAACCTTCAACAGAGTTTGCCGACTAGTGTGTAGTGCGAAATTAAGCTGCTGCTTTCTGCATCGCGATACTGACTGTAGGTATTCTTTCATTGTGCTGAAACTCCATAAAGGCATAGCGATTATGCTCGGTTTCAGTTAGTTTCAGTGACACTAGGAGGCTACAGAGGTGATTGCTTTTGCATGTCTTTTGTGAAAGACAAAAGATATAGATTGATATATGAAGAAGTGGCATTACTGTAACAATTCTCACTGCCATTTGGGTTGTAAAGCCTCTTTACTGGTTTTGCAATTATCCTAATCTGATTGATTGGCCTCCTGTGGTCATGTTGAAACACGATTATGTTGTATTCTAGAGACCTGAACTTGCAGTGCTAGCCATCCTTTGCCAGGGACTGCGGGAAATAGTGAGAGCAACCACCACAACGACGACGACAACTTATAAGCTTTTAAATACTCGAGGTTTTCTCCACAGAAACCACGAAGCAAGAGAGCAGGTGACAGCCATCTTTGAAAGTACTCAACACCAAAAGCTGCCCATCACAGCATTGATGTCACAGTGCATTTGTTTGCAATGCGGTGCCCATTAATATAAACATGCTACACATTTAGAGTGTAGCTCTGTAGTGTAAGCTACACGAAACTATGACCATACTAAAGGGTTCATGAATTGAATCCCTAGACCAAAAATTTAGTCCATTTAGGTAACAATAGAGCATAAGCGAAAGCCTGTGCTCTCCATGCAGCACTAATTAAAATTTCTCACTCAATTGCATTGTTACTTCCTATATGCCGAGACATGGTCGACGAGGTGTTGGTGATTCACCATTAACTTCAACATTCATTGTTCACTCTTAATTCACGTTTGATTCATTAAACATTTATTCCACATATGCTTCACCATTCATTCCAACTTCACCCACCTAACTTTTTGTACCATCAGTGTTCACGCTGCCGGACTTTGACTTGTGAGCCATACAGGGCTTTCACCTTTACAATGGCAACCAGAACATTATGTGCTTTGTAAACATTGTCTTGGATCAGCCAAGTTTTTCATCAAGAAATGCTACAAGAGTCTCTTTGGGCAAGATGCGTTGATCCTGACAAGAGCACTAACAGTTTCAGCATGCTCTAGCCACTACAGGTACCCTACGGAGAGAGCTGCAAAACAGGCAACATAACTTCAAGGGCTGCATTGAGTAGCCGTGTTCACCTTCAGCTGCAGATGACGACAAAGCAAGAAAAACATGAGGTGAGCACCAAGTGTTCTGTGTTAATTCGTCACAACGCCACCCAACCTTCTCGCAAAGTTTTCTCCTAAACACTTGCAGCATGACATTTAAGACATGAGGGAACCATAACATATTACAAAAGTTCTCGTCTCTGTTCCCACTTTTTATCAGTCACTGTGCTTATAGATTCTACAGTCTGCAAGTCAATTCATAAAGTATGAAATAAACAGTCTTGGCACTTGTTCTAATTTGTATGCTACAGCAACAATGCTGTCAAAGGATAACTAAAATAGCTGTACAAAACTGAACTGCTTTTGCGAGAACTGTCATAGTGGCACACCTGTAATTCTGCACCCAGAAGCAGTGTTAAATCAGCATTGATGAAGCTACTCACACCGATGAATAAACAATCATGATTTTATTCTTATGTACACAACTTTTTTTTTTTTTTCAGAATAGCACATGAACATATATAATGTGTATATATGTATACTATGTACAAAAGGAAGCAGTTAGATGGCATATATACAGGAAGTGATGAGGGATGTGGTGATTGAGAGATGATAGAGCTAACTGCGTTCCACGGGGCGAAGATGGGCACCGGCTTCGCGCAACACACAGCACGCGGTCAACAATGTTCACCGGATTCAGCATGGGTCAGAACCGTTCTTCTGATCGAGCTTGTTCTTGTTGTTCTTGACCATGTAGATGAAAAATGTGATGGCTTCCTTCTCTGCAATGGGGATGGTCCTGAAGTGCCGTGCCAAAGTCTGCACGGAGGAGAGAAACAAACATTATGACGCTGCGCAGTACTACAGCTGAACATCACAATTCGTTGTGAATGAAATGCCGATATCGGTCAAAGTCCTGCGTTTCACTTAGCATGACATCCTCAGGAATAAAGTATGTTATCAACCCACTAAGAGGCCAAAGAAAGCAAGGATAAATTATATAAAAATACACAATGCAGAATACACCGTGCAAGAATTTTGTGAAGTATTTGGGGGGACGTCCTAAATCATTTAAACAAGCATCAAATACAACTACTTGTTTTTAGGAGCAAAAAAACAAAAAAAACACAAGCTGTCTATTTATGCGTCATCTCTATTGCATAACAAGGCTGTACTTTTTATCTCCTTCCAACAACAACACCGATAATGCACACACACTACTGATAAGACAAGACAGGCCGAATGGCGGTATGGTCAGCCAGCCACATTGGCGAGACAAGCATACTGGCCAACTTTGTAAAACCACAGTGCTATTCAGATAACTTACACAAGCATTTACTAGAATAGTTATGTACAGCAAGGAAGCTGAGAGTCCCCCCCCCCCTCCCCCCACAATGGGTGCCTCAAAACCATGATTTTGGCACATAAAACAATGCAAGTAATTTTTTTATCATTTAAGTCTCAAGAATGTTTACTAATCTGCAATGGCCAAATGTTGGAAAATACTTTAATAATTCATAAATGTTGCGGTTTTACGCCCCAAAAGCACCATATGATTATGAGGGACGACTTAGTGGAGGGCTCCAGAAATTTTGACCATACGGTGTTCTTACCATATGGTGACCATGTGGTAACGTGCACCTAAATGTAAGTACAAGGAAAATACTTTTATACAACACTGACATAGAATTCCTTGCACATCATTGCATCATTAAAAAAATTTGTTTAACTTAAAAGTCGCCACTTCTTAATATAACTTTGAAAATAAATTTAACCGGAAAGTAGCTAACACAGCAAACTTGATTAATTTTCTAAAGTGGAGATGGGCTGTCAAACATACAAAACAACATACCATATGCTGCAAATTACGACTTATATGGAGGAAAGAAATCATAAAAAAATTGTCAGCCAATTTCACAGCAAAGGAAAGAAAATCATTTCACTGTGGTCTTATTAATGCATGTTCACTGCTACAGCCAATGCAAAATTCCCAATGTACCTTATTTTTATTATGCAAACAATGCACTCACATCAGCCAGCTCCGCCTTGTTGAGCCCAGGCCGCATGGGGACCTTGTAGTGCCGCTTGTACCTTCGCAGCGTATTGACCTGAAGCTGGAACAGATCCACCTGCAATTATGCAGAAGACATGCTTGCAAAACAACCGTGGCTATTCAAACACACAGGGCCCTGTTGCGAGCAAGTTGCTTGGGCTACTCGGAAAAGCCATGGCGACAGTTTTAGATAAGTGCGGCTCATGTGTGGCAGGACACGCCTTGACATCCCAACACATGCATTTATTCAGTTATTCAGTGCAAATAGGAGTGCCCAATCGTCTGTAATCTCACCCGTCTGAAATTGGACAGCTTAAGTTTATCCAGAAGTAGCAGATGAGTAAACATGCAACGTCACATGCAAGCTGCCCCAAACTGTACTACTGACTGAAGTCGCATTGAAAAGTGCGCTTCCGCAGAGCCACGTACCTGATATTTATATAAGCATGAGGAATGCAGCACAGCAGAACACTTCGTGCAAATAAAGCTCAACACACTGCAGCAGGCATACAGGTATGTAACATAACTGTGACAACGCTATATTCATAGGATAAGTTTTGTCCCTGCACTGTCAGAAGTTATGGTAGTCTCATCATTAGTGCCATCACAATACTGCTAATGACAGAGTGGTGAACAGAACCAAATGGGAAAATGAGCAGCTACGCACAGTAGGTGTGCTAATGAAAGACTAAATATCACTGTTTCCAGCATGCCTTAATCAGTGAATTAGCTAGCAGATCATATGCAGCTTGAACCTTCACAGAAATGAACTTGCCTCAGGAATGTCCATTTCTTGCTCGTTGGAACCATTGTCGTCTTCACTGTCCTTGCGCTTCCTCTTGGTGCGCACGCTTTGGATGACACCTTTGTGGTAGTCGCAGATGTACAGGTGCCGCGCCTGTAAGCAATTAAAAAAAGAGAGAAAACAAAACTTGGTTAGGTACAATGCTGCGCGACGTGATCGCGTGTCAGCTGCACGCCACCCAACCAAAATCAACGCACTGTTTTTGAAGTGCGGAGGAGAGTCGTGCACTTACCCTGGGATCGATGTTGAGCTTCAGCTTGCGCTGACCTACTGTCTTCTGGATGCGTTTGCTGTAGCTAGCATTCCCGGCTGGCCGCGTGCAGCGCTCAGAGTCGTCCAAGAGACAGCAGATCTGGTTGTGACCGCTCTGCGTTTCTTCTTCCGTACTAAATCCGTTCATCGGGCCCCTCTGAAACGTACACGAGGTCACAGCACGTCAGGCTAACCACGGCACGGTGGCTTGCATGCCTCCTCGACAGATCACAAAAACCCGCAACACAGCTTTCCCGATGACCTGGCGCCATTGGCATACGGGCAGAAAGTAACGTGTCAAGAACGTTCACTGCAACCTGGGAGTGCCCTTTCGAATGACAGAAACTATGGGCGTGTGTTCTACGTTGTAACAACGTTGGCTGCAAACTACGCAGACTGTTCGCTGGGGGGAAGCAATAAAAAATCGTAGCGCGTGTCAGGCAATCACCGAGATGTAGGCACAGCCGCTAGGCAAAATTTAATCCGCAGACATAGGAGCGATTCCCCGCACGAAATTCTATCGCATTACGCCGGAAGGCGAAACGGCGCCGAGAAAATTCTTTACGATTTATCGGGGGCACTGGTATACGCGAGAAAACTGTGAACGCACGTTCGCAGAACTGAACTGGATGCCCAAATCGCCAGCTGCATGATCAGCTGTACAAAGCAGGGAGGCCACATGTCATGCGAGCCGCGAGTGCCGGCACGAAAAAAAAAAAAAAAAAATAGGTCGCCGCAACGAAGAAAACAAGATGCCGCCCGTTCGCTACGATGGGTGCCTACCGGTGAAGTGTCTGTCACAGGGGTCTTCGGAGCGGAGACCATGCCCTGTTTTCGCAACAGTGGCACGGCGGACGAGAGTTTTGACACCGAGGCGGTGCGAAGCAAGAACGACCTCGACTTTCCGCCGGCGCGACCACGCATGCCAACTGCGGGCATACTACGAGACGTCGGAGAGGGCGCGCTCACGGGAGGGCGACGTCGCTCAGAACGTAGGCCTAACCGGCTGCAACGCACGGAGCTGAAGACACGGCGGCAGCTGATGAGTCGATCGCGACTGCTGTAGGGAAAGGCAATGAGGGCTGCTCGAGCTATCATATGCCAATTGGCGCCAAATCGCAGTGGGCACGACGCTGTGGCTAGCATGTGATTGTGCCGATCGGCGCACGGCTGCGACGACGGGTCGCGGAGCATCGGCAATTTCTCTTACCTTGATGCAGAGACCGAAGTTGTGTCGGTCTTGTCACAGCGACGTAAGAGATGAATAGGGCTGGTAGCTGAGCCGACGGAGTCGGTCCACTCGGTGATGAAGCCAACGTAGCGCACTGCTACCCAGTTTGTTTACACTCGGTGTAGCTGACAGCGCAGAGAACCGGCGTACGAGCAGAGCCTCTCCAAGCGCAGCGCCAGAGAGCGTCGGCGCTGGTGGCGAGGTAGAGGAGGATAGCCCAGGGAAACTGGCGAAACCCTGCTTTGCTGCAAGAGAAGCGCACAGGAGAGCGAGAGCAAATTGCTAAACTAAGCGAAACAAACGTAAAAAAAGTAGCAGAAAGCCGCGAGACCGGCGTTGCTGTTGTGACGTCACGAAACTCTCGGCCCGGTGCCATCAGCCAAGCTGCACGGCTCTCCAAAAAAGGCAAGGCAGAGCAACATGTCGCGGCTATTTTGTCGTTTTAACTCAAAAAAATTTACGCCTTTCGGTCTACATATCATGGTGTCCCACGTCACAGAAATTCACTCTGCATTTGCACATTTATTCCAGCTTAAAATGCGTGTAAACAAAAACAAACACACACATTTCATACGTGCAACGTTTGGGTTTTAATAATAGTAGCTCTCACTATGAAGTCTCAAACTATATTTTTATTTGTAACAACCAACAACGCTCACTGACGAAACAGCCTCACAAGTGATTGTTCGCTCAGATGTTTCGCGTATAAGCCGCACACAGATCTATTTACTTGCCTGAAATTATTTCTTTGGTGCCTTTAAATACCCTGTTTCGTCGGCTCAGTAAAACAAGACATTGTAGTAACCTCCCCCTGCAGCAGTATATTCCTGCAGCGAAGAACATAGGACTTCTTGGTGTAGCATCAGTAGCACTTTCTCCCCGTGCGAGGCGACGTCGTCTGCTGCCGGCACAAGCAAGCTGCCGCCGGCCGCCGCCACCGCTATTCGCGCCAACGGTTCTCACGCGCGATTCCCGCGCTCGCTCCTCACCCGCACGCAATTGGTCAGAGAAAATGCCCACGTGACTAAACCTCGCGCTCCTATAGGGCAAGGTTTTGCGCTCAATCCAAATCTCGCCAATCACGACTTTCCCTATGCTTTCCTGTGGCGAGAATTCAGCGGCGTAGCGTTTCTGCTCCGTGGGTCGGTTGGTTCTGAGGAAGCCATCGCTGCGGTGAGTGTCGACTTGTTTATTGCAATTCTCCCCAACGAAATACCTTCAGGCCTCCATCTTGTGCGCAGTAAGTGTGTCCTAAAACGCTGTAGATGAATGCGATTTTTTTTCATCGTGACATTTTTCTACAAGACTGAGTAATTCGCGAGTTTGTAAACTGAGTATTACATGTAACTCTATGGGGCCGTAGGAACCCTTGGGTAGACGAGGCCTCACAAAGGAAGCCTATGGACGCCATAGTGTTTCTATGGTGGCAGGCGAGCTGGGATCCCTTCCCTTGGAAAAATTTTTCCGCTGTGCCTGCTTTACATTTCGCTGTTCTGAAACTGCTATTGTGAAGCAGAGGGTTCGAACTTTATTTCGCTTTGTTTTCCGGTGCGAATAGAAACGTTCTTTATAGCGCAAAAAATCGCTGAAATCGGGCGTTTTTCCCAGCCTTTGTTGCAAGGCGCCCCATGCTTTTGCTATGGACGTGAAGCGGCCGCTCATTGGGAACCTAAAGCTTCCTATATACTCTATGGGACGCCCGCTCCATAGCGAAAGCTGGCTCTGCCAGTGCTCACTTTTGAGTTTCGTACCAAGTTGGCCGTAAAGAACCGCGGCTTGCAAGTGTTAGCGAGGGAAGCCATGATAACGTTCAAGGGCATATTTCGACGGGGCTTTCATTGATGAAGACGGGGATTTCTTCCTCGCTCATAGCTATTTAGAGTGCTTGCGACTCCCGCGTTGGCTTCCATTACGCGGGCCCCAGGTAGGGACGCGTCGCGCTAGCGTCTGAGGCGTTATTAACCTGCGCAAACAGCTTTAACCACTCGGAATTCGCTTCCATTGCGTTTAAGTGTTCTGGCGTCGCTGCTATTTCTTCCTAGACAAGTTCTTGAACTCGAGCCGAGTGGCGTTCTGGGAGCATGCTGATATTGTAGTCTGCTAGCCGGTTGCGTCCCGCCAGTGGGCAATTAGCGCGTCAAGTTTTTCTTTGGGTCTAAAAGGTGTATTCGTTTTGGGCAGCAGCGTACGTTTATTTTAATCGGAATCGAGCACTTTTGCGCGGCTAGTTTCTGCTTTCGTCAGCGCTTTTTCCAGAAGTGATGTAACGTAGCGTCCGCAATGATTTACATTTGGCGCGCGATTTTTTTTGTTCAGCTTACTCGATTAGGATGTTTGCAGATAATTTGATTTTTTGTCGGTTCTTTCGCGATGTGCTTTTGGTTTGGTTAATGCAGTTGAGACTTGGAGGGGTGGGAGAGGGGTCGCCGTAACAATTTGAAGCAGACGATCTTCACGCAGACGCGTTGCGCTTTTTTTTCTCTCTCTCTCTCCCTCGGAAGATTAGCCGTAGCGTTCGCATTTGGCGCTCCTCTCTCTCTCGGCGTCATATTTTTCGACAAACGCCGGTGACGTTCGTGCTGTGGTAAAGTAGCGTTCGGCTTGACGTGTTGCTACCAGACCCCACCGAGTAAACGTGTATTACATGAGTGAGTTTTAGAATGCGGTACGCAAAGCTTTGCGTTAGCGTTTGTCCCCACTGCGCACGCGTCATACGCTGCTCATGTACGCACGTTAAATGAAGGAAACGGGCAGTTTTAGGTACGCGAAAATCGTTGCGTACGTACGCTATTTCCGTCACTTAACGTGGGTGCCCAAGAGCACAGCCTGCGACGCATTTAGAGCGACAAACGCATTTGCGTTAGTCGCCACTGCGCATGCGTCGTACGCTGTCCTGGGTACCCACGCTAAGTGACTGAAATAGCATACCAACGCTACCTTTGTGTAGCCTACTCTGAAGCCAATTCCAACTGCCTCGGCGTCTACTGAACTTGGTTTTTCGTCTCCCATCCATATGCAGATTCTCTTGACGTTCGGCTGACTCGAGTCAATCAACATGGGCAAAGGAGACAAGCCTCGCGGCCGGATGTCGGCGTACGCCTTCTTCGTGCAGACTTGCCGGGAGGAGCACAAGAAGAAGCACCCCAATGAGAATGTCGTCTTCGCTGAGTTTTCCAAGAAGTGTGCCGAGCGCTGGAAGACCATGAGCGATGGTGAGAAGAAGCGGTTCCACCAGATGGCCGATAAGGACAAGAAGCGCTTTGACACTGAGATGGCCGACTACAAGCCACCCAAGGGAGACAAGTCCAAGAAGCGCAAGCGTGCAAAGGACCCCAACGCGCCCAAACGCCCCCTGTAAGGCTAACAGATAGCAAACTTCTAGTGTTGGAGGAGTTACACTGAAGTGAAGCAGTTTGTACCACTTGTGAACTAAGTTTTCGTTAATTTCGCCAGGTTTAGATTTAGGTATTCGGGTGCCATAAATGTTCGACCCCTTGTGTGTTGCTGAATTTCCATTGGGCATTCTTTGAATACACTAAATTAATTGTTACAGGTGAGCGATTGTGTAGGCCCCAGCAAATGCAACCAAAATCTTGCGTCACATAGGGTTGGTGCGGAAACATAAAGTGGCGGTGCCACTTGTATTTTTATTTTTCTATGGTTTCTGGCTTACAATGAGTCTTCTGATGACAAGTGATGCTATTGCTGAAGGGTAGCCTGCTAATCCGAGAGAAATCTTCGTTGTAATGTCCTTTTAAGCACACTCCTATTCAACATAGTCACCTGACTGGGCAACTTTCTCTAACCCAATCGGACAAAGTGGCGGTGCAGCGTATATTTTAGAATATTGGGTGTCTGGATAGCAAAAGGTGTACCCACCAACAGGAGTAAACATTGTGAGAGTTAATACTTGTTGTTAGTTGCTAGATGGCATAGAATGAAGTTGTGATGAATTTTGTTGCAGGTCTGCTTTCTTCTGGTTCTGCAATGACGAGAGACCCAACGTGCGCCAGGAGAACCCGGATTCCTCTGTTGGAGAGGTGGCGAAGGAGCTTGGTCGGCGATGGAACGAGGTTGGCGATGATGTCAAGGCAAAGTACGAGGGCCTCGCTGCCAAGGACAAAGCGCGTTACGAGAAGGCAAGTCTCAAGTGAACCTGTAGTTACTTCAGTGCACTATTGTGCAGTGAAGCTGTGACACTGAATTTGACCACACGTGCTTCTGTCACTTTGCAGGAACTGAAGGCCTACAAGGGAAAGAAGCCCAAGGGTGCATCTCCACCAAAGGAGAAGGCCAAGAAGAAGGAAGAGGAGGACGACGAGGATGATGAGGACGAAGAAGATGAGGCTGAGGATGCTGAAGAGGATGATGACGATGACGAAGATTGAGAAGCGTCACTTCTTACGCATACACTTCATTTTCTTTTCCCCCATTCACCACTTCGTTTTACTTTTTTTTGTTCAGACTTCTGGCCTCGTGGCTACGCCACTTGTGTTCATAGCTGCCGTTTGCTGTTTATTGTTTACTTGTTCACTTTTCGTTTTTTTTTTTTTTTTCAGGGTCCCGTGTTTGCATCATGCTAAAAAAACGTGTTAAAAGTTTCTGATGGGGCCCCAAAACGGGTGTTACACATAACATTTCTTCCCTGTTTGCAGGCAAAGTGGCTGCCTTTTTTTTTCTTTGTTCTTCCTACTCCCCCTCTCTTCTCCCGTCTTTTGTACATGTGTGCATGTGGAGTAAACAAAAAAAAGATGCTGTTAACTTAATACTGTAAAGATGTAACTAAATCTCTTCATCATTGGTGTGCACAATGTGAGTAGACCACATCGTTGCCCATTTTTGAAGATCACTTAGCCACACGCACCACAAACGGGGTTGTCATTGTATTTTTTTGCACTGATATGTAAGCCTGTATATATATATATTTTCTTTTCCCTCCCGAGGCCCCGCTTAACCCACATGGGTTTTAAGTTTCCGGTGCCACATGTACTGTCTCGGGCTTTCAGTTGTGTTCTGTTATCATACCTCATTGCTAATTATTCACCTCTTTTGCTCATTCGCCATTGCTATTCGACAAGACTCATTTTAGTGGCATAAGTATTTTTTGTATCGATGGCTTTCAATAAAGACATTTAGTATGTCACAGCTCTGTCTGAGAATGTGCTTTCCACTTGGTTCCACTTGGTCATTCATTTGGACCCTACTCCCTCTACCTCGTTTCACTAAGTCGCTGTCAGTGAAGCGCTGCCATCACATTCCAATGTGGACGAAACGACCTTTCTATTGTGAATCGTATTTGAAAGTAAGGCGAGTGGCAGAGCTAAAACATTGTAGCCTGGGGGTTGGGCGTCAACCCTCATAGAGGGCTCTGTACTGCAATTAAACTTTGATGTGACGGTACAAAATCCTAGTATCAATAACGAGAAAAGGAATACTTGAACCTGCGGTATGCCGGCAAAAATTCTCGATATATCGAGGTCTATTTTTAGCATGAGAATATTTGTGCAACATTGCAACACTTCCAGAACGCACATTTATTGACAATGGTTGAGTACACATACAAGAACTTGTAGAACACTCGCACTACGCGCTGGGGTTTGCCTTGCATCGCATTGGGGGGCCTAATGGAAGCCCCGGGTCGGAGGCGACGGCTACAGCGCCAGAATTAGCATTGGTTCTTGCGCATTGCACCTCACGCACGACTTTGTTCAACTCTCAAGTTTAACTGTCATGAAATGATCAAAAATTAAATAATGTGGCATCCGCAAGCGCGCAACCTACCCAGTATCATCATCAGTGCACTACGTCCTCCCTCATCATGCTTGGCTTGGCTAAAGCAAGCTCTTTCGACTTTGCAGAGATGGCGGACGAGAAGTACGGAACGCTGCCCCCGTATTACGAAAAACTATTTGCTCCTGAACCTTTCAATGAACATCGGCTGTTTATGAGACGCTTCTATTACTGGGGCGCCCCTGCATTGATCGGTGTAATGTCAGCTTGTGTGACAAACTATTTCTTGAGGAAGCCAGCGTTCAGCGGTAGGTTCCTAAGTGATTTGTTTCGTTTGTCCGTCTTGCGCGTTTGCCCTTGGACGAGCAGTGCGCACTAGACAGCGATTTAGTAGTTGTGTGACTTCGTTCTGCATTTATTTACGTTGGTGAGTGCAGGCAGGGCGTCTGGGAAGATTGTAAAGGTGCTGAAAACTGAATTTTTTTCTTGCATATCGTTAATCGTTACCGCAGCCCAGGCTCGACGCATGGAAACCACTACACTTGAAACCTTTCATAAGTGATAGAAGCATTAAAAATTCGTTAAATACGGAAATAAGTAATGTGTGCTGTTCTCTTTTGGTACACGAGTGCATAACGTTCATTCTCATTCTCATTCGTTTTTCAGGAGTACGAGACGTACAGTCGTCAGCAAGCCTCAACTCGAAAGCGTGTCCTGAATTGGTTTGATTGACGCCAGCGCCGCGTAGCTTTGGGTTCTATTGCCGAGATGTTACCAATGCATGCCGACATACTATCCAAGTATACCGAGCTATTATCTCAGCAACAGTACCCGGCGCTTCACGGCTGGTATCAGGCAAACCAGTCCAGGCCACGCGGCGGCGCATTCGAGTCAAGCTTGCTGACGACTGTATAGCAACGAATTGCCTTGTAAGTTTTAGGTTTTCTTCGGCGGCGTTACTACGCCAGCTTTCATTGCCGTTCTCCTTCGTTTAATTGCTGCCCTGCTCAGGCGTCACAGACAGTAGGGCTTTCTTTCATTTAAAAAAAAGGGGGGGGGGGTGGCGGGGGTCATGGCTGTGTAAATTAATACTGCGAAATAGTTTGATGACAGCGGACTTTATGGTCAGGGTAACAGTGATAGAGAGAGGCAAGTTTGGAGGATGATTCCATTCCTGATATTTGCCGGGCCTTCAGCTTGGTGGTAGTCCATACATGCAACATAATAAAAATGAATGCTTTGTTGAGATCACTAGTTTCCGTAGAATATTTTGTGGAAGATAGATTAACGACATGTGCAGTGCTTGACGTAAATATCCGGGAGTACTGCTTTTCACATTCTGTACGCACAATTTCCTGAAAGAGAGTTTTCATCCTTGCAGGTATTCAAAAGCACATTGTCAGTGCAGCTGTTTGTGTCGGCCTTGGGGAAGCCACCATGCGCTACGCCGACCACCGGTCTCAGGAGCGAGATGCCGTTCTTCGTCGCTACATCTTGTTGCACCCTGAGGACTTTCCAGAGCCTGGTAAGAGGTCGCACACAACATGTGATACCCCATAGGCACGGCTGCCTTATTTAATGTGATTGAATTTTGTGTAAACTTAAAAGGGTACTCCAGTTTTCGAAGCAGAGTTTACTCCGTCATACAAATCTCCTGTGTACCGAGACCACTCTGAGCAACTGTGAAGCTCAGTAAATGCTGATAGGATATTTCATGTCGATATTAAAGTCAATTTTCGCATGGCGCACCTACTGACATTGACACTAGTGTGAGGTCAGGCTATAGTGTCACTTCTGATGACTTCTCGCACCAGTATGGGTAGTTGTGACGACGTCAGGTACCAAAACATACAATATGGCCACTTGTGCTTAGCAACGGAGCCACGGAGTAAAGCGGCCGTGGAAACGTCATGGTATCTTGTGCTGTGTTATGATGTCAGGGTACAGTAGGAACCGAAACTAGCTTTTAAAAACAAGTTGTAATTAATTCTTCAGGGTGCACTCACACTTACCAGCGCATTTTCTAGGCTCTTGAGGACTTGGTCTTTCATTTAACGCAAGAAAACAACTGAAAACTTCCGTGTCAGTACCACTTTCAGTCTTCGTTGACGATTCCTGCTTACCGACTAGTTCATCTGCTTACATTCTATTTTACGCACAGTCAGAAACGCAATGAATGTTAGAACTGAGACTTCGGACTTACTTAAGCTGTTTTGTAGCTTGTGAGGCTCGCAGCCAGCCAGTGCAACAGCTTTACACGACTTTAATATCAGAGGCTACCTGGGCATGACATGGTTGATGGACACGCTGCATATCTACAGGAAATTTTGATTGAGCTGAAAAAGATAGGTTAATGTCGATGTGACAGCACAATTTCGACTGAAAGTTGCGTATTGTTGTGTAGTTTGTATGCACAGGTAAGAATGATTACAAAATGTTCCTGGAATCAGTTGTCTGTGATGATGTTAACCATGGTTTACTGCTAATCATCGTTAGCAATAAACATAACGTTCATCAGGCCCCCTCACTTCTTTGAAGGACAGCATTGACTCAGATGCATAGGTGCAGATTCCTGATGCCGTTATTGAAAACCATGTGTGAAGGATGTTGTAAGAGGAGCTCCATATCTTCAAAACAAAACTTGACCCCCAGCCACACCACATGCATTACCCAGGATTTGCTGGCCTAGAACTTAAATGACCACATCACTTGCAACTTGTGGCGTGCCAGCTCTTCAGATATAGAGTATTTAGAGTATTGCTATTTGTTGGACTCCCTCTCAGCCAACGCCCCAATGCCTGGGCCGTGTTGGCTGAGAGGGAGCAACATAACAATAATAGTAGCAACAAACGTAAGTTCACTGACGGCAGCCATTGCTGAATCAAAGGCCAAGGTCTCTAAGAGTCACTCGAATAATTTTCTATACAAAGTGTACTGAAAGCTTTCTCCAAAGGTTGGTGGAAATAGTATATCTATTTTTGCCTGAGATGTGATTGCTACACCTAAAGTCCACGTCATATTCCCAAGTCTTAAAATTGTAACTGTAGATGTGAGAAAAATTTAGGTAGAAGTGTGATTGCACTCCTCGGGGCAAACTATATAAAACCTGCGTGAATAGATTCATGATCATATTTCACACCTTTCTTGACAGTAAGACAGATGCTGCTAGTGTAAGCTCACTTTTACTTTACACCTAGGTTTAGCTCCCTTTATAATACCTGGCTACTCAATTTGTTTCCGCCCTTTATTTTCAGGAAGGAGGCCAACTAAGTAACAATTTAAAAAAAGAATGTGGGGGTAAACCTACCTTGTTTTTCATTTGTCTACCTTTCTCAAGATTAAGGCATTCTGACACAGAATGAACACATACCACTTAGCCCTGCTATCCATCTCCTTTAACTGCATAGCATGAGTGCATAGTCTTGTACCATGCATCTGTTGTCATGTCAAGCAACCTTCTCTTGAACGTGTGCTACAGTGCTCAACAATTTAAATGCTATGGTCGGCCTGCATGACAGCTGGTGCTTTTTTGAGCCATCAGTTAATGCTGTGTTTTCACTCGGGGGTCAAATGCTGGCTCAGTGCGGGAGTAGAGCTTTTTCTTTCATTAGATACCATAGTGAGTTATATTGGTGTCCTCAGCGCTCAACGGCAGCGCAAGTAAGCACCAGATGCCGTGCATATCGACTGTCTCATTTCAATTGCTGAGCACTGTACAATGATGATCAGTATGAGTTGCAACATGCTGGCCATGGTTGAAGGGGCCCCTAGCCTACACTGTAATGTCAGTAAACGAGAAACTGGTTTTGGAAATACCAGTAGTTGAAACAGTGTTTACATCACTGATTGTTTTCTATGTCGCTGCCACCGTGCAGAGTGAGCACTGCTTTGACCACAGGCAGCATGTTGCAACTCGCATTGGGCACGACCGTACGTGCAACCAACATGTAGAGCACTGCATCAAAACGGGCATTCATGAGAGGTGTTGTGGTTTGCCTACATTCGTTTCTTAGTGGGCAGAAGTAACTTTTTTTGGACTACTTAGCTTTACTTTATTTATTCTTCACCTCTCTGCATAATGGCATCGGTGCTTGCCTTTCAGAGCGGAAGAAGTACAGAGATGTTCTCGAGCCCTGGATTCCGGTGCGATGAGCTCTGCTGCTTCCGAGTCTTCTTTTCATGTGCTAGCGTAATTGTGAGATCGTTAATTAGAAATAAAACTTTTTCACTAGACAGTGGGTAAAATTCTTATTGACAACAAGCATCTGGTTAGCCCTCCTTACGTTCATAATTGCCATTTTATGTAAACGTTATTATCGTATACCTCATAAGAATCTTTACTGGGCTTTCGTCTAGCAGCGGCTAAATAAAAACATGGTTTCGGCCTCTGTCGTGCAGTACGTGAGTGCATGTTACAGTTTTGCAACAGTAAAAGGAACCACAGGATTTAAAAAAAAATTATCATAGGTAAGAGACTGCCAAACAGGCCAATGGGAAGCAGCTAGGTCACTCTCTGTACTTAGGTTCAATAAAAAGTGTATATAGGCAGATTTTAGTCGTATGATTTCTAAAATATTATTTTCAAGGCAAATTAATTATGTTAGAAACACTACATGAACATTTGGTTGGTTGACTTGTATTCAATTTCAAAAAGATTTACTTATGTCAACCACTAATCTGCTTAAGCCACAGTCTTTAATTATGGTTGCTACTTGCCTTGGAGAGGAGCTCTATTCAAACCACTCACTCATAGGTGACACTGCTAGCTGTATGATAAGCAAATGGTATTTATGTTGACATAAGCAGTTACGCCAGCTTCGACAGTAACATGGAAACCTGCAGGACTGACACTTGAAAGTTTCCATGCATTTCTGCGATTTTTTCATGTCCAGAGCTTTCATTATGTTTCATTTCTATATAAAAAAGCAGTAGTTGGCACAAAATATGAACTGCAACACCTTCTAGATATTATATATATGTGTGTGTGTGTATATATATATGTATATATATATATATATATATATATATATATATATATATATATATATATATATATATACATGAACAGGAAAAAAATGGCTTCAGAGAACGCGTCAGGTCAGCTAACTTTGCATGCTGCATTCGTGAAAGTTTAAAAGTTATTCATAAGTAATAAATTACTCTTGACAAATGCTTCAGTCATTTTTTGGGGGCAGTAATTGTTAACTGTAATCAATTGCATTATTAAGGAAGTAAATCCTAATCGATTACTTTTGTAATGCGTACAAGCCTTGTCCCATCTTGCGCTGCTAGTTGAATCCAATATAATGTATGCTTTCAGTGTGAATTTGACTGCTTGGTAGTCCGTGTTCTTCTCACACTGACTTCTGATTATCAAAAGGTTGGACTTCGAATCAATATGGGAAGCATAGAGCCATTCTGGGGCTCTTGTATGTAATAATGCGCTTGTGTGATGCATTTTGCCTTTCTCTTTTCCTTCTTCTTGGTGGGCCTACACACACCCTCTTCAGGTGGGTGGGCAAGGTGTCCATTTCAGAATATAAATGCCTATCTGGGCTTCTATTTTATTATTTTATTATTTTTTTATTGTATCTTTTCATGGAAACAGCAACAGAGTTGAATATTAATATAGATAACCGCATATAACAAACTATATTTAACAAAGCGTATCTAAAACTTCACCAGTCGTGCTTTATTTGAACGAGCATCAAACCACTATACCGAAACTGAAAATTCAACATGCAATATCTGTTATAATAAAGCAAGTATAGTATTTGTTCACTCGATTATCAAGACATATATTGTGGCAGGAAAATTGTCTAATGTTGTGCAAGAGTAATTCTGAATAATACCAGGTGTTGCATTCTGAATGTTGCTCGTATCTTGGCCAGCTGCTCAGCTTCGTTGGCCTGCTACTTTCAAACCAACATGCTGATCTTGTGTAATCGCACAGATGGCATGATTGTATTTTAACAAGCATCCAAAGGGAATGTTTGTAATTTAGCATTGCTCACACAACACATATTGCCGTGGCAAGCTCACGCACCACATATTGCCGGGCAAGCCCCCCACCCCCCGGCTACAGGCTTAGATATAACATAGATTTTTGTTATGTCAGATGCAACTTCTATCATAGTACAGACTTAAAGGGGCACTAAAGAGAAAAAAGACTTTTCTTATATGAGTAAATTGCTCTTGTACAATTCCAAAATTACCACATTTGTTGTGGGGAGATGCTTGGTAAGTGGAGAAAACGCGCAAAAATGAAGCGCGGTGGCAATGCGACCTTGAAATTCCTGCACCAAACGCTGTGACGTCATAAATTTTGGTGGCATTTGCTATGTCCTAGGTAGTTCTAAACCATTAAAAATGAAGTACATTGACCTCTGAGGAGGCCATAGACTTAACATACCAAGTTTCAGAAAGTTTAATTGAGCAAATGTCGCCAAAATATGAAAAATAGACTTTGAAATCCAGGACGTCATGCGGAGATTTTGGCGCAAAATTTAACAATAAAGCTTTGACCTTGATTTTCTCCTCTATTAATAAACCTATGACGGTGAAATTAACAACTTTAGAGTTCTCAGAGTACAAAATATCAATCTAAACTGATTTGTTGTTCCCCTTTAGCGTCTCTTTAACAACAAGATTCAGAGAGCAGCATCCGTAGTAGGAGGCTCTATTCCTGTGGGCTGCTGGATGCTGCCTGCTCTGCGTTGTCATCCTGAGGAGATGAGTCTGGGGAGGCCAGCTTGGGCAGGCTGCGAACAGCTGCAGTTTTGCGGATGGGTCCCTTTCGGGGGTCAATGATTCGTTGGTCCGGCTGGATGTTGCTGCGAGAAGTACGTCTGCTAGCATTAACGTCATGACAACATGTCGGATAGTGCAACAGCAAGTAATGGTCGAAAATGAGACATGCCAACCTGCTTATGAAATAAGCTCAGTCTTTGAATGTATTAACTGAATGTGGTGATCACTGTTATTGTGATATAGGTGGCTGGTCAGCAGTGGCAGTTACACAATGTGTGTAACGATGTAAGTAAGCCAGGTTTATTCCTTCACGTGCAATATGTTCATGGAGTTAACTCCACATTTGCACTGTTCAGTACTTACGATGCGATTATATTTCGCGTGATGAAGCAATGATGTATGACATAGGAATATGACCTTTGCACTGGGACATTGTAAAATGCCCTACAAAGACAGCTAAAAGGAGCAAGCAGGCATATATCTGAAGATACTGATGTGTGCACACTCAAAAAACGCAGGATGTAGCGCTACTGTGTTTCAGCTAACATGCCTCCCTCGTGCTTTGAATCCTTTTCCAAGTAGATGTATCTCTAAAAGCAGTGTATTTACCAGGCCAGGCTACTTGCACTTGTAATAACTGCAGACAAATGTGCTGGACCTATTCCTCTAACTCCTATATTCAATCTGGACTATATCAACTGATATAATAACTGACAGCTGACTGTGGCTCGGTGTAATATTTCTGCTGAATGTGTTTGTTTGCCATATTGGGACAATTGACAGTGCCGCCTGTGATGACAGTGGCAGCGAAGGTATCTTCAAACATGTTCTTTGGCACTGTCCTCACTAGATCATGCAACGACAGTTGCTCATGACTACATAGTACACCTCAACAACCAGCTACTCTGGGAGCAGAAAGTTTTGGAATGCCAGCCCATGTTGACCTCACACCAACAAACTATCACAAAAGTTCATCAGTTAGAGCAACTTTGCTGAACTATTATAACACAACCACATTTCTTTTTCCGTGTCTGTGCCTGTATGCTCTTGCTTTTCTTCATACACATGTGCTTCTCTACCTGCTTTCAACATTGGGGCACCAAACAGGATGTTTGTTTATAGTTAACCTTGCTGCCTTCTATGTCTCATTTCTTTCTCTTTCTTCCTGGAAATAGTGGAGGTTTTGCAGTGGAACCTATGGCAACACTAGGCAGCTTACATTCAAGACGGATCCTTTTCTTTTTTTAAACTTTCTCGGCAGTTGCTGTAGGAGATACTTACAGATACTTGAGGTGCCTTGGACATTTACCCAGGAGCAGATTAGGGTCGGTCATGTCGACGATCTTTATGCGGTTTCGGAGTGACTCCAAGTTTAGCATAGCGTCGGTAATTTCAGTCATGTAGGCCTTTCTGGTGTCGTTGAACTTGTGAAATGCCTGCGGGAAGACAAGTGCCTGTTGTGAAAGGACTAAAGCACAAAACAAGTGACAAAAGATGAACGAAGTACAGTGAGAAAACTGAAATCGCCCAACCTTTGATTCTTGATCCAACTTCCACTCAGTGTCACGTATCTCGTTGTACACAGAGTTTCTATCTTTCTCTAGCTGTTTCAGGTATCGTACCAGCTGATTCTAGAAAATGAGAGAAAAGAAAGAAGCTATACATTTCAGCTATACATCTTGTGTTGAACTTGCACAGTATGGTAACAGCAGGCTCTGTAAACTCACATTGCCATGTTCTCGTGAGTTTCTTTGCGAAATGCACGCTATCCTTGTTCACTACAGTATTGCCTGCTGTGGCCTCCAAATTATACACGTATACGCTATCCCTTCCAAAGGGTGCATGAAACTATGGTACCAATTTCGAAGCATTCATTCTGCACAATAGCTCACCAGTGAAAATTTCTGGAGGCTGTGTTAAGCTACATTAGATTGTGCCATCAAGATGATGAGGATGATGGCCTGTCGACAATATTGTGAGAAGGACGACAGAAATGATAAACGCCTAGAAGAAAGGACAGACTGTCGCATAAAACTTAATTTCGAGCTTTTAAAGTGCTATCACAGTACATTCAAGCCTCGTTTTAATGAAATAAAATGCCTTCTTTATATATATATTCCTTATTTATTTATAAACATGTGTTCATTATGTGCTTATTATGTATGTGAAACAATCAAAATTTACTTTTGTACGGAATCATCAGTCAACTTTGCAACAAAAGTGCACGTGTGACATCATGTGGATGCACGCCATGCTTCACGCAGATACGGATCTTGGGAAGAAGCAAAAACAAGGTAGCACGGGAAATTTCGGAGGTGTTTTTCATAAAGAAGAGGGGTAGTGATTTTATAAGCGAAACTTTAATAAACCTGTATGAATCGGAAGTGCGGCATCTAGAAAGTCTTCGGTAGCGTGATTAAGTAGACAAAGGCACAAGCACATTGCGCATGCGTTGGTGAAAAGTGGATTTAGTATTAGCTTTTATTAGTCGAGGAATAAACAGTTGTAAGTGAGCGCCCGTCCTGTCTATGTGTTCCTTCGTCTTTCTGTGTGGTCTTGATTTCGGCGCGAAGTTGACTATTGATTCTAGACATGCACCAACTAGCCCAGCAGTGAGTTCTACTAGAGTATATTACTTTTTGTACATCCAATAATTTCTTATGTTGAAGTCTGATGTACTCATTAAGAAAAAAAGAAACGTTCTGACACCAAGCAGCATCGGCATGCTTTTACCTTCAAAGCTTGCAAAAAAATTTCACCACCTCTCACTAAAGGGAACCATGTGGGGATGCGAAGGAGCACATAGATCGACTTAAAGTTCTGTTCATCAAGGGCACCTTGCCCGATTTTAATGCGTCCTTGCATGTGGAGCACACCACGAATTCACTGTAGTTGCTGTTGCTGTTACTCGTCCCGAACTCTTGTTGGAGCACGCCACACGGGTTCATCGCGCATCTGCAGAAACTCGTTCCCTGGCACCACCATGTGATTGCTGAGAGACTGTAAGGGGGAGAGGTCACAGCGTCTTACCCAGCCCCTTACACAGGCCCGAACGCACTAGCACGTGCCAGCACACATGGTTTTGTCTGTGTTACGCCATGCTAGGACAGCATACGGCAGCCCGGGCCCCTAAAGTGCTCTGCACGTATCATCGTACAGGCAGTCGAAGAACAAAACGAAGAAGACTTCTCCTTGGCACGAGTGCACGCTCTGCACGTATCATCATCAAGATGGTCGAAGAGCAAGACGAAGAAGACTTCTCGTTGGCGCGAGCGCGCGCTCAATATGTTACAGATGCCTATGGTAGGTTTAATAAAGAGGACGGTCGCCAACGGAACTACGGACAAAGCCCAGCGCAAAAGCTGTTTCGCATCTAAAAAAAAAATTTTTCGCAAAGCCCTTGCAAGTTTGCAGTGCACTGTAGTATGTACTGCAAATACAGTGTTGTGCATCTCTTACAGGGTACAATAAAAACATACACGGAACTTCAGCTCTTTTGCTGAAGCTATACCCTATAAACACTTAGAGTTGACTAAACATCTCAATAGGTGCAAAAGTTCCACTTGCCTCTGTCAGGCTGTCCAAGTCAAGATCAGCGAGATACTCGGTCAGGCCTGTACAGAAAACAGGAAACCACTTATAGCTTCAGCAAAAGTAACAAACTTGCATTCAGTTGGGTATTTAAGACAAAGCAGGAAATGGCATGTTAAATTGCTGCTAGAGCTAGGAGCATTCCTTCTATGGTACTTCCCAAGCTGCAGAAAGAGGCACGAAGAAAACAGCAACATTATGAAAAACTGCATAACATATTTAATAAGAATAAATTACTGAACACATGGAGGCCGAGCAATGACTTTGCAAAGGACTACACGAATGCCATTTGCACAGTTGAAGAGCTTATCAACTCTTTTCTTCAGTAGTGCTCTGTGCAGCTAGACCTCAAGTGATGAGATCATACACTTCTTTAATATCCAGTTTACTGATATTCATTAAAAGTACTAAGGACCTCAAATGTCTGTTCAAATTGTTCAAGCTGAGTAAAAAGTTGGATGAATAACAAGAGTTAAAATCAAGCACCAAGCTTGTGTGTATGTGCATGCAGGGCCGTATCTAAAGGGGGGTTGAGGGGGTTCTGACACCCCCCAAAATTTTTTCACGCTTAACTTTTCGGGTGACACTAAAATATTTGCATGCATTCACAGCGACCACCAGTTGCCAAAGTGAGCCGTTCTACACACAAACACCCCCCGAAAAAAATTCCTGGGTACGGCCCTGTGTGCATGCACAACAATTTTCCTATAAAGTAGAGCACAAGTCCACTTGAGCTTAGATATACAGCATGTAAAAAAAGAAATATCTCCTCTGTCACGTTTCCTGTCACCCAGCTATGCAGCAGACCTGTAGTTTGTGATGCTGGCACCCTAGCTCTTTCGACCCTGTGCAATTCCCTGGCATTACATAAACCAGCACTTGAAGTGGCAGCAGAGTGAGAGCTGCACATTGGGTAAACCTTCTACATGAGTTAATATCTAGCCACTGCTGGGTTCAGTGGTGGAAAGAAGAGAGGCAGTTTCATTGTTCACATGCGATATCAAATGTATCAGTGATGCCTTGGGTTAGAGGCACCACCTTATGATGGTGTTAGTCATCATATGGAGCCTGAATTTCAAAAGTAGGCACATTTTGACCATTCATGCCATCTGCACTTTGTACAAGCTATGGAGTAGCATTACTCAGCTCAAAGCCAAAGGCTTGAACTCAGAATGCAAAAAATACATGTGTGCTTGCAACAGATTTAGGCAACATTAAAGAACCCCGTAAATGGTGTGCCTCCACTACAAAAAGCCTATTTAAAACAATCAGCATAAACACTATATGTGCCAAAATGGCTGAATTCAGCCACTTCATAAAAATGAATAGAGCACATATGTGCTCTATTAATTGTATCACTTTAAGTGCATGAGTGAGGTTATGAACGTTGCTGCAGTAATCAGATAAAACTAATTTGTTTATGTGCTCACTTACAAATGTACATATTGTCTGTTGTGCATCTGCACGCAAATATGTAGATAATTTTGTTACGGTTTTATCTTCTATGTACACTGGCCAGAAACAGCACAGCAGTATGAGTGCAGATAAAAAAAAATGTTTAGATTAGGTTTTGTGATTTAATAATTTACATGCCAGGTTCTGTATTATATAATATGGAATCTGGCATGTAAATTGATATATAATATATATTTATTCAAAATAATGTATGCATTTTTAAGTGAGCACATGAATAAATTAGCTTTATGTGATTACTGCAGCGCTGTTGATCACCTCATTCATGCATTGAGAATATACAATCAATAGAGAACTTATGTGCTCTATTAACCATTATCGGAAGTTGTTGAAATCAGCTGTTTTGATATATATGCAGTGATGGAAGTGCTGCTCCAATTGCTCCAAACTGCTGCTCTGTGCTGCTCCGAACTGTAATTTTTGTTAGTAAGTGCTCCGAATCTGCTCCGAAATGGCACTGGGAAGCTGAAAACAATGAACTTTAACCGTGTGATCATCCAGCGAGCCTAAACAAAACCAAAAGCAAGCTGTATACTATCATCCTAGTACACCGCATATATACTAGCTGCATACTAGCATTGTCAATATATATCTCATTTAGCAATATATATTTGTACCTGACAAGCAGACTACTTTGGTGAAATGTGTGCGAGATTAGTTCAATATCATACTGATTAATAACTGTCGCTGTTACAAATGTGATGTGTGACTTACATTTATCGCTTTATCAGCTTTTACCTTGTTTATGCCACAAGAACACGCATTTTAAGTGCATAGCTAGCTCATTTAGTTGCTTTCTTTTTAATTTTCACTGCAGGCTATTTTGGTGATGTATGAAAATATCAGGTTGTTTTGATCTCGTACCATTTATAAACTGCTTCTTTGGTGATGGTCATATGTGATTGTGGTTACTTTTATCATTTTGCATTCAGCTTTTATATAATTTGTGCCACAAGTACTGGCATTTTAAATACATAGCTCATCTTTCTTAGTGTTCAGTGACCATCCATCTGCTTAATTATGTTTCTTGCAATAACCGAGCTGGTTCCGAAACGTCGGGTTTTTATGTGTCTTCGTAACTTTGGTTGGAGAATAAATATCAGTTATCTCAGTTCACTGATTATTGTATGTGTATTATGTTTAATAATAAATAATAATGTGTGTGAAGTGCTTCAATGATGGTTTAAACTCCAGGATTCGCGCGGAATATTTTGCCGTCAGCTCCAAAAACACCAATTGCTGCTCCAAAGCAGCATGTTTTCTGCTCCAGAATCTGCTCCAAAAAGCAAAATGTCGCGTCCATCACTGTATATGGTATTTATGCGGATTGTTTTAATTGGGCAGTAATGCTGGAACAAGGTTCGAGTACACTGTTGATGCACACTATGGATGACCAAACATTTCTTTGCAGATTGCACTGTTTTTTTTTCCTCGTTCTTTCTTTTTGAAGACCTAAACTTCTCGCTTTCCCTGGATCATGACACTTGCCAAAATGCGTAATTTTTAAAGCAAATAATTTACCTAATAGATGCAATAAACGAAATCAGAAGAAAACAAGCGGTCTTTATAAAAAATTGGAAAAAAAAGCATGAAATCATATATGTTGACCAGTAGTCTTTAATTTTAGACTTAATTCTAAACTTTCTAGTTTTGCTCGGCTTCGTAATCATAACTACAGTTCACTGTAACCATAAATGTATGGCTGTAGCTTTTCCATTTTTTTACCTTCCTTGTTGTTCACACGAGCAGCCTCTGCCCTGCTTCTCAGCCAATCGCGCTGGTGCTCCAATTGCTCGTTCACTTCAACTTGAGTATAATACCGCACCTTCCATTCATCCTCTGTGTGGAAAAAAATACATAAATAAGGTCAGCGAGTACAACAAGAGACAAAACGAACACATAAGAATGTACCAACCGTCACTGACGTCAGCGCTCTGCGACTGAACTTCGAGAGCCTCTACAGTCTTGCAGAGATCGTTGATGCTCTGTTCGAGCATGTGCCTGGAAAAGAAAGTATAGCAGTTATAAACACGCCGCTTGTTCTTCGTTATAACTTCAGAGCGCACTTCATCTTCTCCTCGTTTTCGATTTCGGACTTAAGACGCTTGATTTCAGCGTCGATTTCGGGCGAAAGTCTCATTTCTAAAGTGCGCGACGCTTTCGCCGAGCGAGAAAGCGAATTGTTTGTTGACAGTGACAACCGTTGCTAAGATGATTGTTGCTAGGCGTCATTGGTTGCTAGGCATGTTGCTAGGCACGGTCGTTATGGGATTAACTGCGGGCTGTTATGTAAAAATAACATACTTAATTTAAACAAAATAAAAAGTGGGCAGTAAAATAGTAAATAAAATAATTTAATTTATTAAAATTATTATATATTAGGTAATAGTACAAATATAAAAATCTGTGATAATTTGCTGCGGAGGTCTCTTTTCGGATTATCCCCTCACAGCAGTACGTAGCCACGTTTCGTTCATCGTGGTGTTTTACGTTTATTACGAGAAATATACATCACTCTTTCGTCAAGTTTCTGTAAGATCTCTAGCTATAGTGCTTTAGCATCGGTTTCACTGTGCGGAGAATCGCATGTGCGCGCCTGTCAAGTCGCTGATCTGGCGCACGTGTTGTGACGGCTGGCGTGTGCAGCTAGGCCTCGTTACATACGGCTTTGCTTTGCTCCGTACAGGTTGAACCATGGTGAACACCAAGGGTTACCGGAGAGGAACGAGATACCTCTTTGCGAGGGGCTTTAGGAAGCATGGGGTGGAACACCTCTCCACATACCTGCGGGTCTACAAGAGGGGAGACTATGTAGACATCAAGGTGAGTGCGGGTGCCGGCATTGAACATTTCACGTCCCGGCCTGTTTTGCCGTCTCTCGATGCAGCATCTTGGAATAATTTTCACGACGTTGATGAGCTGTCGCTGCCGTACTTAAAGCGGTGAACGCTTTCTTGCCATCACTTTTCATTTTCGTCCCGCGCACGCGCTTTCTTAGTTCACGCATGAACGCAAGGGGCTTTGTGATGCCAGGAACGGGCCTGCACTCACTGCGAAAAAGTGGAGATTTCTTCCGGAAGGGGGTACTTCTTCTGGCACATAACATGCTTTTGTTTTGGCGACTATAAACTAGTGTGTGTATAGCTATATTACTAGTAGTCTTCATTAAAATGCTTTAATCACTTATCTGTGCGGGCAGCAGGAAATTCTGTTACTAATTGTAAATGCATAATCGCAGTAGACGGCTGCGATACTGATAGCTACCACAATTCCGGATATCAAAGTAGATCATTATGAAGATTTGATAATCACAGTGGCCAAAGTAACCATGGTAACTGAGGTCGGCCAAAAATATAAAAGTGTACCGTTCCCCACTGGTATTCTAAATTCGGGATGAGTCTTTTCCAAGCCACACTGCCTCTGCCGTTAGTTTGTTTGAAAGTGCGAATTGGAATTTAGTCCAGTTAATTATGTGACTAGCTTTTGGTAAATTCCAATAATTCAGTTATTAGTTAAATGTTAGAAAGTGCTTAATTGGGCCTATGGCCAGCAGGCTAGTTGCTAATATTAAACAATTGGGATTGGGACAGGCTGCTAGGAGAAATTAATGAAACACACCAATAGACACTTCAGATATGTTAAGGTGTATGCAGTCACAACATAATTACGAATTGCTCATCATTATTCATTCCTCAGATTGATTAATAAATTTTCAGTGAGTAAAAATGTTAGATGCTAAACAGGGCTTAAAGTGCGCCCTAATTAATGCTGATCTGCATCTTTTATGGCATGTAGTGTGTTGTCACAGACCATGGACTGCAACTGTTAAAGCATTGAGGTGTGAGTCTGTTGACTGAAATCTTATTTTCTGTATGCTTTAGAAAGGAGCCTTCAATAAATGTTCTAGAATGGTGTATCAAGTGGTCTACCACTGAGATAACTGTTTAAAAATGTCATTGCTTTTTTACACATGAGGGCTGATGTAGGTAATTTGGGAGCATAAAAGTAAATCTAATAGAAATTGTGGCTTTGTAGCATTTAGGTAAATAAATGTTGTGTGTTAGTTATACACAACTTGCAAGTGACGTCAGTTCCTGTCTTCTGTCTGCCATCACCGATCCAATGGAGCACATATATAGCACATATGTCTCAGTGACCGTGCCGTGTTTATGTTCATATGGCGGATTGTTTGGCGTAGTACACGTGTTCTTATCATTTGCCTTGCGCTTATGCTGAAGGATCGTTCAGGGAAATTATGCAGCCTGCAGTGAAGCAGTGTTGACTGGGGAACTCTGATCCTAAAGGGGTATTCAGACGGGGGAGGAATGCTCGGGGGAGACGGGGGGGTTGCGGATCACGTGACCACGATGTCACGGATTAGCGAGTGGGCGTGACCCCCCCCGCGCCTCCTCACGTTTTCCCCGAAAGGACAAACAATCCCCCGGAATTTCTGGCTCTTGTTTGGCCACATTGTTGCACTTGCTCCTGCAGAGAGCGGCAGTGGGTGTCCAGTCTGCAGTTGGGGTCATCTGTAGCTGGGGTCATCGTCGTCAGCAGCTGGTGAAACGGGCGGTACAAGCCACAGGAGTAGTCTGGTAACACTGGTCTCCCCCTCCGTTCGCCCCGTCCGTGTGAGTGGGGGGCATTTGTGGCGACTTCTCCTCGCGAGTTGACGTCACTAGGCTCCGCCTTTACCCCCCGAGCATTTCTCCCCCGTCTGAATACCCCTTTAATGTCTGCAGTGTCAGAGTTCATGGTGTCGCACATAACGGGTGAAACAACTTTGCATGAAATTTGGAAACATAACTTGCTTGTTATGAACTGACGCCTGCACACATGAACGTTGTTCAATGTCTTGAGGTCCTTCCTGTTTATGCGCGCATAAGCCATGCGCCCTGCTTCTCGGACAGTTCTTTTGTGTGGTCGCACGGGTTTGTGATCACGTTTGGCAAACAGTACGTCCCCGCATCTGGTTCTTTTTTAATCTGATTTACTCTTATTTCTCGTATGGTGTTGACGGGAAATGCGAGAGCCGCACAGCTTGACTCTGTGTCGTCGGCTGCCATGTGCTCGGTAATGGCGGGCCATGCCGAGATCGTATCCCAGAGTTCCGCAGTGTGGCGTACTTGCAAGTTATGTATTGGTGTGTTTTATTCAGATCATTTGTTGCCTATTTTTGTGCTTAGGTTTTTAACGCCCTGAAAGACATTTGCTCCAACATATTCAAGGGTTTTGAGCATTGGCTGTGAACCTTACTACGCAGGGCAATGGAGCCTTCCAAAAAGGCATGCCACACAAGTTCTACCACGGAAAGACTGGCCGGGTCTTCAATGTGACTCCCCGCGCCCTTGGTGTTACTGTCAACAAGCGTGTCAGGTATGCTGCTCTGTTATTTGTGTTTGTAACGCACAGCAAACTGCCTTGCCGTGTGAAGGAGGGAACAGTTGAAGTCATGCGAACAGTTTTTGATGCAGGCATCGCGTCATCCCCAAGCGCATCAACGTGCGTGTTGAGCATGTGAAGCACTCCAAGTGCCGTCAGGACTTCCTGGAGAGGGCAAAGAAGAACCGTGAGCTCCGTGCTGAGGCCAAGAAGGCTGGAATTCGGATCTCCTGCAAGCGACAGGTGTTTTTTTTTTTTTTTTTTTTTGCATGGTTTTGTGCAATCTTGCTTGGAGTGCAACTAGTGGCATTATGGAGCTGTAGCTTGCAAGTGAACCAATGTTTATGACAGGACTATCTAAACATCTCTCGTGAACTGGTTTGCCATGGTTGTTGCTTCAGTTAGACTTACTTCTAGAAACTTTAAGCTTGCAGAAAAAATTGCTTCAGCTAGAGTTCCTTCCAGAAACTTTAAGCTTGCGGAAAGAAAATAAACGGGAAAACAATGACTGGGGGGGGGGGGGGGGGGGTCAAATTACCTTCACGTCTGCAGACCGGTGACTCTGATGCTAGCAGGTCCATGACCCGCAACACTATCTGCTCCAATATAAGTTTCATTTTGCTCATCAGTCGTGCTTTTCTTACGTTGTGGCTACTGGACCAGCCATTTAAGGGGGGACGCGGCTTTCGTATCGCGCAAAATGGCAAAAAAATCGATTTTTTGAAAATCACATTTTCAGTTTCTGTAGCCCTTTTTCTATCTGATTCCAAAATATCTTCACTGAAAACCACCTAGAAGTGCTTTAAAAAATTTGTTACACGTGCCGAGTTGGCGAAAATTATTGTGGAGATCGCAAAAAAACGGTGGTTTTCAAAAAAGTCTTGCTCCGCAACGGCACAACCGGGCGCCGTCATTTTGAGCTCGCCGTAAAGAACATTTCTTCGTTTTCGAATTCCCCGCCTCAGCTGGCTCCTCCCTTTGAAAACAAGCGCACAAAAAGCAAATCTCTGAAGGTCGTTTCGAGGCCTCCGATTGGCCGCGTCCGCCATGTTGCTCCAGCACGCCTCGTCATTGGTCCGATGCTCGCTCCGAGAGGACAGCCGTCTGCTGCTTACGCGTCGCGATGTTACCTGATGTTACGACTGCCGAAAATCGCGCTACTTAGTGACGCGTTCACTCGTCCTGTGTGCACGGGTCGACGATAATTTAGAATATGATTACCCTGTAGTTTGACAGCTGCAAGCGGAAGCGCAGTCATCAGTGTACGATAGACGATAGCGTGCCGCGCTCGTCGCGAACATCGCAGATGCGCGTCTCGGGTAGAAGTTCAGCTTGTCAGCACTTTGTACTCCGAGACGAATAACTTCGCGCTACTACTCTTTGTACTCGCGATCGAACATGACTTGCTTTGAAACATCGGGCACCGCGGCCACGCACACCGCGACCGAGCTTACTGCTCGGAGTCGTGGCTAGGCCTAACTCCGCTCACGGCGCTGGTTTACGAGACGAATCCGAACTTTGCGGGCAAGGACATCGCGCTAGCGGACAAGCCGCACTGTGCTTCGTCACAAGCAGCAAATCGCATCGTCCGCTGGCTCCTCGAAAGTGCGGATGGACATTTTACGAATCGCGGACCTCCCGGCCAAGCTCGTCGCGCATTACCGCTCGGAACAGCGGCTAGCAATTTCGCGCGTCGGCGCCGCAAAATGCGAGACCAAGCACGTTATGTGCGCCGATGTTTCGTCGCCGCGGCTAGGAGCATTGTGCATTGTCACCGAATGCCGCCAGCCAGCATATCGTGCGCCGACTTCCCGGACCCCGCGGCCGAGTACATCGGCTTGAAAGAAAGCGCTGGTGACGCAATTTAGGCACGTTTGGATTCGTGCTTGGTATCGCCGCTAGCTCTGATGAATCTTCGAAAATAACGAATGCCTCGCAAATTACCGTTTCCGCGACCGAGTGGATGATGAAACGCATCACAGGCGGGGTTTGCAAATGAGCGTGGCGTGTGTGAAGCAGGGAGTTGAATTTATATCTGACCAACTCGCGTTATTGAATAAACTGCTCAGATATTTGATCCCAGAAATGTTTGCAATAACTGTGCCAATTTTCATCAAAACCTACGAAGGAATAAGAAAGTTGGTACTGAATGCCCCTACCTTAATTTTATTCAGAAGGTCACTGGAAAGAATGACCTCCGGTACGCATGCATTGTTTGTGATGAAGACAGTGATACTTCCCACACTCTGAAGAAAGAACATACAGATTTATTCCACTGGCTAAAGAAGACTGTATAAATCATGTCAAAGAGGGGATGGGTACAGCTCTCCAACACGTGTCAAGAAGCAAGAAGGATAGACTAGGAGGATGGGGCAGCCTGACTGAAGACCTGATTAAAAGACTGACTAGTTGTTATGGCATGGCTATCCGTGACAACATTGGCCTGACGCAGGACTTGATCAAAAGGCTCACCAGCTATTATGGCCTAGCACTGCGAAGCAACACGGACGTCGAAGATATGAAGAAAGCAGTGATGGCCACCTTTCATAATGTTTCATCGACAGATGCAGAACCTCATCAAGAGCTCTGTCCTTCCGGTGCCCGCAGCTGGTGCAGGCACCGTGCAGTAGAGGCAGAGGGGAAGCCACAACTTCCACACACGTATAACCTGCCCAACAAAGTTGTTGAAACGTTGCGGCCAGTGTACCAACGCCTGTCTGACCCTCTACTGCAGGCTCATTGCAGTGGCAACAAGACACAAAATGCCGCTGAAAGCCTTCACTTGGTGATTTGGTCACTAATTTCTAAGCAGCAGCATGCCTCCCACTTCACTGTGGAAGTAGCAGTCCATGAGGCAGTTGCTAGGTACAATGCAGGCAACTTTCAAGCTTACACCAAGATTTGTGCTGCAATGGGTGTGCAACCTGGGGCCCTTACCCTCCACAGGGCTGCTAAAAAGACGCTCAGCGAGCAAGGAAGTCATCGCACATGCATGAAGTGAAAGGGCAGAGACGCAAAAGGTTGCCTCTACACAAGAACACCAAGGACTACAGTGCTGGTGCCTTCTAACAAATGTAAACAACTTCGAAAACTTTGATAGGCTTTTTCTCACAAGTGTGTTTTGGACATTGTGCATTGCTCGTGGAAAGAGTAGCACCGGAATGACTGGACCGATTTTGATTCTGTTTCTTTTTCCTGAATCCCTGAACACTGCTTGTGGGTATGACATTCTTCAATTTCTTGTTTATGGCCCAGTTATTTTTCTAGATGATGATTTGTCCATGACACTGTTTCTGACAATGTGTGTCAGCAGCCATGATGATCTCTAAAAAAAAAAAAGAGAATTTACTAAACAATTCTGAGAGTGTCATACCCTGTAGTCTTCTTTTGAGTAAAGATCAACACCATTTGCAGCTTCCTGGCATGTTTTGTTACAGCGCTAGGCTTTCCACAAGCAGACCATATAATTGGACCATGTAGCATGATGTAACTTGAGAACTACTCAAGGTATCATGATGAAACTGCATATTTCCCTATACAAGACACTTATTAGTATGCATGCCAAATTTCATTGCTCTAGGTCAACAAACAAAAAAGTTTTTTTTTCAATGCCACCTCCCCCCTTAATATTAAGGAGAACTAACAGACAATAACGCCAAGGAAAGTATAGGGGGTGTGATCTGTAGTATTTAGAATATAAATGTGAAGAAAGTAAAGTGGACGAAAAGATGACTTGCCGCCGGCAGGGACCGAACCTGCGACCTTCGAATAACGCGTCCGATGCTCTACCACTGAGCTACGGCGGCGGTCATCCTCCCGTCCACTTTGTGGGGTATATATGTTGATTTAAACCTAGGAGTGTTAGTCAGCGCCAATCGCAGCCATGGCGGCGAGTGTGGAACACTCTTTTTTTGCCTATTGGCGTCACGTAGCACGTGATCTTTTTACGAGCTGGCAGCTGACCAATAATCCCTCGCATACTACCTGAAGGCATCAAGTCTGCCAGGACGAGACCCTTGCTATGAATGAAGGAAAGGAGATGATTTTCAAGGGCTCGTTTTATCTTTGTTAGACACAATATTAAGGAGAACTAACAGACAATAACGCCAAGGAAAGTATAGGGGGTGTGATCTGTAGTATTTAGAATATAAATGTGAAGAAAGTAAAGTGGACGAAAAGATGACTTACCGCCGGCGGTCCCTGTTGGCGGCAAGTCATCTTTTCGTCCACTTTACTTTCTTCACATTTATATTCTAAATACTACAGATCACACCCCCTATACTTTCCTTGGCGTTATTGTCTGTTAGTTCTCCTTAATATTGTGTCTAACAAAGATAAAACGAGCCCTTGAAAATCATCTCCTTTCCTTCATTCATAGCAAGGGTCTCGTCCTGGCAGACTTGATGCCTTCAGGTAGTATGCGAGGGATTATTGGTCAGCTGCCAGCTCGTAAAAAGATCACGTGCTACGTGACGCCAATAGGCAAAAAAAGAGTGTTCCACACTCGCCGCCATGGCTGCGATTGGCGCTGACTAACACTCCTAGGTTTAAATCAACATATATACCCCACAAAGTGGACGGGAGGATGACCGCCGCCGTAGCTCAGTGGTAGAGCATCGGACGCGTTATTCGAAGGTCGCAGGTTCGGTCCCTGCCGGCGGCAAGTCATCTTTTCGTCCACTTTACTTTCTTCACATTTATATTCTAAATACTACAGATCACACCCCCTATACTTTCCTTGGCGTTATTGTCTGTTAGTTCTCCTTAATATTGTGTCTAACAAAGATAAAACGAGCCCTTGAAAATCATCTCCTTTCCTTCATTCATAGCAAGGGTCTCGTCCTGGCAGACTTGATGCCTTCAGGTAGTATGCGAGGGATTATTGGTCAGCTGCCAGCTCGTAAAAAGATCACGTGCTACGTGACGCCAATAGGCAAAAAAAGTGTTCCACACTCGCCGCCATGGCTGCGATTGGCGCTGACTAACACTCCTAGGTTTAAATCAACATATATACCCCACAAAGTGGACGGGAGGATGACCGCCGCCGTAGCTCAGTGGTAGAGCATCGGACGCGTTATTCGAAGGTCGCAGGTTCGGTCCCTGCCGGCGGCAAGTCATCTTTTCGTCCACTTTACTTTCTTCACATTTATATTCTAAATACTACAGATCACACCCCCTATACTTTCCTTGGCGTTATTGTCTGTTAGTTCTCCTTAATATTGTGTCTAACAAAGATAAAACGAGCCCTTGAAAATCATCTCCTTTCCTCCCCCCTTAATGCAACCCTATTTAAAGGGATACTGAACAAAATTTTCGCTGCCGAGATAAATGGCCCAATTGAAAGATTGGGTGCTGAAATTTGTTGAAACAACCTTCATTTCAGCCAGAGACTAGCAGAAAATAATGAATTTAATGCATTTTTCGCAAATTGGCGCGTCTAGCGGCCGCGCCGCGAACTAGAGAGGAAGTGACGCGAAACTCGGCGGATACTGACTCGCCAACCGTGCTCGCTGCAAAATCGCTTACCAATCGACATCGCAAGCCGCCACCCGCTGCCGCGCGTCTCTCTGAAAACGTGTTCTCACGGTCGGGAAGGTGTTCTTGAGAGGAGAGGTGGAGAAAGGGAAGTAACAGGGCAGGAGAGAGCGTGCCGGTTGCCCCCCTCTCGCTGGAGCATTCGACGTCACGGCCGTCGACAAGCGCACTGGCGTGCAGCCGCCGCGCTCTCACAATCCACTAAAAATACAGCCAACTGCTCGAAATTACGTGAAATAAACGCTGTTTATAGGAACAGTGGTGTCGTTCGAGTCGAATGCAAGTGTTTTCGTAGCTTTTTCAAATTTTTGTTCAGTATCCCTTTAAAAAAACATTTTCCAGTGCTTTTTACTGCACTTTTGTTCACTGTTGCAATTATTTTTGGGCATTTGGCTTCTCACTTTAGAGGGATGCTATATAGAAACACAGTCAGTTTAGACTGATAAATTGTTCATCTAAAACCATTGTGATCTCACGATCACAATTGGGTTAGAAGAGAAAATCTAGCTCAAAGTTCATTTCTAATTAAAGGGACACTAAAGGCAAATAACAATTTGTCAGAGTGAAAGCTCAATGTATGACAACGTCTAAAACAGCAGTATTATCAACAGCAGTGCCCTACTTACCGAGAAATTAAGCTAATGTCTCAACACGATGAGCGCCACGAGTGGGACATTTTGGAAGTGATCCCGATGACGTGGGAGAGTCTGAATACAATTAATCACTAGTAATCATACTAGCTGCAATAAAAAAGAACCTTCCATGCATCAAGAGACGTAATAAAATGCTGGTTTGTTTCTGTTTGATTCATGAAAAAAACCTCTTTGGCGTTGCCATGGGGAACGGCGCACGCGGTTCAAAAGTTCAGTTTTTGCCGTACTGCCGCATGAGTTTTGTACGCTCGTGAAAGTCGCTCTGACAGAAAGTTCGACAAAGTACCGCATGCATGTGATGTTGCCAGATGCCCAAATGGTGCACGCCACCGCGCAGTAAAGGTGGGCAACGTTGCGCATGTCAACAGTGACGTGCGAAATACCACTTTCAGGCGGGTGATTTGAAGTGCGTTGACGCGATGTGGACCACTAAAATGTGATTTTATTTCAAAATAAGCACTTCCTTGGCATAAAAGCAGCACTACGAGGTTTCTGGGCCACTTGTTCAACAATCAACGTCGACTTGATTGTGGATGTCAATGTGATTTCCCAAGTTTAGGCTACATTGGCTCTGTAGAAGTTCCCAAAACTTGCCATGTTCAGTCTATTGCTCCCTTAGAACTAACTGTGGTCCATATTTAGTGACAAATAATTAGCTTGGCCTGAGCAGACACCCTTAAAATTAAAAACGGCATGGTGATCTGGCGGGGGAAATTCCCAAGGGGTTGCAACCGGTCTGTCTTTTTTTCACCTTTACTAGTTTACCAAGCTGTTACCAGCAGTAAAATTGCGCTATTGTGAAATGGTAACTATATACTGATTAGTGATTCTTACGTGAACACAGCGGTTTGGCGCCAAATCGCTGTTTGGCACTCATTGGCCTGAGTTGCCCTTGCGCCATTAAAATCTACCATCATCATCATCACTTTCACTACTGGGAAGTTTTATTAAACTGTGTGCAAGAACAGTATAACGACTCAACACTGACAGTGCGATAGACAAGTGTGAAGATTAAATTATATGCGTGTGTGTGTTTTATTTGCAGCCCCAAGGTCCCAGGCCAGCACACTTTGTGAAGCTCAACGGCAAGCAGGAACCAGAGTTGCTCCAGCCCATCCCATACGAATTCATTGCCTAGACTTCCAAATAAAGCCAGGTCGACTGGGTATTCTGTTTGTTGACTTTTTTGTTGAAACACACCGCTCACGTGTTCCAAATATGGAAACTGCACTCAACAAGGAGCTGATGGCCATGCATTGTGAAAAGTTCATCCACGTTGAAATCTTGAGTGCAAGTTGTGGATGTAACACTTTCTATGCAGTGATTCCACTCCTGCGCCAACTGCGCCAAAGTGCGCCAAATTGTATATACTGCATCATCCTGATAATATCGACGAAAATTGCACCAAACTGCGCCAGGGTCAAGGGTTTGGGGGCGTCTTATCACCGGCAGTCGTATTGCCGGCGCGTGAAAACATGTGCAGTTTGATCTTGGGGCTGTCAAAGTTACAACCACGGACCAAGAGTTTTTACGCTGAATAAACAGCGCTCGCGCATGCTTGCCGAGTAAGCCATGATGCCATGCACGGTGCCGACGCAGCTTCTGTTCTGCAAGTCGGCTTGACAGCAAAACGTGCTCTCCGCTGACGCTCGTGACATCTAAACCACTCGGCAGCGTGAAAGTATGGCGGCGGTTCATCGGCGGACGTCATCTGTTCCAGAAACTCCGCTGATAGCTCGTTTCAAGCGTTGCATGGCACGTAATGAAAGCAATGTTCAGTAATAACTACACGCGTGCCACTAAAATGTCTGTCACTTCTCTTTCTGAACATCGTGGAATGAAGTATGGGATCACTAGCAAAATATATATGGTAAAATATCAAATTTTCCGTGCTTCGCGTCTATGGAAGAGCATGTGAATGGTGGGAACGCATTGACACTTTTCCTCACATATACTTTATCCATGGATTTTCATCCAGAAGACCTTTTTCATAATTCCTTCTACCAGCACATCCGGGTTTGTAATCACTCTGTGGTAAATACCCCTTAAAAGGCCCTGCCCTTTCGAGCTCGTCAATGTTAGTGTTCCAATTCGAATTCTTTGCTTGCTTTTTAAAAGAGTCACAGTTTCACTGTACGGGTGAAGCAATGAATGCGATAGCAAGGATCCGATCTCGCGTAACTGTACAAAACGCTGGTGTGAGAGAGTACGGCCGCTCCAGGGAGAGATGCTCTTTCCGCACCAGCGATCGCGACCGCGCCCTTAGAATCAAAGTTCAAAGTTGCTGCCCTAGCGGCACCCCCCTTCCTCTCGCGTCTTTTCATGCACATTCAAGAAGGGCGGGGCGTTTCCTCTCTGCTTCGATGGCAGGCCTCCGAGCGAGCGGGATGATGTTATCGCATGTGCCCTCTGAGCGACGAAGATGGGCCGGCTCGTTTGTTCCCTGCTTCAGCCGCGTTCGTCGGCCGCACTCGCGCGCTTTTACTCGCGGGAGAACATACGATGTGCGGGGGGATGCTATCAATTTGGACTTTATACGGGACATGATGGCAAAAACCCCTCGAGAGTGTCCAAATAATTGCTATCGCAGTAAAATCTCATCTCGTTAATAAAAACATGCCTCCTGGTCGGAGCAGGCGCAATTGCGTTTTAATATGCGCAGCTGTCAGTAGCGAGCCCATCGCTGACGGCCAACTGTGAAGCAGCTTCGCCATGTTACTCGTTCGCCTCTCGCTTTCCAGGGTCAATAGCTGACAGTTAAAAACACTCAGTTTCGCTTGCAATCAATGCAATACCAAAAAATTGTATTGTTATACGCAGTAAGGCTAGCAGCTAACTCTATTGGATCCGATCTCGCGTAGCTGAACGAAACGCTGGTTTAAGGGAATATGGCCGCTCCAGGAACCGAAGCGGTTTTCGTTTTGTGAGTTCTCTAAACGCGAAGTAGGCATTGAGAGCACAGCAAGTTAACGAGCCGTGTCCTGATGCCTCAAGATAGCGCGCGCCAGCGACTGAGCGCTTCGAGCGATGCCATCCTGCCACCCTTCCCCTGGCGCCCCTTCATGCTCCTTACTAAAGACGGGCAGGGCGTTTTCTCGCTGTTTGATGAGCAATCGACGGCAGGCCCGCATGCGGGAAGATGTTATCGCATGCGCACTCCGTACGACGGAGACGGCCGGCTCGTTTAATCTCTGCTTCAGCCACGTTCGTCGGCAGCGCTCGCGAGCTTTTATGTGCGGGGTGATGTTATCAATTTAGACGTTATACTGAAAATTACGGCAACGGCAACGGCAAAAACCCGTCGAGAATGTCCATATAATTGCTATCAGAAAAAAAAGTTTAAAAAATCAGGAGCCATTCCACTCTGTGAAGTGAATGATAAGCGAAGCTGTTTTGCGCACGGCACTGAGGTGACATGTTAGGGGACAGTTTGGTATGTAAGGCCAGATTGTTAACGGCCAGGCTATTAACATTCAATACGCAATATAAATGCGAAAGCCTTAGATCTACGCTTCATCAAACACTGAAATTGACCGTCGGCAGCGTGAAACGATTTATGCAGAAAATAATCACCACGTGATGGCGTCATCATGACGTCATAGATCGTCAAAACTTGTGACGTCATAGATCGTCAGACCTTGTGACGTCATCATGGCGCCACATATTGTAATGTCACGTGATGACGTCATGCTTCCGTGATCGGTGAGCCGATCATGGGGGTAGTGCAAAACCAGGTGATGTGCAGAAAGCTTGCAGAGAGGTAGGGAGGATCAACACATCGATCGAGAAGAAAAAGAACCTTGCTTTCACCTTGGAGTCGTCTTAGGGGAATGCATTAGAAATAGTGTGACTTTGGCTTTGAGGCACTGTTGTATGTCACGGCGCTTGTCTACCACGTCTGCTGATAACCACATAGATGTATTTAGAGTAGTATTTCATAAAGTACAATTTTATTAACCCGGTATTTTGTTTATTTGCTACTGTTGAAAATAACCCCTGAAGTGGTTAACTGAGAACACTCAACTGCATGAGCCCTTATTTTTGCATTATCGAGTAAAATATGGAGTTCTCCCGAGGTGATTTTTTCCATGAGCTTTGCAGTGAATCGAAATATTTCTAGCTCTTCATAAGAGCCCTGTAATATTTATTCAGGTGCTTGAATGTTAATGCAATTTGCTCCTCTAGTGCACGCCAATATGTAAAATGAGCTGCTCCAGAGTGCTCCCAGATGCAAAATTATCTGCTCCAAAGTGCTCCAAGATGGAAATTCTTGCTGCTCCAAAGTGCTCCAAAGTGGAAATTTTGCTGCTCCAAAAATTGCTCCAAATCAGAAGTCCTCGGTAGCATCACAGTGTCTATGCCATACTGGTTGAACGCAGAATGACTGCAATGTTGTGTTTAGAGGAAATGTGTGCAGTTATAGGTAATAATTGCCGTTGTTACAGCACTCTAAATAACCAATGCAGTGATGGTTCGATAGGGGGACTTAGATCAAATTCAAGGTGTGTTGATGTGGGGGTGACTTGCACAAAAGCTAGCCTCGTTCAGTGCTGCTATACAGTAGCCATACATCTTTATATTGTTACAAAATGTCAAACCCAGAAAGGAGTTAGAATGGTTGCAACATGTGCTTCCCTTTCTCTACAAACCACGCTTTGGCGAGAAATCTCCACTTGGCGATATGAACAATATTCATGAACTTAAGTAAACCAGCCTGAAAAGGGAAATCTGAAAAAATTGTCGTTACAATCACTTCAGGAAATGAGTAAAACTGCAGTTAGTGCCCTGTGATGTGATCGGGGGTCTACCCAGGTGACCGGAGCCAGCCAGAGTCCCGGGGAGATGTCGAGAAGAGGAGCCCGGAGCTGTTAACAGTAACGTTTATTTACAGGTAGCGTGTTGCTACATGATGGGGTTAGCATCATGGGAGCTCGTGAGAGCTTGACGGGAGCGCATCGGCGCTCGCATTTTATGTCCTGGCCTTCCCAGGGTTCCCTGTAGGAAAAAACAATGGAGGCCAGGACAGTCCAATGAAAATTTCCATCTTCACCTCCGCCCCCAAAAGGGGAAGGTGAAACGCCGCCTCCTTCCCAACCCACGAAAGGAGAAAGAGGCACATCCTGTTCGTCCCATGGCGAGGGAAAAACACTGCCCACCGCGCACACACGGCACAGCACGAAGACGTTGAGTCTTACGTGGAAGTCAATTTCGTAGTCTGTTGCAATGATGGTTATGCGCGAGGCAGACCACGAATTGTGGAAACAGCGGCAACAAGGCGCCACGGAGAACGTGGGAAATGCATCCGCAGACGGTTCCCAGACGCTGGGTCCTTTGTCCGGGGCACCTTGACGACAAAGCAAGCCGCCTCGACGGCCAACAACTCTTCCTAATCTGTCAGTCGGTCAGGCGTGCCCAAAGGGTTTTACGAGGGGCGCAGACAACCTGAGAATATTAGACGAACGACCTTCGTGTTGTCATCTCTGGAACCGCTGACCCGGAAGAAATCAGGGTAGTCTTAGCCGCAACGTCTCATGCGTCAAAGCGGCGCCAAGCCAGGCAGGCCGATCATAACACCTGCTTATTCTTTCTGCTTAGTCCGGTTGAGAAAAACTTGAGAGATATTGGTACTAAAGAGCATTGACACCGTTGTCAAAAAAGCCTATTATGCTCTAACCCAGACAACACGAAAAGTCCTAAGGATGCCCCAAACAAGTACCGAAGTCCCACATCCAATAAAGGAAGTCATATGGGTGTCCCGTAGACTTCAGCGCACGGATGTCCATTAAACATCCCAGAAGAGGACATGAATGGGTGGATGCTTGCATGCCTCACATCAATACATGCGTTTTTAATCTACTTACTCATATTAGCACACATATATGTATGTCGTCTTCATGAATTAATAATGCACTTTTCCAGCGATCATTGTTTATAATCACACCAATACATATAAAGAACTTGCGCAACCCTTCACAAATAATTAACATATGTATTAATTAAACAGGCGAGAACACATAACGGCTCTTGTTTGCTGAAGTTTTGCATACTAATTATTCTTTCGTGCAGGCCTGAATAATTAAAGCACGTCCAACTTGAGCAACGTCATAGTATATTACGTGATGTGCTGTCGTGCTGCGCGTTGCTCGTTTATTCGGAACCACATATATGCATGCGATCAACCTTGCCCACTAAACTGTTTCAACGTACTTAGCCCGGATGGCACACGAAAAAGTCCAATATAGTTAAACATTAATGGGGATTGAAACCGTCCCATGTAACCGCTCCGTTCGAGAAGCGGCGAGCAGTTTCGGTTTCAGTTCTTTGAATGTATCGTTTTACATGTACACTGCTCTTAAATGGGCCGGCGAAAAATTATAAAAACGACGACTTTGTAATTCGTATTTGAAGTGCGCTGCAGTTTCTTAACTTTTTTCTTTTATTTTATGCTCATTATATGTACGAAAACATTACGACAATGCGGCTGTGGCTGCAGTCTGTTTCTATAGTTCCGCATTTGAAGCGTGTTCTCTGCGTGCACAACAGTTACTATTCGCGCGCACTCTGAAATTTGGGTTCGCGGAGCTGGTTGTAATCGAAGGTAAGTGTTGTTTTCCGACTGTTTTTTGATTTGTCAAGCGTGAAGATATACGTGTGTTGGCCTTGTGTTTTATCTTTAGAGCTTGCATACGCTAGGCGGGAAGCGCGCGCCATGGAAAGCGAATACGAGAGTAAGTTATCGTTGCATTTATCATTCTTCCACGTTTGTTGTGTTCATCTGCCTTCTATACTTTAGACGTCACCCGCTTAAACAGCACGACAAAAGTGAGTTTACCGGTTACCACGTGGTTCACCAAGTGGTTTACCACTCTTCTAGTCGCCTAAAGATGGCTTCCATGTCGAGATCGACTGCTGATCAGTCACGCCGTGCAGGCCGATGTGCGCGCAATCTTGGTAGCTGCTGGCGAATCTTTTAACGCGAAGGAGAATCTTTCACGTGTCGCTTTTACCTCCAATCAGCCAGAAGTTCCCGAACCACCTCTGAACCGTTCGCTCGGCCAAGTTGCGAGTGCCGGCATTTATGGCCGCGTGCAGCCAGAAGTGTCCGAACCACCTTTGAACCGTTCCCTCGGCCAAGTTGCCAGTGCCGGCATTTATGGCGGCATGCTGGAATCTTGCGACTAGGAGTACCATACTGGTGACAACATGCACAGCGTTCCCGTGGAACCCGATAACGTGCCCGACGGGTGCCACAGATGCCTTAGCCTACACAGCAGGACACTGCAACAGATTCTAACTCAAGTATATTGAAAGAACTGGATATCGCATCGTTGAGAGAAGACTTGTGACAATGAAGCTTAGAGTCAAGTGTGCCTCACGATGCCGTCATAAATCTGTTAAAGGTTCTTCGCTCGTATTCTTGCATGTGTGAGCTACCAAGTAGCGCCAGGGTGCTTTTGTCCACACCAAGAGTGCCAAATGTCACACTACTGCTGGATTCTGGACATTATTGTCATTTTGGTTTGCGTGAAGGGCTTCAATCTGCTCTCAGACATGTTTACCATGTGCCCAATGCCTGTGGTCTGTTTTATGTTCAGGCTCATCGCACATACCAGTACCCTCAACTCTTACTGCGGCTGCAGGGCCACACACGGAACCACGCATGTTTGGTATGTCATTCTGGTTTCACATAGCAATTTTTATATTGCTGCGGTTAGGTGTTTGCTTTTGCATTGTGCGGCAAGGTGGAGTGCGAACTATCGTTTCTATGTTTTAGGTGCTTTGCACATGTTGGAAGCTGCCAACTCCTTTACGGAACTGCAATCCCATGGTATGTCATTTATGCGGTATACATCATTATGTTGCTGTTATGCAATGTCTCCAGTTTTTACCTTGTTTTGTTGTACAGTCATTGTGCTATGGCCAAATGCCTGTGGTCTGTTTTATGTTCAGGCTCATCGCACATACCAGTATCCTCAACTCTTGCTGTGGCTGCATGGCCACACATGGAACCGAGCACGCTTGGTATGTCATTCTGATGTCTTATTGCATGTTGCTGTAGTTTATTTACATTTACTCGTTAAATTGAGAATCCTTTGCCCACTTCAGGTGTTTTGAGCCTCTGTCTCTGTACCTATTTCATCTCCGTCTGCCTCTCTGTGTAACTCTAGATGTTAACTTGTGGTGTCAATTATGTTCAGATTCATCTTACAGTCCTGGACCCGCATATCTGACCGGGGCTACAAGGTCACGAACAGACCCACAAGTGCTCGGTATGTCATTCACCTTCTTTAATGGTTACAGTCCATAATGTTCTGTGTCCTTAAGTTCTAAGGGAAAAATTCCCGTCTTGTTTATGTGTTTTCTTGCTTCATGTTTACTTGAGGCAAATGTTTCCTTTGTACTGTAGATGTACTATTCACATATGTGATAATGCATGCCCAGAAGAGTGAAATTAATTCCACGAGTATTGTTCTTTTGTGTAACGTGTTGGAAACGGAAGGTGATATTCTTAGCACTAAATCAGCTTAGTTTTTTAGTTGGTGTTGCTGGCTTCATGATGGAAAAAATTATGGCAGAACCCATCTTACAATGACTGTCACCAGTAATACGATTTGTGTTCAAGCAGTGTAACAGCCTGCTGTATTGTTCCACCTCCATCTCTTGAGCTCATGTATGTGGGCAGTGTCCTATTTCCTTCATATATGCTATGTATCAGCATAAATAGAAACACAAACTGCATAGCTTCTGAACAGTGTGCCCCACCTTGCTCTGGTTTCATGATAACAGTATTAGTCTGAGCATTCATTACCCTCCCCTATGCCGCAGCCACATAGCACAAATGAAAAAAAAAAATTGTATGTTGCTGCTGGCATAACATACTTTCCCATTGTCGTTGTGACACAGTGACACACTACCATGAGTCATGTTGAAGAGACAGGGCGTGCAAACATGAAGACAAGAAAGAACTCAAGACACCACAAACGCCTTGACATCTTGGATTCTCTCTTGTGTCCATGTTCGTCATTCTTCAGCTTTCGTCAGCTTTCTGTCATTCTAATCATAAGTTAGTGGCGCAGTTTATCCCTTCGTTCTTCTTTAGGAGCATGCCTCATCATTTGAGCAACGATGGTTGCTAATGTGCAAGCGGTGACTTACAAAAACATTTGTGCTCGTGGTGCTGCTGCAACATCAATCAAATCGTAGATCCTCACTTACACTGTTATCACTAAGCCAGTTTCGCAAAAACTGCAAAGAAGGCTGTACGTAGATTTCAATTATGTTAAAGAACTCCAGGTGGTCAAAATTTTTGGCTCGATAATCATGTCGTGCTTTGGAACGTAAAACCCCAACAATTCTTAATGCAAAGGAGACTCATGCTTTGCTGTTAGCGCTCCTACAAGTAACTCTCAGCAATGTTCATGACCGTTTTTTTTTATGTGTTGCCATATAATTCACTGAAAAGTTTTAAAGCTATATTTTGAATATAAGGTTAACCTATAGCTACCTGGAACAGCAAAGCACTTTGAACATTACACACCTTTAGTTACCTTAAGCCTAGCTATGTTCGAATTATTGCGGTAATTTTTCATCTTAAGACATATTGCTGAACTGAAAACTCTCATAACACTGATGTCATCACTTCTTTTTCAGCTTTCATGGAAAGGATACAACATGTGTTAAATAGTATGAAGCACACCCAGCAAGCCCATTTGCAATATTTCAGCGAGCTGCTAAGTAATGCCGACAGTGCAGCTCCGCACCCTCATGGCCTCCCAGACCTGCCTTTCTCGAATGTGGCGGATGTTCTTGCGTATGAAGAGAAGCTCGAGACAGACAGCACAGCTCATGATCAAATGGTAATTTCTCTGCTTCATGGCCTAAGCTCAGTATAATGTTGCCTGTCTTGTAACTACAGCATGCTGGAGTGACTAGGCATTTATAAATTCATGTGAATATTACTTATGACAGTCGGATTAATGACGTACTGTTGAATTTTTACATAGCTAGCTGCGTATGACAGTTCTAAACAATTTAAGTAAAGCTAGAAGCCAGCTTGTATTTCTTTATTACCACAAGATCATTTAGGTTGCAAAACATTCAAAGTAAACTGGATCCCAATGTGTCTTTCTAGCTGTATATCTTCTTGTTTCCTTTTAACAGAAAAAGCACATGGCTGTACAAGGGGGAGATTCGACGAAACAGAAAAGAACATGTGTACTGCAGCCCCTCCTCAGCTGGAATGCTGCAGTGGGCTTCAGTTGGTTTGGCACAAAGTGAAAGAAAATTCTGTGAACTGCACCTCTGCAAGCTGATGTGCGGTGAGTCAGGTGTAGCAAGCTTGATATCACTTGGTTTTTTGTGAAATCTTCTGGTCAAGCAGTATACTCAATATAGCTAGGTTGTCTATTTATACTTTGCTGCAATTAGTGCTGGTATTTACTGTCAGTTTTTAAGTGTGTAGTACTTTTGGGGCCCGGGCTGCCGTATGCTGTCATCGCTTGGCATAATGCAGGCAAAACCACGTATAGCATAGCCATCTGTAGCGTAATGAGCGTGTGATCGCACCAAAGGGGTCTTCCTCTTGTTCTTCGAGCGCCTTGATTATGATATTAAGTGTGGAGCACATTAGGGGCCCGGGCTCTCGTATGCTGTCGTTGCTTGGCCTTACGCAGGCAGAGCCATGTAAAAAATAGAAAAAAAGAGGAAGCAAGCGAGAAATAGACAGAGAGAAAGAACAGGAAGAGGTAGAAAGAAAATTAGAAAGAGAAAGAAATAGATAAAGAGAGAGGAAGGAATAAATAAAATAAAAAAGAAGAAAATACAGCAAGACTGAAAAGGAGTAAAAAAAGAGAGGCGGAAAGAAAGAGAAAACTGAAGAGAAACAAAGAAGGCTGCCCAGCTCCGCACTTCCTACAGGCTTGACACCACACATGCGAAGCTGCCTTAATTTCTAGAAGAGTGCCATACCGGCCCAAGTTTTGTGTGGTGTGCAAAACTTATAGGAACGATAATATTGCTTTTGTGCATGCAGGCGTGTTGACTAATGACATCCGAAACCCGAATGCGACCCTGAAGGATGTCGAGAAGGCTGCGATGACCTGGTTCCGTCATGCTGCTGAGCGGCTGGCCGCGCAACAAAAATAGTTTTTTTTTTTTTCAACTAATAAGATAATCTTGAAGGTCAGTTATTGTTGAAAATTCTCTGCATTGCGTGTATTAAAATTTGTGTTGCTTTTTTTTCACCACTGTTTCATTCCTTCTTTGTTGTTTCTTGTTTATGTATGCCATATTCAGTGCCATCATTTTTCTGGTGAATTGTTTCCTGTGCTGGAACTGAACTTTTTGTTTCCTAAAACTTCATTTTCTTACTTGCACACTGCCTGTAGATTGAAGAGCAAAGAGTAATTAACTGCACCAATAGTGTAATGCTAAAATCAGGTCCACTACATAGTACATTGTTCAAAAAGTGCCCTGCAGTAATCGCAAAAGCATCCAAGCAAGCAAGTACAACCCTGAATTCCGCACTAGTAGATGAGAATTAAACAAGTTGTGTGTGCTAGTAAAGAAATTGTGTTTCAGGAAATCAAAATTTCAGTTAGGCTAAGGGAACGACAGAGCAGGAAAGTGATTACTTTAAGCTTTTTATTAACAGTTCCAGTGAGGAGAATGTTTCCTAATGATATATATGTGTGCCCTTTATGCATGGCAAATGTGCAGTAAAATAAAGAATTCAAACTTCTATTTGCATGAACTATATATTGTCTAAGTAAGTTATAGTGTGACATTAAACTAGTGTCATACATTTACAACAGATCCAGAAATACTACAAGTATTTTAAAAATTCATTTTTCTGTCTGAACCCGCCTAACTTTAGCCATTTTCAGAAAAGTATGATATGTGTTACACTTGTCCTACTGCTTTTTCTGTACTCATCTCTGTTATAGAACTGTTACAGGATCATGGAATTCAGAGCTTTTATCATTGGCTTCTTTACCTGTGCTTGAAAGCGCCTTCAAGCTGTTCTTTAATTCAGGCTTGAAATTGAAATACATAGGGCAAGATCCGTTGTTCTTCTATTTTACATTGGGAACTTTTACATGCAAAGTGCTCTGTAGGCAGATGTGTGGGGTTCTGACCTTGCAGCAGTGTTTGCAGTGTTTTGAAGATTTAGAAAATAAGCAAAGAAGAAAGCAAGAGAACCACTGAGCATATTATAGGCCTGCAGTCACATGAAAAAGCAGGAGTGAATTGCATTGCTGGAAGAGTACGTGCAGGGGTTTTAAAAACATTCAAAGAAATGTAAGGCTTTCAAAAAAGCAGTTCTTTCTATTAACTAGCATGTGCCCTTTAAATGCTGCATGTACTGATAATGGAATGTGCAACATCCAAATCTAATCCCAATATCATCCCGAGATGTCCTATGGGGAGGAAGTCCTATGGATCCCGTTTTTTGTCTCATTTTGGAGGCTTCCTGGAGGTTTGCGGGAATTATTTGGGACGTCCTTAGAACTTCCCACACATCCTAAGGAGCGCATCCTAGGTGTATCCAAAGGACGCCATTGCGTTGTCTGGGAACGGACTCGTGAGTGGGCTCACTCAAGAGCCGTGAGCACGTGAGTCCGAATGAGTAACATTTTGGTGAGTTGGAGTCCCCCAAAAGCGAGTCCGGCCGAGAAAAATTTTGGGTTCGAATGATTCCAGTTGATAAAAAAAATTGGTGAGTCTGAGTTCGAGTAAAGCTCCACAACGAGAAGAAGTCATGTTCCTCCATCCTTTTCATGTATTGGCCCACTTATTTTGGTAGTAATTCTTATCGTAGTAGAACAGCGCCGGCGAAAACAACAGACCAGACGAGGAGAAGGACACGTAACACAAGGCGCACTAACAACTGAAAGTTTATTCGGTATCTGCAGAGAATAAATACTGCCTTCACATGAATAAACAGAAGAAAGAAGGTTACAGAAGCTATGACACCGTATCATGTGGTCACTCCTACTGTGCGTGCAAAACGGTTCCTGAAAGAAATCTGACATCCTTCTCTGAAAGCAAAACAGAAGACATGCTGACACAAGATTCCCCGAGCTTTTTAATCTCTAGGGCTTCAACAACTGTTTTGCTTTCAGAGAAGGATGTCAGATTTCTTTCAGGAACCGTTTTGCACGCACAGTAGGAGTGACCACGTGATACAGTGTCATAGCTTCTGTAACCTTCTTTCTTCTGTTTATTCATGTGAAGGCAGTATTTATTCTCTGCAGATACCGAATAAACTTTCAGTTGTTAGTGCGCCTTGTGTTACGTGTCCTTCTCCTCGTCTGGTCTGTTGTTTTCGCCGGCGCTGTTCTACTACGATTATGAACCAACTAGCCCAAAAGTACATTTTGACAAGTAATTCTTAGTTGCTCTTTTATTTTACATAAAATTTTCAGAACCTCTAGAGCGCTGTGAAACAACTACTCGAATGTACCACTACTAAGCGCGTTCGTAGTGACACCTGGGCAAGCTTAGACTACGGGGAAATCGCGTAGGAGACTAGCCTTTTCGTAGAAAGGGCCGTGCCAGCTGCTCGAGGACGCCGTGAAAGTAAACTCGTACTTCGATCAGATGCAAAACTGATGCGACTCCCGCATCACATTACGAGATTGTGTTGCTTGAACCGCTGCAAGGACGACAAGCAACTCACGCCGATGTCGCCAGCCTACGAAAAGTGCCCAAACGAAGCAGAAAGCTCGTGGGAACTTGTTCGTTAGCGGGGAGAAAATGCAGACGCCCTCGTTGTTTAGAACACGTAGCTTTCTGTTAGCTGTACTTCTAGCTTTTCTCGACAAGCCAGCAAAGTGCCTTGACAATGGACTGGCATTAACTCCGCCGATGGGATGGATGTCGTGGGAGAGATTTCGGTGTAACGTCGACTGCTACAAGGATCCAGACAACTGTTTAAGGTAAGGTAACATTTCTCTCAAAGGACGCTGCGCGCTTACCGCTCGTTTAAACGAACACTGTATGCTTTCACAGCGAGAAGCTGTTCATGAAGATGGCAGATCACCTTGCTGACGATGGATATCGAGATGCGGGATACGTTTACCTCGTCATCGACGATTGCTGGTCCGAACGACAACGAACTAACGACGGCTACCTGATGGCCGATTTGGAAAGATTCCCCCGGGGGTTAAACTTTCTGTCAGACTACGTGAGTTGTTGAGTTCATTTTCCTTCGAAGGCCTAGACGATGTATATATAGTAGTACGTTTGGAACGATCTGATTCTGTTTACAGATTCACAGTAAAGGTCTGAAGTTCGGTATGTATACAAACTACGGTCATTCCACTTGCATGGGTTTTCCTGGCACCGAGGATCACGACATGGAGAAAGATGCTGAGAGGTTTGCCTCGTGGAAAATAGACTACCTCAAGGTAGACGGTTGTCATACCACGGCGAAGCAGCAGAGTAAAGGTAATCCGGCCGATATCTTTCGAGTGCGCGCGTTTTGTATGCATGCGTACGCCCGTGCAAGCTGTTCTCAGTGCTTCCATTACTTTTCAGGTTACACAAGGTTTTCCGAGTACCTGAACAAGACGAACCGCCCTATAGTGTATTCCTGCAGCTGGCCTTATTATGATTTGTTCCTTAACAAAGTTGAGGTACGCTATTTGTTTGTTTGATTGATTGATTGATTGATTTGCATACTTGCATGATTGGGATGAATTCGATACACTGTGTGTCGTTCTGCTTTATTAATTCTTTTCACTAACAGTGCCTGATGGCTGCAAAACCGATAAGTTTCTGTGAAACCAAGTTCCTTGCTGAAAGCAATTCAGCGTGCTGAACTTGAGACACAATAAATTGTGTTTTGACAAAATGGGAAGATTTGGTGACCTGACATTTTTGGTCCACTTTGTAGTTTTTGAACCTCAGTGATTAAGACTGAAAACTGAGAAAGTCAGTAAGTGTTCGTTGTGCGATTTGTGCAGCGCTCACGAAACGCAGAATGGCAGATAAATGTCTGTGCACTTTCTTTTCCTCTTGTACTGCGTTTCATGTTACATGAACACTGCTTAAATCACATAGTAGCAGAGCCTTTTGGGATATGCTGCACAATGTAGTATTGTTTTGTAAACCTTATACTAGCTGTTGCCATGCATAATTTACTTCAGAAAACTTCTTGTTTTCAACAGCCAAACTTTCCTCAGCTGGAGAAAGACTGCAATCTGTGGAGGAACTACCATGACATACGTGACAACTGGTTCATGATTGAGTCGGTTATAAATTTTTTCGGAGACAACCAGGAAGTCTTTGCCAAGTACGCTGGTCCAGGTCATTGGAATGACGCAGATATGGTAATGAACTTGCCATTACTTTCTTTCTTGCGAGCAGTGGAGACTGGAGAGCGAAAGATGCTTTGATCAAACACTGCTGACTGGTGGTTATAGCTAGAAGTTTCAAGCATAGGTCGGCAAGCTCACTTGTGAGTGGACTCACTCAGAATCAGATTGAGCCGTGGGTCTGAGTGAGTCCAGGCGAGTAATATTTTGGCGAGTCTGAGTGGGTCTGGTTGAGAAAAATTTGTGAGTCTGAGTGAGCCCTAAGGGTAAAATATATTTCACGAGCGAGTCTGAGTGAGCTCCACATTTTTTGTCGAACTATGGTTTTAAGTAAACAGAAGACGGTACAAAAATATTTTTATTCAAGATGCTTCTGCAAGCACCTTAATGACAATTTTTATGAAGTTAGCTGTTGAAAATACATATGTTGATAGCATGTTGTACACTATGTCACCCAAGATTGCTGTGATCGTGTATTGTCACGTGGTTGTGACGGTGAAGGCGACGGCACTTGGGTTATTAAAGACCAAACTCTTTATTTGGGCGGACTTGTGCCCAGGAAATGAAAAGTCAAATTGCAAGCAATACATGCTGTACACAGTGGCGATCACAGCGTCGGCCGTCGGTAATCTGATCATCGGCGGAACGCATTGTCACTCAGTGAACCTTCCAGCGTTATCGCTGGTGCTCGCGTAAGTTCTCGAATAAACTGGACTATTCGCGTCCTGCGCGTATGTGAACAGAAGGATCTCAAACAATTGCAAAGCTTCCAAAACATTGCTGCGCGGTCTGCGCTAAGCATTGCTAGCAGTTTTTGTGGGTGGAAGCCGAATACATCAATAGAGCAATAAACGCGCGTGGCAATATTTTGCAAACTGTGCCTGTTAGTAAAGTAGGCAGTCGTGTTTTTTTTTTTTTTTTTTGAAGTATTGTTGAATCCATGTTTCATATACTCGCAACCTTACTTATCAGTTTTGTGAAAATAAAGATTCATCAAGAGAGATGACTGAATATAATTAATAAACTATTTGAGACATGTAGATTTTCTCAAATGTATTGTTTCCTTATATGCTGACTGTAACATCTTCAATGAAGGTCTCAGGGGAAACGAAACCTTGGTGTTTTGTGAAAGGAAATGCACTGGAATGTTTCTTTAGACAATGAACATTTTGTCAAGCTAAAATAGTGTTCAAATTCGTTGTAGTACCTGCTAAATGCTGTTGTAGGTATGCTTTGTAAACTTAGCCTACTTGGTAACTCTGTAAAACTTGGAAAGTTAACATTTTAATGTGTATGCTTTTCCAGCTTATGATAGGAAACTTCAGGCTGACACAGGAGCAAGCTGAGGTGCAGATGGCACTGTGGGCTATCCTTGCCAGTCCTCTGCTGATGTCAAATGACCTAAGGAAGATCCCAGAGGCGGCTAAGAAACTGTTGCAGCATAAGGAAATAATTGCCATAAACCAGGACCCACTTGGCATTCAAGGCAAACGAGTCTTCATGGTCAGTTGCCTAACCTGTTATGAGTATTCTATATGGATTTTTATATCTCCTGAGCAACATTCTTTTCCAAGTAGCAGCCAAAGGAACATAGGTACTGCTTTGTCAGTATCAGCTAAAATGACGTATTTCAGGTAGTGCAGGCTGCACAACGTTGGATTATTTAGCAGTTAGCTGAATGTACTGATAATAACTTGGTGGGTAAACTTAAGTTTACCCACCAGGCTTGCACTTGTTGCATCACAGACATTGTCAGTTCATCACTGCTCAGCGAATCAACGCTGTCACATATCAGAACGTTCAAGGATATTTCTCGTGCTTTTGCCCATCAGACATTACCATCATCATCATCAGCCCAACAATGGTTACTGCAGGGCAAAGGCCTCTCCCATGTTTCTCCAGTTCACCCTGTCCTGCGTTTGTTGCGGCCACATTATCCCTGCAAACTTCTTAATCTCATCTGCTCTCCTAACTTTCTGCCTCCCCCTCATGCGCTTGCCTTCTCTTGGAATCTATGCTGTTACTCTTAATGACCAACAGTTACCTTGTCTTCTCGCTAAATACCCTAGCTGCCCGTTTCTTTTTCTTGATTTCGACTAAGATGTCCTTAACACGTGTTTGTTTCCCGACCCAGTCTGCTCTCTCCTTGTCCGTTAAGGTTACGCCTACCATTCTTCTTTCCCTGGCTCGCTGCTTCGCCGTTAATTTAAGTTGGACCCTTTTTGTAAGCCTCCAGAAATTTGTCCCGTCAGACAATAGGGGCTAAATGAAGACTTATGAAGCTGTTAGAATCTGATTTTATTATACACAGGGGTGTTGTAAAATGGAATACCATACAACAAGAGGTTCCAAAGTCTGAGACTCTACTGTGTTTTACCCGATAGTGTGCACAGAGGAGCTCTGCCAATAATGTTAGCAATTTCATTGGCGCATCATTTATAATGGCACTGAATTTTTTTCAGTTTTATGTTTATTGTACTTCTAGTTTCATTAGACAACAGTACTTTCATGTGTGTGAATTTCAGATTCATATTGTTATGTCTGTTATAGGTTCAAAAACATAGTAAAAAAATTATGTTCTGGAAGAAGACATGTGCAATAACATAGTAATTACAGTTGACTTTCAGCAAACGGAAATCTCTTAAACAGAATTTCTGCATAAATGAAGCTTCAAAAAACTTCAGCAGCTGTCCTTGCATAGTTGAGAGAATTGCACAACATTCATTCACCACTCTAATCCTATATGTGCACAGTTTGTCCCTTGCATCCCTTTGGGTCCGTGTATATTACTTCATATTCTGAAGATCGCCGATCTCTTGCAGGACAAGGATGCCAGTGTCTGGATGAGGCCCATAACCCCTCTGGTAGATGGCATGCACTCGTATGCCATTGCCGTTGTCAACCACAACAGGTCGTACTCTGCGCAAGTGTGGCTGCCACTGGATCAGCTTGGCTTGAACCACACGAAGGGCTACCAGTTCCGCAACGTCATCACCATGCAGGACCTTGGCACCTACTTTCCTCACAACCGGCATGAAACGGGCGTTCAATCCACGGGCGTTGTCCTGCTCAAGGCTGTGCCTAACAGAGGTTGAAGAGCATTGGCGTATCATGGCGTACTACAGGGTGTGCAAGGTTTTGTTATTGCATTTCTCACGCGTTGAAGGCGGCCACCACGTCAGAAAAGCTGTGTGTTATAGGAACTTTCAACGACTCTGTGCTCATCCGCATTCTTTTTCATCTGCCTGAACTTGGGTCAACTTCGTGAAGTCGGCAAGGGGAGGCAGTGTGGCCTTGATGCAAGAGACTGTTGTGTTGTTATCGTTGTTGCGAGAACATAACATTTCATTTTTTGTAAATAGTGTTGACCACGTCCAAGTCCACTCTACGTTGTCTTACGGAGGGGCTCGGCTGTTCTTTGTGTACAGACTTCTTCACTTTGTCCATTGTATAGTTGTTACTGTATGTCGGCGACTTCTACAAAGCTCAGTGCCTTAAGAATTATTCACAGTGTATCCTTTATGGAATTGTAAACCAGCTTTCTCAATGCATTTTGTGTGCTGTATTGACTCTTTAAACTGTTCCAATGACTCTAAAACATTGAAGTTCAATCTGTTATTTGCCGCTGTGCCTCATCAAAGCACATTCAGTGCTTGCATCTGGCTGCTAGCTAAAGTGCATACTTTTGTCATCTATTTTTGATGCCGTCTTGACTTCCACTGTTTTAATTGAATTATGGAAGTATCTCTAACGCAGCAACCAAAAGCTACGATCATGTAGGTTCCAAAGCTTTCAGATATCACCAGAATTCATTATTAGTGATGCATACAGCCTGGCTTTTGTAAAAGGACACAGTGCTTCAAAACGTCGTTTTCTTTTTTCTTTTAAGTGGTGCATTTTCCTCCAATAAGGAGAGAAGCAGCAGAAGAAAGGGAACAGCAGTACAACTGCACGAGGTTTGCGCATCCAGCTGTGATAGCGGGTGCCATTTCATTTCGCGCCATAGGCGACTGGTACTTTCAAGGCACATTCACAACATGCCTGGCTACATGGTGTGTATAGTGTTCTATCTAAAGCCCCAATTCTGGTAATCAAAAGGACATCGAGGGCCTTTCTGTGTTGCTTATCTGGGGCTGTATTCAGAGAATCGGTTTCAGGTATGGTATCACTTTCATGAGATTTCTCAGGACTCGATCCGAAGGAACCAGTAAGAGCTTCGGAAGGGTGCAAACAAGAGTTCCAAGGCTTGGCTTTCATTACAGCACAATATTTAGGACCCCAACGAAGCGCCTACATGGAACATGTTTTCCTATGCATTTTTATTATGGTGTCACCCAGTGCTGGAATGAAGTCACTCCTGCAATGACTGCGCTAAATACAACTCACAATGCAATATTTTACAATAGATTAGCTATGTCAACATGCCCATGACAGTGTCTGTAGATTATGAAACCAGACTGCTAGGCTATACAGTGTTGTTGACATTTCCATAATTGGCATTATGCAAACATGCCCATGACAGTGTCTGTAGATTTTGAAACATGACTGCCAGGCAGTTATGCAGTTTCATTTACATTTACATAATTTGCATATATAACTTGATGTTATAGGAAGGTCCAAGGTCAAGACTGGTCGGTACAGTTTCGGTGAAATGTGCCGCTAGAATTGTAGAAGATGCAAAAGCTGCACTTTGCCTCCCACGTTTTCCTCGCTTTCACTGTATTAGTACTATCATATCAAAGTTTGCACACTTCATTCGACAAGGTCTTCACTGTTTACTGCTTCCTAAACCCTTCTGCCAAAAGTAGTGCATCGCATTTACCATAGCTGTCATCGGGGCAACATTTCCTGTGCACAACATTTGTACCTGTAAGCTATTCATTTCCGTTACTGCAACAAAAAAACAAAACAATTTTTTTCTATGCACATGCAGTTATTCGTGCCTTGTGCTACATTAACCTATGCAGAGAACAGGCTACTGTGATATTTTAGAGTGCATTCAAAGGGCCAACCAGGATCTGTATGAATCTTTGGAGTCTATATTTACAATGTCTACTCGAGACAACCTTCTCATTTTTTTTAGCGTGTTGGCATGCACGTGTCTTCTTGCTCTTCGTCAATGTGTTTGTATTCTTTGTACCGAATTGCACATTGTCACAAAAGTATTTCAAGCACTTTAGATGTACATTCAATGTAGCACAGATGATGTACTGGTTGGTGTGTTGACACTTATTGATGGCATATTCATGAGCAACATGTGTGCATTTATTTGGAACCGTTGATCGGCAAGTTCAATCTCTAGCCTTTATCTATGCTCATTGTCTTGAGACCAGCAATGGTGCCAATCTTGTGAAAACATTGTGTGAATGTTGCAAAAATATATGAACAGTGAACAATCTATCTCTGGAGCCTGAAGCCCGATGATGTTATGTGCTCCCAATGAAATCGTTGGCTCTTGGCCAAGAATTAAAGGCCTTCCTGTAGCCCTTTTGTCTTGCTTTTAGGCATGTGATGGACTAATCTTTATCTCAAAGCACTTTAACAGAGTTGCCGTTCAGGGAGCATTTAAATTTACAAACCCTGTCGCTGTGAAAAGTGCTGGTAATATAATTCCAATGTATTTTAACTGCTCACTTACATAATCGATACAAGTCTCATGGCACTCTGCTACTGTTCCACTGTTGCATAGTAGTGAATGTGGCAGTGGGAGAGGACATAGAAAATATAACGGCATTGGAGATGTGCAACTTATCGATTGCATTCCCAATAGATCTGCTATGTAAATTACTGTAGCATACCAAAGCAAAGTTCTTTATGTGAACTTCAGTTCAGACTTTTCCGCATGTTACGTTTGACCAACACCACAGTGTGCCGGTTCATGTTATGCCCGACCAACAAGCCCAATGCACAATGCAATGTGTTAGGAGCCACAAAAGTGACCTTACTTCTGTGCAATTTCTTCATTAAAGTATTTTACAACTTCCATGGACTGCCTGCTACCTTCCTCTTGCTGTAAGGGGGAAAAGGAAGTGGCTTTTTGAATGAACTTTTGAACCATTTCACATGGCTTTGAACTGGTGAAATTTGCAGCGGCATCTGTAGAATGCAGATGCCGCTGCATTGTCTTCAGAAGCGCAAGCAAACCTCTCCGAAGTTCGAGGAATCTCGCTTATAAACGCCTCAAAACGACACTCGCACTGCTTACGTGGTGGATCACAGCTTCCTCAGGATTGATTAGCTGCCCGTATTAGTTATGGCAAGGGTTGCTGCACACTGTGCCATTAGCACATGCAATGGCAATGGCTATTACCAGACAATCACTATCTTGCCAATGAATTGAACAAAATGCTTGTCAGTAGATAGTGGTATTTCAATGCAAGTCATCACAAATTTCATTTATGGCTATAATACTATGTGCGAATGTAATTTGCACCAAAATAACATGACCCATAATATATTTTGGACAATATGCAGGTTCAAGGGAAGTATAGTTAGGTGCAAAGTTTTCTTGCAATTATTCATACTGGATGCAGCATTATACAGGCAAAAGAAAGTCTTGCTTTAAAAAATTCTCTACAAAAGCTAGCGCACCTGCGTATACTGGCATGGAGCTTGCATGCAGCAGGTACAGCAAGCGAGTTGTTATGAAGACAGCTTGTGGTAAATTTACGTGATCTCGTGGCTGTGGTACCGTGCAGCTCAATTTCTACTGACATCGACAACTTTTTAAGGTATCCATTATCACTCTGCAGAGTCTGACAAACATTGCACGCTGCCTTCAGCATTAGCCCACTACACAGCCCGAAGGAATGGCTCGTCAAGAAATGCCAAGTTTCCATACAAGCACAGCCAACAGCACACTGTTTTGCATGGCAATTTGACAACACACAACCACAGAGTAATACAATGCTGAATGAAGCATTTGCATTAACTCTTGTACAACCAAAGGCACTGTATTAAGTAGCTGTAAACCTATGACAAAAATATTGGACCATCTCCCCGAAGGGAACGCCGATGGGATGCGAAGCAGCTACGTTGCACATGGGTGGCGTCACGGGTTGAACGGCGCTAACGCGGGTGCTGCGGTGAGCACTGGAAGATTTGTTTGAAGCGAAACTCGGTGTAGCGTTTAGTGGTGTAAACGTTTGTTTGAAACGCAGACACGGGAGGCGAGCGGGAGTCGGAGCCGGCAGCTGCGGGCGCTCCGGCGGGTGAGGGAGAGAGTGACGTACGTGCGCACCTGCGAGGGAAGCGTGCGGAGGTGCGTGACGTCAACGCCCAGCTGCGGCGTGACTTACTTGGCACCGCTCCAACACCTGTGCCGAGGGAAGCGCGTTGCCTCGCGCTTGTGCGGACGGACAGCGTTACACAGGCTAATCAAAGAGCTGCTACGCATCTAAAAAAATCACAGCATATCCACGTGGTGAATGATGATGAGTGGGGCGAAGCTCCGGAGAGAATCATCGGTAAACCGTGAATGTTCTGTGTAACGCCCCATCAATCATCATATGAAGAGTGAGAAACACTGTGTGTATATTACAAACATGAAACTTTTATTTTTCCTAATTAGATGATGCTTGGCTTGCGTTGTCCCTTCATTATCACGGCTTTATGGTCCGTGAAGTGAAGGGACAGCGGTTCTTGTACGGGTTGCAACTGAAAATTAGAAAATACCAAGTCTATACACGTCCCTCGGATGGTCTTTTCACCACAGCCGTGCAGCTTGTCGAGTAGCTTTGGCCTCGCGGGCTCGAACGGCGGAATCTGCTTCGTGGCGTCGAAGTGCAGCTTCGGCCTCGCGGACTCTCACCTCAGGATTCTGTCTGCGAGCGCGCGCTGCCGCCGCCTTCCGTGCCCTCCGTTCTCCGTGTCTTCCATCTGGCAACTCCGAGCTAAAGAGAAAGCGTGCCAAGAGGGAGCCTCATGGCGTGTTACTTCTGAAATGTTGTCTTCGGTTGTCGTTGAAAACACGAGACGTAGTAAAGAAGAAAGAACGCCACACAGGCGAACACACACGAGAGTGTCACTCGTCAACGTCGTCTTCTTCTTCTACTGCATACCAGAACGCACGCAGGAAAGAAGAAAGAATGCCACACAGGCGAACACGCACGGGTGTCTCACTCGTCAACGTTGTCTTCTTCTTCTACTGCATACCAGAACGTGAGCTTCTCACGAACTAGAGGTGGCTACTACAAACAAACCTACAAACTGAGGATGGACAGACCCACAGCATAAGGAGCTTCGCCCCTAAAAAATGTTTCAACTACCTGAACGGTGCAATCACATTTTCAACACCAGCCATGAATTTATGGCAGCGTTAAGGTGGTATCACCTTTTTTTTTTTTTTTTTTTGCAATAAGACATTCGTTGAAGTAATCACATGTACTCTCTCTTGCAAGCAATTTTATTGTTTCATAGAAAAACAGCAGTTATATATACACAATGCATTTGTCAACACTGTAGCATCTGCATGGATACAGTGAAAGCACGCTGCACCTAAGCTGAGACTAATGTTGTTCCCAGCTTCCACAACAAACCCTGCAAGGTTAATGTACAAGCGAGCAATCAGCGAATGCTGCTTCGTGTTGTACTTGTGAGGAGACATTCACACCAGTCTTAACGGACGCGGTATCTCGTGGACAGGGAAGTTACGACCACTCCAGACTTTCTTTCGTGTGGCCGAAAAAAAGAGGAGAATCGGAAGCGGTTTACGAAATAAAAGAGAGGTCTTGCATGGGCAGCTCTATAAATATATCACAGTAATATTGCTCTAAATGCAGAGAATCCCCAACCCCCTTTCTCAGCACTGCAGAGTTCCAGTGAACCACCATTTTCCAGAGCCTCCATAACCAAAAACACAACAATCTCCACTTATAGGCAGCACTACTACCTCATACAAAAAAAAAGTATAGAATGTTAGAGGTTTGAAATGTGAGCAATAATGTGCCAGGCTCAAATAAGAAAGAGACGGAATGAATGGGCTTGTAATACACCACTTTGCTTACCCCAGTCGTGCAACACAAAGAGCGAAGAGACGAGACGACACAGTAAGCTAAATGACAGGTCTGCAATGTTGCCAGAACTTTAGTTTGGGGCACTGACAGGTGTGGCAGGAACAGTTCAGAGCAAATTCGTCGGTTAAGTCACAAGATTATATACGAATAACTTGGCATCTGCAACATTTGTGAATCGGCCGGCACAAAGCTCCGAAGTGAACCACATATGCAAACACTGCTCTGGAATCCCAAATAAACAAACACAACGCCCAATTTCAGCAATCCCCCAGAGAGAGCTCTCTTCCATTAAGTTGTTTGCTTATGGCAACAAGGTCGTCAGCTGCGATCCAATGGCACCAGACTTGAGACTTATGCAGAGGCACAGCTGACAGTGCAACAGTCAGTTCTTGGCTAACATCCAAAGTATTTACTTAAAGGGGACCTGCAACACTTTTCCAAGTAATCGTTAAATGACCTCACTGGAGTACCGGGATTTGTTGTACACTTTAAGGGCTTTTTCTCTCTCCTTTTGTCCCCGAGCGTGATGAAGGCTACACAGGGGGACGCATCATGAACTTGAGCATTTTCTCTTCCTTTCTTCTTTGAATGCATTACCTATCTTCGAGTTCGAGTGTGACCATGAACACACTAGTGCTGCTACCGTGCATTTCTAGCACACTACAGTGCGCAGCACCGGCACGTGGTGGCACCCCATGTGGCAACGATAACCATGCAGCAGAAGAATGCTCAAATCGGTCCATAGCTGTGTTGGGCCCACAGATGATGTAGTCGGGCCCGTCAATGATGCAATTTGCCGAGAGAAGAGCAAGCAATTTCAAGCTGTCTTTGAAACGCAATTTTAAATTCCGTAGTGTGTGCAGTGCTATAATATGGGGCTCACATGTTCACGGGATCTTTGAATACTGACTGGCAGAGTTTTTTTACCATGTTAAAAGAATTTTACAGGGCCCCTTTAAGGAAATGTTGCACTCTATCCGTAGTGCTGCCTTGCAGCTACGATAGATTTTCTCTGGGATGCTGTCTGTTGGCATGTTGCCAATTGAGTTACAACGCAATAATTTCTCCCACCAGAACAAGCCCGCTTTGAGATGAGTGAGAGACAGTGGACAACACAGAACATCACTCTGCCGACGGCAGCAGAGCACTCGGCAATGATGTGTTTTTTTTTTTTTTTCAACTAAAAACCAGGGGTACACACCATTCATCATCAGAAAAATAATTAAAAAGAACCCATTGCAAAATGCTGATATTAAAAAATATAAGATACGCAGGGACATGGCTGCCCATGGCGTGGCATTTTTCAGTAACAACCGTCACTCCAGTCGTCATCCGGTTCTGGAAACCTCGATGGCATTGCGGCATTCCTGCTGAAAGCAGGAATTCCAGACCTGAGAGTGAAGTGTAATTATGAGCAACGATTGCCTTCATGTTTCACTAAATTAAAGCAAGAACTAATAAAGGTTTTGAACTGTGCACTCAGTGCCGCAAGTGTCGAGCAAAACTGATTACTAAGCATGTGGCATTTGGTGTTAGCCCCTTGATACCCCCCCCCCCCCCAAGTTGTTTCAATAAATACTGCACAAACTTCAGCTCTTCCAAGATACAGCGTGTTGTCCCCTGCAAGCCTGAAGTTTGATGGACCATTTATGATTATTTCAAAACTTTCAGTAATTTATTACAAGGAGCTGGACACTTCGTTGCAAGTGAGTTAAGGTCGTACAATGCTGCTTTGTATGCATTCTAGCTACCTATGACAATTACAAAGTAATTAAATATCTATTATACAGTCAATCATAATAAGGTGAAGAAAATACCATGAAAAGCAAAGGGAAAATGTGAACGCTTCTAGGGGCAACAGCCGCCAGAAAAAAAAAAAAAAAAGATACATGAGCAGTGAAACTAATACTAGTTTATTAGAGAATTATCAATATATAGGGTAGTTTTGGTAGTTTTTATAAAGCTAGCACGTTAGAACAGTGCGGTCATATTTATGTCCTATCCTAATTCGCCCTACATGGCCACAGTGTTTAGTAACCGAGCCAAATATTGTTTGCTTAACCTTAGACTGATGTGGGGGTAAAATAATTAAGCGCAAGCTTAATCTCTAGAAAATCATAAATTTTGTATTTTCATTATTGCCTTTTGCCAAATAATGAAGTCGCAACCACATGGAACACGTTTTCAAAATATTTTGGCATGCTGACACGTTGATTTCAGCAATGACAAACAATGGTCAAGCATCAGTGCGTTCACTTCACACTGCTCCTGTGAATACTGAAAAACCCAACTAATCCATGTTTCATGCCATTCTTATTACCGAGAATAACCTATGGTACCACAATGTTCAGTCATGATAGCAGTGCACTGTCTGTGTGCCATAGAATGCACACATTGCGATTTGAATTTCCCAGAAGCTTGTTCCACTAAGCAGAAGCTTAAGAAACACAAAAATAGAGCAAAATTTATATTGCACACACTTGAATTTCAGCTGACGTTTTGGTTATCTCCTCACAAGGTGCAGCATTGCAAGACTATTGGGACAATTTCCTTTCCTATTTTTGGCGAATAAAGGCATGATCAAAAGCAGGCATCAGCTGCCATTTCCCAGGCAGCGGGAACTTACAACAAAGCTCGTTCTCTTTAGAGCGCAATATTCCATGCATCTACGTTCTGCATGAAAGGAAAATAAAGAAGAACGTTAATGCAAATGCAATCAAACAGTACATGCAACTATCAAAGCACACACGCAAACAAAAAAGAATCAAGCCAGATTATCACACACTTCACCAGTGTAGCACTCCCATGCAACCGCACCATGGATCCAATACAAGTCACCAAATAAATTTGAGAGAAATGACAATGGTTTTGGAAACAACCTAGTAAGCGTATCACTTCAACGTGCCTCGTTCTAAAAGCTTCAGAACAGCGTGTAATATCAGCTCTGAATATTCAATGAAATGTCGTGCCTCCACCAAAGTGCATTCTTGCATGTTATTTGACAAACAAGCATTCATTGCTGTTTCATCTGAAAAATGAGAATTTTTCCTTATGACTAGCAGCACACCAACAAAGCTAAATGTTCCTTGCACAGCAAAATATTTACAACCTTAACGATAGCAGTAGTCTGACACAGTAAGATCACCCACATTAGCTCAAATCAGAACTTCATGAGGCAGAAGATTACAGAGCCGAACACACATTGTTGACTAACCAAACTACTACATTAATCTGTCTGTACCAACCGAATAACTACCATTCAGTGCAGTTATTTCTTCTTAGTTCATTGCATGAAACTTGGTCGTAGCTTATCTGCTTTCCTAGAATTTTGCAATACAGACAGCCCTGCATCAAGAGTACAAAGATTTCATTAATAAATGATAAAAACGGAAGACAGGGTATGCACCAACACTGAAACCATGGCAACGGCTACCGTGATGCAAGATGCCCTGTTTGTGTTGGGCATCTCAGAAGTGTATGGCAGTTGAGCTATTTGGTGCTTTGGTTTCCGTTTTGCAGGTAAAATCAGATTTCATCACTCTCCAAAAACTGCCAGCAGTCTCCTTTTGGAAATCTCAAAGTGGCAATGGCCTCTTCGAAGGAAGGCTTCAATTCTCTCATTTAACCCGACTGCCCATCTCCTCTAATTAAAAAGTTCATTATTTTACGTTCAAAGCTACTGCTGTAGTTAAAGAGGCCCTGCAACACTTTTTCAGCATGGTCAGAAAACACTGCCGATCGGTAGTCGAGGCTCCTGAGGACACGCGAGCCAAATATTATAGCACAGCACGCGGCCTGGGATTTACAATAAATTCTCAAAGACCGCTAAAAATCACTTCCTCTTCTCTCGACAAATGATGCTGGTATTTACTCAAAATCACTGCGTCATTGACTCAAGTTCCACGCCAATCGCTGATTTGAACAAGGTGCGCTCTGTAGTTCCTATGGCCGCTGTGAGAGGCCGCCACTTGTGCATGCGTGAACGCACTAAATGTACGTCGCGCATTCGAAGAAAACAAACAACAGAAAGTGCTCAAGGTCCCGAGGCGCACATGACGTACCTTCTTCCCCCGTGCATCCCTCCCTGCTTAGCTTCCAGCGCTTTCGTCGGGACGAGAGAAAGCAATTACAGCGTGCAACAAATCTTTGTAAGTCCACTCGTACTGAACAGATTCTAAAAATGTTTGCGGCGGTCGATTCGCAAGGCAATAAGCTCCTTTAGTGAAGCCACTCCATAGCTACTTGGAAAAGTTTTCCAGGGCCCTTTAAGGTGCTTTCTATCGGAAAAAAGTAATGCCGATCAAATATCGTATTTCCCTTTTTTATTTTTGAGGATTTTCAGATGCATTTCCTGAAACATCCGGTATAGTAGTACAAGCAGTTTGGGAGTCTGCTGTAGTTGCTTAAGCACATTGCAAGATAAAGTTAGCAAATGGGACATAACAGAAAGCACGAGGAAGCAGTGCTGTCAACATTTAGACTTTATTGTGCAGGTTTTAACGAGTAAATTATCGAGCAATGGAGGAAGAAGAAAAGAAACAACATTTCAAACTTAGTTCTATAAAACTCTAGTTACTGCCACAGGCACTGCTTTGGTTATGCTTCTTTAGCTTATGCAGTGACACAGAGAGAGCCAGATTTTTTTCTCTCTTTTTCTTGGTTGCAAAAATTTTTAAGTCATTGCAATATGCCAAGCAAAAATGAACCTTTAAAAACAAGGACTTCATATATCCCTGCTGAAATGTAAAGGACCATCACATAATGCTACAATTTCATTTTACCCTTGCAACGTCGAATAGGGAGGCCAATCGCTTATACACACCAATATCTTGGCTCTCGGTAAACACTAATTTGAAAATTCCATTTGAAGTCGCTCCATCTATGCCCATCTCTCCAATGAGAAATTTTGCAATGTCACAAAATGCGGGGCCACCAAAGAGACGATTGCTTCGAAAGAGCCCAAACCGTGTTGGACGTCTTTATTTGCACACTCTAGCACCCAGCCGTGCAGCAAGAGTTTAGTCGTTGAACTGTTGAATAGTGCCCCCAATTCTTTCACTGCCTCCGAAATCGATTTGCATTACTTTATGGGTGCAACTGAGGATGCAGTTCATTTCGCTGCAGTTCACCAGCAGTTAGTGTTGCTAGAATGCTCCACAGTTCAGATGTATCAAATCCAGAAACAGATCATGTACAATACCTAATGCACTCAAATATCGCTTTGCTATAGGACACATATGGTTAACCTGCAATACATAATTACGGTTCAAAAATTTGGTGTTACGGAACCTTGATCGACATTTCCCCCTTTCAAGTATAATTGGCTGAACCTTAATTACAATTAAGGTTCAACCTTACTAAACGAAGAGCCACTGAAACCTGCAACGAGTGCCAATGTACTTGATGACAATAAACTCTTGACAACCTCTACCAATCTAAGGGACTTACTCTATCCTAGCCATTTCGCCCACTCACAAGTCACGAGCCCAAACAGGGATGGAAAATCCTTGTAACACGGAGTGTTACCGGAGCCAACGTTTCGACAAGCGGACTTGTCTTCTTCAAGGCTGCAGCCTTGAAGAACACAAGCGACACCCCATGTTCCGAGGACTTTTCATCTCTTCAAGATTCCATTCTCCCTTGAACCTTACTTGGAGCCCAAGCAGAGAGCTTCTGAACGGCTAATAGCTACACTGAATATCCAAATATAAAATACATTTAAAACCCTGTACAGTGGTAACCGGAAATTATTACACTAATTTCGCCCAAACTCCAGCACAATGCCTAAGAAGAAAAAAAATCCTTTGCACAAGCATAATAGTCACAATATCGTTATGTTCAATCACAACAGAAGTGCAACAGTCAATACAGTAGGAAAACAACATGCAGGCCTGCCTCATGTGCACGAGTTTGCATAAATATACATCATAGTTGAGCAGTGCTGTTGAGCTCTAACAGACGACACTTGTGTAGAACGTCTGTTCATATATATATATATATATATAGCTAAACAACGCATTTCTTAAATGTCTCACACCTACTAGAAATAAAGCAGCATATAGAAGTTATATATATGTTTCATATTAAATATTCAGAAAACAAAACATGAAAGTGAGGCTTGAAGTGATCCTTAACAGTCGTTGAACAAGTCACTACCCAGAAAACTTTCTGCATGCAAGAGCACCAAAAACATAATGTCATGCGTGTAAAAACAAACACAAAAAAAGAGAAAGAAGCAAGCTTTCTTGACGCTGTCATAAAAAGGGAAAGGGTAAAACAGGAGCCCAGCCATGATGCACGCATGAGAGCTTGCCGTGTTACCACCAATTCTTTGACAAGCACTACCCCACACAAACTGGTGGTTCAACTTTCACCGGACAACAAAGAAAAACGGCAAGAAGGAAAACCCCCTAGAACTTTGGAGAGCTCTTAATTGGGTGTACCAATGTGCCACTAGCACATTTCACCGATTTTGCCAGGATATAAATAGTATCCAGTGTCGTGGTAGACACCTTTTCACGAGGAATAGTCGGCAAAAGTACCAGTGGTTGACGTGTGCCAACAGTAAACTGGAAAGAACGAAGCTTTTGGAACTGAAAGCACCCTATGATTCACGTAGAGCCAAGTTCCCAGGGAATTTCTCGCCTTCACACCATTTTTGTCACTAGCACCGTAAGCAGCCGTTGAATACACCATCAATGCCAGCACCAAACATCTTCGCAAGCTCAGGCGGGGGAGAAGCAACAAGCCAGTCACATTCTCAGGCACAGTGGGAGCAGTTCTTGCACGGCGCTCACCTCTTCTGCGAACGTGGTGGTGGAATCCGGGAAGGTCGCGGCAGCCCCGACCTCTGTGGAACGGAAGTTGCCGCAGCGGCCATTGGTGCCACCGGTGCTGCTGGAGGAGGTGCAGGCATGTACCTTGCAGGTGGTGGCATACGAGATGGGGGAGACGCGTGAGACACCCTCTGTGGCAAGCCCAGAGAGCGCCTCCCCGTTTGGGACGTCCTGGCTGAGGAAGGCCCCGACTGTGGTGTTGGGACGGCCGCAACCACGGAGGATGAGCGGGTGCGTGCCGACATGGGCAATGCGGAGCGGCCTGCAATCTGCAAGTAAAATGGACCATTACGATTCGACACATCTGTTCCTTATCAGCTACAACATTGAATGCTATCACTTTCTAATATTCCGCCATAAGTTACCGCACATCATTGCTATAGCCAGGTGGGGCGGGTTGAGACCCCACGAAGTTTTGCAATTTTGTGTGTGTATACAAACATACAAATATATATATATACACACACACAAATGCACCCTCGAATCTACATAAAATATGGTTGGACCCCCCCCCCCCCCCTGAAAAAAAATTTCATGCCCCTGCCACACATAAGAATTCTTCACACGACATTTTATCAGTGGAATCGGTGGAGAGATCCTCATTGATTGTATAATTAGAATTTGTCATGATTTTCCCCCATTTTTTCACCCATATTTTGTTGGTCGTCACCCATTCCTCAGACTTGTCGCATATATCACATCCTTTGCAACTGACCTTAGATCCATACGAACTGTTTTAGGCACAGATGCCAGTTCCACAGCTGATGCTGTGGTTGTATTAAGCAACTTCGCTCAACAACCACTGCGCTTTCATGAAGGGCATGCTTTCTTGGCCAAATGCTGCAAAGCTAGTTGCTAAGACATGTTGGACACAGTCAGGCATATGTGTCAGGGTCACAAATGCCTGGCCGCCTACTAGCATACCTGCCAAGTTTGGAGAAACGGAATCCGGGAGATTTACTCAATGGGGGGGGGGGCATAAAGTATGCCGACCGCGGGGGGGGGGGGGGTGTACTGTGATAGCAATTATACGGACATTAGGCAGTTTTAGAATAGCGTGCGCAAAGCTTTGCGTTGGCTTCTCGCGCAACTGCGCATGCGTCGTGCGCTAACCGCTTGCGGGCTCCCGTTAAGTGACGGAAATAGCGGGCCACAAACGCTAACGCTAACTTGGCGTACGCTATTCTAAAACTGCCTACTCAGCGGGATTTTGTGGTCGCCGCTGATCTGTACAGAGTCGAAACCGATAACATCGCTTACGCATCGTCTGTTTCACGTGCGAGTAAAAGTGCGCTAGCGCTAGGGACGAACGCGTTTGAAGCAGAGATGAAACGACCCGGCCGTCACCGTCGCGCGAAGGGCACACGCCATAACATCGCTCCGCGTGCGAGGCCTGTTATTATTGCTTACCAGTTATTTCGTCGGGCAAGGGACCATAAGGGGCACCATTGAGACGGGGACGGTCGCGAGCGCTGGCGAACGCACTATCTCGACAGACATCGGTAACGGCTACCCTTTTAAGTGTTGGGCTCTACACTTAAAGCAGTATAGTGACACAAAATTCTGAAGGCTAGATAACTTGTGGGATAGATTTGTGTGTACAAAAACGCATCATCTACGAAATAATAACGGCTGATATAACCTATAACACATTTAGGATCAATTTTTAAATTGCGTGTTGCACATGCACCTCGCGTCACGACATCAAACAACAGCCACCTGCATCACGAGCTTGTGTTGGCGCCATAATTCTTGAGAGCGCTTTCTCCTAGAGTGAAAACAGAGCGCACCGTTTTTATGTACTTATATGTACACATAACAGGCAAGACGAGGCTGCAGCGCTATGACACGTTTGCGTTGGCAGCACTGCGGCACAAAGTGCACAGCTACTTCATGCGCAATGAAACTGAGTTGAACCTTTCTACCATCGTTAAAAAAAAGAAGAATCCGTGGCCAGACAACTCTGCTCATGTGGCCAGACAAAGCACTGGGCGCGCGGGGCAAAACTGGATTTCCGGGAGATTTTCCTATGACCCGTACAACCGGGAGAAACGTTCAAAATCCGGGAGTCTCCCGGGTAATCCGGAAGACTTGGCAGGTATGTACTAGCTACTAGAACAAAGAAGCAGGAAACGGTTGCGCTTTAAGCATTAGACACTCATTCCTGTTGGCTCGTTGCTGCTTCGGCAGCTCCTACGCAGCTCGAGTGAGCCAAGTATGCAAGCTGCCAACAATTTCTCACTTGGCCATGCTACACATGGCATTCACCTCGGGCTGAGGGAGCTGGCTAAGGTTGTTTCGATGGCTTAGCGACGGCTGCTGTTGCTTGGACTGGTGGCCAGTTGCGCTGGGATTGCGAGTGCCTAGTCCATTCAGCACCCTGCTCAAGTTGGGCAGGCTCCTTCGTGTTGCACCTGCAACACCCCCCAAAGAGCACCAATTATTTTTTTTTTTTTCAGAAAAAAATTAATGCAGGTAACACAACCACCAACACAGCTACATCTTCTAAAATTCAGAGGGTCACGCGTTCAGATCCCCAAAGTTCATGCAAGACAGAGTAATTCGGTTATCATAGGGAGAGCCCTTTGTCCTGCCCTGGGCATTAAAAAATTGAAAGAAAGTTGAGCATTCTGATGAGGACGATGAATGCCACCATATCCTTTTGAAGCGCAAATTATGATGGGATGTCTGAAAATGTGTCAAATTCAAACAACACAATTTCAAGGCACTAGATATTACATCTTAAGAAAATGAGGCAATATGTTGTCCTGTACCAGTTTTGGTATTTAATGGCAATTAGTGCATAATTAAATATCTAATTATTCTGCAATCAAATAATAATAATAATAATATCTGGGGTTTAACATCCCAAAACCACGATATGAGTATGATAGACGCCGTAGCGGAGGGCTCCGGAAATTTCAACCACCTGGGGTTCTTTAACGTGTATCTAAATCTAAGTACACGGGCCTCAAACATTTTCGCCTATTATTCTGCAATCAGACATGTTCCCTCTTTGCATTAAAAAAAAGAAGCTAACTCTTAGGCTCAAAAGGCATGCCTAACTTGTTTTTGGTCGTATAAGTTTTGAGCAAAAAAAAAAAATAATAATACTCTTGACGTTGGTCCTGGAACGCGGCACGTCGAATGATCGTCGAACGTGGCAGTGTCTCCAGCAAGGCGATCCTCCGCAGCAATACGCAGCATGATGCAGTAAATGAGTGCTAGTTGTCCACTCGGGAAGCATGTACAAACATGCACACTGAATTTCAGGCCACTTGAAGAAACACACAGTGCGTGACATGCCTCCGTACTTGATGTATACAATTGTACACACTGCCCCTGAAGGAGATATAGCAGACAAAGAAGGTGGTAATGCACAGTTTGGCCTGCACATTACCATGCCATTGCCAACTTAATCATCTAGCGGAGTTCCATAAAGAAAGCTGCTTCAAGCACACATTCTAGATTGTGAATTTACATATATATTACAATGAATGAACAAATGCAACCAGGCCAGCTAGCTGTCGAGGTTGCACCGAGATCAGCAGACAGGTAGTGAAGTGTTCATACCTTTACTTGGAATTTGAGATATCTGATGTAGAGAAGAATTGGAGCCATACGGACTGCTTCCTGGCGATGGACTCTGGTTCTCCATGGTCCGTGCCAGGGACAATGGAGGTGTGCGAAGTCGCTGCCTCGCATCACCTGTGCATCGTGGATGACCACTGTTAGCCAGAAAATGCAAAGGAGAAATTCACGCGTGAGACGAAACAGACCTTCTGCATTCTGTGCTCTACTCTGATGAACTTCCTGCTGGTCATCCAAGCAGGAGTCATCTGGACTTGACTCTGCAATCCTAGCACTAGTTGCTGCAAGAAAAAGTCCCGTTAGAAAGATCTTTCAAATACGCTTCATATTCGAAGCCATATTTTCAAGCTTTAAAGCTCTATAAGAGCTGTCACGCATATTAAAACAACAATAACAAAAATGCTACGATGCATAGTGTAAAAAATCCCGTACGTAAGGCACCAATGTCAATGACAGCACCATTGAATCATGATAATGTTTCATAATCCAGGTTTTCTGCAGAACAACAGCAAAAAAAAAAAGGGCCTGGTGTAAAGGTAAAGCAAAAGATTTAGTACAGCAGCAGAGCTTTGCAATATTTGTGCAGCAACAGTAGTACATGTCCTGTATGAATAAAATTGCAAAGTACTACTTTTGGCACATTAGGTTCATAGTGGCACTAAGAACAGTTATCTTTGAACTTAAAGTAAGTAAAGCAAACAGCCCTACCAAGGTAAGAACCAACGTTACTAGAACAAACTCAGTTTCAAAGCTCCGTATCTCCGCCAGCGGAGGAGGGTGGTCCGAACGGCGGTCGCGAGAACTAGCGGCGCTGCAGTTCCGTCTTGCGCCACTATCGGCGCGTCGTCTGCTGCCGCGCAGTTGCTCGCGGCAATTGTGCGGCAACTTTCTTATTGTACTAGTTAGGTGGATATGCATAAGGTCGTCTGTATGCATTGGCCCGCATGCGTTCTTCATAGATTGGCTAAGAATCGATGTTCGGTCTATATTGCCTTCTTGTTTATTTTGATGAGAAGTGTTTAGGTTTGACCAGCAAGGACGGTTATCAACGCTCGACGCTGTCCGCGAAGCAGTGTTCGAGAAGCTTCGCGATTGCAGTAGATCGTTTTGGTAAGATTGCACGCCGCACGCGAATGTTCCAGCTTTGTCGAGAGATAACGCCGCCACCAGGGATATCGCTGGAAAGTTCGATAGCGCCTGCATAAAAGCCGACGCGCTAGACCGCTTGTCGATCGACGGTCGACGCTCTGTTCGCCGCTATCAGTGTATTGCTGTAGTTTGACTTTCACTTTCCCGGCCACAAGTTCGGCCAAATAAAGAGTTTCATCTCGGACCTGCTGACTGCTGCCTTCGTCGACGTCACGACCCTGTGACAATATCTGAGCTGTCTACATTGCGCTTAACTTCCAAGCACAGGAGTTTCTAAGCGAGTGAGGGTTTTCAGCGTAATTTTTATAACTACCACTACAATTTTAGCCGCTGCCGTCTTATCTAGACCAAGAACAACCCAACACGTTTGTAAAAGCCTTTATAGTGTACAAAGAAGCGTACTTACTCGAGATACAAAAACGTTCTAGAAAAACTGTACTCATGTTGACTACAATTTTTTGAAAAAAACGTTCTCGAAAAACATCAGCAATGCTTTGCAATGTTTACAAGACACGTTTTCGCGGCGGTTAAAGGGATACTAACCCAAAATCGGAAAATTTTACGAGAACTCTGTAAATGAAATCTCAGTGTGCGATTACATCGAATAGATGTCGTCTCTGGCAATTTTTTCAGCGGATAGTTGTGTTCATAGGCGTGCGCAGCGTTCCCCATTAGGGGGGGGGGGGCAAAGGGTCGTCGCAGCGCCCCCCCCACCCTTCTAAGTCAACGCCCGGGGCAGATTTTGCGCCCCCCCTCTTAAGTGATAGGGGGGGCAGCCGCCCATCCTGCCCCCCCCCCCTTTGCGCATGTCTATGGTTGTATTTTTGGTGTCTCATCTTTCTACGTCGCATCCTTATACGGTGCCTTAAATAATTCGAACAGATCGGCCGTGATGTGAGCACTGAGCAGTTATTCGCGCGTACTCTGTCGCTAGAAGAGTCGTCAGTATTCAACTTCACCGAACGGATGTTCCATGCCCGCAGCACTTTATACTGTACGACAGCCGTTTGCGTTTCGTGCTGTAGCCGTTCACTACGCAGTTAAACTGCTCGTCAACTACAATTATCTTTTGCACAAGTAAGTCTCCGTTCCCGAAGCAAAGTGTGGGATTGGGCTAGTTGGTATTCCATTATTAAACTGCTCAGCGCAAGAAATTTGACACGGTACACATAGAAAAGACGAGGACCAGCGCTGGTCCTCGTCTTTTCTATGTGTACCGTGTCAATTTTTTGCGCTGAGCAGCCCGTTCCCGAGCCGGCGAGTGTAAAATATTCCGCACATCTTGTTCGATACCTCGTCGTAAAATATCTCGAAAATGCACTGCTTTGAAGGCATAGCGACAGCCGACAACTGATCGAATGTCACTGTGTTGCAACTCTCAGTCTCGGTAGCGTATATATAATCGCCTGCCTTTCGTTTTGCTGTTCTATTTCTGGCGGTTCCTCCAAACTGGGCACTGGGCTTTCGCGGGACGCCGTGCGGTTTGGGGGGATTTGCGCCTAAACCCCGAACATTTTGGCTTTGAAATGTGGGGTGGAAGTGCTGGGAACAAGCGCGGCATGGCACCGGGCGCGAATTCCCACTTTCCACGTGGGATCAAAACTTCTTGTCCCGCAACGACACGACGATAGTGCTTCACAATGTCGTCGCTCTCAAAATGAACACCACAGACCTCGCATTTCGCAATAACCTTCCTATCTTTGCAATGGAAAGCTTGAATGGCGTAGGGTCTTTTGGAGGTCCGAAGAAGTGTCGTGAAGCGGAGTCGTCGTTGCGGTAGCCGCTCTTGCAGCCCGGCGCAAAGCAAGTCGGCATACCGCACCGTGAATCTGTTCGCCCTCGTTACGCTTCGTACATCATGCACGTGTCTTCGTACAAGACGCTAAGCCTGGTCAAGAACAGTCGCAAAAATGACGAGCGAACAAAACGCAGACGTCGCTGTAACCCACGTGCGCTCGTACATCGGCGGCGCCGATCACAACAAGCCCCAGCCCAGCGCCCCAGCCGCGGGAGCTAGACGTGGCTGCAGCGCCACTAGTTCTCACGACCGCCACGTGGACCGCCTCTCCGGCGGAGCTTTTAAACTGAGTTTGTTCTAGTAACGTTGGTAAGAACTGAGTAGCCAGAGGTGTTGAAATAAGCAGAAAGGAGATCGCAGAATAAACAGCTACAAACATAGTCCCTTATTTCCCTGGGCTAAAAAGTTTGTATGGCATAAAAGAGAATGCAGGCTGCATGAATGGTTATAAAGGATGGTGTGAAACGTTTCCATGTCCTGTTGTACACACGGCAACTCTTAAATGCATTCTCCGAGAGCGAAGTGCAGCCAACCTGTATCAAACTTAGCGATGATAAGAAAGCCACATATAAGTGGTTCTTTTAGCAAAGCTACAGTCCTGCTCTACTCAAACCTTCAGCAGACAGCACTTTCAAATTCATTATGTAATTGCATACTGCTTCATTCGTTTATATGGGCCACATGACAACAACAAATGCAATCAAACCAGTATCCAATTATGCAAGCAGTCTACTTACTGGAAGTTCGCTTCGGAGAAGATATGGGAGAGCTCAGTCTTAAACCTGAAGCAAAGAAGATTGGTTAAGAGGAAACGTTAGTTGCCTTTCAGCATTTTTAACACTGTTTTAACAATCAGCGCAATACACAGAAAAGCACCTGCCGAGCTGGTTAGCAAATCATTGCAGATTACTAACTAGAATGCAGAAAAAAAAAAGCATTAAGGAAAGAAAGAAAAAAGCATGTTCAACAAGGCTTTGTCTCCATGACACTACATGAAGTAAGTGTTTTTATTCTGCTGCACGATTTTGCAGTAATGCTGATACTTTGGTTAGCTAGTGGACCACGCAGAGGACCCTCACAAACAGGCTAAGAGATTAATACCTAGATGCTCCAAAGCAATACGAGTGAAGCAAGATAGGTTATTGCTGTTTAATAGTACATAACACCAGGTTTCTCCTCGCCAGAACAGTGACAAGAATGTGTCGAGGCAAGAAGGCAATGATGCGAGATCTAAGTGCAAAACAGATGACAACACAGGAACAGCTGCTGTGGAAGAAGGTTTTTTTTAGTGCGAAACAGATGAAGCAGAACCACAGCTTCGCATGTGACTGCAGCTGCCTGCAGTTATAACAAGGATAAAAGATTGCTGAAGCAAAAATCAGTAGTTTAGACTGGACGGGCCTTCTGAACAGCCCTACAATTGGTGCTTGCAAGATAAACCATTTCTTAAAATTGGAATTGCTCGAGCCGATGTGGTGAGCGTGTAATGCACATCAAAATGATAACTGGTCACATAACTAACAAGATAAATGGTTTTAGAATTGTCCTCCTCAGATTTTTGTCAATAAACAAGTGCCTTCCACAAGAATATATAGAAACCACCTTGCAACTTGCACATGGAAAGAGACTTTTAGCTGGAAACAAGCGCACAGCTTCTTCTGTACATAGTATTACAGAACAAGTTGACCACAGTGCCAGCCATGAATTAAGCAAGCCTTCAACACTGTCGACACTCACTCTCTTCCTGAAGTCGAGCGATCTCGTGAACATTGACAGGTGCACGTGGTAACGTTTGTGCTGGGACCACTGGTGGCACGGGACTACTTGGCGAGGCCTCCTCCTTGCTTGGCGACACAACTCCAGGGCTAGATGCTGGCTGCACAGCTGGCCGAACGGGCAACTCCCTTGGCGATCCTGCTTCCACAGCAGCAATCGTCGGCATTGCCTCCAAGTCAAGCGCGGGCCGTCTCCTCCGGGGACGCGTGAATGTGCGCGAATCAAACGTTCTGCTTGGCCCTGGAAAAAGAAGTGCTGTGGAATACTGCTGCCTAACTAGGTCCTAATTGTGTTTGCCGTATTCTGAAAACAGCGGGCGGTGGGAAAGGGGGCTGAATTTTGGCCTAGAGAACAAATTCGGTAGCAAGCTATACGTAAAAGCTTTTGAACTGGCAGTCATGAAGGCTCATCAAACGTGGTCCCTTTATGTTGTCGGGCCCCTCCCGACAACGCAACATGGCCACAAGGTCCGTGGTCTGGCATTGCTCGACAAGTTCTTTTGTGGTTGATTCATGCGCACGTTTTTTCATTGTATTATGCACCCTCTCTAAATGAGAGAGTTATCTTCTTTTACTTGAGCTTTGATTTCGATAGTTTCGGACCATGATGGACTGAAGGTGGGTAAAGGTTTTAGACTGCAAAGGCTTAATGTACTCGGGGCACAACTTGACTAAGTGATACACTATGTACTGCGTAGGTGACAAGGCTCAATAAAAATGTAAAGGGAAGCAGGTGAGTTATAGCAGAGATTTACATTACAGTGCCAAGTGTGATTAACATCAAGTCTGGTTAGTCAAGTTGTTAGCGTTGACAGTAGCAGATCGCTCTGTAGTTGTCAAGTGCAGGGCACATATACAGAAAGTATGCCATAAGAGCATTCATTGGTGAGGTGCTCCAGAACTACCCAATTTGGCAGGCTTTAAGTCACTTATTATTACAACTACACACACAGCTTTAACAGATTGAATAAGACATAAATCATCATCATACATTTGAAAACGTAGGTTACGTTTTATTGTTCTGCATTTCTGCAAACTGCAATAATACATGATAACTTGCTGCCGCAATCCAACCTGGCTTGTGATAACACACTTAACAGGTACCGTAAGGCCTGACTGAACAGACATGGACACAATGAAACAAAGCTCCTGTGATCTGCAGATTTCCAAGTTATGTAAACTAGAAAAATACTGCAGTGTTGTAAGGCCTTCAAAAAGTGAGAAATATTCCTGTCACTTCAACAAAAGGTTAAAAAGTTGACACGGTAGATCAAAAACAAGAACGCTTAAATTTGCCAAATAATGCACTGCCTCAAAGTGTTCTTTAGCTCACTGTTTCCACTGTGGTTTTATGGCTATGAATATTGATGAATAGCTCAGCAGATATATTCTACAATAACCAGGTGCCATGTTAAACTAATATGGATTGCTTGGGACCACTCATATATATTATTCAATGCAGAATTGTTAGTCAGAATACAAATGTGACTTTTTCATAAGCTACTTTTCACAGAGTACCACCCAGAGAATCAGCAATGTTGGTACATTACGAAGAGCTTTGTTCAAACTGGCCTTTTTAATATAGTGTAATGGTAGATAAATCAAAAGTTAAAATGATTTGAGTAAATTCAAGAGAATTATTTGCATGTTGCATGTAATGTTTTAGATTATCTCATTTTTATTCTGAACAGTTTCAGAAAACTGCTGTTACAACACTGCTGTTCCAGTGTAAATAAAAACAAGACTGATTGACGGTGGGTATTTGGCTTCTACAGCCTGTACCTACCGACACTTCAAAGGTCAATTTTATACAGAAACTCTCAGCGAAATTTTGCTTTTGTTAACAGTGTTCATGGTAGTTTAAGCCTTTCAAACTTTGTCGTGCTATGCAACGCTCACTTTCATACATGAAAAATCTGCATAACTTTAACACTATAAAATTATAATGATTTATATAAAACTCATTATTAAACAGTACAACATTAATATATTTCAAAGCAAGCATTGCCATGAAAGCACTGCAAGCATGCAGGGCCATTGAAAAATGCATGTGGCTAAGTACAATGCAGGTCTAGTTCTCAGGGCAAAGAAAATAAAAGTGCTTGGCATGTGCACATTCTTTCAATGCAACAGCAAGACTTCATTCCATATCAGGCATTGTTACAGCACCAATACAGAAAAACAGCTAAGTTTAAGTGAGAACAAGATATTAACATTTGAAAACATGATTGACAAACCAGGCTCTATATAAATGAATAACAAAACAAATAGCTACAGCAAAATATAACAATCGCCTCACAAACCTGTACAGCGATTCAGGCCAGATCTTAAGAATTCAGTGCACCATCTCGCATGCATGCGCGTGATCATGTCATGGTGTAAAACATGCAGCAACGGAAGAAAAAAACCCAAACAGAGCATGGCAAGACAACGTTGATATTGAGTCTGGAACAAACCTGAGTTGCTCTTAACACAAGAAAGCATCTGTCGCAGTTTTTGGGCAGTTGACGCCACTGAAAATGTAGCATTTTCTTAGATCAGCACACCAACCAAAAGAAATACAGTCATATTCAATCAACATTGATACCTTCACTGACATGGGGCAAGTTAATGAACTCGAAAAAAATGATGCAGTAAGATGTTTGGCAAGATGACCCCACCATAGTTGAAGAAACTAAACTCATTTACAATGCGCAATGAACAAAATAAGTATAGCATTAAACTCGTTAGTCTTTCTTCCTAAAACGCTGCAGCTGAACGAAAGCACATTTTGCCATGCACCATTTTCCTTTTCCTTTATCGTTAACATCCAGTTAGTGTGCAGAATGTTTTCATTGATTTTTGAAGAACCCGCACTATGTAACTGCATCTGCTGCGCCTCCACGCCCCTTTGAAGGCATCATTTATGCAACCGGTGTCGAGACGACAGGTATCCGGACAACGCCTAAAACGTTGCGCACATGTCGAATGCAGCGCCGAACTAAACCTCAAGTTAGAGTACACACGTACTGCACAGGCAGGTCGCGGGAGGCATGACTCACATTGCGTGATTTCGTCCAACTTGTCGGATAGCGACAGCCGAGCGCTGTTGACGGGTTCCCTGGGCTCTGCAGTCACCCTTTCGCGGGCGCTGCTGGTCAGAGCAGCCGTCGCCTCGCCGGCACCCGTCTCTGGAGGCTCGTACAGCCTGCGCAAGGCCGAAGAAAGACGCGCACGCGTCCATCTGTCACAACACACGGCCGCCGTTGTGGTGGCGCGATGTAGCTGTGCATCACATTGTGTGCAAGGGCGATCAACATGCGGCGGACCGTGACCAAAATCCACAGAGAGAGTTGAGGGGGCGTAGTATGGAGAGCACACACAGCCGCGCGCGTCGTCTCGATTTAGAAAGCGCGCATAACAACGAAACGCGCGGGGGCACACTCGATTGTCGCGCATCGGAAAGGGGGCCTCCTAATTTGGAAGTTCGGGGCTTACCAGGTCTCGTCGTCCAGCTCGGACATAAACTCGACGTCGATGAGACCGAGGTCCTCTAGCGAGCTCTCCTTGGAGGACTTCTCGTTACCTTCGTCCGACATGCTCATGTTGAACGACTGTTTCAGGTCCTTGCTGTTCTTCTCAGAGTCGGCCGTTTTGCACGGGGACAAGGACCTGAGGTGCTGTTGGCTCCGGCGGAGCTGCTTGTTTTGCAGCTCCAGCTGCCGGACCTTATCCTTGAGCAGCCGCATCTCTTCCTGGGGGTCCAGCGCGAACGTGGACGACACGTCTTCCATCACGCTGTTCATGGTGTCGTCCTCGCGCTCACGCTAAACTGCGTCCAGAGCACGCCCGTCTACGCGGGCCCAGCAGTGTAAACGCGGCGGCGGAAAGAAAGATCGGCAGGGCGGAGCACTTGCCACCATTCATCCAACTGGTCCGTCGGAACAGCCACAATCATTACCGCTACTTTTTATTTGCATTATGCGAAGATGACGAAGAGACGACGAAGACCTGAAACATACCGAAACGGTTCGATCGGTTTACATGCTCGAAATCAAGAAAATATATCGGCCTTTAAAAAAGTTTAACACGCTCCGATAATTACGATTCATTTTATTCGTGTCGTAACGCCGTCTTTATGCTTAGTTTATGACGTACTTATTCTCGTTTGTTTATTTTACGCATCTCGGAGGCCATGCAATGTAAGGCGTAGTTTACAGTTCATCCACTTCAAAAAGAAACTGTGGCGCTGCAATCGCATTCAGTTTCGATTCTGCTATTCTGCTCATGGAGTTTCTTGTTTGGTTCTGATAGACTGCCATGACAAAGGTTTTATATCATCGACATTGCGAGCTGGAAATAGATAGAGAGAGAGAGAGAAGGTGAAAGGATCAACCAGGCGAGCGCTCGGTTTGTTACCCCGCTCTCGTCCCAGGAAAGGGAATGGTATGGGGAATGGGGACCATGAGGAAAAGAGGAGGGAAAGAACACTGCCCACACGCACACACTGCCAGCAGAGGAGGAGGGGGAAGAAAAGAAGGAAAGGCAGGAGCAGGGGTGCAGCCAGCTAATTCTTGAAGGTCCTCCGTGAGAACAGTAACATCGGAAGTTTTTATTTCGACAGTTTCGGCCAGAGCCTCTGGCTGAAACTATATATATATATATATATATATATATATATATATATATATATATATATATATATATACATATATATATTCTGCGGAGTTTACCAAGATCATGATCGAATCACCCAACTAGCCCAATCGTCCATACTGATGTAAAGCTCAAGAAGATTGTGATATCACTCGAATTTCGAAAGGCAATGATGGCTACTTTTGCATTTGAGCAATGAAGGTCGGTGACCAAGATTTTGCCCAATACTTCTTTTGCGGTAAACATATGCAACACAAACCTCCCAGTGATCGATACAATGAATCTACATGCGAACAGTAGAAAAAATGAAATGAAAAACAGAGTACAGGCATGCCACACCAGCACTCCCCCTCCCCCCTCCATGATGCAACACGGGTTTACACCCCCTCCACCCAAGACAAATTCCTGCTGACGCCCATACCTACAAGAGGTTTCGATTGAGCAGCTCGGTCTCAAATGGCAAATATCTGCCCAACCCAAACAACCAGCAAACTATGTGACACTGTACTGCGCATGCATTTTAAGTTTTCCTGGTAGAATGCTTTCAATAAAATGACAGTTGTTAGTTCCAGGGTTGTGTGCGTCTGCTTCTTTCTCATGTTTCGTGGTTTTGCTGGCATTTCTTCAAGTAACATGAATAAACTGGCTCAGATATTGACTCTTCTGAACCAGGGGATGTTTGTATGTAGAGTGGCCCTCAGGAAACTCATGTTTACGCTTTTCGATGCCACAAAAACCATGTGTAACCAGCATCAGTGTAGCTGACTGCCATATTTCCACTTCTAGTGTAGTCAGCACGAAATTCAGGTACACGACTCTCAACTTTGCTTAATAATAATTTAATATGTCTTTTTTTTTTTGCAAACATGCTGTCATGTGGAGCTTGGTTTCATGCAATGAATGAACTTTAAATGATGTCCATCCGGCAGTTTCTTTGCACACAAAAAAAGAAAAAACTATTTGCAAAACCATCAAATGATGACGTGTGTTTCGATATGGAGAAAACACCTTTTTTCTTTTCCAATCCTCCACCATCTGGAAGTTTATACATCTAGGAATGTGTATTGTTTACGTTAACGTCATGAATAGTACTCACATGTTACAAAAATGCATTCTATAAATGTTCTCAATCCAAAAATGATCCAACTAAAGAATGTTTGTAGTGTTAGGTGTCTAACTTTATATTTAAACATGCCTCAGCACAACCTGTAAGCGTGTACATATGCTACGGATTTGAGCAGTAGCACTATGAAAGCACATTGTCAAGGCTTATTTGTTTAGTTGTCCATAATTATTAATTATAAAACCATTAGTCAGTTAAGCATGGCCAAGAAAATTATGTGGTATTTTCTGTCACAGAAAAAAAGCACCATAAAAAAACTCTAAACTGCGTTGCTTCCATGGTGTCTTCACCCTTTATTTTCTCACTTACAAAGAGTGATTTCTCAACTAAGAAATTCAGAATGAGTTCAATAGGCACTGATTTAACACTATACTGTTTAATGTATGTTCCTTTATGCTTTCAAGCTACATTTTTCTAGTAAGTGTAGGCTCAGTTGTACATAATTGGCTATGCACTCTTGTTCAGTGCAAGTGCGAGATATCAAGGCAATTACATAGCTACCGATTTACACCGTTTGCACAACTTACTACGCGAACAATGCTATTTTGACAGAACACACAGTCAGTTGCCACTTACCTTGTTTTTGGAGCAGAGGTTCATTAAAGGGACACTAAAGGCAAATATTAAGTCGACGTTGATTGTTGAAATAGCGGCCCAGAAACCTCGTAGTGCTACTTTTGAGCTGAAAGAAGTGCTTATTTTGAAAGAGAATCACGTTTTAGTGGTCCGCGTCGTGTTAGCTCACTTCAAATCACCCGCTTGAAATCAGGCTTTCATACGTCACTGCTGCCGTGCCCAACGTTGCCCGCCTTTACTGCGCGGCTGCCAACACTAGTAGCAGCAGAGCGAAAGTAGCAGGACCCACAGCAGCAACAACAGCCATCGAAGCTCTGACTTTCTGTCAGAGCGACTTTCATGAGCGCGCAAAACACATGCGGCAGTATGCGATCCTGAAACTACCACTGAGACATGACCGCGTGAGCGAAGCAGGGCGCCGGGCGAAGCACAGTTCGGCGAAAACAAAAGCATTGAACCACACGCGCCGTTCCCCATGGCAACGCCACAGAGGTTCTTTTTTCCATGAATAAAACGGAAACGAACAAACAGCATTTTATTACGTCTTTTGATTCACGGAAGGTTCTTTTTTTATTGCTGCTAGTTTGATTACTAGTGATTTATTGTAGGCAGACTCTCATACGTCATCGGGATCACTTCGAAAATGTCCCACTCGTGGCGCTCATCATGTGATACATTTAGCTTAATTTCTCGGTAAGTAGGGCACTGCTGTCAATAATATTGCCATTTTAGAAGTTCTCATACATTGAGCTTTCACTCCGACATGAATTGTTATTTGCCTTTAGTGTCCCTTTAACAACATTGTGTAGCATTGAACATATGGATAATCATTCAGAGGCTTTAAGTGAACTGATGTGTAGGCACCAGGCTTTTACACGTTACAAAAAAAAAACACCAATTAAAATTATTTCCTTCAGAAATGTAATCAATTCCAGTTAACATTACTGCACCAAAAATGTGATTAAGGAATCACTCAAAAGTCATCTATTAAGTCGTCCTTACTATGCTCCCAACCTTCATTAACACTGTACAGCACATATTGAAAAAGCTGGCCTGACTATTCTATTGCACCTTCTGCAGCCCTTAACACATTGTTTAAGGTTACTTCCCATTGCTTTACAAAATTTTTGTTGATAATCATTCCTCATTTCTTTGTGAAGTCATCAGCAGCAGTGACTCTGAAAGCTGAAGCTGAACACCACCAAAAAATGAGCATCAAGAACAATTTGCACAGTGTAACAGTATGGTTGAAACTCGATTTAACGAAGTGATGACCACATTCGCGTTATTTAGTTAAATCGGAAAGGTCGTGAAATCAAGAAAGAAGGCGAGGGTGGCCCTCTTGGGAGGCTCCATGTCCAGGTAATGCAGGCCAGATAGACAGTCACGTGGAGCTGTGATAGGCAGCTGGTATGCAAAGACATGGTGGATGAATGCAGCGACTGAGCGAGCAGGCCGAGCGACAAAGTTGCGAGGAGATGGTCAGTGCCATATGTCACCTGGACCATGAAATAACTTAACCAATGCCACCCTTAGAGCCACTTGGTACGTAAGAGTGCTACTGAGTGCCGAGTACATTGTTTCATTCACGGGAGCGCGAGCATCCTCCTCAAAATAAAGCTAGGGCCATGACTTGAGCGCCTAGATGTTATGTCACAGTGATAGAGCACACGCTTGATGAAAAACCTGCCTGTGTCAAAATTAGAACTACATTACAACATTTTTTACTAATTTATTTCAGCAAAACCTTCGTTAAATTGGGTTTGGTGGCCAAGTCAATTTCAAAAATTTGGGTTGATGGCAAGTACCCATTGAACCACTTGCCAGGGAACGGAAATTTCTACGCTACTCCTGGAACTTCGCAAAATCGGATTTTGTTAGATCAAGTTTTGAATGTAGTAGACATGCACATCTATTTTCATGGGTATGGAGGTATTTTACAAAATAAAGAGAATTAATAATTAAAGTACTAATAGCAACAATTTATTTGCATAACAAATGCACAGGTAATGTTTTGGCAGTGCACCTTCTTTATACAATAAATGCATCAGGTTCCGTAACCTTGTAACAACTTAGGTGACGGAAATATACATATGTCATATAAGTGTTAACACTACGATTTAAAGCCTCTTTCGTCATTTGAATCAGAGACGCCATGTTTTCAGTGTCTGCTACTAACTAAAATACACATGATAAGAGCCCATAAGCACAGACACAAAAGTAAAACTTCTAGCAGTTTAAAACATGAATGATGACTTGTCTAGACACTGTCAAACAAATAAATCATACATCGCTATAAATATTGCTAATGCCTGTGTCAATATAAAGAGTACATTTAGCACATTTTTACACATGTTACCACATAAAAAGCAAAAAGTCACAAAGGACATTGGTAGGCTTTGTTGATTGCAATGTATGCCCAACAGCACGCTTCAACAGTCACAAAAATTTTCGAATTGCTAGGCTTGAACACAAACAACACTGCACACAAATTTTTCAAATGTCTCTCATTTCCTCACGATGTTACCATGAAGAGTCCCTACAATAATCTCTGATCTGTAATGGTTTACCGAGAATATTGCCCTCTCTGGGAAACATAAAAGATAAGGGCCATAAATTTGTAGCACTGCAATTCAGCTCATTTCTTTGCTATAATTATCTAGCACTAATGAGGGCCACATCATCCATTGATGATGTGGCCAATGGCATCACTCGGACCACTGACGAAGTATGAAAAGGAATGGCAGTGGACAAGGCATCGTTACAAAGTCATGACCCAGAATAACTTATCCAGAATCTGTGAACGTTTCTAGAAAAAAGTTATGTGAAAGTTGAGTGAATGCATTGCAAAAAAATCTGGAAGGAAATCAGTGTGTTCCAGTTCTGGCAGAAATGATTAAATTCTGCGGTCTTATGTGCTAATAGCACAGTATCATTATTCTGTAATTTTTTACCATGCACCTAAATACAAGTAAAGGGTGTGTTTGCATCTCGCACCAGACATGCCACTGCTGTAGCTGGAAATTGAACCTGCATCCTGGTGCTTAGCCGTGCAACACTGCAGCCGCTAAGCTACAATGGCGAGTCGCTCTGGCACAAAGATCCCCAGATAAAGGTTTAATTTTCACTGAGAAAACTGGCAATTTACATAACAGCGAAAGCAACGATGTAATGTTATGACGCCATCATGTGACGTCATGTGATGCGATGTCACAAATTTTGGTGACCTGTGACGTCATAGGATGATGTCACCACGTGATGATGATTTTTTGGCATCACTTGCGTTGACGTCTCCGACAGTCACTTTTCACGTATAATTGGCTATCTAAGGCTTTTGCCTTAGTAAGATAGTTATGCAGGAAAAGGTGTGATACGAGTCTTCAGACAAGCGTCGCAATCTTTGGCACCATTATCATTGTGTCTTTGCTCAAAAGTAGGAGCATTTAAAATTAATATTGTACAACAAAAATGAGGTGTTTTTTCCCCCTGCTTAAAGCAAACCGTATGGTGCACGTAACTTTGACTTCCACAAGCCTCGATGAATTGTGGCCAGTATGGTTACAAATAGCCCTTGTGGACACCACCTCCCACATAAGATAACGAACACTACAACACAAGTACACAGTGAATGGTGCTGTGGAATATATGTGTCGCTGAGCACAGATGTGCCTTCAGTAGGCACAATGGTTAGGTGACCTCTAGAGTTCCTGTGTCTTGGATAACATGTGGCTGAATTTGCAGTTTATAAACTGTTCTGCATCATATAGGCAACAAAAACTATACAGACAGAGACGAAGACAAACATAAGGCAGTAAAGGCACTCACCGAACTGTGCCTTACGTGCATCAAGCTGCGTTTTATGCGCAAGACAAACTTTAACACAGCAAACATTTAAGGCTGGGACATTCTTTGCAAAAGTTGTGCAAATTACACTGTAGTTTGCGCAATTCTTCAGAATTAACAATGTGGGCGAGTTTGTTAACATTACTATGAAAAAAATAGCATGAAAATGGAAGGAGGGCAAAGCACGGGGCATCGGCTATCATAGATGTTCATCTGCAGGTCATCAATCACCCTGTGCTGCAGTGTCTCGTTCTTGCACCGTTTCCCTTAATTGTTGGTACAACCATAAGCAATAAATGTAAGAGCATTGTAATTTGCATCATTATTCGAACAGTACAAGTCTTTGCAGAAAGCTGTAAACATCTAGTGGCTGCTTCTAATAATTAAAGGCATTTATATAATGGCTTAGAGATATCTAAAATCAATTTGTGAGCTAGCTCATACTTCCATCCTCATTTAACCAGAGCTGTTCTTATAGTAACTTGAAACATAGCCACAATGCAGGGTGCACCAACATTCCTTCCTTCCTCAGTGTGATGCAGTTCTGGACATGACATCACGGCTTAAGAGAGATGTAGAATTCGGATTCGGGTCATTTCAGCCTTTCACGGGGCTGGTAATCCATGTCTAAACGCTCATTACGAATGGTCACACAATGTGCTCAGTGCTTCATTTTTTCCAAGATGGGAAGTATCATCTCAAAGGTAGGCCTCTTGCCCGGGTCTTCGTTCATGCAGATGCGAATCAACCGGCTCATGTGCGGTGAAATCCCCGGCGGAATGGTCACTCGCAGCTCCTCTAGGGCGACCTAGGGGGGAGATGTGCAAACCTTGAGCAATTGAACGTTTGATGTACATTTTATAAGAGTCATGATAATCTCAAGATATACTAAGACGTGACAAATGTACCGTATTTACTCGATTCTACCGCGCCCTCGATTGTAACGCGCACCCGTTTTCCGCGACCAAAAAAAAAAAAAAAAGTAATACATCGATTATAACGCGCACCCAATTTTTAGTGAGAGAAAAGAACAAAAAAAGTCCGTAGGAGTCAAACTTTGCACATTCAGAAGAAGAACAAGTATTTGGGTTTTAAAGAACTAAAGTTTCAAAAAAGTAAAACACAAAGTCAAAAAGCGGGCCTTGCCGCTAGAACTGTCACCACTACGGCGGCGACACGAGTCGCGTAATGGATCAGTCCTCGTCGCTGTCGGACAACTCCTTGTCGCTATCAACGCTCTTCGATTTCGGGAAACCGGCCCTGCCTTGGTCCACTGAAACCTTTTCATGAAGCTTTGCTGTAAAAAAAATCTTCTGCTTCTATTTGCGCAGTCTCGCACGCACGTTGCGGGAACTCCGAACGACCGCGATGCGGCCCGATTTCCGGCCGTCTCAGCACATGTAATAACTATTCTTTTAAATGCTGCAACGTGGTGCACTCGTCGAGTATTTGGAGTCGGCACTTCCATGCCGTCGATGCGAACGCAGAACGGGATGACAATCTCCTCAGCACACGTATGAACTGAAACAATAATGGCAGAAATGGCCAAGGCGCTTAGGAAGCGGCCATTTTGAAATGCCGATGGCAATACGATAACCGAGTTTCTTTATTTTTTTTCGGTACTCGATTCTAACGCGCATGCGATTTTTGGACTCGTTTTACCGGAAAAAAGGTGCGCGTTAGATTCGAGTAAATACGGTAATCCAAGCAGAAACCCAGAATCAGGTGTAGACATTAAATGCCTTTAGCTTAATTTATGCTCGTGTCTTATTTACCCATCTCCACCGGCACTGTATTGTAGCTGCAGGTGCATGGAAAAATTTCAGTGCAGACTGCAGTTTTGGAAGGAAGCTTCAGTTCCAAGGCCAACTTCCGCGTCCTTGAACAGGTGTGGGGCACTGATCAAGTTGGAACGGATTCATGATGGACTAGGCAAATAAAAGGTGGCAATAGAAAATTAAGGAGCGCACAAGTTTTTGTTCCCTCCTAACATTTCCCTTATCTTGCACCTCTTTGATGTGTACATCACGATTCCATGTAGTACCTGCTTATACACGTGGAGTGCAGAAATATTCTGGTTAAAGGCATAGCTAGCACACAACACATGTACCAGTTACCATATCTTCCCTGTGGTATAAGAAGCACCTTTTTTCCGATATTTTCCCTGGTGCGTCTTACATACACAAAAAGTCATGCGATTCTGCGAGACCAATTCGTCCATATTTAATTCATGAGTACGATAAACTGAGCACGAGAGCATTCGTAAAAATATATCTAATTTTGTTATAACAATGAAGCGGCTGTGGTCTTAGATGTCAGCTACTTGCTGTTCAAGTAGTGCGGCGACCACGGAGATTATGGCTGCAACAAAAGCCACCACCGTTGCGCGCCCCATTGTACTGTTTGAATTGTTTGTTCTTAAATGAAGCATTAAACCCATGAAACTGAGGCAATAAATAAAAAAGGGCACCACAACGGTTCATTGTAACGTTGTAGCGCCCACAATATCAGTTACAAAAGCGAAAGTACCACTTCATCATTTCCGTACGAGACGTCGCTGCAGTACAGCAGTAGTCGCAGCTTCTGGCGTCTGGTCGCCATTTATGTTTTGTATGCGTATGTGTGTAGGTGGTAACCGTGCGGCGCGTTCATTGTTTCTGTGCTCCCGCCAAGTTTCGCAATGCTGCAGAGGTATGGTAGCTACCATAGTAGAGGCAACGCCAATGATGTGCTTCAAGGTGCTTACAATGCTGCGTAAAAGTTACTCAGAGGCCGACAACGGCAACCCAGAGACGCTGCCGAGATGGAAGAACTTTTGACAGTGTGCCGGAGGACTTGGCTTCGAATCCAGTGGAATAAATAGTGGTTTTCTGTGCCTTAATAAAACTGCTGCTTACAGATATCCAGTGCCGTGCGTGACTATGCATTTCACAATGAATGTACTCTGCATGCATCATTGTGTTTTATCATGTTGGCAGAGTTAAAAATAGATGTGTCTTATGAAAAGGTGCTTCTTAAATATCATTTTTTCCCGTGAAAGTGGTAAAAAGTAGGGGGTGCATCTTATACAAAGGTGCGACTTACACGCCAGAAAATACGGTACGTGTTCCACAGTTTGGCTGTATGGCTTGGAGAAAACGTGGCAGCTCTCTCAACCTGCAGCCTTCACAGCAGGCTTGTCTCTATTCCTCTGTTAGCAGAGCAATTCAAGGCTGCTGTGACTCAACCAGCTAATGTCTCACGGACATATTAACAAAAGTGCTGTGTCTACAGCAATGGTTCTCAAATTGGGTTCCGCGGACCCCCATTTAAATAAAAGCCACCTGCTTCACGCTGCATGCTGTGTTGTGACCCCTCCACCCCCGTTTTTTTTTCTCTCGCTGCAAGGAGTCCCTCATCTGTTCCATCGGTCCACAGGGGGTCCCAAGAGCCATGGCTGAGAACCACTGGTCTACAGCATATTTTCTAGTCTGCCATTAATTCGGCACCATTTTATAGTATGCATGCATACAAACTAAACAAATTTTCCTTTCTGTTACAAAGATTCTAAGCAGCTCTACAATAATCTTTTGATAGATGATGTGGCATTGAATAAAAAGGGCAACAATCAGCATAACAGCTTCCGCATCGTTACCACTTACAACACAAACTTGCCTGCAAACAAATCTACCATACTTCGAAAGCAAGCAAAGGTGACCATGTTAGTAGGTGCAGAGACATTGAAAGCACAAAACAGCGAACGTGATGGCTGTTACTACCTTCATGCCAATTTCCATTGGAGAAAGGTCTGCAAAAGGAACCTGGCGAGTCGCCAACTCCCACAGCAATATGGCGAAGCTCCACATGTCAGCTGCCTTCCAGTTCATCTCGTCCTGTTTCTTCTGCAAGGCTGTGATGATTACAGTATAGAAGTAAGCGACCCCACAATATGAAATTAAAACGCAAAACTTCAATGGGAGAACACAGCACACCACGAACAAGCCAAAACGTGAAGGCATGATGACAAGTGAAGATAGGAGAAGCTAAGACGTGAAAATTAGCAACGGGATACACGACTTGTTTTCATACTAAGGCACCTAGTACTGTGATGAAACTTATAACAGCATCAATACGATATGACATTTTTTGTTGAGCACGTGCAATAAAATTCACCACTGTCTTTACTCATGGCTTATTCGCGCTGCCAGGGACTAGACGAAAGGACAAAAAAACACACACAGGGTGATGCGTGTACTAACGACTGGTTTATTTCTGTGGAAGACACATCCCTATGTACAACAAAAAAAAAGAAGAAAGAAAGGAAAAACGAAAAGAACAGCAAAAGCTAAACAGCACATGTTGTACATCAGTTAACCACGTCCCATCCACGATAGGCACCTGTAAAACGATCATGTCTAAGTTACTTCATGGCTGCCTTTAAAAACTCAATTTCTTGAGATGAGAACCAACTAGCCTCCATAGCAGCTTTACCTGTCTTTATTCATGCCACATTGCACTGAGTAAGGTGTCAACTGTTTCCAGCAGTAGCAATGTACCAACAATGCACTTGATCACCAAAGTACATGCATGAGTTCGTGCTGCACTGTATGATAGCTAAAAATCTATAAATTACAACTGAAACTAAAAAAGGTTACGTCCTAATCACTGTTATTCATATAAGGTAGGTGAACGATAGCAGAAGCATTAGTAATAGTGGGGCTGCATTATATCCGTTTATGTCTCATTTTTATTCTTTAAAAAACTTTACTCTATGGAATTTGAACACATGTGCCAAAAGCGATCACCAGTTTGTGTTCCAACATTCTACGTGCCTTTTATATTCCTCTTACGGAAACATGTACAACTGATTCTCGTCTCAATAATTATGCAGAACATGTACTGATATGGGAATGTATAGAGAGATGTTTCAACAAGTCTCAGTCACTGTAGAAGTGGCACACATCGGCTTCACAGTGCTATCACCACAGCATTAATCTTTAAAACAAGTCTGGCCGGCACCTAAAATTTCATTATATATATGCACAGCTCACCTTCAGGCGAATACCAAGCAGGATTATACATCTTTCCCCGCTCTTGGAAGGAAAACTTGGCGTCGGCCATGTTCACATAAGCAGTCATTTCCTCATCCACCTGTTGGCAACGAGACAAACAAGAACATCATTTGCTTTCTCTTATCACCTCATCCTGTGAGCATAAAACACAAACTGATAAAAAGATGGCACGTCAAACAGCTGATAAAGAGACTGACATTGCACCGTCTCCTCAGCTCTCCTATAGTTAAAGGGGTCATGAACCACTTTTCCAAGTAATGATCTAATGACCTTAGTATCGGAGTTTACTGGCTCCCGAATCGATTGCCGCAAAAATTTCTCGAATCCGTCAAGAATCAGCGGAGTTACAGGGGTTTGGCGCACGCTCTCAGCGCTTTCTCTCTTTTCTCGTGCCCACGAGCGCACTGGAATCTAGACAGGGAGGGATGGAACGGGGGTAAGAAGTTACGTCAGCGCGCGTCATGAAACGCGATCGCTCTCCCGCTGTGATTCTCATGCGCGAGTGCGGCTACCGTGTAAAGTTATCAGACTGAGGAGTGCGGCGCGGGCAAGTGGCAGCACCCCGTGGCAAGAAGCGCGTCTCATCCGGCTATCATCCAGTAAGCATGCTATGCCTCCGCGATGTCAACGTGCAGGCGCCCTGCCCACCGACGAGAGTGAGAACCGGCCTCTGTTTGAAAAGAGGGCGCCTGAGGAAATGGCAACTTCGTGCTCCGCTTGTGGCCTTCACGCAGCGCGCACGACTGTAATATTTTGCAGAGCAGTTCATAGCCGTGTCAGCTTTCCGCAGGTTGTGTTTTTTCAACAAGCCCAAGGGGTGCTTCATGACCTCTTTAACATCAGTGGTGTAGCTGGGGAGGGGGGGGGGGGTATATACATGCACACATACAAATGCGCACACAAGACCCCCTCGAAAAAAATTTCTGGCTTCGCCCCTGGTACATACTGCAAGCCATCAGGGCACTATCATGATGTAATTGCATGTAATTACTAGTAAACAATAACATCTTGTTACATGTCTCATTAATCAATGACCCTTTTCTAGGCAAAAGATTTTGTAACTGGAGTACTTTGCTCAATAATCCAGTACATGCAATCAGTTATCTTGTTGACAAGAAGATACATGTATGTAACAGGCACTATAGCTTTGACCGCTTTGATTGGCGGGAACTACAGCAGAATAATTGCCAGTCGTCCCATGAAGCTGTGCATCTCTGAAAGGGCAGTGCCTGGCACTCTGTGTTTGTTTTCCCACCTTGATGTTCCACCAGACGTTAGCCAACTAATGCAACCACAACAGCTATGGCTTTCAGAGGGATGGCCGCTTCAACTTTCAATTGGCGCCACCGGGATAAAAGTACTTTCTCCGAAACTTCAGTAACAGTGTGACAACTGTGGCAGGCGCATATGCAATGCAACGCTTCTACCTTGCCACTCTTCTTTTTCACGTGTGGTTGGCGGTTCTAGCATCACGCTGCCTATGTTGTCACTGGGATCAATTAGTATTGAGTGGTGGGCAATAAGAAAGGAATCCTTGCATTACAGCAAAGCTCTAGTAGCACAGAGTGGCCCAAGCCAAGATGGTTATTAAACAGTAGCTGCATTCTTAGTACCTTCCTTCAACCAACTTTATATCCTTGTCATCCTAGAAATATTCTGTATGCACAATATTCAAGCCATTAATGCACTGGGCCACCTTCATATGCTGCTGAAGTTGATGTGAAAACATCACTGCAAGCTGAGGCATTCTTGGTTTGCAGACTCTAAACTGCAGCTTATGACTTAGGCAAGTACTGACTTATGAAGTAGGGTTCGACTAACATCTACTGTCATTAAATACTCACCATGACATGCTTGCTGCTCAATTGATAGTTGGGAATCATGGGCTCGAGGGTGTGGAGGAAGGCCATGCCGCGAGCAACGTCAATGGCAAACTTGAGTGCCTGCGCCTGGTCCACCACCATACCTGTGGTAGATAAGGCAGATACTGTACATCAGATAACTGGTATTGGTTAACTATGGCAGATGCATATCATTAAGGTGGATGCACTTCAGCACTTCAAGATGATGTGAAACTTGCCAGACAGGGCAGAGAAGAATGCCATATTTTTCTGAACTTTTTAATAAGCTGACTTCTTCAAGGGAACGAATGAATGATACCTTAGACCTGCAATAGGTTTTCTTTATTCAACTCTATATTTCCTGGTACTGTTCTATGCTCGCATTCCAGACCTCCTGGGCAAGCTTCTTTATATATATATAAACATGCTCAAGGAAAGCACATGACGACCTTTGCTCTTGCACATAGAATTCTTTAGACAGTAACAGTTACAGCATTACTTTTCCGATGCACAATGTTTTCAGGCTTAAAAAAAACATAATGGCATTTGTCTTGTTTTGACTAACGTCAGCCTTCTTTGTTCATACAATTTTGAAGAATGTAAATTTCTTACACGGCTAAGAAAAATCTGTGCTTGTGGACAAGCTCGAGCTGTGTTTTCAGGTACGTACCTGTCGATCCATGCAGGATGTCAAAGAGAGAGCCGTGTGGCAGGTACTGCTGCACAACGATCAAGTGCGGAGGACGGTTGACGCAGCCGATGACCGGAAGGACATTTGGGTGCGAGAAGATGCGCAGGCGCGGGTACTGGTCGTTGAAGTCTCGGGAGATGCGTGGCGTCACTTCGCCCACCTTGAGGATCTTGGCTATGATGTCATTCCCTTGCCATGAGCCCTTCCAAGTCTGCACGAGAAAGAATGCTGGAGCTTGCCAAGTGTCGGAACTGGCACTTGCAGAGATCAATAACCCCTTCAGGCATGAGTTACGATGGACTGTCCACACATGTGTCAATATCGCACAACACAATTCCAATGCATTCAATATTACATTCCAAGAAACAAAATGAAATAATATGTTGTTTTGTGCAAGTTCAAGTAATTGATAGGAATCAGCATATAAATTAATATTTAATCAATCAGCATATAAATTAATATTTATTCATTCTGCAGTCGGTCAGGTTCCATTTTTACATAAAAAGAACAAAATAATCAGCTCAAAATGCATGCACAATTTGTTTTTTGATGTATTCATTTCGAGCAAAGAAAAATAATACTTTTGTTGTTGGTCCTGCAACGCCGCATGTCGAACAACCTGCCAAATATCATAGCGCCTTCACCAAAGTGATCGGCTACGGTCATACGCAGCACATTGAGGTCAAGTCAAGACACATCGACTATGCAGAAGGTCCGATTCATTCATTCATGCCAATGTGTCTTGCAATTTCTTGGCCACTAGTCCAAAGAACTGGCAAAAACAAGTTACGTCCACGTGTGGACATTGTACCTGAAGGGGATAAATTGTGGCAGACTTGTCATAATTCAAATGACTTGTGGCCAGAGATTTTTTTTACTGAAGTATCACCGGTGTGAATTACCAGAGTCTCAAAAAAATTAAAGCTCTAGGGTTTTCAAGCTAAATTGAAGGCCCGATTTTAAGGCATACTGTAGTGGGGGACACTAACCTAATCGTGCTGGATGCATAATTACCTTAATGCGGTGTTTAGAGGGACGTTTGGCAAGAGATGAAGCAGCCCAAATATAACATGCGAACACCGCTAACTATAAATGCGCTATGAATGATAAATCATTAGCCATTTCCAGCAGTGCTGCTCTTCTCTGGGAGAAAAGAAATCGAATGAAAACTTTTTTTTTTTCAAGGGGCTCAATGTTCTTAGAAACACAACCTGAATATCATAATTTTTAGATTTGTTCGAATTTGGTATCATTTGGATTTCAGTTATTGTGAGCTAATATGCAAGCCTGCATGTCTTGTCAAAAAGAAGTTCATTAGACCCACAGAATAACCAAATGGCAGTCTGGACACCTTTACAGTTTTAGAAGCTCACTTACTCTGAATAATCAAATAATCCTAATGACCAATCAGCATATTAATTTAAAGCTAGAAGTAACTCAAGCACATTTCTATGGGTGCTGGAATCATTACATATACTGATGAGAAAAAAAAAAGTAAACATATGCTGTTTGCAAGAAAGTACCAGCATGACAAAGAAGTGTTTGCTCTTCATCACTCCACAGGTGCAATTACATGACTGTGTCATGTGATCTCGCTGCAAATGAAGTCGCTAAAGGCGTTGTAGACTGAAAGGAGTACGAGTTAACAAGTCGCATGAACTGGAGATGGTGCAAGCGAAAGTACGCTCATAAGTCAGCCCTAAACTGACGCACTTCATTCTACGAGTATGGAGCACATCACCGAATAACATGAAGCTGCGAAATTAAAAGGTCCAGTTCACCTCTCCAGATGAGGTCGATGCAATCTGTTGGAAGAACTTGAGCTCATCCATGTTGATACCCGAGTGCCTCGAAAGAGTGGCATCCCCTGAAACAAAGCGGTAACAAGGCATAATATTAAAAAAAAAAAAAAAATGTACACGCACAGTACACTGTTCTCAGTACTTTGCTTGCGATGCTTCAAAAAAATCCTCTGCTTCCCCAATGTTATCAGTGCCATGTTGTCTCTCTAACCTCTGTGTTTGCTTTCACTCCTCATACTTTGTCACCAAGCTTCTGAAAGAGCATATAGCTGACTCGCACTCACATTCACACAGCACCATTACTGAGCAGCTTCTAGCACTACTGCTTTCTTGTAGCATCGGATTTGACAATGCTGTGCCAATGAGCTGTTGTAAAAAATGCTGGATTATCTTAAATGTATGCCATTTAAAAAACAGTGATATATAACCCTTTCAGACGCCACCTATGAAAAACTATCTGTAAATGTATCAAATCGATACAACGTTATTTCAAGGCACTCAATAGTCTATTGCAACAAAAATAATGTCATAATATGTTAATTAATGTGTGTTATAGTAACTATTCCTAATTAAGTTGTAATTAAATATCTATTTATCCTGAAGTGATTGATGCTCCGTTTATGCATAAATAGAATGAAATCCCAGGCTAGAAATATAGTGCAAGTTCATTTTTGGTAATGTCCATTTTGAGCAAAGAAAAATTATACTTTTCACATGGCTCGCAGGAAGTGGCACGTGGAACGACTCGTCAAACGTGGTAGTGCCTTCAGCAAAGGGATCATATACAACTGTACACTGGCAAAATGAAGTTAAATGAAGACCAATTTATTATGCAGGAGGCTCAATCATCCAAAGCTCGATATATCTCGCTCTTTGTGTACATAACGTGTGAAAGGGATAAGCTGCGCCTGCACCACATACTAATATTAAGTGCACTAGTCATACACAGGCACCATTGAATTTCCCACACAAGTAGCAGCTGGCATTAGCATGCCTGACAAATGGTTCACTTCCAACTTCATATGTTTATGCTGGCTGCAAATTTGCCCATAATCACCATTAATTGGCAATGTTACATATAGCCCACTAAAGGCGGAAGTTTAGGGGAAGACGGAAGCTTGCAGTGGTGAAAAATTCGTCAGCACGGGATGCCACTGGAGCCAACGTTTCAACAAGCAGACGTGTCTTCTTCACAGTTGCAGCCTGGAAGAAGACAAGTCCGCTTGTAAAAATATTGGCTCCAGTGACAACGCGTGTTCCCGCATTTTTCATCTCATATAGCCCTCCAGGTATTTGCACCTTGTTTAATTTTAGCACAGTTTGAATAATTTGCGCTTTCATGGACCCGCAATGTACACAAACAAGCAAAAACACGGTCAAGCTAAAATCCAGACGGCTGAAGAATCTGTGAGAAAGAAAGCATGCTGCTGCATAACATGTGTGAAGTACAAGCAACATGTCTGGAAGGTCAGGCAGTAACTTCATTTGACTTTCACCATCAGAGCCACAAGAAACTGACAAACATGTGCAGCATTCATTATTAACTGCACACAAGTACAGTCAAAATAACTATCCTTATAGCAGTTAGCTCATTCTATTCTCTATCTCCTTCCTCATCAAAATGTAATAATCACTTCAAAATGCAGCCCTCCACATGATGTACCAAATGAAGCAAGTCAGTAAACAAGTGATCAGATTAGACAGAACAAAAAAATCAGCGAGTCGATAGGGAATGAGTGTAGTATGTTTAAGCGAGGAAGAAATAGAACGAGGCAATTGACGAAGGAGGCATTCAAATGACAACTGTTGAAGGAGTATCACAATGCTGAAGTAAGTTGGTCAATAATTTACTGAATGTTCCAAGCACTGTGGAGCGGACACAAAAAAAATGAAAAGTACACTTACTTGTCCTTGTTTTCGTGCCAAGCCAATTTTGATCTTTGTAGTAAATTTTCTTCAAATCCTGGCCTGCTTGTTCAGCCACTTCTGTACCACAAAAAACATATGATCATTTTAGACATCCATTTGCAGGCAGGACCATAACGAAACATGAAGAGGAAACAGACTTCACAGCTTATTCCACTTTCCACATTCATTTGCGTGCGTCTGTATAACACTGCGTTAGCCACCCATGTACATAAGCTCTGAGGTTAGCTTCATATGTATCAAGATTCCACATAATAGTAACTTAATTACGCATACTATGCATGTTACATTGCTCCTTACCGTTTGTGTTTCAGCCTGGCTTACAGATATTATAATATGTGCACTAACAAACGCTGCAGTGTGTGTGCAAGCTCACCTCTCAGGCGAATCCCCATGTGACCTTTACACTTATCGAGTGGTGTTTCACCATACTTGTTTGCGATGGACACCAAGGCACCACTGGCAATCAGGTCCTGCAGACACATATAAAAGAGAACTGTTACAACTTGTGGTATACATGCCTCCAGTCAAAAACATGCTCGAAGTGTAGTTGCCAGTCATCCCAAATTTAGTGGAATAGTCGAGACTTTTGAGTAAAAGTCCCAAGTTGATACAGTAGGAACATCTAAATGTCTCAAGTTAACATTTTCTTTATACCGAGTAGTGCATTAAAACAGATTTCCTTTTTATAATCTGGCAGCTTGGTTGTACTTGTGCTGCAATGCAATAACTAAAGTTGGTTTCAGTGTAGCTGCATTAGCTAAGCAACTACGGCACCATTGTTGATATAAATGGCAACATGGTGGGAATATAAAATAAGGGCAACTTGGTTGCACATACAGACAGCAGCGCCTAGCAGTGGCATAGTATTTTCCAGCATAATGCCGCAGAGACTGCCGACAATAAGTTTTCTCTACCAAGAAGCCAGCGGGCCGCTGGGTTAGCGTCCGCAACGTCTCGCGCCCTGCTCGTGCTTCATGTGGCCGCGCAACGCATGCCTCTCGCGCACGGTCACGAGACTGTGAGTTGACCTGCGGGCCAGAAGAAGAAGTGCGTTCGTCGAACGGACACTTTTTATGTGTGGCACGCTATAGCGGACTCCTTGATTTTGCACCTAGTTATCTGGGCACAAGTTCGCCTACAATAAACGAGTGTTTGTGTTTCCCCTCTTCAATATGCTACATTCTGGTGGAGGTGCGGGGTATGATTGGAAGTCCCCTGGGTGCAAGAGAGCGGAGCCCTGACCCTCAGCGATTGGAACCTGGCGAACTGACTCCAGTACACCAGCGTGCAAGCAGGCGCCTCCGAGGAGACCCGCCTGAATTTGGACCGCTCCCTACTGCTCCGGCAACACAGGCATCGTCCACTCCCAACAAAAGAACGATGGCCAGCCCGGTGACATCCGAACTCATCGTGTTCCCACCGTGCATGCCTGAGCCCTTCCACGGTGATACGTACGAAGATGTGGGGGACTGGTTAGAACACTTCGAGCGGGTGGCGAACATCAACGGCTGGGACGAGGCAAGAAAACTGAGCCGCGTGTACTTCGCGTTGGAGGATGCAGCGAGGACATGGTATGAAAACCACGAAGCGGTGATATCGACCTGGCAAGAGTTTCGACGACATCTGGTCGCTACGTATGCCAGCACCGATCGTTGAGAGAAGGCAGAGAATGCTCTCCAGTCCAGAAACCAGCGCACGAACGAGAGCGTTGGCATGTATATCGAGGATATGTCCCGCCTTTTCAGACACACCGATCCGAACATGACCGAAGAGAAAAAACTGCGTCACCTGATGCGAGGAGTCAAACAGGACTTATTCGCAGGGTTGGTTCGCAACCCACCACGCACCGTTGCTGAGTTCCACAGCGAAGCCACGACCATAGAGCGCGCATTGCAGCAGCGCTCCCGTCACTACAACCGTGATGCCAGTAGTAGCTACAGATGTCCTTTCGACAAGCATGGGCAGCAACAGCGAAGCGCTGAGGGAAATGGTACGATCCATTGTAAAGGAAGAGCTTCGAAAGCTTCTGCACCCACAAGTTACGCCGACAGTCTCACCTCTTGCCACTGTTATTCGGGATGAAGTTCGTCACGCCATTCTGCAAGCGGAACCCGAGGCAGCAACCTGTTCGACTCGAACAGCCACTGCAGGAACGTCGAGTACCAACGTACGCAGACGCTTTGCGCCAACCCGTCGTGCACAGTGCTTCGTTTGCAGCCCCCAGTGGCCGTCCATCGGCTTCGAGCGGCTCACCTTTTCAAGGAGATCTGAGGCCACGAAAAAGCGACGTGTGGCGCACACCCGACAGGACGCCGCTTTGTTTTCATTGCGGAGAAGCTGGACACCTTTACAGAATGTGCCCATATCGAAGAGTCGGTCTCCACGGGTTTTCCGTAAATGCGCCATGCCCCCGAAATGGTGAAAGACCCGTCGAAATCAAGGACTACTTGTCAAGGCATCAATTTCCAGCTGCTAGTTTCCAGCACGAGCCAAGGTCACCAGCGCCTGCTCGTTATCGATCGCCAAGCCCTTGGCGTTCAAGTTCACCAATTTCAAGCTCAACAAGGCGCCGTTCAATGAGTCCCCGTCAGGAAAACTGAAGCCAGCGACCTGGGGAGGCAAGGCTGCTGATGTCCGACAAAGCGAAGATCCTCTGTCAAGGCGCCAGTGCAGCAGCGACGAGCAGAATACGAGGACTAAGATAACTAAAGAAAAAATTTCTTCGGACTTGCGCGTTACCGTAGACGGGTGTGAATTGAACGTTTTAGTCGACACAGGTGCCGATTATTCAGTCGTAAGCTATGCTATCGCAAAGGACTTAAAGAAAGTTTTGACGCCTTGGAGTGGACCACAAATACGTACGGCTGGGGGCCATCTCATTGCACCTCTGGGAAGATGTACCGCAAGAATCGGAATTCAAGGTTCTATTTACGTCGCTGATTTCGTCGTACTTCCAGAATGCTCGAGGGACGTAATACTCGGGATGGATTTTCTGTTGGCGAACGGTGCTATAATTAACCTGCAGAATTCTAGCGTTTCTTTCTCGACGAAGCTGGCCATAGACATGAAGGAGCCGGAGTGTCCTGCATTGCGTGTTATCGACGACGACGTAACGGTGCCACCACGATGCAGCGTGCTGGTTGGCGTAAGGAATGACGCATTCGTCGACAATGAAGGCATAGCGGATGCCAACGTCGAGTTGCTGCTGAAGAAAGGCATTTGCATAGCTCGGGGCATTATTCAGTTACGTGGTGGGTGTGCCAATGTATTGCTCACGAATTTCGGAAATGAAATTCAGCATGTTGCAAGAACACTGCCATTGCCTTTCTACACAGTTTTGCAGCTGTGACAGATTTAAGTAGCCTGGTGTCAGGATCCACCTGCCTCAGAAACTGTGCATGATGTCGGAGGAACAGTTGCAATCAGCCAAAATCTGTCGCCAGCCGAGAAGAAAATCATACAAGACCTGATAAGAGGTTTTTGCAGGATGTTTATCCACCTCGTCAAAAGTTCGGCGCACCCAGATTGTTAAACACAGAATAATAACAGACGAAACAACAAGGCCAGTATGCCAACATCCATATCGAGTATCGCCGAAAGAACGAGAGATCATAAAGGGTCAAGTGCAAGAGATGTTGGAGGACGATGTCATTCAGCCGTCCAAAAGCCCATGGGCATCGCCGGTAGTTCTTGTGAGGAAGAAGGACAATACGTTGAGATTCTGTGTCGACTACCGCAAACTGAACAGCGTGACCAAGCGGGATGTATACCCCATACCTCGAATCGATGATACATTGGATCGGCTCCGGAACGCAAGATATTTTTCTTCATTGGATTTAAAAAGCGGGTATTGGCAAATTGAAGTGGATGAAAGAGACCGTGAAAAGACTGCTTTCGTAACCCCGGACAGCCTGTATGAGTTTAAAGCACTTCCATTCGGCCTCTGTTGTGCGCCAGCGACATTCCAGCGCATGATGGACAGTGTCCTCTCGGGCCTCAAATGGCAGTCTTGTTTAGTCTACCTGGACGACGTAGTGGTCTTTTCGGCAACGTTTGACCAGCACATAGAGAGACCACGTTTAGTACTTCAGGCTATTGAGTCCGCTGGCTTGACGATTAAACCGGAAAAGTGCCAGTTTGGGATTTAGAAGCTTCGATTCCTGGGTCATGTGATCAGCGCTGAAGGTGTTGGTCCGGACCCCGACAAGACTGCGGCCGTCGCACGATTTCCAAAGCCAAGAGACAAGAAAGAGGTGCGTCGATTTTTGGGTTTATGCGCTTACTATAGGCGATTTGTGGAAAATATCTCAAAAATTGCCGAACCTCTAACAAGACTCACGAAACAGGAGGTACCATTCGTTTGGCATGCTGAGCAAGAGATGGCTTTTAGTGAATTGAAGCAATGTTTGCAAGCCCCGCCTATCCTTGCCCACTTCGACGAAACCGCCGACATGGAAGTCCACACAGATGCAAGCAATCTTGGCCTCGGCGCAGTCCTCGTTCAGTGGCAAAAGGGAGCAGAGAAAGTGATAGCGTATGCGAGCCGCACCCTTTCAAAACCTGAGAGAAATTACTCCGCGACAGAAAAAGAGTGCTTGGCAGTCATATGGGCTATCAGTAAATTCAGGCCATACCTCTACGGCAGGCCGTTCCGTGCCGTCAGCGACCACCACTCACTTTGTTGGCTGGCAAGCTTAAAAGACCCGTCGGGACGACTAGCGAGATGGAGCCTCAGGCTCCAAGAATACGACATTACCGTTGTATATAGGTCTGGCAGAAAACACAACGATGCTGATTGCTTATCACGCTCGCCACTCGACTCTACTCCTTCAGAAGAAGAGGACTTCCCATTCTTTTGTGTAATGGAAACCTCAGAAATTGCCGAGCATCAACGGGCTGACACAGAACTGCTCCAATTGATAAAGCATCTCGAAGAGTTTGATGTCCAAGTTCCACGCGCATTTAAGAGAGGATTATCCTCATTCTGTCTCCGAGCTAATGCACTCTACAAGAGGAACTTTGAGCACAACAAGGAGAAGTTCCTACTCGTTGTACCGTCAGCCATGAGGCCTGAAATCTTAGAAGCTTGTCACGATGAACCGTAGGCGGGCCACTTGGGCGTCAGTCGAACATTTGCCAGAATTCACCAAAAATATTACTGGCCTAAGTTGTTTGCGTCTGTGCGGCATTATGTGAAGACATGTCGCGAATTGCAAAGGCGCAAAGCACCACCCCTCAAGATGGCCGGCCTTCTCCAGCCCATAGACCCTCCTAAGACTCCATTTCAACAAGTGGGAATGAACCTTCTCGGACCGTTTCCAATGTCATCATCAGGGAAAAGGTGGATCGTCGTCGCGACGGACTATTTGACACGGTACGCTGAAACTGGCTGCCTTGAGCGAGGAACGGCAACTGAAGTTGCCAAGTTTTTCGTTCAAAACATAGTTCTTCGACACGGTGACCCAATGGTCGTGATTACCGATCGAGGAGCAGCCTTCACATCTGCGTTGATGCAGTCCTTGATGACGATGACTAATACCAGTCATAGGAAAAGCACTGCATACCACCCACAAACGAACGGGTTGACGGAACGCCTAAACCAAACCATTGCTGACATGCTACAGTCGAGCCCGACTATATCGAACCCGTTTATATCAAATTATCCCGTATATCGAACAATTTCTAAACACGGTAAATTTACATTGAGAATATATAGCAAAAGTTACTGTTACATCGAACGAAAATAGCAACGACAACCGATATATCAAACTCCATGTGCCTCAAAAGTGCCCCAGCAAGTTGGCTTTCCCTCGCGGTGGCGGGGAAAACCGCCGGCGCCACCCTAGAAAAAGTGGTTTAGACCCGGTTGTGCACGGGCGAACACCCCCCTGCAAGAAATGATCCTGGCCCGCTGGCAGCGCTTACAGCCAATCAGAGGCCGTCGTGCTTTCTCCGAGGCGCGGAGGCGGTAGAAGTGAGCGCCATTTTTTCTTTCTTTATGCTTGTGTGCCTGCTGCTGCCTGTTTTCCTCGAGTCCTCATTCAGCGTGGTCCGTGCTGGTGGTGTTGCCTGTTGGTGCTCTGTGAACTTTATTGGCGCGCTGTCGTCATGGCTTGTGCAAAGAGGCAGAATTTGCCGTTCGCCGCGAAACTCGAAATCATAAATCGGGTCAAGCGCGGTGAAAAGAAGTCCGACGTCGCCGCCGCGCACAAAATTCCAAGGAGCACCTTGAGTTCCCGGGAGCTATCGACGGATCGACATTCGACGAGTTCATCAGTGCGGACGATGATGTCGCCATCATGGGTGAGCTACAAGATGAGGGCTACGTCGCAGACGTCGTGCCGACCACGAGCCAAAGCGACAACAATAAGGAAATTGACGATGGTCCATTGCCTACATCCTCCGAAGTGATTAGTGCACTTGCGTTGGTCCGGCGCTATTGCGTGAATATGGAAGGTTGCGGCCTCAGCTGCTCCGACTTGTTGGACAACGTGGAGGCGTGCGTGCTGTCGCACGCAGCCATGTCGTTGAAACAGAAGAAAATCCAGGGACTAATTTGTTCCAAAGTAGGGCACGCAAGTAAGCCACCATATTAATAAAGTACTTTTCTTATTGGTATGTGCCTTTGTGTCATCAAATCCTATAGCGGGCCTATATCGAATTACGCCATAGATCGAACTAATAAACGTTTTTTGGCGAGTTCGATATACCCGGGTTCGACTGTATCGATGTACGTTGACATTGAGCATAAGACGTGGGACGAAATCCTGCCATACGCAACCTTCGCCTACAATACGGCCCTACAGGAGACTACCCGCGTCCCCCCATTTCAGCTGGTCTACGGCTGCACTGTCACTACGACACTCGACGCGATGTTACCAGTAGACAACGACAATTACGAGCCATCTGAAGTTGACGACTTTCTACAAAGAGCTGAAGAAGAGCGCCAGCTGGCACGACACCGAATAATTCAACAACGCAAGGACGCAAGCCACTACAACCTGCGCCGCCGAGAAGTTCAGTACCATCCAGGCGATAAAGTGTGGATATGGACACCAATAAGACACCGCGGGCTCTCAGAAAAGCTCCTCCGTCGGTACTTTGGTCCATATAAGGTTCTCCGACGACTTAGTGACTTAAACTACCAAGTCATCCCCGATGGACACGAGCGCTCAAAACGGCAAAATACTGCGGAGGTCGTACACGTAGTGCACATGAAACCCTATTACGAGAGACAGTGAAAACGCTCCCTTCTTGTCTACTTCCCCCCATCGCGCATCGGGACGATGCGTATTCCGGAGGGGGCTAATGCTGCAGAGACTGCCGACAATAAGTTTTCTCTACCAAGAAGCCAGCGGGCCGCTGGGTTAGTGTCCGCAACGTCTCGCGCCTGCTCGTGCTTCATGTGGCCGCGCAACGCATGCCTCTCGCGCACGGTCACGAGACTGTGAGTTGACCTGCTCGAAGTGTAGTTGCCAAACATGCTCGAAGTGTAGTTGCCAGTCATCCCAAATTTAGTGGGATAGTCGAGACTTTTGAGTAAAAGTCCCAAGTTGATACAGTAGGAACATCTAAATGTCTCAAGTTAACATTTTCTTTATACCGAGTAGTGCATTAAAACAGATTTCCTTTTTATAATCTGGCAGCTTGGTTGTACTTGTGCTGCAATGCAATAACTAAAGTTGGTTTCGTGTAGCTGCATTAGCTAAGCAACTACGGCACCATTGTTGATATAAATGGCAACATGGTGGGAATATAAAATAAGGGCAACTTGGTTGCACATACAGACAGCAGCGCCTAGCAGTGGCATAGTATTTTCCAGCATAATGCCGCAGAGACTGCCGACAATAAGTTTTCTCTACCAAGAAGCCAGCGGGCCGCTGGGTTAGCGTCCGCAACGTCTCGCGCCTGCTCGTGCTTCATGTGGCCGCGCAACGCATGCCTCTCGCGCACGGTCACGAGACTGTGAGTTGACCTGCGGGCCAGAAGAAGAAGTGCGTTCGTCCAACGGACACTTTTTATGTGTGGCACGCTATAGCGGACTCCTTGATTTTGCACCTAGTTATCTGGGCACAAGTTCGCCTACAATAAACGAGTGTTTGTGTTTCCCCTGTTCAATACGCTACAATATCGCCCCTCTTATGTCCAGACTTCTTTAACTTGTGAGTTGGAAACCTCAGTTAGAAAGTGTCACTCGTGGAAAGAAAAACACTGCAGGAGAACAGGGTAAGAGGTAAGCACAAATGGACTCGGCCAAAATGGATTCTAGAAGACCTTGCCTCTGCTATTGCTTGGTAACCCCAGAAGCAAGCGTAATGAAGTGGCGTGTTTCCATGCTCGTTGATGGCGTTCACATCCATTTTGCGTTTGAGAAGCTGTGAAAAAAAAAAAACGAAAACACAGTGTCACAAGAAGACGGAGAAGTGTAACAGCTAGAGTACAACACGAGCCACAGTATGAAAGAACATACACCGGCAAAAAGAATATACACTGGCCACGTTCTCTGACACACAGGCTACCTCTCTTATGGCTTGCTTGCAGATCCAAAGGCCACATAGCAGAATTTATAATGGCAAAAAGAATATGGCAAAAAGAATATATATGGCAAAAAGAATATACACTGGCCACGTTCTCTGACACACAGGCTACCTCTCTTATGGCTTGCTTGCAGATCCAAAGGCCACATAGCAGAATTTATAATGCAACATTCATTTGAAAACCGTGCTCTACTAGAAGCCAAGTCGACAGCTTTTAAAGCGCTCATTCAACTACTTCTGTATGCTTGTGCCACGCAGAAGCATAAATAAGAGTTAACAGACTTCATGTTGCCAGAGCTCTGAGCCAATTTACTGCAGCAGAGGCTGAACAGCACCATAACATCGCGCAAGGCCTGCTATACTGAGCAAAACCTTTGAATAGTGCACAATGACACAATGACGATGGGGGCAAGACAATCTTATTGTGGTTGTAGTGTAATGAACAGAACAAATACTATTTCATGTACTGTAACTGACTGTTCCCACAGAGAATGCAGAGCACAGCCCACGCTTTGCATTCTCACACAAAAATCTGCATGTGTAATGCATGGCAAATGATGACAAATTTGATAACAGCTTGTGCAAAGCAGTTATGGCTAAAAGAACTTTTAATAATTTTGCGTAATTTCTTGCACATAAAGCACAGAATGTTACCTCCAATCCCTCCCTCCCTCCTTTTCTTTATGAAACATTACAAAACTAATTCAGCTGTTAAAGTAAAAAAATGCCATGTTTACTAAATACATCGGATGAGAGTTATGCGGTCAGCCTCTATTTCAGTAGACGTATGTAAAGCATTGCCTTTAGTTGACTTAGGTCATGTGTGTGGTGACTTAAGAACTTTTGTGGAAATATGTACGCAGTTAAGTGACTTACCATATGCACAATGTCACGATGTCCGTGAGCAGCTGCCAGGTGAAGTGCTGTATCGTCTCCCATGTTGGTGGCATTGACTCGTGAGCCCCGTGCGATAAGCATATCCACAATGTTTGCGTGGCCCTCCTTGGCAGCCCAGTGAAGTGGACTGAACCCATGATCATCCCTGTAACAGCAACATTTTTGCAATTACCGTGTGAGCATAAGGAAGTCTATGTAAATTGAAAAGTGCAAGTATACACACACGCTCTGTGGCAAAGTTGCAATACGAATACGAATGACCATAAATAAATTTAAAAATATCTACTTTAAAGGCACTTAGAAAAAGTACACCACAGGCTTCTTTATTTCTTTTGGGATGCTGTAAAAGCCGGCGCCGTGCACTTGTCATGAGATCGGTGTTACACATCGATCTTTTGGACGAGTTGGTTTTGCATCGCAGAACACTTTCAAGTTCACACAAACAAAAACAGAGAGAGGTGTTGACAACACAAGCGCTTACACAGGCATAGCAGAGGCATTTTCTCATCTATTATCTCCCTGCGGAGTGGCGTAGATCGATCAGTGCTAAATTTGCAGTAAATATCGACGAGCAAAGGCGTCTCACACGAATATTCGACGTAGGCGTACTACTGCCACCGCCAAAAAAGGAACTGACCTCAAAATCTCAGTAGGAATACATGTCTCTGGCATACGCGGAGAATACACGTCCAAATGCATGTAATATTGAACGGCAGGTGACCGAATCCTGTCTTTCGCAAGCACTTCAAGTGATTCTGCTATATAAACACTCTGTCGCGACGCGCGGAAGTCGACGTGAGCGCGAACATCGACTCACCCCTGATTCATGTCATGTTCGGTGTCGTCAAGCCATACACGCACTTGGAACGCGTTCCCTTCACGACACCAATGAAAGATGTCCTCCATCGCTGCGGGTTTACTCGTTCACCTAGAAGTAAAGCCACTCGTGAGAAATGAGTGTCAGATCGAGACTCCTCAAATAGCACTATGCGAAAGTACACAATTCTAGCAGTGAGACCAGGAGCGCTACAAAAGCAGACAGCAACGCCGAAAGAGATCGCCAAGGGGTCCATTGCACGGCGATCTTTCGTTACAGCCCTTCTACTGCTTAACAGCGAGTCCCTGTTTCAATATACCGCATCAACAACAACGAAAAGGTGACAAATGAACTCACCTGCGCTAAAGAAACTGTATCGTACACGCCCAGTCTCAGAACAACATCCATTTACGGAATCAACCGGAAAAGCGAACTGCCACCACGGAAGTTTTATTAAGACGTCAACAGTGATATAAGCGCTAGCGTAATGTACAGTGTCTTTAAAATTTTGACCGTCCACTACTACAGAGATGTAATAAATATTAATAAATCACATATATGCCGCTGTGAGATACAGGAAGAAGTTATTCAACAATATAATCGTTAAACTGTTTCAAACATGGCAGCCATGACGTGTTTCACCTCTTGATTTGCGCATTCAGTATGTAAAAGTATAGCCTTTGAGATTTGTAGCTGTCGTATGGGGCGTGAGACGAATCTCTGGATAAATATTAGCTTGAGCCCTAGCGCTGGCCCTAGAATCCAAATAAAGTTATTGGTCTTGACATTATAAAAACAATATGTAGCTAAAGTAAATTGGTGACTGCATGGTGACTGAGTTGCGATTACATAGATAAACTAATGTTTTAGGTCACACTTCAGCGGCTCCCTCTGCACGCAATCTGCAGAAAATAGATCGCGCCAGTCAGCCCGTCGCTCAGTGGCTCAGTGGCTCTTCCCACTTTTTTTTTTCGCGGAGAGTTTGTTGCTGCCGCATAATTCCAAGCCCGCGCTGCGTCTTCACCGCTGGCTGCCAACAACGATGTTCCCCAGACTGTGAGAGGTGAGAAAATATCTCCGAGATTGTCAGAGACAACGACAAGCTTGTCCAGTGATCGCGCCGAGCGTCGCGAATGTTTGTCAACTCTGCCGACGTCTTGCGCGTCGCTACTTCTCTCGGTCTGCTGTTTGTGTTTCAATATTTTGATCGTGTGGCAGCCGTCAGCACGGAAGGTACCCGCCTTCTTGGTCACCGCTACCGCTTCGCCTACAGGGAAAAAAAAGAATCGCTGTTGTGCGCCTCTGATAGTGACCTCTTGCCTTTGCCTGTTGCGTATGTTTGTATTGGTCGGGTTCACGCAGCGCTGTCCATAAATGGAGCACAAGTTCGGCATCATCTTTGCGATAAGGGTGCACACGAAACAGCTGCGAATTCCCTTCAGGGCTGCGCGAACTTCTCGTGAACGCCTGCGAGAGCTTCTTCGCGCGCAGTCCCAACTGTTTTTGTTACCGGAGCAACCCTGCAGTTTCTGACGTAAAAGAGAAAACTGTAGGATGCGTGCTGACGCTCCTGGCTGCGCGACGTCCGCATTAATTAAGGAATGTATCGAAAGAAACACGACGCGACTGCGTTCGACCGAAAGGACACGAAGAACACATATTTTCTACTCTCTGGTTTTCGTGTAAGTTGTCGAGCGCTTTTGTATATCTTTTTCCCGTTGTAGCGCTAGCTGCTGATCGGTTTGTTATTGGGTCGGTCACTGTCGTGTTGCCTTAGCAGATGGAGGGTGGGTCGCTGGAATGCCCCGAGGCTAGGTTGCTGCCGCTTCTTTTGTATGGCAGATCTCGTGTTCTATCGTAAGTACGCCTCGTAGTCAGCCTAGGGGCTGGCTGAGCGCGCAGCGTTTGTTCAAGTACGGTCGGACCGTGTTGTGCGAGCTAGATGTTGAGGCGGCGCGCTTCCGTGTTCGCGTCGTATCGCCCACCGCTGTGTTGTGGAATTTTGACGTAACGCTCGCATCCTTGTGCAGATGATGACCGGACGAGGTGTCGTCGACGATGATGATGACGAGACGACAAGCTCGAGCGATGGCAGCAGCTCATCGTCGGACAGCGAGACCAGCGAGGCCCCTCCGAGCGCCCACAACGGCACGAAGGCAGCCGTTCCCCCCATCCGCAAAGATGGCATGGGTAGGTTCTTTGTTTTTCTATATTTTACACAAGCTTAGGTCACTTTGCGACCAATGGCTGCAGGTTTCTCAGCAGTCCAGTGATGTGTACATCAAAACACAGGACCCAACACTCAGCTGCCTTGGCATTTCCTAAATGACATAAAATGTATGCCTTCCTTTGCCTAGGTGCCAAGGGCATAGCTGGTTGTTTCATGGACACAGAGAATGCACTGTATATAATAGCTCTTAGCTTCTTTTATTCGACATGCTACTTGACCAGCTGTGAAACCTTTCAGAAGGGACAGATATGTTATCTGTCTGTTTTGTGACCCCTGTATAAGGTTTTGTTTGTGTCCTGATGTTTTGAACAACACCTCTGCAAGTTAAACAAAACGACCTCTTTGCCCTGTTATTTATCCATCCTAGGTCACTTTGTTTACAGTTGAGAAAAAGCATGTATCTACACACTGCTTCTTTCGCTATTCAAAACTTCTTTCTAGTTCTTATGTTTGCTGGTTATTGTGGTCATGTACACAGCACGAAGGTGAGGGATTGCTTTGCAGTCTGAAGTGCAGTAGCTTGTATACGAACTTGTGAATGTGTAAACAGCACTCAGCGACTCTATTTCTCACGCTCATTCTAACTCCTTCCTTTATTGCCATGCAGCTGTCTGTGAGCGATGCGGAACTGTTGGTGTGAAACATGCCTTTTACTCGAAGACAAAACGTTACTGCAGCGTCCTCTGCTCTCGGGGGCTCGTTCGAGCCGGGGGCGGAAAGGTTAGTCACATCGCCTTTAGTCTCCGTGCCTTCTTTATTGACACTACCACACAGGACTACCACACAGGTACTACCACACAGGAAACAAGAGTTCCGAGCAACGTGCTGCTGTGGCAGACTGCTGCATGCATGCACTTTTGTTCTGCTATCTGTTGGACGCACGAACTGCTAAACACTTATGGTTATCTGGTTGTGACAATCAAGTCTTGGTTAAAAAGGACAGCCCTGTATTGCGTGGAGAAAATGTAAGAAGGTGGCTAGATATTTGGCATACTGATAATAGGATAACCGAGCAAGCAGTCCACAGTTTGAAGATGCACCATGTTTGGTTTTTGCACACTGTGCGTAAACACCGCCATCTGCTGCAAGTTGTCCTCTGTGAAACCGGGTAGTTGTACATTTGTCACATGCCTTGCTCATGTGTATTTGCCAACCAACATTGTGGATGATCTTTGGTCATCGTCGCTCTGCCACAACTCGCACATTGAAAGTAATTTTGAACGGGATAGCACTTGTGTAAATTTACTATTTCACACAAGATGCCTTGCGCATATGATGTTGTTTTATCTTTTTGTTGCTTTAGACATCGTCCTCGCAGAACCTGACCAAGCGTCCTATGCCACAAGCCCAGCGAAATGTTCCACACATTATAAAGCCCAAATATGGTGAGTTGAATATGTAGCTGAATGAATGAATAAACTTTACTAAAAGTCTGGGTGAGGTGGGGGGAAGAGGGGATTAACCCCTGTCTCGTCCACCCTCCTTCGATGATGATGGCGTCACATTTTTTTTTCTTTCTGAGGTCACCTCATGATGTGAACATTACTGGTACAGTGGGCTCTCAGTAAAGGGAAATCTTTTAAATGAAATAGCTGCTTAAACGGAACAGCCACCTCTTCTTATATGATTGGTTTCGGGCTTGTATTCTGCACCCCTGTTCTCAGGAAACAGAACTACTCTTAAATGGAACATATTTTCCTAGCTCCTTCATGTCTACTGTATTTATCTATATTATGGCAATTTTTAAGCGCCTTAATAAATTATCATTAAGCATGAGAAATGATGAGTCAACCATCTGAAACTATCATAATAAACAATTATATCGGGCAAGTTGGTATGGATCCATCTATATCCATCTTATTTTGTATTCAGGTCACGGAGAGATAGGTCAAATAAGGTTCTTCTTTATGTAACAGTTGCATGTGCTTTATTCGCAAAAGAACTACTATGTACATGTTGTCTATAGTTGATATTTTTGTCTTGTCATCACACTTACTATCAGAAGTGGTTGATGTTTTAAAAACAGCTAATGAGAAACAGCTAATATTTGAGGCAAGTTTTGTGAATTCAGGGCCCTATTTATCAGGAGCACAAAGGTGCAATTACGCTTGCTTAGCTTTACAAGTCACCCATTGCTAGATTTGTAGCACACAACTCGGCTAGGGCAATTCGTGGTGTCTGAGAAAAGAAACCTCGAGGTAAACACTGTTGCACAGCTCATGTCAGCACAGAGCATGTTGTAACACAGGCATGTGACGCTTGCTGCCCACCAGAGGTTCTGGACATATCCGCTCAGAACGGTAGCTGGTACTACATAAGGAGGATGCAGGAAGTTGAAAACTCATTCAGCTGAGCTGCTGCGATCTGCAGCGATTCGCATGTTTAAAGTTTTGCAATAACTTACGCTGTTGATACAGAGAGCGTAAATCAGTCTGCAAATGATTTTTAGTACTTTGTTTACTGGCTTAATGTGTTTATAAGAAATTATAAAAGCAGTTTCAGGGTCCCTTTAACATAACAGTTATGCCTTCCACCTTGTGCTTGCAACACATAAATAAGCAAAGAAAAATTTGTTGTACATATCATGACAACCTTGTCTTCTGAATTCCTTTTTGGCTGTGTAGAAATGGTCACTTCATTTGACTGGAAGCCCTACCTAATGAAGGCCGACTTTGTGGCAGCCCCCGTTTCCTGTTTTAAGCATGTGAGTATCCACTTTCCTGAAGTATGGAAATTGAAAGGCATTGTCCGCTGTTCGAAAATTCTTGTCAGTGACTGCGTTACCGCTGTTCAGGATCTACATGTAGCTGTGCAGTGCATGGCATAGTCAGGTAAAAACACCACCTCTGTATGGAAGCTTGCAATGAGGTGTGGCATGTTGCACATGCAGTTTTAATGGACATCATCCGGCCTTTCACAAAGCATAGTGTATTGATGTGATAAAAATGAAGAATTCGCAATATACTGCTATGGTTTGGTGGCCATTGTAGATCGGTGCGATAGGTAGCCAGGCACTAAAAGTGGTGAAGGAATATGTCTAATGAGGACAGGTAGTGACTGCGGAGCTAAACCATGAGACCAAAGTAACTAGAAAAATAAGAATGGAGTGGAGCACTTTCGGCAGGCATTCTCAAATCATGAATGGTAGTTCAACACTATCCCTCAAGAGAAAGCTATATAACACCTGCATCTTACTGGTACTTGCCTGTGGAGCAGAAACTTTTTGAGGCTTGCGAAGAGGGTTCAGCTTAAATTGAGGGCGACACAGCGAGCCATGGAAAGGAAAATAATCGGTGTAACTGTAAGGGACCAGAAGAAAGCAGAGTGGGTCAGAGAACAACCGGGTGTTAAGGACATCTTAGTCATAATCAAGAAGAATGAATCGACATGGGTAGGTCAGGTAGCACATAGGCAAGATAGCCGCTGGTCATTAAGAGTAATGGGCTGGATTCCAAGAGAAGGCAAACGCGCGAGGGGTAGACAAAAAGTTAGGTGGGCAGATGAGCATTGAAGAAGTTTGTGGGTATAACGTGGCTGCAGCAAGCACAGGACCGGGTTCATTGGCGAAACATGGGAGAGGCCTTTGCAGTGCAGTGGGCGCAGTCAGACTGATTATGTATATCAGTGCCGTGCATGTCGAAGTTTCAGTTTATAGCTCTGGCAGCGGCATTTCAGTGGAGGTGAAATGCAGGAATTCTTGTGCACTTGTATCCTGGTGTTTAGTATTTAGGAAGCCTAAGCAACTGAAATTCATTTGGTGTTCTCCTCTAGTACAGTGCCTCTTACAGGCTGTTGTGCATTACTATTCGGATGTGCAACTCAGTAATCGCCAGTGCTCTTTGTTGTAATTGATCTCTCGCACTTTTACGTTTAGGTTGCCTTTGCTGATTGTTGGGACAACGTGACTGTCGGCATGAAAGTGGAGGTTGAGAACAGGGACTGTGAGAGCTTCAAGCACATCTTTGCCAGCTTCTACTGGATCGCCACAGTGGTCAAGATGGCGGGTGAGTTCATAGAGCAAGTCTGGGACCTACCCACTGTGGCGACTCCCTTGCCACTCCACTGCTGAGCTTTGATGTATATATGATAATTAAAATAAGAGTGTCCAGTCAATGAACTTCAAGTGTACTTCCCGGATCACAAGTGGTCAGTGAATCCAGAGACCTGCACAACAGGATTTATGATAGCCCCTGTATTACTCTGAAATGTTGAACCCTACCGTTGAGAGATCGTACACGGAATCACGTGACCTCTCAAGCATGGCTCGAGGTGCGCGAGTTGTGCCTACACTTCGTATTTGCGACATTCATGGGACTAACAAAAATTTTTAAATGGCATTCATGTGACTCTGCCTACTGACGGCTATGCAGTAATGTGGATAGGGCATGTGATAGAAGTGTGGTAGGCCAAAGAGGTACGCCACGCCACAGGTGGCTCGACAAGCACGAAATGAGATGTGACAAGCCACATCGAATTCTGACGTGATGCTTCAGTCTTTAACGCATTTCCACTAGCTTTTGTCTTTTGAGTCGTCTTAGGCGAGTGCATAAGAGACCCCGTAAATTTTTTAGTCATGTGGAGCTTTGTTCACCTTGCATATCTTTTCAGAATTTATCTGGAGATAACGGAATAGATTTAATGATTGTGTGCTCTCTTGCTCACTACACTAGGCTACATGGCCAAACTTCGATATGAGGGTTTTGGAATGGATGACAGCAAGGACTTCTGGGTCAACCTCTGCATCGATGCGGTGTACCCGGTGGGCTGGTGCGCGTCACAAGGGAAGCCTCTCATACCACCAAAGAGTGAGTAATATTGTCACATGGTTGTGACGGTGAAGGACGCAGAAGTCAAACCGGTCAAGGCTGAACTCTATATTGGGAAAACTTTTGCCCGGCGAAGGAAAGAATGCTCACAGTGCAACGATAGCAGCAAGCACTGTCATCAGTCATCGATAATCTGGTCTGCAGATCGAACATGTCACCTGTTTATACATGAGTCACTGTACACTCCAGTAGAATCACTGGTGGTTCCATGTATTCCAGAATGTGCTCCGCTGTTTGCATCGTGCATGCAAGCTGATTAGAACAACCAACAACATTCAAGAATTTTTAGGTACATTCAGTCGCTGCAGCTTGCACTGAGTGATAGATAACAGATGTAACAATTTTAATCGGTGAAATCCTGTCAGAAAGAAAATCAAGTACATGTGTCTGTATGCTCAGAGTGCATGCATGATGTAAACTTGCTGGATGTGATCACACTTACGACACAGCAAGCAGCTCTGTCCAGTACAGCTCACAGAATGTGTTCACTGTTGCTCACAATGAATGCATAAGTCAGAATGCCGTGCAAACTGTAAACAAATCGCAGAAACGTATTTGACACTCTTACATGGGCGTATAAAGCATGTGCTACATTGTCAGATCACTTTTTTTTTTGTATACAGGATTATAATCTTTCTTGCCAAATGCCACTGCTCATGAAACTCAGAATTCCTTGAAGTGTTTCAGTGTACCATTGCATTTTTGCTGGATGTTAAGGAAAAAGTGTAAAACATATGCCTTTCACTTTTGAGTCACCTATATTAATAATATCATGGCAACTAAATGTCACATTCAAGTTTCAGAAGTTTCTTGAACTTACCTGCCCTCGAGTGCAGCCATGCACTAGACAGAAGTTATAGATATTGAGGCCCACTATTGCGACAGCTGATAGCCATTTGTTGGGGGATCCACTTTGGAATTCCATCACCAAATGACATGTACAAGAGCTTGGAAAGTCCACTGTGATGGTGCAGTGGTTACGGTGCTCGACTGCTGGCCTGAAAGACATGGGTTCGATCTTAGCCGTGGGTGGTTGCGTTTCAGTGGAGGCGAAACGCTAGAGGCGCATGTATTGTGTAATGTGAGTGCATGTTAAAGAACCCTAGGTGGTCAAAATAATCCGGAGCCCTCCACTACGGCATGCCTTGTAATCTTATCGTGGCTTTGGCATGCAAGACCCAATAAATTATAAGAGCTTGGAAAGAGCAAAAGTTGTTAAGAGTTTACTGCATTCTGATGTAAGGATCACTTTGGTCAATCAGCTGAGCAGTGTTCTATTTTTTACCAGTACTGATACAAGGTGATGAAGGGAGCACGAAAAAAATATGTATTTCAACTTTGTAATTGTGGTTATCTAAGCTTTTGATGCCACTGTAACATGTTAATGCATGAAGGAACGAAATTTTAAGGGCGCGTTTGTTTGTTTCATACAACCTTAATGAAATGTTGGTTTTCATTATGTAACCTGTTCATGGCGCTTGTACTTTAGTAATAGGAACTGTCTGGTGTTTGGAGGTATGTAGCAGCAAAGCACATTTGTGTGTTTTTCACCTAATTGCAGCAATTGAGCACAAGCATGGTGACTGGAAGCAGTTCCTGGTCAAGCGGCTGACAGGTGCCCGTACCCTCCCTACAAACTTTCATGCCAAGGTATGGAAGCCTGTCATGGTTTACTCGGAGGCTTATTTGCAGTGAATGACAGCTAATGGTTTTGTCTGACACTAACTCCAGGTCATGGGTGATAGTGGTGTACTATTTGCTGGACCCGAGAAAGGAATTCTTGCAAAATTAAATTTTTTTGTCTGTTAAAGAACTGCAAATAGCTGAAAGCCTGAAACTGACCCAGAACTCCTGCAGTGTGTTTTCTATACTGTGTTCGATGCTCGCCATTTCAGTCGTGTGTCGTAGCCCCTCCTGGCATCCCCTGGTTAGTTCTGATCAGATGTTGAAAAGCACCAGGGGCATGAGCTTAGGTGCAGCATTTTTTTTTTCTTTTTGTTTGCTGTGGCACCTTTCAGTAAAAGTACTGGTAATTGTACTTTTATGGGCGTCTGCACACGAGGGCAGCACATTTTTAGCGGCACACTTGAAGGAATGGTTTGCACTTTTCAGGGGGCAGAGTAAGGAGAGGATGGCAGCATTTTCTGTGTGTACATTTTATGGAAAGAAGTATTCTAAGTTTAGTGACTACGAAGATGATTGAAGTGCAGAGGAATAATATATATGTCATCTTCAGCTGACCGGTTCGTTGGCCAATAATTATACCGCTGTATAAGAACCGGGGGAATAGTTGGTGTCCAAATCCATACCTCAGTCCCAGTAATTGCATTCTCTGGGTGACAACGCAGATCTTGAAGACAGTGTTCTGTTGGCTACAGTGAAATCTCGGTATAACGAACTTCAGGGGACCGCGGAAAAATGTTCGTTATTCTGAAAGGTCGTTATAGTGAAAGCCCAAAAATTTACCATAACAATAGAATTTCAGTAACGCAAACGTCCTACCTTTGCAACGGTACGTCCTTGAACTCGTTTCTCACAACAATGCACACGTGAACGTCAGACAAGGCACGTTTATTTGAAATAGTCCGTGATCGTTTTTTTTGACGGATGCAGCACAAACTCTGCGTCACGAATGATTCTAGACCGTCCGCATTTTTATCCGCCGCTTCGGTCGCTGTTCCGCTTTTTTCTATGAATATGCGGAGTTTCCTCAAGTAGTCCAACGCATCTGTGGCCGACACGGACTCGTCGCGATCTTCGGGTGCTACCGTGACATCGTCGTCCATGTCATCGCTGCAATCCTTTAAGGCCCAACTGCATGCACGCGAGTTTTGAGCGACGGCCGACCGGATTTGCTGTCGCGGAGGGCCATTCATCGCCGTCGCTTGTCGCAGGGGTGCAATCGCGAAACGATGCAATTTCCGATCCCACACGGCTGGCTGATCGCGCTGATAACGCGGACGGACCGTCATTCTGACCACTGGCCAAGCGCGAAAAGCACGAAAGGCATTGGAATCTGAAATAGAATCGTTCCGTGATAGCATCCCAGGTTTCTGGAAAGCCAGAAAACATCGCTTGTCGCCCGGAAGTGAGCATGACGATATTGTCACGTGGTCGTGACGTCGACGAAGACAGCAGTCGGCGTTTGCAGAATGAAACTTGTAGTGTGCACGTACTTCACAGGAGTACGGCCACTAGCGTGGGTTCGGACTTAGCGAGCCACAGGGCCGCGTTTGCCGTCGCCTCGCGTGAACTAGCGCGCCGCTGCACACGTACGTTCGAGCGCAAAGGCGCCGAGCGCAACGCGGCAAGTACACAGTACTGCTCTCGAGATCCGCAACAGTTTATTGCCTGCGGCAACACCACAAAACGCCGTACAACGCCCGCTCCCAAAGGCGGCGGGAGAAGCAAACAGGCTTCACCACGCCACGGGCGAAAATACAACACAAATGGTGCCGCTAGCACGTCTCCGCGGGCAACGGGCTCACGGCGACACGCCGCTGAGAGAAAACGGGTCTCTCGCGACTATGCTGCGTACTCTTACGATCTGTGACCACAGGGCCCGATCGCTCGAGTGAGGGCAAACTCCGCTCGCGTTGGCTTCGATAAGTACGGTTTCGGCGTAGTACGACCACGCACGAATGCACCGCACCGCTCTTCAGCCTAGCGTTCGGAAAGAGACAACGTAAGGTAAGCGCTCGCCGCTGGCGCAAGGCACCGTTAGCGAGTTCCGTCCGAGCGAGCCCAAACGAGGAGCCGACGGACGGGAGAGAAAATACGTGCTCACCCCACGAGGTCCAGAGAGGGTCTCTCCATCGCTGCGCGAAACGTCTCGCGGGACACGAAACTCGAGCGCAGCGCCCCCCGTCGAGGTCCGGCGCCGGGAGAGAGGAGGTTAACGTCACTCCCCGCTCGCCCAGCGCCGTAAGACGGCGGAGGAGAGGAACGGCATGATCGGACGTGGGGATGGCAGAAATAGGCGAAAACCAGCGCAATGGCGACGGGCAAGCCTCAATCCCCACAAACTGTTTATTTGGGCCGAACTTGTGGCCGGGAAAATGAGAACTAGAACTACAGCAATACACGCTGTACAATGATAGCGGCGAACAGGGCGTCGTCCGTCGATCAACTGACAAGCGGTCACGCGCGTCGGCTTTTATACAGGCGCTATCGAACTTTCCAGCAATATCGCTGGTGGCGGCGTTATCTCTAGACAAAGCTGGAACATTCGCGTGCGGGGCGCAATCTTAACAAACCGATCTACTACAATCGCGACGCTTCTAGAACACCACTTCGCGGACAGCATCGAGCGTTGATAACCGTCCCTGCCGGTCAAACCCGAATACATCAAAACAAGACAAGAAGTGGGCGTGGCATTGCCCCCCTCTGAAAAGCATCGTCCCGATGCTTGTGAAAGAACATAGAAGAGAGAAAAAACAAGTGCATACACAAATAAATTACAATAACAAAGGAAAAAAATAGAGTCCTCAGGCTCGCTAACGCGCAAAAAACGGCTTAAGGCGCACGACATGGACGACTTCAGGTCGCGCACGGCGCCGCTGAGAGTTCGTAATGCCGTCAGGGACAACCTCATAGTCGAGTGCGCCGAGGCGTCGAAGTACCCTGTACGGTCCGAAGTATCGTCGAAGAAGCTTCTCACTAAGTCCTCGTCGGCGTATTGGCGTCCATACCCATACACGGTCACCGGGTTGGTATTCCATGTGGCGTCGGCGAAGGTTGTAGCGGCGGCTGTCAGTCGTCTGCTGGTTCTTGATCCGTAAGCGGGCGAGCTGTCGTGCTTCTTCGGCGCGCTGTAGGTAGGTGGTCACGTCGATGTTTTCCTCGTCGGTCACGTTTGGTAGCATGGCGTCGAGCGTCGTTGCCGGGCTCCGTCCGTAGACCAACTTGTATGGCGTCATCTGCGTCGTTTCCTGTAAGGCCGTGTTGTACGCGAAGGTCACGTACGGAAGGATGGCGTCCCACGTCTTGTGTTCGACGTCGACGTACATGGCCAGCATGTCGGCGATGGTCTTATTTAGACGCTCGGTGAGGCCGTTGGTCTGTGGGTGGTACGCGGTGGTGCGGCGGTGGCTTGTGTGGCTGTATTCCAAGATCGCCTGAGTCAGGTCAGCCGTGAACGCCGTACCTCTGTCGGTGATGAGAACCTCTGGGGCGCCGTGTCGAAGGACGATGTTCTCAACGAAGAACTTGGCTACCTCAGCGGCACTGCCTTTGGGCAGGGCTTTTGTTTCGGCGTAGCGGGTGAGGTAGTCGGTAGCCACGACGATCCATTTATTTCCGCAAGTCGACGTTGGGAACGGCCCCAGGAGGTCCATCCCGATCTGCTGGAATGGTCGCCGAGGAGGCTTGATCGGCTGAAGGAAGCCTGCTGGTCTTGTGGGTGGTGTCTTCCGTCGCTGACAGTCTCGGCACGTCCTTACGTAGCGAGTGACGTCAGCGGTAAGGCGCGGCCAGTAGTACTTTTCTTGTACTCGTGCGAGCGTTCGGGAAAGTCCGAGGTGTCCAGCCGTTGGGTCGTCGTGCAGGGCATGCAAAATTTCTGGTCGCAGTCCCGAAGGTACAACGATAAGGTAGCTGGCTCGGGCCGGAGTGAAGTTCTTCTTTACGAGGACTTTGTTTTTCATGGAAAATGATGCCAATCCTCGCCTGAATACTTTTGGGACAACGATGGTCCTGCCCTCCAGGTATTCCACTAGACCCTTCAGTTCCGGGTCGGCTCGCTGTCGTTCGGCGAAGTCTTCGGTACTTATGGCTCCCAAGAAGCTGTCATCATCCTGGTCGTCGGGCGTTGGTGGGTCGACGGGGGCACGAGACAAGCAGTCGGCGTCGGAGTGTTTCCTTCCGGACTTGTACACGACAGTAACGTCAAATTCTTGAAGTCTTAGGCTCCACCGTGCGAGGCGACCTGAAGGGTCCTTCAAGTTAGCTAGCCAACACAAGGCGTGATGGTCGCTCACAACTTTGAAGGGCCTGCCGTAGAGGTAGGGGCGAAACTTTGACGTAGCCCAGATGATGGCGAGGCACTCCTTTTCTGTTGTGGAATAGTTCACCTCTGCTTTAGACAGCGACCGGCTAGCATAACTGATAACCCTTTCCAGTCCGCCCGTCCGCTGCACAAGGACGGCGCCGAGTCCTATGCTGCTTGCATCGGTGTGAATCTCCGTATCGGCGTATTCGTCGAAATGCGCAAGTATCGGAGGTGTCTGCAGGCGTCGTTTCAGTTCATGAAATGCGTCGACTTGCGCTGTTTGCCACCTGAATTCGACGTCGGTCTTCGTGAGCTGCGTTAGTGGCTCGGCGATACGTGAAAAGTCTTTGACAAAGCGTCTGTAATAGGCGCACAAGCCGAGAAATCGGCGCACGGCCTTCTTGTCGGTGGGTGGTGGGAAAGTGGCGATGGCAGCTGTTTTCTGCGGGTCTGGGAGCACTCCGGTCTTGCTGATCACGTGACCCAAAAACAAGAGCTCCTCGTACGCGAAGCGGCACTTTTCTGGCTTCAGGGTGAGCCCGGAGTTCTTGATTGCTTGAAGTACGGATTGAAGTCGCTGGAGGTGTTCGTCGAAGTTCGAGGAATACACAACGACGTCGTCCAAGTAAACAAGGCAAGTCTGCCACTTCAAGCCAGCTAATACAGTATCCATGACTCGTTGGAAAGTCGCAGGTGCCGAGCAAAGACCGAAAGGCATGACCTTGAACTCGAACAGGCCGTCCGGTGTTATAAAGGCGGTCTTTTCTCGGTCTCTCTCGTCGACTTCAATTTGCCAGTAGCCGGTCTTGAGGTCCATCGACGAAAAGTAATTCGCGTTGTGGAGTCGATCCAGGGTGTCGTCTATCCGTGGGAGAGGGTACACGTCCTTCTTTGTGATTTTGTTCAGGCGACGATAATCGACGCAGAAACGTAGGGTCCCATCCTTCTTCTTCACTAACACCACGGGAGACGCCCACGGGCTGTTGGACGGCTGGATGATGTCGTCGTGTAGCATTTCATCGACTTGTTTCTTAACGGCCTCCCGTTCCCGCGTCGAAACCCGGTAGGGACTCTGACGGAGTGGTCGAGCATTTTCTTCTGTTATGATGCGGTGCTTAGCAAGGGGCGTTTGTCGGACCCGCGATGACGACGAGAAACAGTCCCTGTATTCCTGCAGAAGGCGTCGAAGCTGTTGCTGTTGGCGAGCGGGAAGACTTGGGTTTACGTCGAAGGGTGTCGTCGTTCACCCTGCTACGTAAACGTTACGTCGTCGTTCACCCTGCTGTGGACGCGGCGCGTCGATGGCGAACCCACGCAGTCCCATCCGTCGATACTGGCAGCGGCGGTAGGTGTGGCCAGCTTCTCCGCAGTGGTAGCAGAGTGGACGATGGTCGGGGGCGCGCCAAACATCGGTCTTCCTCGGCGTGTATCGCTGGCCGGTTGGCGGGCGGTATGGCGTCGGTGGTGGCGGCGGTGGTGCCTGGCGGCGGAACTGCTGGGGCGGCGCGGCGTCATGACGCGGGCGAGGAGGGGGGGCGTTGCGTCGGGCTGCAGCAGCATAACTCATTGCTTGAAGCTGCGGCGGTGCCGGCTGAGGAACACCCAGTGACTCTTTGATTTCCTCGCGGACAATGTCTGCGATGGAATCCACTTGAGGCTGGGCGAAGGTAACAGCTTGCGCAACTCCTCCCGCACGATCGCTCGGATGGTTTCGCGCAAGTCGTCGGTGGCTAGTGAGTGCACTTCGGAATAGGTTGCAGACAGCGGAGAGCGGTTGTACTGTTTCGTCCGCATGTCCAATGTCTTTTCAATAGTCGTAGCCTCGGTGAGGAATTCGGCGACCGTCGTGGGCGGGTTGCGGACAAGTCCCGCGAAAAGTTCTTGTTTGACACCCCGCATGAGCAGGCGAACTTTTTTGTCTTCCGCCATCGCAGCGTCGGCCTGACGGAAAAGTCGAGTCATCTCTTCCGTGAAGATGGTGACGTTTTCGTTTGGCAGCTGCACCCGGGTCTCCAGCAAAGCAGCGGCCTTTTCCTTGCGGACGATGCTCGCGAAGGTATTGAGGAACGTCGTCCGAAAGAGGTCCCAGGATTGAAGGCTCGATTCATGGTTCTCGAACCACGTCTTCGCGGCGTCTTCTAAGTAGAAGTAGACGTGGCGCAGCTTCTCTTCAGTGTCCCAGTGGTTGAAGGCGGCGACTCGCTCGTACGTCTCCAGCCAGCTCTCCGGGTCTTCAAAAGACGATCCACGGAAAGTTGGTGGCTCCCTTGGCTGTTGCATTACTACCGTTGTAGGTGGCAGTTGGTCTGTCATTGTCTCGGCGGTAGATGTGACGGTCTTCGGCTGCCTGGCGTTTTCGGGAAGGAGCCCGTACTCTGGTTGTAGTCCCTTCTGCCGGCGGCTGGTTCGAGGATCCGGGTTGACCTTAGAGTCGTCTTCTTCGCGGCTTGGGCTTGGGTCAGCGCTCCGCGGTGGCGTCCGGATCATGAAGCAGCACCTCCACCAGATGTCACGTGGTCGTGACGTCGACGAAGACAGCAGTCGGCGTTTGCAGAATGAAACTGTTTATTTGGGCCGAACTTGTGGCCGGGAAAATGAGAACTAGAACTACAGCAATACACGCTGTACAATGATAGCGGCGAACAGGGCGTCGTCCGTCGATCAACTGACAAGCGGTCACGCGCGTCGGCTTTTATACAGGCGCTATCGAACTTTCCAGCAATATCGCTGGTGGCGGCGTTATCTCTAGACAAAGCTGGAACATTCGCGTGCGGGGCGCAATCTTAACAAACCGATCTACTACAATCGCGACGCTTCTAGAACACCACTTCGCGGACAGCGTCGAGCGTTGATAACCGTCCCTGCCGGTCAAACCCGAATACATCAAAACAAGACAAGAAGTGGGCGTGGCATTATCCAACAACATGGCAGCATCTCTGACCCTTGCTTTGGTTGCAATTTGCTCGTGATGCTTCCAATCGGCGCGTACTTCAAGGAGTGCAAGTTATAGACTACCTTATTTACAGCCCCATCTCACGCGGAGAGCGAGGCAGCGGCCGTATTTTGTCGTTATTTATGATCGACGGTTCGTTTTGATGTTTCGGTGGTAGCTTGCTGCATTGGTGGTAGCTTGCTGCAATGTCAACATCGTCGTCGTGTGAGGTAGCCCTTCTCCCTGCGAAGCAACGATGTGAGGCGCTGCGGCTTTTCTTAAACGTTCTATGACAGCAAGAGGAAACGTTGCCGAGATGCGCCTCGTGGACTAACCCCAACATAACGCAGTTTGCAAAGTGAGACGTAGCGTAGGCAGCGTACGCTTCCGGGCGCCCCATGGGATCACAGCAGATACTACTGCCGCGGTTAAACATAAGATTGCGAAAAAAGGACGTCCCGAAACGCTTTTATGGCATCTTTATCTCAAACAAGACAATAATAAATTTGGCATGTTGTCATTCATCTACTCTGTAATTCTTTTTCGTAATTTGCCTGCGTGCGCGCAATAGTTTTCAATCGAGCAGCGCGACGGAGCCCGTTTGTCGCAGTCGCCTTCGCTCGAAAGTCTTGTGCTATGCATGCGGTTGGGCCTTTACAAAACCTGATGCGTTGTCGCCTCTGCAACGAAGGGGGAAAAAAAAAGTTCTCCGCCCGCGTCTTTCTCCTCCCGTGCCATCTCAGGTTTTAGCGGGAGGGCGTCCGCTCTTCGCGCTGCGTCGTCTGCTACCTTACAGCTCCGACTGCCATGACCGATACGCTGAAATCTAAGAATCCTCGCATTTCGGGATATAAGTTCGTAGTACTGAGGTGTTGTTAAGATTACACGGGAATTAAATAACGATCGTTATTCTGAAATGTTCGTTATTCTGAAGTTCGTAGTAGCGAAATATTTTTACATTGAAACTATAAGCAGTCGGCACGGGATTTCTTAAAAGTTCGTTAATTTGAAATGTTCGTTAATGTGGTGTTCGTTGTAACGAGATTTGACTGTACGTGCACTGGGTGTGACTGCTCATGGTGTCTCTCGTGCTCAAGGAACAAAGGACTTAGTACACCATACTGCAAACCAACAAAAGGCCATTTATTTGTGCCCTTTACTTAGTAAGTCTGCTAGCTGATCTATGTAACACGCCGTGGAATCAATAATGAAAAAATACGTAAACAGAAGGTAGGATCGGATTTTTTCATCGCAAGCGTCCATCTTCCTCTTCCTGCCATTTTCATGGAATCAACAATGTTAAATATGTGTCCATGTGCTTAGAGTTGTCTATGAATTTGCTCTCGTGCTGCGATTTACCATCTTCATGGTTAGCTCAGTAGACCCTTTTCATAATCCGCAAGTGCGCTTCTCTGCGCTGCATATTTGAACAACTAATGGCGGCATCTCTCTTCCTTAGAGTGCAGACGAGGTCCTAGTTGCACGTGCTGAGGCTTGTCTATTATGCGTATTTGTCAAGAGAGCCGAGTCTACATTTTCCACGTCATAGCGTAAGCAAAATGCGCTTGAACACGCTGTTTGCAGTAAGTGACCAGCCGCCATTAGTTGGGCTAACTGCATGGCAGGAAAGCTAGCTTTACAATTATGAAAAGGGTCTATTGGTAGAGTGACCGCCCCGAAAGGCGTTGGTCCTGGGTTTGATCCCTGGACCAGGACGAATCTTTTGGTAACTAAGGAGCTTTCTTTTTGAGAAATATGTGTGGATTTCTTTGTGGCTTCGTGCTCCAAACAGGTGGTTGTCCATTTCTTTTTCATATCATTATTATTGCATCAAATTTTATGTCATTGCTTTAATGAGGGAAAAGGGCAAGAACAAAAGCTGTGGTTTGTTCAGGTGCGCGAGTGCATACGTGGCCAGTTCCCCATCGGGCTGCGGCTGGAAGTGGTGGACAAGAAGCGCATCTCCTCGGTCAGGGTGGCCCGCGTGACGCACTGCGTGGGAGGACGCATCCACATTGCGTACGAGGGTCTCGAGGACGACGGCTTCTGGTGCCACGAGCGCTCGCCACTCATCCACCCCATCGGCTGGGCACAGGTCATTGGCCATGACCTGAGGGCATCCCCCGGTCAGTGCACAAACTTCGTGCGGATAAACTAACACATTGCAAAGCTTCTATAAGGGCCTCTTTGAGGTGAAAAAATTGTAAAGTTGCAAATGCTCCTTGTGCATGTTTTGGAATGGCAATAATGTTGGTGTGAATAGTATTCAAAATTTCAAGGAGTATGCACGATTCAGTTCTTAGCTCTTGTCCTCGTCACGTTGGTCCCCGTTGTCTGCTTTCCCGCTATTCGTGAAGTATCATTCAATATCATTATTATTCCAAACTCCCAAAACCGTTCACAAGCCTAATGCAGATTTTTTAAGAAATGTATTGTGAAATAAGTGTGAACGTTCATTTTGTTCTTTTCATACAGTTAGTCAGTCAGAGCTTGCTAGGGACATCTCAAGTGTTTTACAGCTCATAAGGTTCGATGACTAAAGATTGAAACCTTGCCAGGCTCTATGGCCACTGTCGTTGAATTAACCCTCTATTGCATGAATTACGAAAGTCATTTGAAAAATTATTTTCTCGACTTTTATCATGAGATAGACGAAGAAGAACATATGCAAAAATTTTCAGATTTATAGTGACTGTATTAACAAAGCTACAGGTTTGTGCCAAATATCGCACACCATGCAGATGGGAGAGCGATATTGCTGCCATGGCTGAAAAACAAGATATCACTGATTGAGGATTTTTGCTGCGAAAGCTGTTATGAGATCATTTCAGCGGCCGTTTTGGTGCCGTAGTTGTCCGCCGCCGCCGGTGTCCGTAACCACTATCGCTCAAAATAACAAAAAAAAAAAAACAACATAAGATGTACTTTTGGGCTAGTTGGTTCATAATCGCAGCAGAACAGCGCCTTGTGTTACGTGTCCTCCTTGTCTGGTCTGTTGTTTTCGCCAGCGCTGTTCTACACTCAAACCTCGTTATAACGAACACGGATATAACGAATTATCGGTTATAACGAAGTAAATGAAGAATAGTCTTCTCATAGCTACAGTGTTACAAGTAAACGTTTATAACAAATTTTTGGATATAACGAAGTTATTTTCATGGCACATGCGACTTTGTTATAATGAGGTTTGAGTGTACTACGAAATAAGAAAAAATTTCCAGAATGGAACGAGGTTTTAACCTGGGCCCTCTGCGTGGGAGCCCAGTATTCTACCTCAGCCATGCCGGTGCTTGAAATTGCTTTGCAAAAAGACCGTATACAGGCTTCATGTCGGGAAGGGCCCACATTAACATATGTAGCGTGGTAGAAGAGTAAAATAACAACCAAGCTTAACACAACGCGAATTCTGTAACCACACGTCACACAATGCGAATTCTGCAACGAGTGGGTTGTTGAATGCTTCCAACCCATTACAAAGGGCTCCGCCATAATTCTTCATTGTCATCAGCCACAGCATCAACAAAGAGCACATAATGCCTTACAGGTGTTTAGCTGGTACCACGGTCCTCTGCAGAATGACGAAAAATTGCATAGTGGCTGCTTCCCTACTTCACAAAAATTATGATGATTTGTAGCATAGTGTGCTCCTCGCAAGTGCGCTTCTATTGGTTGCCAAGGAAGCCAATAAGGCTCCCGTGATCCATTTCCTCGGGGTCTCAATAAAGTTAATTCCCTCTCTCTCTCCCTCACGTTAATGTATGTTATAAAGCATGGTGAGAGAGTTAAATAACGACCGGGCGTCACACAATGCAAATTACGTAACCAGTGGGTCCTTTAAAGCTTCCAACCCATTACGAAAGGCTCAGCTGTAATTCTTCATCGTCATCAGCCGTCGCATCACCAAAGCGCACACAATGCCTTACTGATGGTAACATCACTTCTCCGCAGAATGACGAATAATGGCGTAGTGGGTACGTTGCTAGTGTACTTGTGTTAGTTGCCACAAGATAGTTTATAGTGGGCTCTAGAAATGCCGTTCTACCAGCTTTCGCTGTGACTGTGCTGCACTTTCCGCGCAGGCCTGGCGTTTTTTTAAGGTGATGCGTGGAATGAAGCAAAGCATTTGCTTCCTGTGTTGAGGTATAATTGAACATTTCACTTAGTGCATCCGACCGCCGATATCTCTGTACAAGATGGCCGCTTACACGTTTGTCTGTTCGCATGTTGCCGCCTTGCTATGCTTTCCTGCTCGAATTACCAACCACTGACTTGCGGTTGGAAGCGTCAGTTGCCGAGGAAATCCAAAAAGCTAAATATCGGCTTGAACTGAAATATCGACTTGACTCACAAAATTTTTTCATGTACCCACGCCAATATTCTAACAAAAAAATTGCCAGGTACTGTTGTGGGCACCTCAGACATTCGTGAAGGAGCTCAAACCTACCACCAATACCTAAATCCTGCACAACAGAGCTGTGCTGCATGATCTCAGAGGCTGTGCTTTATTTATATTGGTATGGTGCAGCGCAACATAGACGGCAGCATATTGCGCATTTTGTCACTAATATACATACTGTGCCAAATATGGCACATACCGATTTCCGGCTGTATACCGTAGTGGCAAAAGGAATCGAGAAAAGTAATAAAGAGCATGAATTTTTAAGGTCACGAGATATCCCAGAATAATATTTTCATGCTTCTGCAGCAAAAAAAAGGGTGCAATAAAAAAATCGCAATTGCTGTTGTTCATATGCCGAACTTGCTCATGCACTGCGAAATCTATTTCCCGTCTGTTTTTCTTACTGCTCCATGGATGGCAGCACTTTTTTTATGTTAGGTGCACATAACTATGGGAATTACTCTGGCAGTGTCACATTCTCAACTAGGCCTCTTGCGCCCTCAATAAAAAATGTTAATCGGTATGTGCCAAATATGGCACGCTATGCAATAGAGAGTAAACCAGAGAGGTTACATAGACTGCACATGTGTCAGAAAAAAAAGATTATACATTGTGTTTGTAGCATAGTTGCGAATGCAGGGGTTGGCCGCGACATATTAAGAGGGAGGTTTTTAACAAAACAATATTATTGTGCCTTTGCAAATGAGGTTGTTGTACGATAGATTTCAAGTGATGAAAATTCAGGTTGTACAGGCAGCTTTGCTCCCAATTAGGTGGACTTATTGTTGTGTGTAGCACAGTATTTGTTTGGCCTCTTTGAGAAGTAAACAGCGGACAGAGAAAATGGAAATTCAATGCTACAGTGAGCACCATGTTTTTCAAATCGACAATGAATGCATGCTCAGAAATGTTTGATGGCTGTACTGAGAAACCTTTACTAATATTGGGACCTGCAATTTATGTGTCTCGCATATTTACACCTGATGTGCATATCTACAGAGTATGCGAAGTCGTCACTCGAAAAGGCACTGTTGAGGAAATGCGAGACTGACGAAGCATCGTGGGACATGTTTCCTCCCGTGAGTACCTTGTTTTACAGCACAGTACCAGATATAAAAATGCAAAATAATTTGCTACTTGTGTAGCAGGCCTCCTATTTTTGGCAGGCTCTCTTCTTTTTGCGTCAAAATGTACCACTTGTCATGCCGAAGGGCCCACATCTGCACATTCTTCAGTTCAGTACAGCGAGATAATTCTTGCGAGAAATGCACTTTTTTCCTTCTCGGCAGGTGCACACACCACAATGCGAGCTGAAGTTCAAAGAAGGCATGAAGCTGGAGGCCATTGACCCCCTCAACCTGTCGACCATCTGTGTCGCGACAGTGACCAAAGTCCTGCGCAACAACTATCTCATGATCGGCATTGACGGCATGATGGCTGCCAATGGCTCCGACTGGTTCTGCTACCATGCCTCATCACCCTGCATTTTTCCTGTGGGTTTCTGCGAACTCAATGGCATTGAGCTGACTCCTCCCAGAGGTGGGTGCTGGCACATTAGTTATAGCCATATTAACTGCTGCATAATCTCCGTGGTGCTGTAGACCCGCTGTGGTTGCTTAGTGGCTGTGGAGGCTCGCTGCTGAGTTTGAGGGTATGGGTCATGGCAGCCTCATTTATTTGCCAGCGAAAATAAAAAAATGCTTGTGTGCTTATATTAAGTTCAATTTGGAGTTCTTTACCATGGTGTGCCTGATAAATAGATTGTATTTCGACACGTAAAGCCCGCTACTTTATTTCCTTTTTTCTTTTTAATGGTGCAGAGGTGATCACGAGAACAGATCTAAGCATGCTCGTTACTTAGTACTATCACGCAAGTCTAAAGCGTGTTTGGTATTAGAATTTTTTAATGTTCTCACCATGTACTGCCTGCTAAATTGGCTAACTTTTAATGAGCTTCAAGTGTCTTTTTTCGGTATGTTCTGTCTTCAAATTAAGAAACGGGCAGGTAGAGGCTTACAGGAAAAGTTTAACCTGCTTAGCTGCTGTGATTTACCTAAATCATTGTAACATTTGACAAAAGCAGTTGCCTATTTCGCGCGTGTGCACTTGAACATACTACTTGAATGCACACGTACACACTAAGTGCTTTCGATGGATCTATGCCTTATGTTTTCTTATGCGGACTTCTAGGAAAGTGACAAAACTTCTCTTGAGCTTTAGACAGAAGTGCCTGCAACATTCGAGCTTCGCAAGGGGCTTGACAATTAGTATACTTGCTGCCTTCAAAACATTTCATTATTTCATAACTATCTGCCTGTCTGCTTTCCTCAACTACTAGGTCACAAAGGGGATTTCCGTTGGTTCGATTACCTCCGGCAAACCAAGTCTGTTGCAGCACCTGTGGCACTTTTTAAAAAGGTAAGATATGTTCAGTGGACCATTTGAGTGTGCATGAATTATCTAGGGAGCGGTGCACCGGCTGTATAATGTATCTGCGGAAGTTTGCATTAGATATTTGTGAGATCACCCAGATGCTGCAAACTGTTTGCGTGAGCCACCATCAAACTATCATGTTCTTGTTATGTGCATGTCCTGAGCAGGAAGTCACCTGGGGCATGTCAGCGCGATTTGGATAACATTTTTAAATTTTAGCAAGTCGGCATAAAGTATTTAAAAGCATTCTCAATACCTTTGAAACTTCGAAAAACAGCATCAAAGTGTCTTCTTGATAATGGAGGTCAGTTAAAATGGAGAACTTCGTAGGCTGCAGCACACAAAGTAAACTGGCGGCAGTGTGTGCTTAGACCATGCTGAGGTGTCCCGCAACTTTGGATTGCCTTGACATTGGGAGTTATGACGGCAGTGGCCGGTTGTGAAGGCTCGGGCCCATTCAGGTGATAGGTGGATCAGCAGCAGTGATCCGTATCAAAGACAAGAAAGGTAGAATTAGTGACTGTGAGAATGGCTGCAAACCAGCTAACCATGGCTTGTACCCAATAGTTCTCAAAGCTGCTTGTTTACCCTTGATTGCTTATTTATTATTAACTAGAGCTGTGCAAATAGCAAAATTTTGGGTGCGAAGCGAATTCGAATATTGAAGTGTGAGTGCGAATCGAATCGAATATTTTTAGAATATTTCTCGAATATTTCTAGAATATTTTTCTAATACTTCGAAGCGAAATTGCAGAAAAAAAAGAGAGAATTCCTAAGCATATTCTTATGAGATAGTAACATGAAAGTGTTTCTTTTCGCTAGGTTGATGAAGCACTGGCGGGGTGCTGTTTTATAGTTGTCTTATCAAGATGAGGCAAGGTAGAGGCCGAATTCTATTTATGTACATGATTTGGTGCAACCAAAGTGTTGCCGACAACACTTTACACGTGATAGGCAAAGATGCCATTTCCTCAGCCTCTCCTCCTCTTTCAACTTCTGTGGAAGCCCAACTGATGTGGCGGACAAGGGTGTGCTCCCTTCAACTCTGGAGTTCCAAATCTGCCCCGTAGACGTCGATATATAAGAACATCTGAAATTTTTGATGCTAAAAAGCTTCGGCTTCCGATTTTTCGGACTTCCTGCCCAAATTTCAGGTCCAAAACAGTATTAATTGACCCCCCACCTCTGCCACACCTTTCATCTCCATTTTGGAACCGGTGTTTTCTTGAGTTAATAGACAGTTATAGTTTAGCGGGCTTAACAGAATAGCGGGCTTACCGGAATAGCAGGACCGAAATGCGCATGCGCAGTACCGTACGTGACCCGTAGCGTTTACCGTACGCACACTATTTTTCAGATTTAGCATTAGCGTGTTTGCGTGGTTAACATAGTGTACGTAAAACATGGCGGCGGTTTTCGACGCCCGCTTCGAACTGAATTTAGCGTTGATGTGGACGGATCCACTTCTTTCGTAGCAAACGACTGTGCGAAATGGCTTCGCTTGCCTTCAGGTAGCTTCGACGACACGGTATTACGGATAACTTAGCGTAGTTTTTGAGATTGCTTCCCATTTCGAAAGTCCCTAGGCCCATCTAGAAGATCGGTGTAAACAAGTCTGCAACAAGAAAATTTTCGCTTTTGGTGCTTAGCTCATATTTATTTACTTTTATTTTCACTAAAAGAAGCAGTGATATTGCTGCATCGGGGATACAGGCAAGCATTCTCGGTTTCGTTCTTTTCACTTTTTTTAACGCATTCACCCTTCGCTAGGTGGCGCCGCCATCCTGGCTTGGGCACGTAAACGCTATCCCGCTAAACTAAAACACGCCTTCCGCAACCAACGTTTGCGGCACGGTAACGCTATTCCCTTAACCCCCGCTATCACGCTAACGCTAAACTATAACTGTCTAATACATTTGCGACCGTAGGACTTGAAAGGCAGCTTCGCCGCAATACCGGGGTGTGATGAGGTAAAGCATGTTGAAAATCTAGGGACCGCTTCCAATTTGATGTTGACTGTCTCTTAGCAAAGTTCGACTGTAACGGCGCTTGAAAGGCAGCTTTGCCGCAATGCCAGGGTGTGATGAGGTGAAGCATATTGAAAATCTAGGGACCACTTTCAATCAAACGTTAACTGTGTCTTGGCAAAGTTCGACCGTAACGGAGCTTGAAAGGCAGCTTTGCCGCAATGCCAGGGTGTGATGAGGTGAAGCATATTGAAAAATCTAGGGACCACTTTCAATCAAACGTTAACTGTCTTGGCAAAGTTCGACCGTAACGGAGCTTGAAAGGCAGCTTTGCCGCAATACCGGGATGTAATAATGTGAAGCATATTGAAAATCTAGGGACCACTTCCAATCGGACGTTGACTGTGTCTTGGCAAAGTTCGACCGTAAAGGAACTTGCAAGGCAGCTTTGCCGCAATACGAGAGTGTAATGAGGTGAAGCATATTGAAAAATCTGAAGGGGTCACTTTCAATCGGATTGTTGACTGTATTTGTTTTTGGGAAGTTCGAATAGTAAAATTTCAGTGTGAATCGAATCAAATAGATAGCAAACACTATTCAAAAGATATTCTAAATATTTGCACACCCCTATCATTAACCTATTCAGGGTCAATGACGTGTATGTATGTCCTCCACGAAACACCTTCCAAATGGTCAATGACGTACATGTACGTCATCACTTGCATGTTTAAAAAGCGCACCTTTTTTGATCATTCCTCTTGCTTGGCATGTGCTGCCACATTACAGGAATACATGGAATTTTTTCCTAGCGCTAATGTCTCTCTGTTTTCTTTTTTTTCATGATTTACTACAGCAGTGTGCTGGCTATCACACGCGTATCCGGTCACGCGCAGGCGTGTGGGGGCTAGTTTTGGTTTCGTCCTTCAGGCGGTTTCCACTTATCGCGCCCGCGAAACTGATGGCTGTCTGGTTTAGAATCTCTCAAAGGGTGACCGTTTGTTACTCTCTCGTTTATTGTTCCCCGGGGCGCAATTTCTCCTGTTTTCAGTGCAGGTGCCGACTTACACAAACGATTCTGCTGTGTTTGCGTTTCCTGTTTTTGGGACTCACACAAGCTGCCTCCGTCTTGCTGGTGATAAGACAAAGGATTAATATAGGTTTCTCACTTGTTCTTGCTTTCCGGATGCACGCACAATCATACAGTTTCTTCAGTGCGCTCGCCTGCACAGTTCGCTTGCGCTATGGAAGTGTGCGCTGGTTGTTCTGCTGCAAGTGAATTGAGCGGCGATTCCTGCGAATTGCCGCTCGACTGCGGAATCAGAATTTGATCCATTGGATGTCAGCCCGTCATACGAGGGGTTTACGAGTTGAGACTTTGAAGTTGATGAACGAGCGACATCACAAAAGCATGCGTGGCGAGACGATGCTGACTGGATCAAAGATGACTTTTCTCCCTCTGTGTTTCCATTTGACGCCACTTCGTGCACTTATGTTTGTACATCTGTGAACTATGCTTATTGCAACGCATCATTTTTTAATAGTCGTATAAGCTTTTTTAGAATTTTTCTTGCTGTTACTCGTGAATAAACCATGTGTATGTAACAACACAAACAATGCTTTTGTCGTGAATAAACCATGTGTATGTAACAACACAAACAATGTTTTTGTCACTTTATGATCACCCTATAAGAAATGCACAATCTTTTCTCACATAGATTCGTCTGAAGAAATTAAATCAGCAGTAAAAGAAATCGACCCTGGGGTGTTGCATTTGGCGAGAAAATTCAAACCTCAAAGGGTTAAGTATATGTGTTTGTGCGATTCTCGCTCGCTTCTCTGTATGGATGCTCAACTCTTGCACATAACTTGATGTTTTCCTTGCATAGCTCATGGCTCCTGACAATCTGCTTTCTCGAAAAATGCACTTTCAGTGGAGGAAATTGTCGCACGGTAGTACGAGAGATGTCATGAGTGTTTCAGTACTACGCAACCTCATGGCATGGATATTCAGGTGTATGAGGAACTAGCTTTCTCCTTTTTGACTTACAGACAACATTGCATGGGGCCCAACATTCTACTGAAAAAGCGGAGGCTTCCTTGTAGGTTCAAGGTCTTTCAGAAATGGAGACAGCATTTCCACGCATATTTATTTGAACACAAATGCAAACTGCCCAAGCAACATGGCGCTCATGCTCCTCCCATCTTCCTTCCTCGCTTCCACACGTGCAGACTCGTAACCACCCACCGTGGTGGTTTACTGGTTGTGGCGCTCGTCTGCCGCCCCAAAGGTCACGAGATGGAATCCCAGCCGTTGCAGCCACATTTCATTGGAGGCGAAATGATTTAGGTGCATGTTAAAGAACCACAGGTGGTAGCCCTCCACTTTCCGTAGCCCTCCACTACAGCATCCCTCATAATTGTATCGTGGCCTTGGGGTGTAAAACCCCAAGGTTTGTTATTATAGCTTGTGATGCCACTGGATTTGGATTGAATGCATCAGCAACTGTTTTGTATAGAACGACTCTTTTTATTCTTTGTGGGGCAGGACATACCCAAGCATGGCTTCCAGGAGGGCATGCACGCCGAGGCGGTGGACCTGATGGAGCCGCGCCTCATCTGCGTTGGCCGCGTGACGAAGGTGGTGGGCCGGCTGCTGCGGGTGCACTTTGATGGCTGGGAGGACAGCTACGACCAGTGGTGTGACTGCGAGAGCCCCGACCTTTTCCCTGTTGGTTGGTGTCAAATGGTCCAGTATCCCCTGGAACCACCAAGGCAGACAGGTACTGTGCCTGGCACTGTCTCGTCAGTGAATTGTCCGACCTGCTTTGGGCTATGCGCTTTCTCTGACTGTCAGCATAAACAAACGAGGCTAGCACATACGTTAGAAAATGTGCAGCCGCACCATTGACAGATTGGTAGCAGCTACGACCTACTCAATAACTTTTGGCCTGCTGCATTGCTTTGATGGTGTTTGCCTTCTGCAGCTAAGCACGAAGCTACAGGTTCACTTCGTGGCCGCGGTAGGTGAATTTAGGTGCGAGCAAAACACAAGAATGCTCGTGTGGTTAAATTTAAGTGAACGAACTACTATACTGACTCCCAGGAAGCCAAAGCTAGCCTGTAGCTCACTGCTACCTGTGTTTCTCATGACCAACTACGCAGTTTTGGGATGTCAATTCTGCAATTAAACTTTAACATAATCATTAGTAGCTGAAGTCATCATAGCCTGTCATCTATTCATAGAGCAAACTGTAGGCAAGCTAATTGATGTATGCCGAAATTGGAAAATCTCAGTGGTTGGGAATAAAAAAGGAATTTTTTTTTTTCAGACAACATTACTGTGCTGTTCCATTTTCTTCATCTTTTTTTTGGCACTATTATTTCAAATGGTAAATATTCGGTTCATAGGGTATGCTGTCTTTCGCTGCTCTCTGAGAGTGCAATGAAATACAGTCGAACACTGATATATCGAACCCACATATATCGAATTTTTGGCTATATCGAACTCTTAAATTATCCACTTGAAAATTCTTTAAAAGCATAGAAATTCACGCGTTTATATCGAACGGTATTTTTACCCGCCATTGGATATATTGAACACCGCGCGAGCTGGAAGGTGCGCTTCGGCACTCGCTGCGCCCCACGACCTTCACGGCACCGCGCTTTGGCACTCGCTGCGCCCTGCAACCTTCATGGCACCGTGCCTCCGCCGACACCCGATACGCTCGAAAGACGTGAGGGTGAGAGGGCTCGGACTGTACTCTTGTTGGGTGTGTCCAGCTTGCAGAACGGCTTTTTTTTTTCTCTCTCTCTCTTTCTCATGCTTTCTCCATGTTACCGTCGGCTCGGAGAGCAGGAATGAAGGAGCCGGCAGCCTCCTCCTTTTGCCTTTTTTTTTTTTGTTGCTGTTTTGTGAGTTCTGATCAGCCAACCACAGCCCACACCTTTCGTATTTGCTCAGCCAACCACAGCTCGCGCCTTTTGTACATCGCTGCTGCCCTCGCAGGTAGCCCGGGTAGCCCGGGTGGCCATCGCCGCCATTGCGACTGATCGCGAGTGCTTTGTTGGCGGAGTCCACTTCCGTGAGTTGTCGCATACCACCGCATTCCTCCTTTGCGTGCATGCTGTGGGTGCTGTGCGTGCTGTGCAAAGGCGCTGCAGACTGCTTGAATTTTCGACTTCTCGTGTAGCAATGGCCAGCGTCAAGAAGTGCAAAAACCTTGATTTTGCGATGGAGTTGAAAGCCATACAGGCGTGTCGAGGCGGGTGAAAGAAGATCGACAGTGGCGGACGACATCGGGATACCACGGAGCACACTGAGTACCTTGTTGAAGAACAAAGCGGATATCAAGGCAAAGGCGGTGGAGCAGCGAACGTCGGGAGCCTGGCGTGCGAAGAACATTCCTGTGGATGGCCCAATGCTGATGGCTAAGGCCAAATGGTTTGCCGCTGCACTCGGTGAAGACAATTTTGCTGACAACATCGTCGGCAAAACCATTTCTGGCGAAAGTGAAGCCGTAAGCAGCTACAGTCGAACACGGATATATCGAACTCGAAGGGAATCGCGAATTAGTTCAATATATGCAAAATTCGATATAAAAAAAATACAGGTCCCGAGACCTTACCAGCGGCGGACGATCACCTACAATCGGCGCATTCAAGAATGACAACTAATTCTGCGCACACGATGCAACAGAATGTTTTATTTGCGTGAAAAAAAAATCGCTTATCTTGGCCTGCTTCTTTGTCTTCGAAATGAAGTTGAAGACGCTGGCCTCGATCTTATCGAGGCTGTCCGGGTGTGACAGTCTGGTTCCCTCCATGTCGCCGCAACAATGGTGAATCAAGCCGATCGCCATCGCCACTTGAGCTGTCGGCCTGGGCATCCTGGGTCCCTGCGACCGCAGCTACAATGTCCTCGTCAGCGAGACTCGCAACAGCCTGAACATTGCCGTCCGCTTCCACGAAATCGTCCGCAGACACTTCGGGTGGTACAGCAGAGGGACGACAACTTGCGAAACGCGTCGTTTATGCGCTCGTCGTCGTAGTCTTCACTGGTTTCTGCAAGTTCCGCCGTCACGAAGCCTGCCTTCCGGAAGCAGTTGGCCACAGTGTCTGCCTTCACGTCTTGCCAGGCGCCCGTCATCATTTGAATGGCACTAAGCAGGTCAACCTTCAGCTCGGTGCCCATGCATAGAGTGCCTGTTCAAGAACCAGGCAGAGTGCCTGTTCTACTTTCCCGTGGGCAGGAGCGTGCACTCGACAGGCTCCCGACGTTCACTGCTTCTGCCCCCTTTGCCTTGATATCTGCCTTGTTCAACGAGGTGCTCGGTGTGCTCCGTGGTATCCCGATGTCGTCCACCGCCGCCGAACTTTTTTCGTCCACCTCAACAGGCTGTATGGCTTTCAACTTTGTCGTAAGTTCAAGGTTCTTGACACTGGCCATTGCTACACGAGAAGTCGAAAATTCAAGCAGTCCGCAGAGCCTTTGCACAGCTCGCACAGCACGCACGCAAAAGAGGAACGGGGTGGTATGCGACAACTACGGAAGTGGACTCCGCCAACAAAGCGCTCGCGATCTGTCGCGATGGCGGCCATGGCCGCCCGGGCTACCTGCAAGGGCAGCAGCAATGTATGAAAGGCGCGAGCTGTGGTTGGCTGATCAAAACTCGCAAAACACCAAAAAAAAAGGCAAAAGGAGGAGGCCGCCGGCTACTTCGTTCCTGTTATCCGAGCCGACGGTAACGCGGAGAAAGCACGAGAAAGAGAGAGAGAAAAAAAAAGAAAGAAAACCAGTTCCGCAAGTTCGAGAATGCACCCAACAGGAGTACAGTCTGAGCCCTCTCGCCCTCACATTTTTTGAGCGTATCGGGTGTCGGCGGAGGCGCGGTGCCGCGAAGGTCGCGGGGCGCAGCGAATGCCAATGTGTGCCTTCCAGCTCGTGCGGTGTTCGATATATCCAATGGTGGGTAAAACTACCGTTCGATATAAACGTGGGAATTTCTATACTTTTACAGAGGATTTTCAAGGGGATAATTTACGAGTTCGATACAACCGAAAATTCGATATATGTGTGTTGGATATATCCGTGTTCGACTGTATCGAACTAATTCGCGATCCCCTTCGAGTTCGATACATCCGTGTTCGACTGTACTTATACTATTAAGGGGAGACATGGCACTTTAAAACTTCTTTTTTTTTTTAATTCTTGATCGATGCTGATAGAACTTGCAGAGTTTATGCATATTTGTGTGCTGATTTCAAATATGCAATTGTTTTTTGTTTTTTCTATGATAAGTTAGTAGTTCCCAAGAAATCAAAAACAGCTACTTCTTTGTTTAAGGTCTAATTATCTACTGCAACCTGCACAGCAATGCACAACCCACAGACTCCATTGAGGATGTTGGTGATGTGCCGTAAAGCATAAATGATTACTTTAGGCCATTTCCGGGCACTTGTGGGCTTTTGAACCTGACTTAAAAAATGCCCTCATTTATACTTGAAACAAGAGGTTTATTCAGAACATTTTCTCATAAAAGTATTACAGTGAAATTTCATCAATGCGTTTTTCACGGGAATCGGAAAATAAAACGTATTATGCAAAACTCGTATTAACCAAAGAGGTTAAAAAAAAAGGGGGAGGAAAGTATGCATACTCCCTCAGCAACTCACTTTTATTGAGCAACATGAAGTAGCTGGTCAATTTGCTCTGCACTTTCCTCTTTTCACTGTCTAGGAGTGAATTCTTATGAAAAGTAGGAAAAGAAGCTTAAGTTTGCTCACTCAGCTCTGCATTCGTGACGAAGCTACGAAGTGCGTCTAAGTGCTCGAGTGCGTTGCTTGCTGTTGAACACCGGTTGCCATGGCTCTCTCCGGCTTCGTGCCTTAAATCGGTGAAGCCAGCCGCCGGACGCTTACTGAAATGCGGTTTGAGCTAGTATACCGAAGAATAAACGTAGGATTTCTTGATATATCGGTCAAGATCCACTTTCGTGGTCGTATGAACCAATTTTGGGCAAAAATGTGAATGCATTAAACGCATGAAAGTGCATTATTTTCAAGGGACATTAGCCGGGGTTAAGAAGAAAAATTTATTATGCCGAAAAACGTATGCATAATCGTATTGACGAGACTCCACTGTATAACAAAATTTACCTTACGATACATCGCATCTATTTATCTTGGAAGCAAAAAATGAAATCATGATGATAACCTAGGTAGAAAAAGATGTTGAAAAGATATTGCTCCTTCATCACAGGAAGGGCTTGAAAAATCGTACCCTGTTTGCCCTCAATATAAAGGGCAGTATGCATGGTTCTGGTTTTTTAAAGTAAGATAACGATAGGAGTTGACGGTATTTAGCTATGAAAATTTGTAAGTAGGTACAAAATGATGTCAGAAACATACAGAGATGGTCAGTGAAAACTAAATTTTTTGGACGATTGTCGGTCCCAAAGTGCTATGTGCCACATGACGGCGTGCAAATTACATCACTAAAAGGAAGAGCAGGGGGTTGCCTTGCAATCATTGGTTGCAACTTTGTATAAGGCAGCATTTGTGAATGGTACATCTCACGTGATGCATGTTTATCTTTCTTTTTTTTCTTCCCAGAAATCGGCTTTCTCAAGAAGAAGAAAAAGTACCAGAGCTACAAGGGCCCCCGTAGAAGTGAGTTTCGAACTCAAGCACCGACCCAAAGTTAGTCAAGCAAGCATTTTCATCCATAAAACAGACTAACGACATCAACTACCACCATATGCATGGCATGTCCCTTCTTCTTCTTTTTTTCTCCATTCATTCAATTCTCTGCTCTCGCTCCATTAATTCATGCCTTACTTGGAATAACAGTGCTACAGTCGATCCTCATTACAACAAGTTTTTTTTAAAAACCGTTGTCGCTTTAAAAGTCCGTCATCTGGACCAACCTTAGACATCCACTTTTGTGGCTTCATACGGTAACTCGCCGTCAAAGTCATAGCCAGTCAAGACCTACTTATCATCAGAATGAGCTGTGCCTTCAGGCTAGCTGACTTCTTTCATGCTCATGTGAGTGTTCCATTTGTCGCTGAACTGTTGTCAGGCTTGTGTGATACTTTACCAAAAAGCCGTTGGTACACCTCAACGGCTTTGCTGTATTGGCCTTTGCGATGCCATTCCAATGTTGGTAGAAGGCAGAAACATTCGTGTTCTTAGGTTTACTAATCGTACATTAAAGAACTTCAGATGCTTGCATCTTTCATAGCAGGCGTATGGTTTTGGAACGTTAAACCTCATGATTTGCATTTACTTGATTCAGTGTTGCGCTGTTAGCTGTGAGTTCTCAAGATTGATTCTTGTTAGTCCAAATGAGGAAAAAAATGCAAATATACTTTCGTGCTTGTATTTAGCAGCATAATAAAAAACTGTGCACTTGGACATCATTTTAATGAAGTTACATTTGATGCTCCAGTACTTATTTGGTATTTGTTAGAAGCATCGTGTTGGTTACATGCTGATAAGGCGAGTTTACACTTGCTTCATTAGATATATGTATGTTATATTGTGGTTTAATTATGACACAGTGTTGTGAAACTTGTTGTAATGGGCTTTCACTGTACTTTCTTTCTTTTGCATGCCATCTGTGCAGCTGTTGGAAATTTTATAGCAAAAATGTAATATTGAATATGAAACTGTCATTCTAGAGAATAAAAGCTTTCATGAATAAGAAAGTACTATTTATCCCTATTGAATACATGTAGTTGTCAAACTATTGTTCAGCCAGACAATACTGTACTTGCAAAAGTATGGCATTTTGATTGTTCTCTCATTTCTGGCCTAAACGTTCATGCGACACATAAAGCTGTGCCACAAACATGGCACCACAATATGTATAATACAATATTCGAAGGCACGGTGTCATTGGTTCCGAGAAGTAATAGAAGGAGCGTTAACGCAAACATCAAAAGAATTTCGTATGTGTTTTTCCTATTTTTGTTAAGCCTTTAAAAGGGTTCTGAACCACCCCTCGGGCTTGGGAAAAAGACACATTCTATGAATAGCAAGCACTGCCGTGAACAGTACAGCCAAAGTTTGTAGTCATGCGTGACGCGTACAGTTTACAAGATGAGCGCAAAGTTGCCCCTTTCTGAAGTGCCCTCTTTTCATACAGAGGGCTGTCCTCACTCACTCGGGTGGGCGAGGCACGAGCTGTATGTCGTCAAACAGCGCATTGCTGCTGTTGACTGATAGCTAGTGGTGTGCATTGAGAAATGTGCTACCATGTCAGTACTACACGTGACAATATAAATCAGGAGCGGCATTTAGATCAGATGTGGTTTTTGCCACGGGGGTGTCGCCACATGCTGGTGCCGCACTCCATAGTGTGCTTAAATTGCACAGTAGCAACACTAGTGCACACAGGAATCTCAACGGGAAGAGCCATCGCATTTCATGACGCCCGCTGATGCAGCTTCTTTCCCCCGTGTCATCCCTCCCTGTGCAGCATCCAGCACGCTTGTCAGGTTGAGAGAAGAGAAAAAGTGCTTAAAGTGCATGACAAATCTCGAACTCTGCTCGTTCTTGATGGATTCAAGGAATTCAAGATGGGTTCAAGGGCAATCGGTTTGTGAGGCAGTAAATTCTTGATACAGTAGAACCCCGCTGATACGTTTTTGAAGGGACCGTAGGAAATAAACGTAAGAGACGGGAAACGTAAGAGCCGAAAAACAGGAAAAACGCCAAAATATTTAGTGGTACAGAATTTTATTTCAGTGCTTACGAGCAGCACGAAAATTGGCGCGCTCAGCCGCGATCTAGTCGATGGATAGAAACGCGGAGCTGGGGACGGCCTCATCCACAGAAATGTAACCAACGTATGTGATTTTTTTAACACCAGCAGCTGTAGGCATGAAAGAACTAAGCACACGCAATCGCGACCAGCGCGGCGAGTCCGACCGCGAACCGCGCGCACGACCATGCGAGCTCCAACCATCTCGAACTCCTCCCGTCCTCCGACAAATAACGATGATGATGAGTCTACGCCAACGCGATGGCAGACGTGAATGCCAATCTCGAAGGCCTTGCTTTCGCAAGCAATTACGTCACAGACGCCATGTTTGTGCAATACAAATCTCAAAGGCTATGCTTTTGTCAATAGTAAATGCCAATCTCGAAGGCCTTGCTTTCGCGAGCAACTACGTCATAGACGCCATCTTTGCAATATGAATCTCGAAGGCCACGCTTTTGTGTGCATCAATTGAAGGATCTTGTTGCTTGCGCCTCTCATGCGGCTAATATTACGGTCAAACCAGGCCAAGCTGTGTGAAAATGCACCATGGCCGCTCTCTTCGGTAGTCACTCGGTCGGCTCCGAGCGCACTTCGCGACGTATCATACGGGAACGGTCCGACAGTTACGACGTAACAGCGGGGTTCCCAATACATTGTATCCTATGGGAGCTATGCCGGGACTGGCGCAAAACGACGTAACAGCCGGGAAAACGCAGCAGTGAGGAACGTAGCAGCGGGGTTCTACTGTAATATTGAGGTAAAGGGGTTCAGGACCCCTTTAACTGTGGCTGTTGGACATCCTGTGTTATTTATTGTTATAAACATATCCTTTTAATTTGGCAAATCAGTCCTTTTGTTATACTGATGGCTGTGTTGTATTTCTGCAAATATGGTATTGTCTTCTTTCTGGCATGAAAAGTTTAGGTGGAGCGCATATTAATTTCTGCTACTCAGCAATTCTGTTTGAGTTGTCAAATATTAGTATTTCACACTTCGCAGTGGCAAGCTTATGCGTGAGCATAATAATGTAGAGTTTGTTTTGAACAAATAGCCACCATGGCACTCTACACGTATGCCGCCACAGTGTACTTTTAAAGTTAGCAGCAACATGCATTCCAAAATTTGTTAGAATGTCATTCTGGAGCTATCTTTATGCTCAGTGTCTTGAAGCATAATCGTATATGCTACTTGTGGATGTGACTGAGCATATGTTTGGGGCAGAGGCATCTGCCAGGAGCTCATAAGCATTCACAGAACTGCGTTTGCACTCTCGTCTCTGATTATTCTTGACGTCGAATTGTGCTATTCATTTTAGTCATGTGCAAGGCATGCTGTATACGTAATCCTGGTGGCTGATCTTCATACTTCGTACCTCTGCCACTAGTGGAAAATATATTTCCCTTTCTTGACTGGCAAAGGGGTCACTGAGCACATCTACTATTCCTGAAGAGAATTGTCGACTGTTTAATACGTAAACTTGAAACATTGCTTATTCTGTCATCATTAGGGAATGTTGGCTGTATACAAGTGCAAACCGGTAGGAGAAAAGGCATGTAAGGTTGACTTCTTCCAGAGCCCTGTTCCATTCTTTATGCCTGGAAAGCCACTGTGTACGGAAACAGCGATGCTTCGTTTGAAATATTGTTACGACTAAATCTCGATGCGACTTCACATTAACTTCATTTGCACAACCATAAACAGAAATATAGCAGATTGCTGCACTGAGACAGTTATGCATTGTGTGCAAGAACGTCACTGTTCTAAGGCATTGGCAGGTGGCCTTTACGTGGCATGGCATGTAAATAGAGATTTTTGTACTCATTTAACAAGTGCGAACATGCACCCTGCACAAGCTTTGCAGAAATGTACTTTATTATCAAAGGCACATGATAGCATCTACACTTTCTTTTTCTCTGAATTGGGTGCTGCTAGCTTTACAGCTGTTTGCTTCGACATGCTATAAGCACAGCAATATGGCTGCACATTTACCTCGTGGCACGGCGTCTAAGTGGGAATGCATTCACGGTGTTGGTGCTTACACTTTTTGTATGTCTTATGCTTTGGCAAAAGGTTGAAATGGGTACTTGCTTGTTTGATGCACTTGCGCGGAGCTTTATGACTGGTCTGTGCATGGCTTGGAGGGTTTCTTTCTGCCCCCGCATTTTGCATCGTTCATCTTCCTCAATCATGCATATCCATCTGAGGAGCGGGCTTCTTTTTTTTTTTTTGTGACCATTTTGCTGACCTCTGTGTGCCCCCTCCCCCACGCAGAAAAGAAGATGCGCTTCATGGCTGGAAGCCGCAAGAGCGGGGGAACCATCAAAGGTGGATCTCCTGGCGACGATCTCTACGGCGACGACGACGTCCACACCAAACCTGATATTGATGACATGGGTGAGATGACGGTGCAGTAGGCAATCATTGAATGGGCACATTCTGTGTGTCACATCTGCTCAATTCGATTTTCTCATGTGACAGCTTTCTTTTATCAGTATGAAAGTGCCGTCTGTAAAATAAAGTAAATCACAAGTGTATGAATGGAAGCAACCATGCGCACTGGTAATGTTTACATAGGCACTTTTATTTTAGCCTGTAAATAAGTAGTTCCCTTTTGCCTGCCATATATTGGCCCCCAGTATCCTCTCCCACATGCCTCAGCCCTACTGCTAACCATTGTTCAGGTGTCGACAGTGCGGTCCACAGTAGTTCCTTTGCTGTTCGTTATGTTACGCAAAAGCCAGCATGCAGCTACTACTGCTACACTTGTGGCGCGAGGCTTGGTGCGATGTGCCGCAGAAAAACACATTTGCTGTGAGGAGTGAAGTGGCCGTGCAGAGCTGTGTGAAACTTCAAGTTTCAAGTTTATTTCGCATTTCCTTTTTACAGGAAAAAAGAAAACGCAAGGGCAAGGAACAAAAAGCTGCAAAACAGCAGCTTGATGAGGTTCCTGCCTCCTTGGTTTGGCTACAAAACATACAGCATGTATACAAATAGAGGAAGAAAAAAAATACATATTCACACGCTTCTATGTCCACATATCCATGTATATACAACATCTGAACACTTTTCCATTTATATATTAACACAAAATATCTACATCTATTCACATACAACAGTTTTCATACGTACGTGCGATTCAGCACAGAAAAAAAGAAAAAAAAAATGTATACAGTAATGTGCGCACATATAAACTTAGTCGATGCAGGAATGATTAACGCGCACATACATAAAAATACTTAATAAGGGTTTAATATTGAAATTGACACTGTTGGGCTGAACAAGACAGGCAAAAAATATATATACATAAATACACAGATAAAGTAAGTACATAGTACGAAAGGAAGAAAACTAAAGAAAAGAAAGGACAAAAGATGAATGTGAAATTGGCAAATATTATTCATATAATTCCACCCTTATTTAATAGGTTTGATTTAATGCCTTTTTTGTAAGAGTGCTCAACTCGGTTTTTGAGGAATACAACACATTTAATACCCAAGGCACTTGGTACTGCAATCAACATGAGCCGTAATTTGTTCTTGAAAATGGCAAAACCCAGTGATTTCGTTTTCTGAATTCATATAATGGTTGCTGTGACACAACCAAGTTACACAAGTTTAAAAATATCGCATTGTTGCACCGGAAATACTTTTTGATTTTTGATGGAAATTGTGCCTACTGAACACTATTTACGTTCCAAGAAGCTGCAATATTTATCCTTTGCTTACTTTTGAAGGCTGCGTAATTCTTTCATACCAACAAGTTGTTAACTGCTTATGGATGTCAATATCTGCAATGCAATTAACCGGTGTGTCAGTTTCAAGGTGGCGTCATTCTAGGTGGGGTGGGGGGGTGCATTTCTGGCTGGCCAAGCCTCTGTTTAGGTAAGGCTACCCTGCATTGTGCAAATGAAGCATAACCTGCCTTTATTGCTTGACTTCACACTCCTTTATTATAAGTGTTCCTTTAATTTCGTTTTGATGTCTGTTCAGCACCATTGTGCTCTCCCTTGTTTAATTATTAGTTGTCAGGAGAACTGCATGAGAGGCCGTGTGCAGCAATCCTGGGTGTGTTTTGCAGTCACATCGTCATCTGAAGCAAGTGCCCTGAACCGCTCGGACAACAGTATCGGTGCCAGCCCGCAGCCCGCTGCAGCCATTAGGTGAGTGGAACCGGCCCATTGTAAGGTGTTTTCACCCATGTGGGACCCAACGATGAGTAACCATTTTCACTACTGGCAGTATGACCCAAAAAAGTTGGGCAAGCAGCAGCAATGAAACTAAACAGGAGGGAACTAAATAAGAATCTGCCCTGCGTTTTCTAATGTACACATTGGTGAGCCTACAGCACCGAATGAGCGATAACCATATTATCATCCAGGAAAGAGAAGGTAATCTAAGAATCTCCCCTGCGCTTTCTAATGCGCACATTGGTGAGTCTACAGCACCGAATGAGCGATAACCATATTTTCATCCAGGAAAGAGAAGGTAATCTAAGAATCTCCCCTGCGCTTTCTAATGCGCACATTGGTGAGTCTACAGCACCGAATGAGCGATAACCATATTTTCATCCAGGAAAGACAAGGTAATCTAAGAATCTCCCCTGCGCTTTCTAATGTGCACATTGGTGAGTCTACAGCACCGAATGAGCGATAACCATATTTTCATCCAGGAAAGAGAAGGTAATCTAAGAATCTCCCCTGCGCTTTCTAATGCGCACATTGGTGAGTCTACAGCACCGAATGAGCGATAACCATATTTTCATCCAGGAAAGAGAAGGAACTGCATCCCCAGGCTTCACTCTTCGTCTGCACATTTTGAGAAAATGAACAAAAGGCTTGATTGGCAAGCTGGATGGGTCACTCGTATGAAATGGAATTAATCATAATAATCAAAGATGACTTGCAGTAGAAAACCCTTTAAAGTGTTGTGCCTAGCTGCCTGTCACTTCAGTGCGACTAATGGTGTGCATCGAGAAATGTGCTACCGTGTCAGTGCTGCAGTGGCCACAACAATGCAGAATCCATGTTGAACGTCGATTGGCAAGTCCACGAAATCCTTCCTTTTGCTAGGTAAGCATGGTAGCTTACATATAAACATATGTAAAGATGAAGCTTAAAATGTCTGGTTTCTTTTGAGGCAAGACAAATAAAGACAAGCCAGAAGGTGGCGATCATGATGATACTTGTATATTAATAATCTTTTCGTGCAATACTTGCATTAGTCTTTATGTTGGAACGGCACTGTGGAAAATCGGCTTATAGTGCAGGTTTATTATGCTGAGCTTCGTTAGTAACGATAACAATAATGCACAGCCAAGTATGGTTACGTCACATGAAAAAGTGCTGGTGTTAAGTTTTTCACTCAGTGCTCTTGCTTTGATAAAGCAGTCCTCGTTAACATAAAGCTTCTGCGAGTTAGCGAATTGCGTACAAAGTAGTCATGCATAAGGTTTTAAACACTAAAGGTCGGGATTGATGACACAAAGGCTCTACAACTTTGTGAATTGTGCACGTACGAAGCAATAGTATCCACGATTTTGTGCACCGAAAGTTAAGACAGCATCTACAGATAAAGCAATAAAGTAAAAATTCACAGCAATATCTTATTGCCTCTCTCGGTGGACCCTTTGCCTTGCTTTGGTCAAAAGTGTAAGCATTGACGTAGCGATATCTGCTCACCTGTCATGTTTGACTCTTTGATATGCTTTATTAATAATAAACACAGAGATAGTGAGAGATAAAGGAAAAGGAACAGCACATGTTTAGAGTTGTTTTCCCGAGCTTACTAAAGTGGTTCAAGGTTCACACATTTTAACGGTGAGGACTAAATTGAGGATTTGATTTTCTACACTTCAGGTGTCTTTATCAAGAAACAATTTAAAAAAAGATATGGTGTGTGCTAAGGAATGCAAGGTGTTACATTCCTGAGAGAAACACATAGGTGGATTAGAAAAACATTGAGCAGCAAAGCTTTCCACTTGTACTGATATCTATGGCCCATTTACATTTTCTCTCTTTTTTTTTCCTGGGACAAGGACAGGGTCGTGCACACGCTTGACAATTCACATTGTCTCTAACGCTCGAAACTGCCGCTAGGGACACGCGAAGTAGTTGTTCCACGTGACACTTGGAAGGCAGCGCACAGGAGTGGTGTGTCTTAACCATCTGCACAGGCCGTTGGAAGTAGGCGAGGAAGTGGAAGACGAACGAGTGCAGACACGAGGGGGCCTCGGGCTGAGCGTGTCCCTGAGCAGCCTGCACCCTCGGCGCTGGGGTGTGGCACACGTCGCACGCTTCCTGTGGCTCAATGACTGCGCTTCCTACTGCCAGGGCTTCTGTCGGCAGGTGCGGCCTCGGTCGACGGCAGCCCACGCTAATAACGGACTCCTCTAGCGTTGTTGCGATGCACATGGTGGGACGGTTTCTAGCCGGCATTTGTTGGTGCCGTACGGGTAGGCTGAAGGCGATTGGGTGTAGTATACTACAGAACAAATACAGCGCATAATACAGCACAAATTAAGGTGGTCTTAAAGAAACACGCTTTCCATCGGATTCCACCAACTGACAGGGCGTTATTTTGTCTACTTATTTCCTTAATTCATAACAATTTACATCATAATTACTGCATTACAGTTAAAGACAACAATTCATGTTTCCTATGCTTTCCTTGGCCTAATTGTCCGTTGGATTCATTTGGTTGTGTCTAACAAAGAAACAAGCACCTTGAAAAAAAAAAAATTCCCCTTCTTTCGTTCGTTCTTTTCTTTAGTACTTGCATAGCGGATGTTCGAAAGTAGAAGCTGTGCGCCACCTAATCTAAAAATAGTTTGTGGATACACTTTCAATAGCATGTGCAAACCCATCCACACATGCCTACAAACACACACAGCACATGCACTTTTCAGAAAAACCATGCGTGCATTGAAGAATGCAGATATATTAGTGCACTGCACGATGATTGCATTAATACATAGCTGAAAACAACTAAAGTTCGGTGTCATAAAATATGCAAGCCTGCTTGTAGTCTCTACTACACTACAGGCAGCTCTTATCATGGACAGACGGTCCTTTTTGGGAATTCAGTTCTGATTGCAGACTTTTGTTTTTTTTTTTGCCAGCTCGCTGAAATAACTTGCTGAATTTAGTCGAAAAGAACAATGGGAAAACCGTAACAGTGTACCTACAAGTTTGTAATACTTTTCATTTTCAGCTAATCTCAACTTTATCAATTGATTTTGTCTCAATAGTACATATGAAAGAAGCTGTACATGCATGTCATTGAGGTGTAATGCACGCTTTTAAAATTTTACAACAGAAATGATGTATTTGAGATGCGAAGCTTCGCAACTCGACTTGGCACGCACAGGCACACTGGAATGTAGGAGCATATGCACTTCTCCCAGCACGTATGGCCGCTGAAAATTCTTTGCTTGTCGCTCAATGTAGTTCACATCGTCACTCATCACAGACATTGATACAAAGTGGCACGGCAAAATGTCTTGAGTTTTCCTTGCCTCTCGGCACCTACCATCAGCATTTTTATTTACACATTCGAAAAGCTGTAGCGCCAGAACCGATTCCTCGTATCACATTTTAAAATGGAATATCTGTCATTTGTGAGTTTTCTCCACATGCTGCGCCTCCCCCCGTACAGCCAGTCCATCTATTTGCCCAAACCTTAGGCCAACTCTCGTATTTTATTATGTGTCTAAAAAGAAAACCATCCGAGTCTTTCCACATAACTTATGCTGAAATATTTGTATGCTGCTCAAAAGTAGTCATTGTGGACTCTTTAGCCATCTTGGCAACACTGTTTCAGTTTCTCACACTGTCAGGATGTAACATTTATTCATCATAATGGCTGGAGCTGACGAAGTGAAGCAACCAGTGCCAACAACTATAAAAAGCTTTGTGTGACATAATTGTAATAGTTAATGTAGCAGGTGCGGCTAAGAGCATTCCTTGATGCCACAGCAGTTCCACGTATGCTTTTGTAGCTTTCAGCAATAGAAGTGATGTGATAAAGCCGATTGGAAACTTGCTCAGACATCAGTTTGTTTCGCCATGCCCTCTCTTGCCGTTTAAGCCTCCTGGCGTGCTTGAAAATCGACATCCTTGAAAGTGGACTCGTGCCGTTATATTATGATGCTGCCTGTTTTTCAGCACTGATAGTCTTGAAATGTGGTCACTCTGAAGTAGGTGTTGTCCTTTGCCCGAAATATGCACATGGCACTTGCTTGTGAACCCACTGCAGCACTGACATAGTTGGTATTAGCTGCACCACGTAGCCCTCTGTTACTCCAATTTGTCATGCCCTGCACCTTTTTGTAGATTTCGCTTGCACTGCACCATCCCGCAAGCTTATCTGCCTGCCTCGGTTGTTTTCCTAGTCCCCGCACTGTAGTGCAGATTTTTTCAGGGCAGCGTTAATGTGCTCACCGGGGTTGCTGTCATTCAGAATGCTGATCAGCACTGCTGCTTGCACTGCCAACTGCATTTCTTTGCTATGCTTAATTAATACAGCTCACTGCTAAACTGCGGTTGCAGACCACCAAGATAGAGAAGTGGAGCTTTACTGTTGCCTTTAAATTGCTAATCTATGGAACATATTTTCGATACGTTTGTCGCATTATTACCTGGCAGTAGTGCATTTACTTTGCACTTTGCTGTGATCATGGCTTATGTGTGTTTCATGCACTTAAGGAATTGAAGTAAAACAATGTTCATTTCAGCGTCAATATTGCTGTCATATCATAATGCTAAATGAAAGTGCCAATGCCATGTGTTGCTAAGTGTAGAGAGCTGGGCTAGTTGGTTTTAGTTATAGCTATGTAACGTGATACTGGCGAACAGGACACTGACTAGAAGAGAGACACCAACAGCGCCATGTGTTGCCATGGCAAAATGTTTGCTGGAAAATGTACTGCGTGTTTGCTGGATTAGACTTCGGGAGCTACCACGGTAGTTCAGTGGCCATAGTATTTCAAGCACGAGAGATCATAGGTTCAGCTCTGGTGGCTACATTTCAGTGGAATGCGAAATGCTCAGCAACCAATATTTCAGTGCACAGCCTAACCAAAGGTGGCCAAAACAAATTTGAAGCCTTCCCCATCGACACATGGCCAAAATGTATTTCCAAGGCATTAAACCCAATCTGTTACCAAATCAGGCTGAATTTCACGCGTGATGGTATCGTATGGAAACAGCTTAAGTGAGTGTTGTAATAACTTGCTCTCTTATCATAGTCTGTTGAAATTTTGGCTGAGTGCTATATGGGCATCTAAAAAGATGACGTAGAGACCTCATTTTGAATTTCTCGACTGCTGGCATAATACTCTGGGTCGAAGGGGTAGCGACACGGACCAGAGGTCAAGAGCCTATAGTAGCTGGATTATTCTTTTGCAGGATTACATAGTTTACTGTAGCACATTTCAGGCACGGAAAGCTGTGTCTGAACATGGTACTTCATTGGTGTGGATGTGTTCTGCTTAAAGATGGTAGGATTTAACGGTGGCACGACCAATGAATTTAAAAAGGGAGCTTTTGTTTTCTCTACTAATGAAGCCATAATTGTTGAAATCAACGGCAATAAAGTTTTCAAGGAATACTCTTATCAGTTTAAATTGGTCCGATGGCTCACTTTAGTGTCCCTTCAAGGGACACCTTGGTTTTCATAATCCTATCCACCACTTTTTTTCACACCTGCGATCCCTTTGCCCGCAGAAGGTTGATGGGGCGCAACTCCTGGAGCTGACCAAAGAATCTGTCATGGCCCTGACCGACATGAAGGTGGGGCCTTCGCTCAAGATCTTCGACCTGATTCAGCAACTCAAGGCAGAGTTCAGGGGCAAAGACAGCCTCAACTGAAGTCCACTTCCCAAAGGAGGGGCCTCCCGCCACTCTCATGTTGCCGAACCGGGGTCAGAAGACAATCCCCGCTCCCGCTATACCTAACATCACTTCTTTCGTTGTTATTTGATTTAGATTACGCATCAAGGACAATTGTTTGGCTGCACATGGCATGTGCTTACATTTGTGTTCTATAAACGAGTGCAATTTGTGATGTGCTGAAGAAATGGTGCACCACCTTCCCCATCGCGTCTCTCTCTCATTTGCTGAATGTTTCCAAGTAAGCAGTTTTTTTTTCCCTCCTCTTTTCTATCTACTGTCTGCTTTGCGTGTACATTAAGTTCAAGTGCAGTGTCACATATGCACAGTGCAGGTTGTGAAGCTGTCCACGTCCAAGTTTCACAGAGGAAACCTATTTGCAAATAAAATGAGCCTTTTGAAACAAATGATTTTATGATCCATCTTCTCGCCATCATTGAAGCTGTCAACGTGCTTGCACGTCAGACACTCTACACAGCGAGTTGAAGGAGCAATTCCTTCTTTGTGAACTCTTCTATAGCTCAGTTCCACTTTGTTTGTTTTCGTAAGGAGATATCGACGTAACTTTATATCTATCATTCACTGAGACATGTCTATCATTCATTGGAACATATATATATCTTTGGGACATACTTTTATTTTGCAGACTTGAAGTTGTCACATTGGAGCTCTGAAACTTGTACACATTAGACTTCTTACAAGAACGGAAACCTGAGCGAGTTTGTAAGAGTGCATAATAGAGCAGGCAGTGCAAAAATACGAAGACACAAGCCAGGAACGTCTCGTGTATATGTTTCTGGCTGGTGTCTTCGTATTTTTGCGCTACCTGCTCTATTATGCATAGATTTCAGTTTAGGGATGTAGATTTCTATTTGCTTGTCCAAAGGCACTAAGGAAATAGTCACTTGCAAGGCTTGATCACCATGTAAGCAGCACCATGTGCAAAATATTGGCTGCGATTAATGTCTTCAAGGTCCACAACAAAGTGTGTTTCCATCAGGTTATTCTTTGGCTTTTGTGGTAATCCATCACGAGAGCTTAGCTGCTATGGCATTATATGAGAGAAAAAAAAAGCGCTGGTGTACTTAGATCCAGATGGATATCAAAAAAATTTGCAGTGGCTTAGCTCGGCTATGCCAGGATTTACGTAGCATTTTGCAAAGGTTCAGCTGATTATTCTTAGCTTTCCAGATTGTCTAGGATTATTAGCCTTCTTCTGTTCATTCTTCGTACACTGAACCGCTACTTGCCAGGCAACTACTACTTCGGGATCCGATGAGATAAGCTTCTTGGCTCTTCTGCGCTGTCGAGCAGCATTTGTGCTCTCCTTCTCCATGGCGTTACCCACCTGCAAACGCCAGTCAGATGCGCTATCAAGCGGCCCCGGCGCACTGTCGGACGGCGGCTGCACAGCGAAGGCGAATAGCTGCATGCGCGCTGGCGCCACTGTGTCTACGTCACTCCTCTCGAATGCGGCGCAAACCAGCAGCGGCGGTGTCGGAGAGTGCGTGAGATGCCAGCTCCGGTGACCCAGCTGTGCGACATCACTGATCCTCGCACATGCGCAGCACGGCTCATGACCCTCCACGTGAAATCGGCTCCGGCTAGGCAAGTGTAGCTAACGCTGCAAAACCCACTGGTGGTCAAAACCAATCCAGAGACCCCACATGTCTCAAGTTAAATGTAGTTTTGGCACATTAAATGTTGAGCTTCAATTGGAACTTTGAGCAAGGCCACAGCATTCCGCATCACACTATGTTAAGTGGTCCTGATGCCCTCGCCAATTACTCCTTAGTACTGCAGACTATGTACGCAACAAAAATTCTAAAGTCCCGCTTTGGCAATAAGGTGAGACTGCCACAGTCATGAATGTAAAATTCGGGAACTTGGGCCTCGCAACGTAACAGTTATTTTCCTTCAATTCCATTCCTGTTGGACATTACATTCAATGTTTGAGTCCAGCTGTAGCCATGGCATGAGAGCATCATATTCAATGGAGGGCAAGAAGAATGGTTAAAAAAATACTAACTTTTGCAAAGAGAGATGCTTGGCCATTGAGCCAAAAGGCAATGTAAAACATGTCATTCAGTAGACTAAATGTCATTTACGACACAAGAAAAGATATCGCGTAATTCTTTAATAGCATCTCCACATAAAACAGACTAGTCAGAACAATGCACAACATGGAAAAATGCATTCATGGAAAATATTTCTCTAAAATCACGAGCTCTATAGAAAACTTCTTTGCAGGTTTAGCTTTACAGCTGTTGTGTCGTGTAAAGATCTACAAATCCAAGGGAACACACGCTACACATAAAAAAAACTTGCACTGCAAGTTCACATATATACATATCTCAAAAGTGGCAAATGAGAACTGGAGGCAGTATATTTACTAAAACAGCTTCTTGCAACACCACAATGCTGATACAAAAACTGCTGCTCCTTGATACATTTTTGGAAGTGGCATTTTTTTGTGATAGTCCATTGGCTTAATTTAATTACAAAAGTATCAACTACCATGGCAGATCACAAGAAGTTGGGACACAAGATACAATAAAGTGTCAATCTTGCAGCATTAATTGATGGTGGCCTTTAAACAATACACTGAGGGATTGAGGGAACCAGATATTGCACTAAAGTGCAAAATAGACAAGCACTTGTTTTAAGATTTCGTTGTTAAAGTGGGCTTTATCTCTACACTAAATGTGTGCATGTTTATTCACTGTAGATTCGAAGTTAATGTAGTGGCCATTATAGGTCATTCTGTAAGAAACTTCGACAGTTGTGTCAAATAAATGCCCTAAGCAAATTGCTACGCTATTTTCATTAAAACGCAGGTAACAGCATGTGCCCGCTTACCGCCATGCCGATGCCACTTGCATACAAATTCCACGCCTAGTGGCAACAGTCGCGCAGCAACAAACCACTCTCAGCAGATGAGTTAGCAACCATAGGCTTTGTTGTGTTATTGCACAGGTTACGAGAAGATTCACAGTAGAAAAGAAGATCGTCCCAAAAGTCCGCATGCGATCCCCTTTGCGCTTGCTTGAGAAAAGCTGCAACCACCGATGACGCTGAAGCACCGTCCACCATTAGCTTCAGTGCCGTCCAGATTTCAGCAATACGCTTCCAGTCCCAGGCACCTGCGGGGCTGTTCCTGCAGAAAGGAAACCATTCATATCCGTAATCCAGAAGTCTTCAACATCATGAAGTGTGCATGGCTAGATAAATGCACCATTATGGAAAACAGCTGTTAAAGGGATTTCATTTCCTAATGGAATAATAATAATAATAAAAATAGGAATTGTTCTGGTTTTACGTCCCAAAACCACGACATGATTACAACAGACTACCGTAGTGGAGGGCTCTGGGAATTTCGGAGGTCTTTAACGTGCACCTAAATCCAAGTACACGGGCCTCTAGCATTTTGCCTCCATCGAAATGTGGCCCCCGTGGCCGGGATTAAATCCCGTGACATTCGGGTCAGCAGTCAAGTATCATAACCACTAGACTACCGCGGCGGGGCCCCTAATGCCATGAGATGCAGCAGTGCACACAATGCCCTACTACCTGGTGCCACTACCATGCATTGCTGTGGCAGATAGGCAGGGGATCCATTGCTGTTAGACTGTGAAATTTGCCACATTCTCAGGCAAAATTGACAACAGAAGTATCACCATGACAGTAACTGCGAACTGGAACCATTCACCGCTTTATCAGTCTCTGCTGTTCAGTTTTCCACATCTCCTGTGGTACGTGTAAAAATAAATCATTATTAATAAATAGTGTGTCCCACAAAAGGTATGTGTTTCAGAGCAAACACAGAGAAAAAAAAAATGAGGGCACCCCTCATTCCTTGGAGTTATGTCCTTGGGATTTTCACATAATAAAGTTCAATGGTTCGCAGGCATGTCAATTCGGGAGTTCAAAAAATTCAAGAATATTCACTGGGTGCTTTCAGGAAAGAGGAGACGAGCATGTATGCAGAAAAGAGCGTCGCTCAGGCTTTTAGACGCACCTCGTTAGAACCCAATCATCTGCTCCTGCGAGGAAACATGGCTCCATGCTATCAGCATGTGCCTGAAGCCTCTGTAACAGGCACTGCATCAGACTGGGACTTCGGCAGGCTGCCTTACACAACAGCCCGCTCTCTTGCCTCCACACAGACGCCGACACCGGATCACTGTCAACTGTAAGCCTCCGGGCAGTCCACAGGCCAGCGCTACACAATAGCGCATGGTACCTGTTATCCTCGCAGCTGACAAGTCTCAGTAATGTCTCCTAAAGAGGAAAACGAGAACATTTTTCACCATAGAGAAGCAAATGCTTTGCAAACAGTAATAATAAAAGAAATTGGCCATTCATTGCCTAATTTCTCAGTCAGCGAAGAACTTACTCCAACACAATGTTTGCAGTGAGTAAATACACTTTAACCTAGGGATGGGATGAATGACTAGCAAACTAATGAGTACACTTTATATAACTTGAAAAGCCTTATTCTGAGTATCCTAAACCAGAAAGCTAGTTTTAAAGAGACACCAAAGAGAAAAGTTTTTTTTTTGTATTAGTAAATTACTCTTTCACAATACCAAAATCAACACACTTGCCGTGAGAAGACACTCTGCAAGTGAGAAAGCGCACAAAAAGAAAATGCGGGTGGTGATGCCACCTTGAAATTCGTGAATCAATCACCGTGACGTCATAGATTTTGACTTCGTCTATCAGGGCCTACGTAGTTCCCAGTAGGTAAAAACGAAGTATGTTGTCCAGTCAGGGTGCAGAGACTTAACATAAAAGTTTCAGGAGATTTTGTTCATTCGAAAAATACATGTCGAAATCCGTCATTTCACGCGCGACTATTTTAACGTGACATTTAAACGCGAAACGTTGGCCTTGATTTTCTCCTCTATTAATAAACCTAGGATGGTGAACTTAACGACATTGGATTTTTTTATCAATCTGAACCAATTCACAGTTCCACTTTAGTGTCCCTTTCAATTTAACAGCTTCTGCAATCAAGCACATTCACAGAGAACATACAGTATGCCTCCACTCATGACAGACAACACTTTTAAAAAGCCTCCTCTCAAATAACCGCTTTCCCTAGCATCTTTTTAGGCAATAAAAAAAAATAGATGAAAGGAACAGTCCCTGCATAAAGATGAGTGATTGCTTTCAAAGAAAACTCCACGCATTTTCTTGGCATTCTATATTTACATGTCATGTGAAAAAGCATGACAATATCAGTAAGCCAGCAATATGTGCAAGAACTCAAAAAAGTTACACTTAATTTATTTGGGTACAGCCATCTCAATCACTGTGAACTTATGTGAGGTAAAACTAGGCATAAACCTCTAATGATTTCTGGTGAAACTTGTTATGAAAGAAATTGGTAAACAAAATTCAGCATGTACTCATTTTTCTTTTTTGCTGCCATTCTTTGAAGAAGCAAGGGCAATCAGCATAATTTGCTAGGCTAACTAGCCCAAACCATTAAGCGCAATTATGCCGTTATAATGGGACTACTCACAGGTGAATTCCTCGACAACAGGTCTAACTGCTTATCCAGTGCATTTCTGAAAAGAAAGTAGAAGTTTAAGTTACGAACAGAGTCCTCAAAATTACACGTCGCACGTGAATCTTGTTCATGCTCTTGCATACTCGTGAAACATATTTCAATTATTCCTTCTGACCAGCATTTTTTGATGGATCGTTCATGAAGTTTATCTGCTCAGACATTTAGACATGGCGAGACGTTTTTTGAAAGCATTGTAGACATCATAAATATGCGAAAACGTGCCTGTCATTGGCAGGCATATGTCATGTTGCTGTCATTTTCAAGTTTAGAGTTTTAGGTTTGGTAGTAACACCCGACAATTTGAACATCTGTGAGTACTTCCTTTGCAAGTACATTTTGTTCTCGGCCCATTTCAGCTGTGCATTTTTGAGCTTTTACCAGTAAAATGGCGCTGAAACATACATCTCAGCCCAAAAATATGTTGAATAAGATACACTCCAATTTATACAGCTTCGGTAATTTCAATTTCATTTTGTTTACCCTTACATGAAAGGAAAAAGGATATCTATTCAGCATGTGCTTAACAAAATGACTGCCCCCTCGACATGATATGCTAGAGTGGAGTGCCTCAGATCAATTTTGAACACAGTGCGAACTTTCATTTTGGCAGTTTCGGCATTTATGTATTCAGTCACCAGTGAAATGTGGCCCCAGTGAGTGGGAATCAAACTCACACCCTTCTGCTCAGCAGCAAGCAATGGGCCGCAGTTGTGCAACAAAATACCAAATAGGTGCCAACAAATCCAGAGAAAGAACAGAGCACGTGCTCACAGCCTACCCAGAAAGTCCGGACAGCTTTTCCATGAGCATTTCGAACTCTCTGTGAAATTCGGGTTGTTTGTCCTCCTTTTCTACGCTTAAGTCCTTCAGTATTGAGTTGATCACAAAGATCTCACACATCACCTGAAATGCAATCAAGGTTATACTGAGTGAATGAGTGACAACTTTATTCTTACACTGAGCTTCAGCACACTTCACAGCTTAGTTGGTAAATCTCTACATTATGAGCAAATGCAAAAGATGGAGTGAAGCACACAACTCATTCGGTATGCAAAAGGGAACAGCTGGAAAAGACATCAAAGGAAATTTTCTCTATATCATGCGAGCTATTCTATCTGAGTAATGCACACTGGTACACCAAAAATAGTCTTCCCAGTATTAGCTGAAATGTGGTATGTCGAAGGCTAAGCATAAAGCAATAATTGTGATTGCTTGTACAAAACACTACACACAACTGTTCGCAACAGCAACTCTAATATTTGAAAACAGATTAATTAACATGGAAAAGTAATAGTTGCATGTCAGCGTGCTTGCAGCCAATGGTAGGCACCCTCATACATATATACATTATGGAAGAACAGCAACGTCTGATTGTTTGAAGAAAGTTACATTATGTGAATGAATGCAGCAGCGTAAAAGTCACATTATTGCAGTACGTTCCAATATTGGCAGTCATGGTGGGGCAATCTAAATATGACGGATTTCATAACTAACAAGTTCTTTAGTTAATATATATATCAGTGTTGCAGAGTTGCCACTCTGGAAATGGAATGACTCCAAAATCATTCCACATTTTCGCGACCCCGGAATGGAATTGGAATGGAATGGGGACAACACGTGGAGGAATGGAATGGGAATGGAATTATATCTTTTTCCGAAAATGGAGCACGTTTTCGTCTACGCACTGCTTTTCAAACTTCAAACATTAGTAAGTCACAGCTTCGAATTTAACAATAAAGCAGTATTTTTAAAATGGCTTGGCTGATTACAAGCACGGTACATTTATAAGCAATGCGCCTACTACAGTTCTATCCTTATATAGACTGTGTTGCTCCGAAGTTTGTCTCTATTCTTCACGTAACTGTGGCTCTACGCCTTTGGTATCTGTCGTGCAGAACTACGGCGACAGCATACAGCCCCCCACCCCCTTATGCCTTAGTAGTGTGGCCGTCGTACTGCACAAGATATGTCACCAAGCTACTATCCTTTGACCTTGGTAACATGCTTTGCGTACTTCTGCAGTTCTTAATGCATCTGATGACATCAGCTTTATGGGGCATTCATTCTTAACTCGATAAAACTATCAAGATGCCTTTCCTACGTTGAGGAATTACAGGAATGGAATTGAACTGCCCGGCCGTTCCCGGAGTGGGAATGGGCTAAGTTACTTCATTCCGAGGAATTGAAAGGAATGGAATTGCGGCGAGTTCTAATTCACTGGAATGGAATTGGAATGGAACGGAGGCGCCCATTCCGCAACACTGATGTATATGCCTCGATCACTACTGATGTACTCTCTAATCATTCTTGATTGCTTCTGATCAGGGAGCAGTCCCAGTCAATGGAGTAACAAATGTTAATAGGAATGCTGTATTGCTAAATGAATTAACGTTTATTGACCAGCCGTCTCAGAAGCCGGTCATTCAGAAGCATCCCCCCCCCCCCTAATTTTCTCGTTAATGTACAACAAGGACGTTTCAATGGCAACGCTTCTGAGTGGCCGACTTCCTTTCGCACGCCAGGCCAGGAAAATATGTTGCTCTCTTTGTTTTCCTCAAATCTAGCCCGACTGGAACAGACATGAAGCACATTACCTCTAACCAAGGCTCGTGCACCAGCTCAGACTCCAGTATGATCTGAACAGTTCCCTTTCTCAAAGCGGGGCACTGAAGAAGTTCCTGCAGTTCATGCGAAGAAGACAGTTATTTAATAAAAAATTTTCTCCACTTTCTCAAGTTGGCGCGCGGTCGAAACTCACCGCCACCAGCAATTGAGACGAAAGTTTGAGATCATCGAAAGTCACCACTCTACGATCGGGTGTCACCCTACTCATGTCCTTCAGCATCATCACCACGTAACTGACGTAACCTTTCGAGACGGCTTCGTGGTGTACCTGTGGAAGCGGCACGCAAGACAATGTGCGCCGTTAAAAACATGTACTGTACACGCATTCGTTTCTGTTTTATCAATAACGTCCGTAATAAATGTGTCACCTTCTCACAGTACTTGGCCCACTGGATGCTCCTCTCTAGCGAGTTTCGAGTCCAAAGAGGCTCATCGTGAGCCTTGACGAGTATAACGTGATAAAAATGGTATATATTCCTGGCCATGGCTTCCATTGGGAACGCCGCTCAGCGCGTGCCAGTCATAAGGTCGGTGCCTGGTTTCATGCATTCACAAGACGTATAAGAGCGGGACTCAAAACAACTACGCGCCAAATATAAGCAATGCAACATGCAATGCAAGGCAAATCTCAAGCCCTACGCAAGCTTCCGCTATATACTTCGCTCCATGCTTCATGCTTCGCTCTTTAATGTCGATGATGTCAATGTCAATGGCGACAATGAAACGAACGAAAGTGGAGGCAGTGGAGGTCAGTGAACGGAACTGTACGACTGTACGAGCAAGTCAGATCAACTCGTAGATATAATCTAAATTCCACACATTTTGTTGAAAACTTCCTAAACATAAAAATTTGACATAAACAAAAGCAATTAAATAAATTTGTTTGTACCGACTTTTAGGCGCACCTTTTAGTATCGTCTGCTAGCTCGTCGGAACGTCAACACAGCGCACTGCCGCACGAGGTAACAGAAACCGCTTATTGGCTACAAATTTGATGGCACGCGTAGCAAGAAAGTGTCATAACTCTTAAAGGATTATTATACAAATCAGGACAGGCGCATGACTAGAGTTAAACGCGTAAAGCGGCGAAATGCGTTCTCATGTTGTGAGGAACCAGAACTGTCAGGTGCCATTTCTTGTCAGCCTATTTTAGTCGGAATTTCGTCGCTAGAAATGTGTGTTACGTCGCACTCAGTAGTGAGAGAAGTGCATTAGTTCGTGGCCCATTGCGTGATGCGTTACATTCGTCAGTGCATGCATTTGACTTGGTTCGAGTGAGCTTATGTACACACCCCACACGGAAATGATAGAGTACTAATGGTAATGCCCAAGCTTCGTTTTCAAAGGTCCCGTCGGTCAAGGTTATTTGAGAGATCATTATGGTCTTCTGCTCCACATTTGCTGTTGAATCGCGTAATTCTGGTTTTGAACAAACACTTCTTTTGACATACTTGTTGCTCTCTCAGTATCAAATTTGAGTGCTTTAATTAGGCTATCTGTTTTTGCGGGTCCAATATTGCGTTTCCATTTATTGCAGGTGCACATCATGGATGTGTATGAAAGAGAGTTTGGTGATCTCCTCTACTTGAGAAGCAAGCCAACGGTCTATGAACAATTTTACAATGCCAACATAAAAAGGATGATAACGAAGTACAACTTTCTCCCGGCGGATCTCATTGAATGCAGAATGCAAAGCCTCTGGAAGAAGCTTTTGGCGAAAAATCCTGCTTTAAGGTATGCAGTTCGAGTCAATTCTCTGTTGTCCTGCTTGTGCTTTCAAATGTAATCATTCTCTAGTTCCTGTAACAAGACACGTTAAGCTAAAACAGAACGGATAATCGAATCACTTAGCTGTCTCCGTATGTGATACCTTGAATGTCGACATTTAAAGATGCAAAGAGATGTCTGTGAAAATGAGATACGGGCATGACAGATGCAATATGCAGCTGTTCATGTTCTTTTTTTGTGAATGTTCTCCTCTGTTGAACATATGCATTTATTGATTGCATAATCTTAGAATTATCCCAGTATTTTCATACACGCGAGACTGTCACGAGATTGCCAGGCTTCCAGAATAGGCAAAGTGATAATGCTGCTACGTAATCGCCTGCTCCACAAAGTGCCTTGAGCAATGACAACAGCGATTTGCATATTATGTGTCTTATCATATTTTCTCAGTATGTCAGATCAAATTTTACCAGGCACAGCGTACAAAGGGACTTTTAAAAGTGACCCTGCAAAACCTCTTGTTCAAGTCCAAAGATGCACAAAAGTCAGTACAATGCCCTGCAATGAACATATTTCCAAAGAAATTTTTGAAACCAACTTGATAACCACAAGCAGAACACAGTGTTTTCCCTGAGCACAGGTGATAATGATAGCAGTAACCTGCCTGTCGCTTCTTTCTTTTTTCTCTCTCTCTTCCCATTGTGCATTAAAGATTGGCATCTCACAGTCATACTTAACAACGACAAAGGAGTGGCAACAGAGCAAAGAGAAGCATTAGCAACTGCCATTTTTGCAATTGCAAAATGATTTGAGGGATGTGCAAATGTGTGTGAGCTTTTGATCGGGAGTAGCTCACAGCCATGAACAATCTGCCCATGGCCATCATTTATAGGCTGTTGTGCTTATGTATGTGGCTCAAATGCTGCAGGAGAAGCGAACAATATATTATGCGAAACTGCTGGCTCCCTTCTGCATGAAGCAAAACGTTCAGCTTGCGTGTTCACAATGGCATCGCTGAGGATTGTGTCAATAGCGAAGATTGTCTAAAGGCATTTCAAAGCCTGTCTATGTGTTAGTATGCTGTCTCAAGGAATTACCCGTTGTGCATTTGTTGTGATTAAATATTGCACTTACATAAAAATTTACATTCCAGGAGCAGGCATGAGAGTAACATCAGAGACACAAAGGTTGTCTGTGCAAAGAAAAAGCCAGCAAAGACCAGACAAAGGTGAATACAACATAGCCGCATGCGCAGAAGTGCATTCATAACAAAACTATTAATAATAGTAATAATTATAGCAAAGAAGAACTCAGAAGCATAACATTTTTCATTTTCTCATACAGAAAGCCCAAGAAAAATGCCCAATCCCGTTACAAGCCACGACAAAGAGGTTCCCAGAAATCAGAATGCTTGACAGACAATGATGAGAATGAAGATGGTGAAGGGGACCTCTTCCACACCCCACTTCCTGGCTTCAGGTCCAAGAGGAATAACAAAAGGGCCGTGGAAAACCGTTACAGGCCTCTAAATATACGGGTCACCAGACACTCCCCAACTCTTCTAGAGGAGAGCGAAAGACCAGCATCGCCCGAACACAAAGACAACGAACAGGAACAAGAAGAAAAGCATGAAGACGAGCCTTCATTAGCAAGTGACAAAACAACCGAAGCGAACCAAAGTGATGCATCAGAAGAACACTACTCATCTGATGACACCACAGGCATCTCTGACGAGGTACGCAACGGCGATGTGTCCATACCTAAGCATGTCATGACAACACATGAACCTTCATTCCATACAACCAAGGACAAACAGAACAGCTTGGTCTATAAGAATGAACCGGACACTGCAGCTACCACTGAGCACAATGAGTCAGATGTGGCTGGGATAGCAAAAGTGGCGCAATTGGGCCACGCAACAATGCGCAATGTCACGACTGATGCAGTGACAAGTGTTAGTTGCCTGGAATACATGGAGCGAAAAGTAGGTAGGACCGACCAACTCAACTCGATCGTCAAAGATAAAAAACGTGACACAAACTCTGTGACACATGTGGACAAAGACGCAGCAGGTGTCAGTGATGTTACCAAGCACTTTGCTACACAGACAACAGCAACAATATCCGCAAGTGAGAGCGACGACGAAGACAGGGCTAGTGTTGCACTTGAGAACAGTGACAGCAGTGAGCAAGGTATTCTGAAGCAGCCAAATAAACTGAAACAGCTCAAGACCACAACTTTGCCGGAGGATGTTGTGCAAGATAAACACATAACTGGCCACTTGGAAGAAAGCTGCAGTGACTTTACAAGTCACATTATTGAAGGAGCCGCCACTGACCAGTTGAAGTTGCAGGAATGTGATAAAAGTGAAGTGGAGAACAAACAAAAAGACAAAAAGATCAGACAGCTCAACGAAAGTGACACTCCGGTAATGCAAGCACACGACGCAGCCACACCAGAAAAGCCAGTGACGACTACATCAGAAAACGATAACTGTGAGGTGACTGGATTTGACAAGGTACAGAAAGCAAGGAAATCATCAGGGGAACCCAATGTCAGAAAGCCAGAGAATGAAAGCGCAAGCACAAGTTACGACAGATGCAAAGTTGTTTCAAAGTCATCACTACCCAGAGCAACAGAAAATATACAACCTGAAAAGTCAGATCACACAAACGCCAAGAACAAGAAGCAAGAACCCGAGTTGAACTCTCATGATGCACCCACAGGGCGCAAACAATGCAGACGTGCCGAAGGCAGAGACGTCAAGACAAAGCTGTCACTCAGTTACCTAATTGAAAAGATGGCTAAAAACTATTCTGAATACCCAGCAGATGACAGCAATAAGGGTGAAAAATTAGAGAGCAAGCAAGAACCTTTTTCAGTTCTGCAATATGCCACAATGCCAGCAGCAAACAAAAGTGATGCCGAAAGTGAGAATGATGTTCAGAAGAATATTGCAGTGGTCTCCTGTGCTGAAAAAGGGCACAAGATATGGAAGAAGGCCCTCGATGATGAATGGGGTCCTGATGCTGGTGATAAAAGTGACAAACTGGACGATAGGCAAAGACCTACCTCACTTTCACAAAATGCCGCAGTGTTAGTAATGTCAAACAAAAGTGACGCTTCAGCTGTCACTGGACTTCATGAAGGGCACAAGACCTGCAAGGAGCCGCTCACTGACAAAACCCTTGCAGATGTCGGAAACAAGAGTAACATAAAAGGGGACAACAGGCAAAGACCTGCTTCGGTCTGGCAACATACAACAGCAAGCAAATTGGGCAAAAAGAGTACAACTGATGAGAATGATGTTCAGAAGGATGTCACAGTGGTCTGTACTGATGACAAAGGACACAAGGTATGCAAAACGCCACAGACTGACAAATGCCATGCGGACACTGGCAGCACTGACAAACCGAACAGGCAAAGACCTGCTTCACTTAATAAAGGTGTTGACAAAAGCGAGAACAATGTTCACAGAAATGCTGCAGTTGTCTCTCGACCTCACAAAATGTGCAAAAAGCCATTCACTGACAAATGCCCTATAGACGTTGACAACAAGAGCAAAAAACTGAAGAATGGGCAGACTGCTTCGATCTCACAACATACGACAATGTCAACACCAAAACCAGCTGATGACAAAAGAGGAAACAATGTTCAGGAGAATGCCAAAACAGCTGTTGAAGCTCACAAAGGCTGCAACATACATAAAGAGCCACCACAGCAGTCTTTAGACATTGATAAGAAGGACAGTAACATAACAGAAGCGGTGACCAAAAGCATTATTGAAAAAGATGACATAGGAAATGCAGCCACAGCATGTGAAAAGCGAAAAGAACAAAAGAAAATACATGAAAAACGACAAGTGAGGCAAAGTGACGGCAAGAATAAATCTGGACAAGCCATGGCAAGTGAAAGGTGCATGGTAAGCACTAGCAATACTAGGATGGACTTTGCGCCTCACTCCGCAGCACGTAAAAAGAGCATCGAAACAGCAGGAAAGGATGAAATGGGCTGCAGTATGATGATAGGACCAGCAGCTGACATTGTTCACACGCGCACACGCACAAAAAAGGATGCTAAGGGCAGTGAGACACCAGGCCAAGCGGCCATTGCATACCCCACACAACATATCAGTAAGGATGCAGTTGCCAGTCCAGCAGGGCTTGAAGAGTTAAAAAACACTGGCAAAGTACTGCAAGAGGACACAACAGGCAGTGACACTAACACCAAGATGATGGTGAGCAAAAGTTTTGCTGAAGGTAGCAAGAAGGCTACAACCGCTACTGCGGAAAGTCAATGGGAAAGGAAACTACGGGGAAGGACTGTCACAGGTTGTCCAACGACCAGGGTGAAAGTCTCAGCTGCAAAGGCCACACAAGAGGCAGCAGCTACAAAATGCTACGATAACACTGAGGCCATTTCTGACAAAGAAAATAGCAAGCATCCCTGCAGTCCTCCCAGAGAATATGCCGCACATACGAAGTTGGGAGACAATGCACTGTCTAAAGATTGTTTCAAAACTCCGAAGTCTGTAAAATCAGTTGAACTGATATGCCCACAAACACCACTGAAGTGCAGAAGTCTCAGGCAAAAGAATCTGAGAACGCCAGTCCTTGGAAATGGTGACGCCCTTTTAGATGAGCAACAGAGTGATCCAGAAACTCCACTAGGCTTTAAAGCCAAGTGCACAAAACAACTTGCAAAAAGGCCACTGGGAGTGAAAAAAGAGTTCAGAGCCAGGTACAAAATATGTACAGTGAACATAACCAACAAGTTCAAGGAAAGAGCGAGGCATGGATGGAGATTGAGACTGAAAATGAAGAAGGACAACAGAATGATCCGAGAAGTGTGAAATGGCAGGAACTCACTCGGAGTTCCAAACCCAGTCCCAAACAACCTGCAACATCTACTTGCATCCATGATAACGTTGTGCTGGACAAATGTCAACAACCCGCAGTAAACATCTTCAGTCAAGACAAAGGCAGCAGTGTGAATATAGTGCAACTTTCGCAGTCTATGAAAGGAGATGCCACGAATGATAAGCACCAGCAAAGTGACACTAACGGAGACATTGAGATGACTCAGACAAGAAGCTCAGGACGACCTTTGTGGATTGACCCAGTACCCCACCCAACATTCAGAAACACATAAGGCAGTTCAGAATCTGTCCCCAACCTTACATATGCAAGAGGGCAGCGGAAGTGAAATGGAACTAGAGGAGGATGAAGATGCACATTGCTTCACACAAACGTTGAGTCGGATGCAAGCCTGCAGTCTTTACTCGCAAAATGAAGCCAGAGCACCCACCACTGCAACCACTGCAACAGGAGGTGTTCTTGGAAGAGAACTAAATGTTGCATCAGCTCCAAAAGGTGGGAGACAAACAGCAAAAAGATCTTATCAGGGGCTAAGTGAAAATGAAGAACAGATAAGAAAACACAAGGTGCCAAATGAAGAAAATGACCCAAGAAACATAGTAGACAATTTGGATGTAGAACTTGAAGCCGGTGATGACGAAGATGGATCTTCCGTTTTATTCAACCTTGATGATGACGACGAGGCAGCTGCATCTGATGGATCGCACAGCTTTTTCAAAATGAAGCTCACTGCAACTCCGCTTAACTTTCTGAAAAGCCCTGCGTACAGAAATGATTCAGAGTCTGAAGAAGAACTGTTCCCATGGCTCGCAGACAATCTTGAGCCCGAGACAAACAAGAGAAAATGCGAACCGTCATCTCGGGACAGCCTTCGTGAAAGTGGCACTAACAGACCACATGTTAAGCGGCTGCGTTTTCAGCTGGACGATTCTGGGAGACCTGCCAAGAGAGAGAGAGTCAGTACAGCTACCTCATTCACTACCAAGATGTATGGGAAACGACAGCACACTTTTCCCATCCATTCCTATGCACAAAAACACGTAAGGTCTTTCTAGTCTATTGCACTGGCATGCCAGGCTATGCAAGCATGCCTGTTTGATGGTTCCATCTTTGGTGGAAAAATGAACAAAAACTTGTACAGACTCTTTCATCTTTCACACTGGCATGCTTATCAGGCTATGGCACGTGAGTTTGCATGCAGACATTTTGACAGCGATATGTGTGGGAGCAAGCACAGTCTTTCTCGTTCTTTACATTGGCATGCCCTTTTCGATTGTGAATACGGCAATGAAACATTTTTTGTGCATATTCCAACTATAGCAGTGGGGCAAGGAGTTGTTTCTCACACTGAGACAATACTTGAGAGCCACTAAACACTTCCAATGACATAAGCAGTGCAAGCTAAAAGCTTTGTACGGAGCTAACACAGCATCATCTGCTCTTAAGGGCAACAGATAATAATAATAATTGTTGAAGTTTAACGTCCCAAAACCACAGTATGATTATGAGAGACGCCGTAGTAGGGGGGGCTCCGTAAATTTCGACCACCTGGGGTTCTTTAACGTGCACCTAAATCTAAGCACACGGGCCTCAAGCATTTTCGCCTCCATCGAAAATGCGGCCTGCCGTGGCCGGGATTCGAGTCCCACTGACCTGCGGGTCAGCAGCTGAGCACCATAACCACTAGACCACCGTGGCAGGTGAGGGCAACAGATAATCAATCTTCTGCCAGCAAGAATGGCCGAGGTGCCCACAGACCATTCTTCTATGCATAAATGACCAGCCTTATATGTCACATCAGATACATTTTTCCAATAAGTCAAAGAAATATTTTAGTTGTATTGGATTTATTAACAGCAAATACTGTACACAAAATAGCATCAGTCATGGCAAGCAATGCACACATAAACCTGTATTTAGTTCCCACAAATTCAGTTAAGTTCTGTGCAACAAACCTATCAGGCACGGACAGTCAAGGCACCTTTTTGATGTTTTTTAAAAGAATGCACTTAGAACTGCTAAATCGTAGTGGTGACTATTAGCTGCTTAAAAGCCGCTACAGGTTTTCATAATAGGCATGTATGCTATTCACTCTTCATGTCTATTCAACACGCCAGGTTTAATACTGGCCTGTTGGACATTTTGCAAACAGTAACCTCTGTTTAGAATGAATCACTTTTGGCACGAAGCAGCACTGAGACTGTATAGAAATGGCAGGAGCAGCAAATCACATGATCATCTGGTCATTTCAGGACGATACCGACCACTCATCGGTGCATGGTAATCTCCCGCCACTCCTGTCTCGTCGAGAAGCAGAGTTCTTCGCATCTGACGATGATGAAGACCTTGGTCATGTTGCTGATGGCAACTATGAAGTTTGAAAGCATTAACAGCTGGGTTCTCCAAGAATTTACCTTTGTTGTGCCAAAGTTGACACAGAGTTTGTTGCAGTGTTCTCAAGAGTGAAGAACAAGAAGCTATAAATTTAACGCATATATAAAAACCAGTGGGGCTATCGCTCCTTTATTGTCAGAGTCTTCTTCGGGTAAAGTTTGAGTTGTTCCAGAGTCTGTTTTGGGTTTACGGTTGCAAGCTGTAAAGTGAAATAAAGTTCCGTTAATGTTTCAGCCAATGTAAGCACATTTTTCTTACCGAAGCAGTAGGCATAAAATGGAAGCACCACTTCACACACAACACCACTATAGGTCTAACTTCTTTTTGTGTTTTCTCACATAACAGGCCTCAGGTCAAAGTAGAACTCCTGAATTTAGTACTCCAGAAAGACCATCTACCAATCTCAGCCAACGTAACATCTTTATTTAGCTGCAGTTTAATGGGATCTAAGGCATGGCAGCACAGCGACATTTGTGCATAGAAGAATGGAGCAAGGAGAAAGCGCGAGAGAGCATCGCATAGTAAGTGAAGGAATCTATTTATAAATTAAATAATACACTGTAAGACATCGTCACTATAGCACTTAGCAAGAAAGTCAATCAGAGAAAAGCTAGTGTTGTAACAGTGATTAGATAGAGCACTTCAGTGAACAAGTACTATTCACAAATACAGTGAATTATTGGTAGTCTCTTTAAGCAAAAAAAAAGTCTAAGCAGAGTACGATGAAGTTATGACTCACCTAAAGACAAATCTTAGTCTCTTAAGACAAATCTTAATCGAAAACCAGATTGTGGTACGAGCTGTTTATTCATGCCTATCTTTAGCAAAAGCCAAGGCTGAGGATGAATGTTCAAGGGCATATGCTGTGATGGCAAAAAAAAACAAACAAAAAAACTAACACCACTTTATACAACATAAAAAAGTGTTGGAGCATAAGGGTGCAGAGAGGGAGATGCACGTATCTATTTGAGCGCCGGGTCCATCGATTGCTGGAACCACCTAAAATGAGGCCTCCCCTTCAAGTTACACAAATTTGAACAACAATGTCTAAACAAAACAAGTCACCTGCCCATAGTGAGTACTAACCTCTTGCCTGCGCCAATTCTTGAGTATCTTGAACCTGGTGAGTGGATAGCCTAGAGAGTCCAGAAAGACCAGCAGTACACCAAGCTCTGCTGATGCGAGGAAGCGTCGAGTCAGCGATCGACCATTTGGCAACTTTAGACGAATCTGGACAACACGATCCGAGGAGTCGGCTGGAGGCTCGGGAGGAACAGCGAGCTGCGGAGGATGTTGTGGATATTACGACAGCTAGGTTGAGTTCTCTGGTTATCAGCAGAAGGTTCAGGTGCCAAACAGTGACTGAGACCTGAACGTACATGTACAGCCTTTGTCAAAAGTACAGGGGCTACAATGCACCTTCACTGCATATGCTGTTCCAATCAATGCAGTTTGCAGTTGTGTGATGTCTGCTTATTCTTTTTTTTTTTCCAAGAGTTATAATTCAATGTTTCTTTACAACTTTCTACTCCCCGATTTTCAGCACATCTGCAAGAACTAATCAAAAGCTTAAATTAAATTACTGATTCCAATGGTTGGAAAATTTTTACTTTTCAATAAAATAAACCTTATCAAAATCAGTTCAATAGATGTCAAGCAATTGATAATTCCAGTTATATGTCTGTGTACTTATTTAAAAAGAAGCTCCTACAGTAAAGCTCTCACAAAAATATGATTCCGACAACCAGGGCAGTAGCCCTGGTCGTTCGAACTTCAATGTACTATAGTTACTGTCAATATTCAATATATTATACCATAGCTATTTGACACAGCCATTAGTATTTCATATGGGTCATATGATGGCACCTGTCATTGATGTCACTGATAATGCTAGGGCACCACTAGGTTACCTTGGTTTTGCGATTGTTTAAGTGCAGTATAATGAAATTGCATCTCCTACTGATTATGAGACAACCTAGAAGCAATGCATTTGGAAAATATCTGAAAGATTGAGGTTGTCTTTGAACACGTACTTCCAAAAGGCTAAATGGGTGCAAAAGAAATTGTTCAAGTGAATCTCTAAAGTAATTGCAGAAGATGTAATGAAACTGTCAGTGTGAAGGATGCAGAGTTCCCATTCAATTGGTCACGCTTAGACTATCCATTATTCACATTACAGTAAACACCATATAAACATACAATACAAACATTTTAGACTATGTAGAGTAAAGCTCTTTAAATGGCAGTCTTTAAGGACAATTGCAAGAGTCTATGTCGGCACATAGAGATAAAACTGCAACTACCACACTTGCAGGGCAAAACTTATAAGCAAGATAAGAAAGGCTTCAGATGCCATCTAAGAGTGTAAAAAACAAGCATAATGTTTGTCACATTATCCCTATGCAGTAGTGGACGTTACAAAACCATGACGATGTACTCATTATTCGCACAATAACATAATGGCATAACGCTATCTGCAGCTGTTAGTGAAGACTATTGAGGAGATACAAAACACAATATAAGTTCAAACTCCCTGTTCTAGGTCATTAGTAACTTTCAGCAAGTTCTAACGTTTATTTTCTTTTTCCAGTCTCAGTATCCAAAATTGCTCTCCCTTTTTTTTAGTTTTTCATGATGTATCTTGTATATGAAACAAATATTATACCGAAGCTTCTATAATTTTGCACTATCTGAAATTAGACTTTTTACAAGGCCCAACATGACATCGCAGTTGGTCTTTAATGCGTCTAGCCATTTAGGTAGGGAATGCTAGCTGAGCCTTAACCACAATTAATCACTGATGGAGATGCCATGATCACAAATGTGTGCAAGACAGGCTGAAACGCATGCAACACAATTACTTGCTCTACTACAAACACTGCTAACAGTAAAGAAAAAGAAAAGCTAGTCACCTTTTCTTTCTGTTCTCTTTCCACGTCGTGAGTATCTTTATGCGCACTGTCGCAAACAGCTCCTTTTATGGGTTCAAGAGGGCTGTCTTTAAGAGCACTAGTTTGCTTGTCACTGTCAGCACGTGGTGTTGCAATGGCTGGCGTCCTCCTTCTCAGGCACCGTTGTTGGCTGTTTGCCAGTGTGTGGTGGTGGTAAGTTTAAAGCAATGCTTTGCACACTTGAAAGGCCAAGCATGATCACCTCTTTTAGTAACTTGCCATCATCGTCGTCATCGATTAAACAGTCATTAACATCTGGCACAGCACGAGGAGATGTGGGATAGTGATTGGGAGGTGGTGGGTCACTGACGGCAGGCCGCATCATCACGCTGGGGCCATCTCCCACACGTGCCGAAGAACTTTCATGCTGAATATCAGACACATTTTTCCGGAGGCACTTAGTGTTGGGGTTCATGTTCTTGCCTCCAGAATGTTGCTGTTTGCTCACAGCTGCACGGCCAAGACTGATCACTTCAAGCAAGATCTTGCTGTCCTGCTCTTCATCACTACTTTCAGACAGGTGCATACTGTCATCCAGAAAATTGCTACCTCCAGATTTGGAACAAACATGACTAGGGGACACATGTGGAACTTTCACTGTGTTATCTTTAACGCTCACTATATTCAAAGCAACACCATGCCTGGTGTCTTGAGCATACTGATGTGGTCTCAAAGGGCTTGCCACTGAAACAAAAGGCGTGCTTGAAGGCGAGGACTGCATATCCGACTGAGGAGGCACCTTGGGTGATTGTGTGCTTGGAGATGCCATGCCTACAGATAATTCAGGGTTTCCAGCTAGCGCCCTTCCCATCATCACAACTTCCTGCAACAAACGGGCATCATCTTCTTCATCACTGCTATCTTGACATAGCGGTTCTGTTTGATCCAAGCTGCCATGCATGCTATTGCTCCGGTTTGCACAAGGGTTCGAACTGAAGTTTTGTGTACACGAGGGCTGGCTGACATCCGAATGGCTCTGCAGAGCAACAGAACAGCCTCCGAGGTGATTGTTTAGTTCACCTACATTCCCAATGCTATTGCTCTTCCAAGTGAGCTTTGGGGAGGTTCTTTCAACAAGACTGCTCACACTTGAGCTCTGCCTGGCAAGTACCAAGCTGAATTTGTGTGATGGCATTTCCTTTGGCAAGGCACTATCCTCAACGGTATGCTGTAATTTACTTTGACAGGTTACATGACTAGATGGCAAAGGTGACGATGAGCTGCTTTTATTGGCAGCAGATGCAGCTTTCCCTGGTGTACTGTTTATACTCCTTGGTTTTGGCACTGGTGCATTTATAGTAATACTGTCCTCTGGAGCTCCGCTCCAGCTTTTAGTCTTTGAATGACAATTTGATGATTGTGAGACTTGCCAGCCCAGCTGAATACACTGCACTATGAGATCAGCGCTCCCTTCCTCCTCATCAGAAACATCGATAAGGGCTTCTGATTTGATACAAGGCGGCTTCGGAGAGTGCTCAGCTGATTCCCAATTCTTACTATCGTCGTGACCTATACTGAGGTCAGTGAATGATGCAGAATGGGAAAGTAATGACGGCGTGTCCTCTGTGCAGTACACACGAAGACAATCTTCTTCAAAAGATGGTGACTCCGTTTCATGTGGGGACTGGAGATGACAGTCATCATTCAGTGATGCATGTTCATGGCATCCCTGTGGCTTGGGACTTGCCTGGTTGCTTTGGGATGAAGGCCTACAACAACCATCAGGCGAGACTTCAAGCATGTCGTCAACTGCACTCTGCGGATTAGGCCAGGATTTAGCACTGCCCAGGTCATTGAGGGAAGGTGCGTGGGAAAGAACAGATGGCGTACCTTCCGTGCAATACACACGAACACAATCCTCGGCAAAGTAAGGCACAGCAGCGTCTTCATGCGACGGGCGCATGACACAGTCGTCATTGAATGAGACATGCTTGTGTGTGACATGAGATTTCTGGACTCGTTCACCGCTCCATCTACGGCTGTGACTACTATCAAAAGGCACAGGCTGCTTTTTTTGATGAGGCGTCATTTCGTAGTCATCATCCCAATCAGGGACGACATTTTGCGAACTGACGTTGTTCTCGTTAGTTAATGAACAGGGACTCTCGGGTCTGGAGTAGCCGCGTGGTGTGCCTTCATGGGCATACTGCCGTGTTGTGTCTGCAAACACTTCGACTGCACCTTCACCAATGTTGGTAACACTGCGAGATGGCAGATGAGAGCGACCTTGCAGGTGCTTCCGCTTGTAGTATGTGTCATCCACAAACTGCGCCTGTTCTTCACGCTCTTCTTCAAAGCTGCTCTCTTGAAATGCTTCGTGCTCATCGTCGTGTTGGAGCATTTTTTCAATGTTATTGGCATCGTCATCTTGAGTGAGAGAACTAAGGCTGGTGGCCTGTGACATGCGGCAAGGAGTTCCTTCTTCTGCAAAACTTCGCGGGCAGTCTTGGAACACACCACCAATTGGCTGTGGGATCGGTTTTCTGCACGGGGGAAGCCGGAAAGCAGGTTCAGGAGATCTATGGCGAGGGCTTGGTGGCATTGTTTGACTTGGAGAGTCAGGTAGGTCACTGGGAGAGACAGCTCCACTTGTATGTTGGCTGCAAAGATCAAAGTTTATTAATGTGTTATACATAATACCAAACCCATTGAGTGAACTTAAAAATGAGTGACAGCAAGCAAAGCATACAGCAGCGCTTCTGCATTGGTCGATTACTGAAAGTGTGCAATCCATGAAAAATCTTAAAGGGACACTAAAGAGAAACAATGAATTGGTTTAAATTGATAAAGTGTGCTCGGAGAACTCTTGTGTAGTTTTTTCACTACCATAGGTTTATTATTAGAGGAGAAAACCAAGTTCAAAGTTTCATTTTTAAATTTTGCGCCGAACTTTGTAATTCGTGACGCAAGCGATTTCAAAGAGCATTTAACGTATTTTGGCGCCACTGCCTCGACGAAATTTCCACAAACTCGTTACGTCAAGTCTCTGGCCCCCTCAGAGGACAATGTACTTCGATTTAACCGATTGGGAACTACGTAGGCCCAAGCAGGTGCCGTCAAAAATATGTGACGTCACGGGAAATGGTGCGGGAATTCCAAGGTGGCGTCGCCACCTGTATTTTCTTTTTGCGCGTTTTCTCGCTTATTAAGCGTCTTCTCACAGCAAGCGTGGTGTTTTTGGTATCGTGGAAGACTACTTTACTAATGCGAGAAAAATCGTTTTGCCCTTTAGTGTCCCTTTAAAGGAGTACTGACACGAATATTTTCAGTTGTTGTTTTCTTGTGCCAAATGAAAGGTCAAGCCCTCAAAAGCCTAGAAAAGGTAGCGCTGAGCGCGAGTGCACCCTGAAAAAGTAATTACAGTATGTATTTAGAAGCTAGTTTCGGTTCCTACTGTACCCTGACGTCACAACACGGTATGAGCTTCTGGTGACGTGCTTGCACAATATATAGTGACGTTTCCACGGCCGCTCCGCACCGTGGCTCCGTTGGTGAAGCACAAGCGGCCATTTTGGAAGTTTTGATGACGCACAAGCGGCCATCTTGGAAGTTTTGGTACCTAACGTCATCACAACTAGCCAGACTGCTGCGTGAAGTCACCAGAATTTGTACTGTAGCCTGACGTCACGCCAGTGTCGATGTTAGTGGGTGCTCCATGGAAAAATTTACTTTAATATCAAATTAAAATATCTTATCAGCATTTGCTGAGCTTTGCACTTCCTCAGAGCCGTCTCTGCTTACAGGAGATTTGTATGGCAGAGTAAACTCGCCTTCGAAAAAAGGTGTCAGTACCCCTTTAAGTTATAAATGACAACTAATGGCTTGCAGGTTTCAGGCTCATAAAATACCTTTCAAGTGAGACAGCAAATATAGATATGAGTTAGACTAAGTCATAAAAGGAGACACACTTAATGCCTCAAGTAAAATGTGCTTACATCTAATGCAAGGGGCCTTCTGCTCCTGGGAAGAAAAATATTTACGCAGATGAACATGACTATACAAGAAAGTGGTAGTTCCGTTACCCTACCAATGAGAAGTTGCTTCACGTGAGGATGAAAGTTTTGTTCACACTTACATTTAGATACGACTAGAGCGTGAGAGTTCTGCACCATTTAAACTAATAAAATTGCAGAACTTATACCTAGCATTCGTGGAACTGCATAGTGACGGACATTTATCATAACCATATCGCAAAAAAAAAAAAAAAGGCGAAAGCTTCTTGACGCCCAAAATTGTTTTCACAAACCATGCAACTTCTTAGTCTAGACGTTCAGGAGTGTCAAAGGGCCAATGTCAATTATATAGTTAACGAATTCCGCATCGTATGAGATCGGAGTGGAGAAAACAAAAATGCATTTGTATGTGTTCATGTCTAAGTACAAGCCACAAAGTATGGCTGTTTCTTGCGCGAGGAAATAACGAGGGAGAGGTTCAGGGGAGCGCACTCCCCTGGACCCCTTCCCTTGTTATTTCCTCGCGCAAGAAACAGCCAGACTTTGTGGCTTGTACTTAGACATGAACCGACTAGCCCAGCAACGTGTGTGTGTTCAGTTGCACAGCGAAACACAGTGGTGTCCCAATGTGTCGAGCGACAAAATGCTCCAATTAACCAACTTTTAATAAGAAATCACTAATATCGTGACGACTGCCGTTTCGCAAAGATAACACAAACAGAAAGGAACGTTAATTAACGAAAGAGAAACACGTCATTTGACAACGTAGCCTTTGATAAGGAAACCAGTAACTCCTATCAGTGAAAGGAGGCATACCTTTGATTTACAGCGAGGTTGTGGGCATTGAGTGCAGCTTGTCGATCCAAACTGCTGAGAGATCCGAGCGAGCTACTCCGCGAAAACATCAGCGGAGTCTCGTTGACCTCACCGAAAGCCGTTGCCATCGTGACGGCTGCACAAAAAAGGCGGCAGGTTAGCACTCATTAAAAGTGCTGCGCGTGCTCAAGTGACGTACCACTGCTTAGACAGTGAGGAACGAGTTAACGACAGGGGCGCAGCGCCAGACAGAAAGCACGGCCCATGGAAGATTACTGGCGTAACATTCACCGGTAAAAGGCTGCACTTGGTCAGCGAATCCTGGTCATGAAGTCACCCCGCTTCTCCATCGCTCACGAAGCATTTCGCCGCTTTCAGTTGGCACTGGTTCGTAAAACCTGATCGCAACCACCAGTCGGTTACATATAAAGTAGCGTACAAACAAGGAAAACTTGTACAACTCAAAACTAAAGTAAAAGCAAAACGTGACAACACGATGTCCATGGCAACAGCGCTGAAGTGCTGATACTTCGTTCTGACTGATGACAACCTCTCTGCACGAGCAGCAGTACGCAAAAGCAAAGCCTTTGAGATTTGTAGCTCATGCTCAGAGGCAAACATTGCCTGAGATATGAGCTTAAACTATGCTATAAAACACAATATGTGTAGTTTTAATGACATAATAAACTTTTGAGTGTAATGAATTTATGTGAGTTAAGTTTTTAGTAAACGTTTATAATGTAAAAAAAAGAGAAAAAAGCCATTTCGGGCCAACCAAAGCCAAGAATGGTTGGCAGTTTTGTTGACAGCTGCAAGTGTCGGCACGTGTTTGGAAACTGGCGCAGTTGAGTGTACAGAAACTAGAACATCGGCAAAAGCCATGAAGCAAAGAGCGGGAAACAAGCTCCCCAACAATCTACCGCAGTTGCAAAACTTGATAAAACGTGATCCCTTATCCTACAAAGATGAGGTAGGTAACTGTTTACGTTCGTAGCGGTCTGCGATTCCTGTGTCATGTCGCCGATTTTCATTACGTTGATTGTCGCTTCATTACTGCTGACGACTTTTCGTTCTAGTTCAATTTGCAACGCCACTACTATGAATCGCTGCTTCAAGCTTTCCGGCTCCGTCCAACGGAGCACAACAAGGAGTTGGACGAGCTGGTCATGTTTCTGGCACAAGTCAGTCACTGTTATGAAGAAGAGATGAAACAGTTCCCGCAGGATATGGTCGATCTCCTCAAGAATTACAACACCCAGCTTGATCCCGAAATGCGGATGGTACGTTGGTTTTGACGTTTTTACATCATTTGCCTTTACATTATCTACTATGACCTATCACTGAAATGCCGGCATTTACTGTGACGTTTCTAGATTGGCGTTCATTTGCTGCATACCATCGAGTTTTTTCAGAGCGGCATCATAGTCTGGCAGCAGTTTCACCAGTGGTTGAAACGTTTCTTGTTTTGGGTACAACAAAAAGCGAAACTTTCATCATTTACAATAAATACAAGGAATGCAGGAGCCTGCAAGAAATTGCCGCTGACGGTGCGCCAAATACAGAGCGGCCTAATTCGTATGATGTGAAGAATGCAACCGGAATTGAAGGAGGAAAGCTTTGAAGTGATCTGTTGAAGACGGTCTTGAAGAGCTATCTGTATGAGCTATACGCTGGAAGGTATAATGTCTTTGAGAAGGACTAACTTAAACCCAGTTTAATGAACTCCGCTTTCTGTGGTCACGCAATTTGATGCCATTTGCCGCATGGATCTTCAAACTCAGGTTGAACAGAAAATACACCAAAAACTATTTCTGCCACCTGCTTCAGACATGGATAAATTGATGTCGTGACTGCGCAGGTTTACAGTTGACAACAGAATACATCACCGGTTCATAGATGTGCACTGAAAGTGTTGCAAGTAGAGCGTCCATTTAAGATTTGAACATGTGTTCAAAACTTGTTAAGACCCGATACTTCAGAATTTTCCCTCACTCCTTTCTTATTGACCTACTGGAGACCTCTGGCTATGATGGCAAAAGTGCTTGCTTAAGATGGAAAAAAAGAGTCCATAGTGCTTAACAGCTCCTCATTTCAGGAACACTTAGGTTTCTGAGCATTCTGCTGTTCTTTGGGCTAGTAGGCTGTGCATACCTCAATGTAAATGTATGTCTCTAGCTCACGAAACTCATAATTTAGAACATATTCCTGTGACATTATGCTTGACACTGTTACCTCATAATCGACCACCTGGAGAACCTTGTGCCTTTCCATCATTGCCTATTGTAACCCGAACTGTGTTCATGTGTGGGCAAGTGCTCATAACTTTAGCACTGTTCATCTTGAACACAGGAACAGTTTGGTTGTTGTACAGTGCTAACACATGTAACATCTTGTGGACCTGGTTCCAGCTGATTGGTGCTGCATTGTTCTGACTGTTCTCACAATTGATTTTGTGCAGACATTCTGCAGAGCCCTAATCCTGCTACGCAACAAGGGTTTGCTGCAGCCAACAGATCTGCTGGAGCTCTTCTTCAACCTGTTAAGGTGTCAGGACAAATCCCTGAGGGTTTTCCTCAAGAACCACATAATCCAGGATATAAAAAATACCAATGCCAAAAGAAAGGATGCCAAGCTGAACTCGGTATTTTTCATATTTTTTAAAATCATCGTCGCATGTACCCTGTTGGTGGGAAAAGGACTTGACCAGTATCTTCAAGCAACAAAATGTTACTAACTCTGTGTGTATCAACATACCTGAAATACCATTTTCTTGTTTGTATTCCCTACTATCCACTGTTTATAGTAAGTGCCATGGTGAATATAGTAAGTGTCAAAGTAATAAGGTGTTCCATCAGCAAGTTGCCCCCTGTCATAAATATGTAAAGAACTACTTCAGTCGTACATATCTCAGCATTACAATTGGCCACGGGTAATACTGTTGATAATCTGCACTGTGCAATGAAAGAAACCCTTAGCAGTCGATACATGTCTTTCATGGAGAGTATATATATGGACAAGTTTGCGGCAAGACATGTGTCAGTTTTTGCTTTCGTTTCTTGGATACTCCTTTCAGGCCTGCAATCAAGCCACCTTTTTCTTCCTTGTTTTCAGACACTGCAGAACTTCATGTTTACCATGTTGAAGGATAGCAACCTAGTAGCTGCTAAGACATCTCTCGTAAGTAGCAGTGTGTATGGGGCGTAAGTCACGTAGTTATTACTCAACATCAGAGTTCTGTCAGTGTAGTGCATGCACGTGCATAAAAGGCAATCTCATATACGATACATGTGGTATGAGGCAAACAACCACCTTCAAGAGTGATGAATGGTGCACACCTATATTTTCATACCATCAGAGATTTCTGACGCCCTTGTTCATGTTGCCTCAGACAACACAGCTTCGGTGCAATGCAGTCGTGTTGCAAAAATGAACTCCTTTATTATATGTTGTGGCTCAGAGAGTACTATTAGCCCCGAGAAGTGAATGATGTCACGGCAAGGACTCTTCGACGCCCGCCGTGACGCGTCGGCATATTACGCGCTTGCTTCGTGCGCTGTTCCGCTGTTTACGTTCGCTTTTTGCCTTTCTCAAGCTTCAGATGAATGACGAAAACAGCATCGATAATGTTCCTAGTAAAACGGGAAGAAGTTATATGCATTTTTTCTTCACAGTCCCCAACGGTGCCCACGCGCCGTTGTGCACACTTTGAAAGGGGTGATCAGGTTTGTTGTTGTGTCGCGCTGCTAACTTCGGGGACGGGTCTGATTCCCAACCACAGCAGCCGCATTCCGACGGATGTGAAAAGCAACATTCCTCTGCTTAGGTACAGGAGCACGTTAAAGAATTCGAGACGGTCAAAATTAATCTGCAGCGTGTCTCACAATCATGTCGTGGTCTTCACACAAGACACCTTATTCACATTATATTAGGTTGCGTTGTTCACGGGCGATTCCTTTAAAAAATATGATGGCTTCGCCTCCACAAGTGTTATTTGCATCGGACGCATCCGCGATCAGCGGACAGCGTTCTTGCCGGTGTGCCGAGCCCCGCACACGATTACGAAAGCGCATGCAGTATTGAGCTTCGCAAAATATCTCGAAAGCGCTCGCCCGAGAATACTGCCGCAGTTGTTGTGTTTGTTTTTCTTGTGTACTCGCTCACTCATCATGTTGCTTAGTTTCACGTTTTTCACGCAGTAATTTCGGGGCGTCATTTCAGAACATAAAAAAGTTGAGGTTAATTGCGGAAACTCCTTATTGCTGTCAGATTGTGTCTTCATGCAGCATCGTAGCAACGGCGCCATTACACTTGTATAAGTACTAGTTTAGATAGCCAGCTCATAAATGATTTCCTTTTGCATTTGATATACCCCTGAGCATCATGAACCTTTATGTGGACATGACGTGCGAGACCATTAATTGACTCATTAAGGCGAAGGACATTCAATTAATACTTGGGCCACGTCACTGAGAGTGCCATTGAAACAGTTCAAAACACTCATTTCGACTTTCAGACGTTTGTTTTGCAGACCATTGTTATCAACAGTGCTCCCACGAGAATTTAACATTACCGCTCGTGACCCGGCGGTTCATCGGACCAGCAGTTCATGCAAATCGGGGTATACGGCCACTTAATCCCAGACGGGTGTTGAGAAGAAATGTTTAGATAATCCAAGTATACACTAACACCTCAGAATTTCCTAAACCATTGTGCGCATGGCAGTATTATTTTGTTTAATTTCCCGGATGTATTAAGTGATTCTTCACGATAGACAGATTCATCTAAAGTCTTCTGTAGCAGCAAGCGCAATTCTGTCAAATCACCTAGATAATCTGCAAATGCATACATAACTTGTACGATAAGCCGCAATGTATTTAGTGAATTGAAAACGTTTTAATTTAACGTGTAATCTTCGGGATGCGTGTTCTGACCGTGGAGTCTACGCCACGTTGTAATGAAGTTAGAGCCATTAGCGTAAATTTTATTAGCACCGATGTCTTGGAGTACGCGGTGAAAACAACGAATGTCTTGCTCTCGTACATCACCATTTTCACGGTGAAGCTTCCGTTCGGGCGGGAATTAGCCCATTATAAGCTATATTATCCAAACTTTCTACAGCTTACTAAACTTTCGCTGGTAGTGTAAACTTCTACCTTCTCCCTTGGGTGATTTGCATCGCAAGAATGAGCAGTAATCACCACCGTATCGCGAAAGAGCGGGTACGCGGCGGGCGCAGAAAAAGGCGATCTTCGGCTGCGGAGCAAGCAAGTCCTTGCCGTGACGTCACATCGCCGCGACCGCCGCGCCGCCAGTGTTCGTTCTCGGGGCTAATAACCTCCATAATCCCCCTATTTTTTCAGCCCAGGCTTTGAAAACCAGGCACACTTGCTGTGTCATGTTCTTGCAGAAGTGCCTCTCATTTGCATTAGTAACTACTACTTAGAGCTACTGATTAACCTTCAGTTGTAGTGAGGCAAAAGCAAGCAGCTCAAGCACTTAGGTGCCCAGGAGATCCCTTGCATGCTAATATAGCATCGCCCTATTTCAGGCCGAGTGCCGGACAAATGCCCTTCTTGGAGATCTCTAGGTACCTCTCTGCCATGTAAACTCCTTTACTGTGCTTCCCTTAGTGCCAATAATGCTGCTGTAATAAGCTGCCAGTTATTTGTATTGCCAGTTATTTTCTGCAGCGTGTTGAACAATTCTGCTTGTTTTGGTGAACTGTAAACAGGTGTTGTATGTTTGTTTAATTAAAAATCTTCCAACATCTTTAGCGACTTTTTATGGTGCATAAGTGTGGTATTATTCTGGCCATTTTGTTCTCAGGATGTCATGATAACTCTGTACAAAAAGAACATATGGAATGATGCCAAGACAGTGAATGCCATAGCCACAGCCTGCTTCCACAAGGCAACAAAGGTGAATGAAGATGCATGGGCTCTTGCCAGTTTTATTGACTTGGGCTTTTCGTAGATGCTGGCGACCGCTCTCAACTTCTTCCTCGGTAGCGATGAAGAGGCAAAAAACGAAGATTCCAGCAGCGAGTCTGAGGTATTGTGTTAATGTCGTCCACTTTGCCAAGAGTTACGTTGAAAAGGGTGCAACTTGTAAATGTTTGTGAATGTCTGTGATGTGTGCAGCCTGAAGGCCCAAGCATACAGGAAATCATCATGGCTCATCGTGTGAACAAGAAGTCACGAAAGAGGAAGCGTATTCTCGACAAAAGCAAGCAAGCAAAGAAGGTGAGGGGGCTTAAGTAAAGCAACCATGGTTGCCCCATGCTCTTATCCGATGTGCTCAACATTGTACTTACTATGCTTCCCTTTCATTTCTCCTTGTACAAGAGCTATTTCTGTGCAAATCTTAAGGTGTGAGTGCACCTTCTCCTAAATAATTTGCTTGTCACTCACTACTTCAGTAAAGACTGCCTCTGCAGCAAGAAATTTCACATTCTTACTCATTGGAACAATGTGTCAGCTGAATAAAAGTTGCGCATTAGAAAGGATTTGGATATTCAGATAGTTTATTAACTTTCTCTGACATATTCCAGGTGTGGAAAACCCAGTGTATGGGACAGTAATATTATGTAAAAGTGACACTGATTATGGTACTGTCTTGTTAAAGGACCAAGAGCATCAGAGGTCTGCGAGCAATCAATGCTAAAGAGTACAACTGAGAGAGTTCTTGTGAATGTTTAGCTAAGCCACACGTTGTACAAGAACTAAGTTACTTACAGCAACTCCACCAAAGCATAGCTGTTGCAAACTTCTGGACGGTTGATCGTCGGTTAGCAGAGGCACAGAGCTGCTGACTCGACTTCTTGTGTAGGCTCAATAACATTCCTCCACCATTTCAAAAATTTTCATTGATGGCTCAAATTCTTCTGAAGAGCCTAAAATAGTCATGAGGGCAAATCAGTTACTATGCTTTTTTTTCTCTCTTTCTTTTCTTTCATCATGCATTTCTCATTTTTCAATCCTAGAAACAAAAGAAGGACCACAAGGCACAGGTTTTCAACTTTTCCGCGCTTCACCTGATACACGATCCACAGTGTGAGCTCACCTGTCAATTTTTCTTCGTACCTCCTGTATTTTCATTATTCTATCATTGCTATTTGTGCCTGATGTAGTGTTGTGTGCTTACCATATAATTAAATACCTTGCAGCCATGGCCGAGAAGCTTCTGAAGTCTCTGCAAGAAATGAACGAGAAATTTGAAGTCAAGCTTCTTGTCATGAACTTGATTTCGCGCCTTATTGGCATTCACGAGGTAATAATACCCTTCTTTTTGTAAAGTGCTGTAAATGTACACAGAAAAAATACTGGTAGGATGTCCTTATGAATATGTGGTCGCTTTAGTTTCATGGTGAGGAAAGGTACGGTTTGCCAACTGAGCTGGAAGTCTGCGTTCTTCTTCTACTCTGTCCTTTTTCCTATATTGCTGTTATAATGTAGTATGCTATAGTGTAGTGTGCTATTCATTGTCATGCAGTATCTAAAATGGCAAACAATCGTGTCAGAGCGAATCAAACGCTCAAAAATAAAAAAGAGTACCAGCCTAACTAAGTATGTTGTTTCCTTTTAATTAGTCATTAAACTTACCCATACTTTCAGATGATAACTATGTGTATATCTATTTAATATGTTTATCATTCATTTGCCAGCTCTTTGTGTTCAACTATTACCCCCTGGTCCAGAGATACCTCCAGCCACATCAAAGAGGTGGGTCTCCGCATATGTGTGCTGGTGTACTGGCTCGCTTACAGTGTTCACAATTGTTTTGCGTCTCGTGTGAAACATTGGCAACATTTACTTGTTCCACAACATGCAGTATATGAATCACCATTTATCTTCCTCTTCCAGAGGTCACAAAGATACTGCAGTACACAGCACAGGCCTCCCATGAGCTCGTTCCACCAGATGCAAGTCTTTCTTCATTTGGTCTGCCAGCACTTAATGCACAGTTTTGTTTTTCTTAAGTTCTATTTGTGTTTCCTGTTGGTAACTGTGTTTATTCTGCTTCTTGTAGGTATTAGAGCCTGTGTTGATGGCAATCGCCAACAACTTTGTTACGGAGCGCAACTCAGTTGAAGTAATGACCGTTGGGTGAGTATACTGTAAAACTCTTTATGCACATTGAAAACGGCTTGTACATGTGCATTGCTGATGCTAGCAGTACTAAATAGTATTTAAAAATTGTACAAAGGGACACATGCATGCACAAAAGAAACTTATTGGGGATGCATAAGGCGTTTCCAGTGTTTCGCATTGTTTATTGTCTACAACAGTAACAACGTTTTCGATGCTTGTGCTGGCGAGGTCTTATTAAAGCCATGCATCTAAACAGAAACCTGTGTGAACTGAGTGCAGATCATGCTGGTTTTGTACTCTCTTCATTCATCTCTTCAGGTTGAATGCAATTAGAGAAGTATGTGCACGGTGCCCCCTGGTCATGAATGGAGATTTGTTGCACGACTTGGCTCAATACAAGTCATACAGAGACAAAAGTGAGCACTTCAACTTGCCTTTTATGTTTTTCCGGTTTTTGACACTTACTTTTGACTGTTATCTTGTTTATTTATTCTTACTTAATTATCTCACGCAAGGTTACGCTGTTAGAGTTGGCATTTTGTGTGCAATTTGTGCATTGCAGCACGTTGATTATTGTTAATTCTGTGTTTAATACCTAGTCATCGTGAGCTACATGTAAAATTTTAAGAGCCAAACGGAGTGGTTCTGTGTTCAATTCAACTGACTTGTGACATTGATGATATCATCCTACTTGTCTGTCAGTGTACTGGGCTGGTCCCAAGAACACGCATCGTGTTTAGTTCCTAGGCATACCCATAAGTTGTTTAATCATAACTGGTTAAATTAATAAAATTATGTGGCAGGTTGTGGTCACCTTAGTGTGCAATCTCGTGTCTTCTTGTACCTCTTTTATAGATGTTTCAACAGCTGCCAAGTCACTGATCCATCTCTACAGGACCATAAACCCAGAGATGCTTGCAAGAAAGTTTAGAGTAAGCTATTTTCTTCGTGTTAGCAAAACTTATTGTACTGCACCTGAATGAGCGTGAAGCTTCGAAATTGTAGGCGCAAAGAAAACAGGGACGAGAAGGGAGACACACACACAGGGTGCCTGTGTGTGTGTGTCTCCCTTCTCGTCCGTGTCTTCTTTGCGCCTACTATTTCGAATCATGCATTACCAACACGCCCAGTTGCTCTCTCTCACATTGAGTGTGAAGGTCACACTGACTGTTGCATTGTAATTTGCATGGACCGAGGCTACTAAGAAAATGTTTCTGGCCGGCAAGCAGACCTATTGATTGCACACAAATGCTGGTTTTTCTTTTGTTTGCTAGTATGGGGTCTAATGTCTGTTTCCTAAATGTAGATGTTTGGTGCAATCAAAAGCCACATGTTATAATGATTATTTTTGTTGTAACTTATATATCTTTTTTTTATCAACTGTCATCTGATTGACCGATCCAGGCAAACAATGAGGTCTAGATCGTAGAAGAGTCTGGTGCTGGCCCTGTTGGTACATAGTTAGGAAAATCCATGAATCTAGCCTTGAAGGACGTGTACGTAAGGGGAGGAAATTTCAGTGAACACATGCATCCTTCACGGCTGGGTGTGTCGATATTCCAATAGAGGTCTATATTTTCAATTCTTTCTTCTGCCACGAGTCATATTGAGTTTTAATATATTACAATTCTTTTATGATTTCGTTCCCTCTTACTGTATTTTTTATTCGCACATTTCTCATATTCCTGCCCTAAAAGTTTACTCTGTAGCACTCAACTTTATACCCATAATGCGCAGAAGTCAAAATACCTTTGTTGGCTTCACAGGTCGTTGAGATAGCCTTTTATATATATTTTTTTTTCAGTGACATGTTTCAGAAAATTATATGCAAATCAAGACCCACAAGAACTAGAAGCTGCCATATTTGCAGTTGATGGCTTTGTTTCATAGTTTCATGACTTGTACTTAGGCTAGTTAATACGAGTTCACCTGATTGACTGTGTCATTTTGATTGTTTTTCATCATGTCTGGGTCAGCATTAGCCCTATATTTTGCTCTAAACTTGCCACATTTCGCTGCATATTACCTGCAACACCAGTCAAAGAAAACAGATCCACAAGAACCCATACCTCTTATTAGTAAAATATTCCACTGTAGCACCGATTCTCAAGGCTTCAAAACGCTGTACACCTTTATAATAGGATAGAAGCTTTGTAGCTTCAGGATGCTGAAAACATTAGGTCAGTCAATCTTCCCGTAGCATGTAATACAGGGCACTAAAATTTACGCGTAGGCAGTACTGGGCAACTAAAGTCTGTGAGAAAAATGTGAAGGTTAATTTATGCTGTACTCCAGGGTAAACCCACAGAAGAAACACAAGAACTGAAGGCCCTCAAGTATGGTGAGTTCAAAGCTCCAAGCTTTGTACCTGGTGCTGAAGTGCTGGACGTTGATGGTGAAGAGGAAAATAATGGTGAGTCTATGTAATTGGTTGAATCACATTGCCGATGTGTCGCGAACTTGTTTAAATGTACAAATAGATGTACAAAGCTCTGGCAATCTAAACTAGACATGGTGCAAATGCATAGTCTTGAAGTGATGAGAAATCACTGAACAGGGAGCTTCATTATTTCGCCATTAAAAGCTGCCTTCTTTTGCTGTATAGATGAAGAAAATGAAAGTGACAATGAGGACGAGGATGACTCGGACGGCTGGGTTGATGTCCAGCATTCAGACGACGAAGCACCCGACCCAGAACCTGCCCATGATGAGAAAACAGAACAGGGGGCAGAAGCTGCTATGGTATGTATATTGTTGGGTACTGGTGTGCTTTTGGCAACGCAGGCTTACGAAATGTGATGGCACAAAAAGGGAATTTATTGCTCTTTCTTTGTAACAAGTCAGCAAATTAATAAACATACAACGATTAGTTTCTCAGGAATCAAGTTGTTTGGCTTGTGCGAGGTTACTGATAGAATAACGTCGGCATGCTCCAAATACGGACACCCACGTTGTCTGCGGTTGCAGTTCCATGAATGAAGACATCTCCAAGCAATCGTACATGCCATTACTAGTGTGAGTCTTGAAATCAGATGGGAATCTTCCCACAAGGCAGTTTTGCAAAAAAAGCAATGGTGAGCGTGCAGTCAGTCCACTCGTGTTGTCAATCCCAGTAAAACAGAAGAAAGCTTCCATGCTGCCACAAGTTCGCAAGTTATCCAAATTGTCAGGTGGCATTTGCACGGGCACACTCACATCACCTTTCGTAGCAGCTACATAATGACATGGACTGTTATTACCATGCAAGTGTCTTGAAGGGCAACTGAGCATTATGAGAGCCATGCAATGAGTAATACATTGGGCATGGAACAGTGTCAAGTGTCCCCACAGTGTCCGTCATCTTCTTCATCATAACTTGTTCTCGTCCTTCATTCTGCGAGATGTAGTTGTGGATATACATAACCAAAGCTGTGCAAATAGCAAAATTTTGGGTGCGTAGCGAATTCAAATACTGAAGTGTGAGTGCGAATAGAATATTTTTCAGATATTTCTAGAATATTTTTCGAATACTTCGAAGCGAAGTTGCAGAAAAAAAAGTTGGAGAGGATTCCTAGGCATATTCTTATGAGATAGCAACATGAAAGCATTTCTTTTCGCTAGATTGAAGCGCAATGTAGAGACCGAATTCTATTTATGTACATGATTTGGTGCAACCAAAGTGTTGCCGACAACACTTTACACGTGGTAGGCAAAGATGCCAATTCCTCAGCCTCTCCTGCTCTTTCAACTTCTATGGAAGCCCAACTGATGTGGCAGACAAGGCTGTGCTCCCTTCAAGCCCTGAGTTCCAAATCTGCTTCAAACACATCGATATATAATAACATCTGAAATTTTGTATGCTAAAAAGCTTCGGCGTCCGATTTTTTGGACTTCCTGCCTAAATTTCAGGTCTAAAACAGCATTAATTGAGCCCCCACCTCTGCCACAGCTTTCATCTCCATGTTGGAACCAGCGTTTTCTTGAGTTAATACACTTGCTACTGTAGCGGAGCTTGAAAGGCAGCTGTGCCGCAATGTGGGGATGTGATGAGGTGAAGCATACTGAATATCTTGGGACCACTTCTAATCAGACGTTGATTGTGTCTTGGACATGTTCGACCGTAATGGAGCTTGAAAGACAGCTTTGCCGCATTACGAGAGCGTAATGAGGTGAAGCATACTGAAAATCTGAAGTGGTCACTTTCAATAGGACGTTGACTCTATTTGTCTTCGGGAAGTTCGAATAGTTCGAATAGTAAAATTCCAGTGCGAATTGAATCGAATAGCAAACACTATTCGAAAAATATTCGAAATTTCGAGTATTCGCACACCCCTAACTATAACTTTAGAAATTTACATAGACTTAACAGAGAAAAGCCTGGCTGCCTGCACTCAGACACCTGTGGATCCGTACATGTCCTACATTCAGGAAGTGAGTGCTCTCTGAATGTTGACTAATGATGTGGCAAAGTCTAACCAAACTGTCTATGCGTTCAAATTGTGCGACCATTTGGGAATGCTCGTGCTTTGAGCGGGCCATGAGCCATCATATCGGAAAGCCATTCACCCAGCTACAAAACACTGCTGCAATGTCCTCATGTGATGATAGATCGACCTCTCGCCTTTTGCTGCCACCAGAGCTCACACAAATTGTCAGTCACAAAATTTAAGTGGTGGCTCTTGCTACTTTTAGCAATGACCTCAGTGATTTTTCCATGTCTTGAGCTCCCTTGGTTCAGTCCATTATGCAGCTGGAACTTGAGCATTTGGGTTTGGCCATCTACACTAATTCTTGGACAACTGACTCGCCTCAGGTTGCCACTGTTTGGGCTAATTGTATGGAGGAGCCATTGATGCTCTGCTTTCTTGTTCACAGAACATGCTGCATATTCAGTGCATATATACATGCTGCCTTCAGGAAAATCATGCCACCACAACAGTGTGAACACCTTTTTTTTTCCCCCTTTGTTTTAGAAAAAGGGCAAGCCTTTGCTGAACCTTGAAGAACGTGCTCAAAAAGCAGCGCTGGTTTCAGAGACTCGAATCCTGAGCCAACAGGAGTTTGCCAAGGTTCGTGCTGCTCAGCTCTCAAAGAAAATGAAGGCTGCAATACCCCAGAGGTTCACCAAGAAGGGTGCTACTACAGCCAAGAATGCTGCTACTGCTGCCACTACTGAAGTAACGGATACCACCATTGGCGAGAAGTAAGCAAGGCTCTATGTCGTGGCAGCCTGTGCTGTCTTATGTCAGAGCATAGGTAGTTTGGAGGTGTCATGGGGCAGCTGTCTTCGTCCTATGTTTTGGGTGAGGTAGCGGGCATATATTCTCGTTTATACTAGTTGGTAACCTTTCACGATATCCAGATGTTTCCTAGTGGGAAAGAGTAAAAAAATAATAAAGCTATTTCGCCTCTAAGAGCAGCGTGCAGGCGAGAATAAATGCTGCATTTTTCACGTTGTTGCAATTATGGTGATTTGTTCCTGAACATATATTGTCATCCTCATTCTCTGTGTTTGACTTTCTTTTGCAACAGGAAGGAGATTGTCTCCCTAAGGGATATTGAGAAGCTAGTCAAAAACCCAAGAAGCACCAAGGAGTCTCGGCTTGCGTCTATCAAAGTAATTTTTTTTAATGTTTACTTTGATTAGTGAAATGAGCACATTTTCCCACCTTATATCTCTGCATTGCTGGCATTGCATGTCATTAGCTAACAACTGAACTGCAATACATTGATTTGTTGCACAGAGCTTATCTGTTTGCTCCAATACCTTTTCCGGTGGTCCCTGTCCATTATGGACTGTGGCCATAAGCATTTCAGCTACTTTTCTGTTTCCTATATGAAATAGTGGTATGTGCTGTAGTATGCTCGGTACCTTAAAGATTACTTTTCTTCAGGAGTGCATTGGCTAAATTGCAACATAACATGCTGTGCTTGTAGGAAGGAAGGGAAGACCGGGAGAAGTTTGGTGGACGAAAAAAGAAAAAGGGTGAATTTGCAAGCCAGAGCAATAAGGAAAAACGCAAGACCAAAGTCTTTAACATGGTCAAGCACAAACTTAAGCGCAAGCAAAAGCGCTCGTTCCGTGAAAAACAGGCAAGTAGCGCATCTTCCTATTACATTTTGCTGTCCTAATGAATTTATTAAAATAGTTTTAGCTCAGCAGAGACATGCCTGCCATGAGCCGTACTGAAAGATGTGTCAGCATCTGCACTATGATAATGCGATCGTAGTTAGTAAAATTATTCTCAATACCTTAGAAAGTCACTTGCATGTAATACTTAGTACTGCTATGTCCAGATATGTTACTAGTCCGTTCCCAGAAGTAGCTTTTCAACAATCTCGGCTGCGCGCCAATTTAGGAACTGCACTAAGGTGCTTTCGATTTCCATAGCGTGTTGCAGTACCACATAGTAATAAATGCTTGCATGAGGTTGAAGATTGCAGCTTCCTAGTTGTATTACTGTGCATAACATATGGTCCGACTTCGGCACAATAGATTTCAAAGTAGACGGACCATACAATCAGTTTTTAAATCGTACTGCAATATGATTACTGTGCAGTCTGCTTATGGAAGCAGTATATTTCTTTTGTAATCTGTGCTCCGAGCATGTAAATGAAAAATGAGGAGAAGGAATTGTTCTACGACACACAAGGATGTTTGAAGCAGTGCTGCACTGGCCTGAAATTAATAGGGAGTGCTTAATTAATCCGTCATTTTGAAAGTGCATCTTTTAATGCCAAATGAAAGCAAAGCTATGTTGCCTTGGGTGCCAGGTGCAACAAACCCAGTAACCATCTGCTGTAAGTTGAATGCTGTAATTAAAATATGGCTTCTGCTAATGGATGACTAAGATCATTTGTGTACCTCACTTAACATGGTCTCTATGTAAATTAAGAGTTTGCATTCCTTTTATTTTTACTACAATGGTTCTGCATAACCATTTACATGATAGCATTGTATTTCGTAGTGAAATACATTGTTTACGCGCTAAATTGTATGCAACTATTTTCTTTCATTTCAGATTGCCTTGAGGGATGCATTGTTAAAGCAAAAGAGAAGAAAATAATAGGCATACAAATATACATTTTGTCTTAACCTCAGTCTCTTTATTGAGAGCAGCACCCAGCGTGCAATAAGTGAATTAATACAGGCAAAACATTTCGCAGTCACACTTCCCACGAGCAAGCAGAAGGAACTGTCTCGCTATGTTACAGACTGTACAGTGGTACCTGTAATAAGGTAATTCCTGAAATAAAATGGCCAGTGATGCAATACCATTACACTTGGCCCAATCTCAGACACCAGTGCATGTTCACAGCTCTAGACAGAATGTGAGGCTCATTAAAAATGCAAGGAGTGTTGAACATTGACCCACAACTTTTAACGAGTGTAACGCACTGACACAAAACTAGCTGCTAGTGCAGCCAAGTTCTACCTTCTTCAAATGCAAATTGCAATCCGTATCGAAGAAAAAGGAATAAGGCTTCCATTGTATACACATATGCTTGTACGTACAGTGGGGACATAGCTAGTCTAAAGGCAGAAGAGTCACTATCTTTAGAGCTTTGCTATCACATAATGGGTTCCGGATGCACAACCACAAGGTTAACTCGCGTAACTGGCGAAAAACAGGGCATTAATTTTAAGCTCTGTGCACAGACAAATGCCGACGTAAAAACCATGGTTGCAGATATACTCAATGGGCAGTGCAAAGCTGAGGATATTGTGCATTCTTGGCGCTATTGGAGGACAACTGAAGGCTTATGGGTCGTGGAGTTTCAGCAAGCAGATTCACTTGTAAACGGCATGTGTCCTTATTGGATGACCTGTAACCTATACAGGTAAACTTGCTGACTTCCATGCAAATGGTATGCCTGCACTTGGATTTTTGTATTGTAGTGGTTATTATTAGTACAGTGAATGTAGAAGCTGAATAGATACCACAGTGCCATGAAGACTAAAGTAAAAGTTATCATAGCTCACTTTTCAGCCCCTCAAGAATCATGTCGCAGTTAACCGGTTTTCAGTGCCAAGAGCTGTGTCCATTGATTTATTGCACCTAATAATAAAGCCACCATAAGTGCAGTTTCTGAGCCTGACAATGTGTAGCACCCGAATGACAATTTCCCTGCATTTCTTTGATCATAATCTTTATACTACAAAAGGAATGACTGCACACAATGATCACATGTCTAAACAGTTGACGGAGCTAGGGAATATTATCAGACGTGTCTTTTTGCATATCTGAGGCTTAGAACACCACTACGGCAACATGACTAAGAGGGAGGAATGAAAAGAAAGTGGTTGTCTCATTGCAACAGTCTTTCAACTGCTGCAATAGGAATTTGTATATTAGAGCATAATGAATATTTCACCCAACTCCTTCGATTAAACTTTCTGGTAAACATCACTTAACACATAAAATCAAGGCTTCGACGGACGCCCGTCTGGTCGGGAAGAATTGTTGAATAAAAAAGACGAAGACGCCGACCACAAGAGAATAAAAATGTAATGACGTTTCGGCACCCAGAACGGGAGCCTTGTTCGCAATAAGCTCAGTTGTGAACAAGGCTCCCATTCTGGGTGGCGAAACGGCATTACATTTTTATTCTCTTGTGGTCGGCGCCTTCGTATTTTTTGTTCAGTTAACACATACAAGCTCTGAATGCATGGAAGCATCTTGACTGAAGGTCAGTGGTACAAGTTCAGGCAACATTCATCGAAACACAGTAAGTATTTCAGTAGCATATCAATCCTTACTGTGTTTCATTTGGGTCGTCCTAGATAGCTTTGTGCAAAATATCAGTTTTACAACATTTATTTACACAAACACACTAGCACACAGGCATGCAGGTACCATTTCCAACACAGTTGTATGTACATGCGGAAGCAATAGCAATCGTAACACACACCTAAGCATTAGAACATGTAACACTTTTGGCATGCTAAACGGCTGAAGATTGATCAGCAAAGTTATCTCTGTTAATGTATGGTCAGGCCAACAGCAGCTTCGATGTACCAACCAGATATGCAGTCGGTGCGTTAAGTCTAGCAGCCTGAAATGACCAGCATCAGTGTGCTCTGTATTTGTAGCAGCAAGTACATCAGACAGGCCGAAATGCAACATGCCATTCCATTCTTTGTACAGATCAGCATGAATCTTCTTTTGGCCAATGAAAGCACTCATAAAAAACTTACACTGCCACAGCTGCCCTGCTTTCAAGCGTGTGTGCATGCAAGAGTTTCAATGCGACTCTTGGAAAGATGTACAAAATGCCATCTTTTCACCAATCTGGAATTGCCGCATTTGACACAGTGCTTAAGAGAGAACAAATTTTTTTTTTCAGTGCTACTGGCTAAGTTTATTTTATTTTTTAACATGCTAAACGTATCATAAAAGAAATGGCTCTGTAATTCTACATTGAGCTTGAGGTGGAAGCTGAGAAAGTACAGCAGCTTGCTATTTTGCCTGACAATTGAGAAAAAAAAATTAACCTAGAAGCATGCACCAGCCGCAGGCACATAGCGGGAAGGGGGGGGGGTGTTTTACTGAAAAAAAATTTTGACAATAGGTGTGCTTCTGAAATTGTCAAGGCCTTCAGCAAGTGCACCCCCCTCCCCCCGAAAAATATTGCTGGCTACGGGCTTGACCAGCCTACGCAATGTTTTAAAATTTAAAATGTGCTTCTGTAACAGCATGCATGATCTTTGCTGATGACCACCACAAGCTCTAAATACCAAAGGTGCATTTGCAAGACAGCAGGCTACATCTTCAGAGAACCGGTTAGCAATATAGCCACAGGGTTTCATGCATATGCTACTGCAATGCAAGTGTCTGCTGCAACAGTTAACGCAGCAGTTTAACCGGCACGGCAAACGTGGCAAGCATGCAATTTTAAATGTGCTTGGATTATTTAGATATAATTATCTCGAAGCTATCTTGCCATCACAAACTCATTAATTGGAATCTGTTAGTGGTGACATTTTCAGAGAATCATATTGAATAAGTTTACAATGCTCAATACAACTTGTCTGTGGTATCATACGGATGCGCTAGGTAATTATCACTTTCGCGGCATATAATGTGAGCAAGTTCCCAAAGTTAAACTATCTAGCTTTAATCAAACGCGATGATCAACACAGGCAACTGGCTGCCACTAGAAATTATCCAAGAAACTTCAAGTACATTCTCGTCTTACTCAATCAAGGCTGATGTCTTTGCCATCAGTCCCATGGCGATCGAACACTTCCACTGTCGGACCATTTTCAGGCGATACCTAAGTCCGATAAGGTGTTAACACATTCAACAGATGGATTCAACGAAAACATTCAGAACCCTGTGCAGTACTCTATCGGAGTTACAGCTGTGTACAAGTTGGCATCAGAATCCCGAAGCCATCCTTCAATCAAGTTTTTGTTGCACAGCAAGCAGCTGTAGTATGGGCACCAGGAGCTGGAAGCCATCTTGGATGTAGGTGTTGCTGTTTGAGGCCTGCAACATAATAATTTCTCGTGAAGTTCACAGTGGCTGCTTACAATGAATGGGCAAACATGGAATTAGGGTTGCCTTCCAAAGTACACAGTGGCATACTTGTACATTTTTTGTTGCATTTCCTAGCTTCAGTGCATATATTTTACACCACACAAAAATGGCAGTGTTTTCTTGGCCTATTGTGGCACAAGGTAACTGCACAGAACATATTTTCGCTGACGTTACCCTTAACAATGTTACCCATAACCAGCGAGCGATGGACATGCTAATTGCCTGCGATCCTGCTTGGAAATGTCGAAAGCGTGCATTTGCCACCTAAGATTCTTTTTTATTCATCTTAAAACATGTCCACATTACAGCATATGCTCAAGCAATGGTGCGCTATTCACCAATCTTTCCGTTAAAATGTTGAGTTGTACAAATGCACGAGAAATCTCAATTGTAAGAAATGCAGAGAAGTTTGCTTGCCCCCAAGTTTTAATTAGTGAGCTAAACACATGTTATGGCTTAGGCTCAACCCCCCCCCCCATATTTAAAATTTTAAATCTTCTTGAGAAGTTTTACACATGAAATGCATCATAATGTCTTACTTGAAACAAGGAATTGCTGTTCACTGCAAATTGAAAGGCTAAAAATCATCTTATGCCACCCAGTGCTATGTACTACAGGAGTGTTGATTCTTATACAGTGAAAACCAGCATTGCACACTGCTTATGTGGTTTCGAGCGAGTAGCTAAAATGCTCGGCATAAAAATTATGTTTTGGAAGCTGACCATTAGACATGGTAGACTTCTTGACCCAGAGAAAAAGTAATTTCCTGCCTAGCAGTTGAAACGGTATTCCCAGTCTCAAATCTGTGAGCTGTGTGACTTTTTATCCAAGCATCCTCGTAGGTCTCAAACTCATCCCCTTATGGAGAAAAAAAAACGAAACTGACTTCAAGAACATCTCACCTCCAAATAGATATTCGTAATCAACGGCGTCACTGAGTCTGGGTCTTCAGAGTCATCCTGCGAAGAGTCATGTTTTATGTTTACCTATTGTGCATATCACTTGTACTGCTAGAGTAATGAAACTGGTTGGCTTACAGCAGCTGTGTTGAGGCAGCGACCACACTGGGCAGACAGGATGGCCACTTCAGTGCAAAGCACAGCAGTCAGGCTGAAAAGGCAAAAGAGGTACGTCCATATTTTTCAGAAGAGTGAATAACTTGAAACAAGTTGCACATTCCTGTCATAAAGTGGCTTATGTTCTCACACAACCATTGACTTAAAACAAGCCTTGTACACTTGATGTCCATCAGTATCTGCCCTGCCCTGTTAAGGTATGATCGATGCTTCGAACTTAATGAGCCGCTGTACAGGTTGTGAAAACTGTGACAAACTGACTGAAAACTGCGGTTACGAGTTCGGCATTTGCATAAATTCGGGTCTAATCCCATGTCCCATGTGCTTCTACGGGTACCAAACATCTGTTGCAATAACACGAAGCATTTGCATAGTTGTTCAGTTATTGGCAACACCGACTACTCGCTGTTGTTAGCACTTATCATCTAGTAGTGCAAGGGACAGCAACAGATGTGTTAAACGTATACGATGTTAGAGAGAACAAACCCTGTGAGTTGAGTAGCGTAGTGCATGGGCGTCCTGTCGGGCGAAGACTTCACGAGTAGAAGTTCGGCAACCTTGTGGTACAGCTCCATGGTTTTTGCTGTCATTTCGGCCAGGGTCTCAATGCCTCGCCTGTAGATCTCCTACAGAGGATTGAAACCAAGCCCAGTCACATCCCAGATTGCAGTGCATATAATGTGTCCAGCAAGCCAACAGCTCGGTTATGGTCAAGAGTTCTACATGCAAATGATAGGCAAGCTTTTCAACAATGCTTCAGTGTTACATAAATTGAGTGTACACACCAATGACTGAAGCATCTGAGCCCAGCATGGGCAAACATTTGTTTGTTGTCCTCGCGTGGCAATTCAAACTGCCTTAAATTCTCAACCTGCCACCAGTGAAGTAAACATTTCCTCGCATTTGTGTTGGCTGGTGCTGTTGTACATAAAGATCAATAATTACCTGTTTTGCAAGTTTGCATTCTCCTCATGTATGTTCTACACTACTGCATTGTCATTTTTTTTTATTGCTAAGAGCTAAGTCATGCTACAATGTGAATCAGTTGTGCCCTTACCTTTGCATCCACCTTTTCACCTTTTTCCTGTCGTTCTGTGCAGTCTCGAAGCCACTCTCTCACTTCAATGTCAGTCTGCACAAGAGTTAGCAATGCATTTTTAGAATAACAGAGAGCTGAGCTAGTTGGTAAGAATTCATTCTAAAAAGACAGGGCGTGCAAACACGGACACAAGAAAGTGTCCCGACTTCTTTCTTGTATCCGTGTTTGCACGCCCTGTCTTTTTAGAATGAATAGCAATGCATATAGCACCAAAATACTTTTGTTGTTTCATTTGTCTGTTTTTATGCAATTTACACATATGCTAATGATTCCAGGAGAACCTTTTGCAAATGTGCATGTGGCTTCAGCAAGCATGCTAGCACAAAAAAGAAGTGCACATTTATGCCAGTGATCAAAAACAAGAATGAGAATGCATCTCATGAGACATTTGTTGCACTGCCATACTTTGCACAAACTCGTTTTGCCCTACTGACGAGTGTATTCAACCAAGGAGCGCACCATAGCTATGGTATGGATGTAATTATCTGTAGTCTGAAGGTGCTGCAAAAAACCATAGACTATTAAAATCTAGATGTTAACCCTGAAATAACACAGAGCAGTGCACTCGTGCGTGCAACACATGCAGTACACTTTCTTATCTTGAGCTGTATGTGCAAGCCACAAAGAAATTAAGGTTTATTTTGCATGCTCTTTTGAAATCCAGGCTTCTGCGCATGACTACACATGCCTGTTTGTCATTTAAAGAGATCTTGCTGTGCAGTGACTGGATACTTCAGTGGCTCGAAATCACGTGTATGCCGAACAACAATGCCCACCTCTTTCAGTTTCTCTCCTCTAAGGTTGAGGCCAATTTCGGAAAGGTGGCCCGTCACCAACTTTTCGAACTCTTGTTCAAGCTCATCATCTGCAATGCAGAATAGAAAAAGAGGCAACTGTACCAATACTGCAGTTTTTAGCAGAATGTCTAAAGGCATTTAGTTCAAGAGGAAGCAACACGCTTGTGGCTGATCGAGGTTCCCATACAAATAACTGAACACAACATGGTTCACTAGTGAGAACAAACATGGCCTGCAAATTATAGGCTGTCCTTGAATTTTCTGCATTTCAACGATGGAAGAATGTAAAGGTTTCTGCGATTGTTTCAATAGGTGAAGCAATGCCAAGCTTACGCCATGAGCATCTATAGAGAAAGTGTGCGACGCAGACGTGTCTCCAACACAGTGGTGCATTCCAGTAACACTTGCAATGTCACACCTGGAGTATCGTCAGTCGCAGGCAGGCTCTCGCAAGTCCTCTTTATTTTTTCGAGCAAGGCATTCAGTTCAGCCCTCTCCTCTTCGCCAGCTTCCATCAGTTTCTGCTGCACAGCTGTCTTCCGCTCTCCACAGAGCATTTCTAGTGCTTCCAGATGCACAAGACCTGTAATACAATAAGGTACCTATAAGCTGCTACGTCTTTATTTATTTGCAGTATTACAAGCCTTTTTTATGGCTGTTATAGTGTGGGAACTGTCAACATTACCAAAATTAACCATGTAGTGAACACACTGCAAAAGTAAAAGCGAAAAGCCTTTGCAAGTTCTTTTCATCACTGATGATAGAACCAGCATGTTCAAATACATATGCAAAGTTCAAACTTCGTAGAGGGTGGAGGCATGAAATCAATAAGCAAATGCCAGTTCTTAAAACTAGAGCTGTGCGAATAGCAAAATTTTGGGTGCAAAACGAATTCGAATATTGAAGTGTGAGTGCAAATCGAATCGAATATTTTTCAAATATTTCTCGAATATTTCTAGAATGTTTCTCGAATACTTTGAAGCAAAATTGCAGAAAAAAATGTTGCAGTGGCTTAGCTCAGCTAATTATTCTTAGCTTCCCTGATTGTCTAGGATTAGCTTGATTATCATGCTTACTGCTGCTCCAATGACACACACACACGGCATACGTATTATGTGGCACATGTATATTTATTTTGCCAGGCAATTACTTTGGGATCCGATGAGTTAAGCTTCTCCGCTCTTCTGCGCCGTTGAGCAGCATTTGCGCTCTCCTTCTCCATGGCTATACCACACTGGCAAACGCCAGTCAGAGGCGCTATCAAGCGGCTCCAGCTCAGTGTCAGACGGCGACTGCACAGCGAAGGCGAATAGCTGCGCGCGTACCGGCGCCAATACATCTGCCAAGGCTACGACGTCACTCAGGAAAGCGCAGACCGGCGGCGGTGAGTCGCGCCATTTAGGTGGTGTTGGTCGCGCGCGGCGGCAGCAGAGTGCGTGGGAGTTGCCGGCTCCAGTGCGTGACATCACTGATCCTCGCGCATGCGCAGCACGGCTCTTGAGGATCCACGCGAAACTGGCTCGAGCTAGGCCAGAGTAGCTAACGCTACAAAAAGTTGGAGAGGATTCCTAAGCATATTTTTATAAGATAGCAACGTGAATGTTTCTTTTCACTAGGTTGATGAAGCACTGGCGGGGTGGTGTTTCATAGTTGTCTTATCAAGATTGAGGCAATGTAGAGGCCGAATTGTATTTATGTACATGATTTGATGCAACCAAACTGTTGCCGACAACACTTTACACGTGATAGGCAAAGATGCCATTTCCTCAGCCTCTCCTCCTCTTTCAACTTCTGTGGAAACACAATTGATGTGGCGGAGAAGGATGTGCTCCCTTCAAGTCCGGAGTTCCAAAACTGTCTCGTAGACGTATATATATAAGAACATCTGAAATTTTTGATTCTAAAAAGCTTCGGCTTCCGATTTTTCGGACTTCCTGCCCAAATTTCGGGTCCGAAACAGCATTAATTGAGCCTCCACCTCTGCCGCATCCTTCATCTCCATGTTGGAACCAGCGTTTTCTTGAGTTAATACATTTGCGACCGTAGCGGAGCTTGGAAGGCAGCTTTGCTGCAATACGGGGGTGTGATGAGGTGAAGCATACTGAAAATCTAGGGGCCACTTCTAATCGAACGTTGACGGTCTCTTGGCTAAGTTCGACCGTAACGGAGCTTGAAAGGCAGCTTTGCCGCAATACAGGGGTGTGATGAGGTGAAGCATACTGAAAATCTAGGGGCCACTTCTAATCGGACGTTGACTGTGTCTTGGCTAAGTTCAACTGTAACGGAGCTTGAAAGGCAGCTTTGCCGCAATACGAGAGTGCAATGAGAAGAAGAATATCAAAAATCTGAAGGGGTCACTTTCAATCGGACATTGACTGTATTTGTCTTTGGGAAGTTCGAATAGTTCGAATAGTAAAATTCGAGTGCGAATCGAATCGAATAGCAAACACTATTCGAAAAATATTCGAAATTTCGAATATTCGTGCCCTTACTTAAAACCAATCGATGAGCAAACTGCATTCTGCTTTCAAGATTTGTTCACTTATGAAATTTCCTTTGCAGCACTATTTGAGTTGAAGCTAACGTGCGTGGGTGAGCACTTTTTCCACATAATCGTGCACTGTTGCGCAATTCGCCAAGGATGACCAGTACAAACGTTTTTGTACCCAGCTAGAACTGGGAGGTTAAAACACAGTGAGCGATGCAACACATGAGGGGTCATCAATAAAGCTGAATATTTTTAATTGCAGCATTTTCTCGTGCACTGACCACATAAAGCTGCACTTGCCTTGGTGCTCGTCGAAAAGCTTGCTGTAGTTGACCACTTCCTCAGCCTCCTCTGCCTTCCTCTCCTCAGCTTCTTTTTCTGCCTTCATCTTTGCCTCACGCAGCACCTAAACAACGAAGTCAACAACACCTTCAAAGATTGTCAAAAAAAGCGCAAAAAGTGCTTTAGGTTGGAGATGCCAATGGCTTGCACTCTGCCACAGAGAGCTCTTGCTCTTGTTGAGGTAATGGTACTAATAGCAGGTAGTGTTATATGACTCAGCTAAGCGATATGTGAGCATCTGCAAATTTTACTTACGATTGTAAAAGGTTTACTTCGACTTCACACAACAATTATTAACAAAATGACATAGACGTTTCGCTACCTATGCAGATGGCAACAAATCAGCGGAGGTCAATTAGTCCACTAGTCACGTATATCCTTGTAAATGTCCGGTAGGGGGCCGTGCTTGTTGTTGCAAGCCGATAAAATCGTGGTTCATTCGTCGTAACACATCAGCTTGCAACGACAACCGTGGCCCCCTACCGAACGTTTACAAGGACGTATGTGACTAATGGACTGGTCAACCTCCGCTCATTTGTTGCCAAATGCATAGGTGGCAAAACGTCTACGTCATTTTGTTAATAACTGTTGTGTTAAGTCGGAGTAAACCTTTTACAATCATGAATCTACCCTGCTTTTGGAACAATTTTGCCAATTTTACTCAGTCTGCATTTGGCAGTCATAACTCTCGAACCCACCGAGTTACTGAAAATGGAGAAAGAAAATTTTAACACGCAATTTCTAGACGAGAAGGGGAATCTAAGGGCTTATTTTTTTTGTTAAACACAACATTAATGACAACCAACAGACAATCAAGCCAAGGAAAGTATAGGGGACGTCATTTGTAGTAATTATGATATAACTGTGCAGAAATTAAAATGGACAAAAAGACAACTTGCCGCCAGCAGGGACCTAACCTGCAACTTTCGAAAACGCGTCTGATGCTCTACCAATGGAGCTACGGCAGCGGCCAGTCCTCTCATACACTTTATCAGGCATATCTGTGCATTTAAACCTGGGAGCGTTAGTCAGTGCCGCTCGTAGCCATGATGGTGCTGGAAGTGCTGGAAGAACGCTCCCATGTTTAAAGGGAGTGTACCTTTTTTCGAAGGCGAGTTTACTCTGCCATACAAATCTCCTGTATGCAGAGATGGCTCTGAGAAAGTGTGAAGCCCATCAAATGTTTATAAGATATTTTAATTTGATTGTAAAGTCAATACCAGATAAAGTGCACAGGAGGACGACCACTGCTGTAGCTCAGTTGGCAGAGCATCGGACGCGTTATTCGAAGGTTGCAGGTCCGGTCCCTGCTGGCAGCAAGTTGTCTTTTCATCCACTTTAATTTCTTCACACTTACATCGTGATCTACAAATAACATCTCCTATACTTTCCTTGGCTTGACCGTCTGTTGGTTGTCGGTAATCCCAAATAGAGTTTCACATTTCCTCTGCCTGAAGCAGCTGTTCTGCTGTACAAGAGCGATCGGCAAGCAATGCTACCTCGGAGAGACTTGTCTTCCCCTCGAACACGCCCCGTTTTTTGCGCAAGCCAGGGTCTCCTTCGGTCAGAATGTCCATGGTCTTCTTGCCGATCATCTCCAGTGTGTCAAGACCACCGCTCAGCACTTTAGAACCCTGATGCAAGTGCACGTAAACACACAAACAAACAATGTATGAAGACCAGTGAGTGTTTGAAATACGCTTTCTATCATTATCTGAGAGGCTGATTACCAAGATACTGTTAGGCTAATCAGTTATCTATGACATAAAGCAGCATAGTACTTGAAAAACGTGGAGAGACACAACAGAAACAAAGCTGATCAGAAAAAAGCACCCATGCCGTCAACTCCTACTGCATAAAATGTAGGTCTCAATAATGCACAATTGAATGAGCCAATGGAAGGCACAATGCCACTATTTGTTTCAGGTAATGTAGTTAATGTTTGCATTCTAACTGTCAATAATTTCCTTGTTTTATGTACACTACAGAACAATGCTGCTTGAGTACATAAGCCACCTAACAAATTTACCTTGAATAGTGTTCAACAGAATATTGTCTCATTTTCGAAATAACTCTGAATCTCTATCAGCTTTCTTTTCATTATAGATGCTTTGCCATTTGAAAACTCAGAACAGTAACACATAATCTGGAGAAACTACATTTGCAAGAAAGCAACTGGGGTGCCCCTTAACTACTACAGAGTGCCCGACTACAGCTACGGTAATTATTATAGCTAAGATATTTATACATTATGATGGTATTCAATGTCATTCAATGCTTTCGGCTGATCTACACACAAGTCCCTCGTGTTGCCTTGAAATAATTACCCATGTCTGCAAGTGTGAAAATTACCAGTGCTCATGTAATAACATTTGGTATTGTATTGCTATTAATAACATATTCAAGAGATAATTCAGCAAACTAAGCCTTATACGTGGCAGATCAAGTGCTAGACACCTGTAAACTATGCAGTGTCATCTAAGCGTATAAGACCAATAAAGAACGGTGGTTAACAACGGTAATTTGAAATGCAGTACACAGTGTTCACTTACAGTGGCTTCAATGGCTTTGGTGAAGGCTGTGACACCACTGAGGATACCACCCACTCCTGGGCTGTCGTGCTTCTCCTCAGTCTGACCAGCCTTGGACTGATCTGCAACGTGAATTCAAAGAGCATTTCATTTCCATGCAACCAAATTTCAATTTAACAAACATGGATGTAATAAAATATTAATTATAATCAACTAAACCTAAAACTCGTTAACTTTTATTCCATTGATGTTACCATGTATGGCAATAACTAACAATGGATATGACAAGATATTTTCGTGTCAAATACAACGCTGTTATACCAAAGTTCAATATATTGGATTAAAGCATGAACTCTGTGAGGCATCATTTAAACTAAGTTCAAGAGTTAGCATTTTGATGGACATAATCAGTTCTGTCTACATACTGCGTTAACATTTACACGCATGATTGGTGGCAATAAACTTCTCATGTAGTGCGAGAAGTTCCTTTTTTTAATATCAGTGATTAATCATGGCAGACTTGTACCTACCTGTGTCTGAAGTGACTTGACCCAAGGAGGCATCTGGCTGCGTTTCGAGTTTTGCACTTTCCAGTTCCTGAGCAAGTTCTTCTGGATTCGGAGCACCGAGAGTCGACTCCACAGTCTCGATGACAGTTCCAATTCCTTGTGCTAGAGTGAAAGTCCACAGAAGTTGGTAAGCAGCATTCCTTTGAGTATGTTTTACATGTTGGTTAACATATAATCATAGCAGAATCCATTACTCCAGAATCCATGCTACATGTGCTTTAGTCAACTCATGCACTTTATGGCATGTGTGCCCAGTAATTGCCAAACACCTATAATGTGATGATTCTGTCTACGTGTACCATCACACTGCTCTACATGTTTGCAATGCATATCCCTATGGGGACATGGGGATTCCATACAATGCCTGCCGCATGTGCACTTAACAGCACTCAATATCAAAGCATGAAGGATTCACAGCTGTAGTTGTCTCTGTTCTGTGAAACAGGAAAATGATTCTCAAGGTTGCTTTTTTTTTCTTTTCCTTTTGTCCCTTTTGTTTGAACCCCTGATAAAAGAATTGACAGCTTTCTCATGCATGGTTTAATCAAAAGACAGATGAGTACAAGTCATGCTGCCTCTTGTTCACTTACAGACTTGGTTGGTGAAGGTGCTTACGGATGTTGCAGCTGTCGACAGAATGGACGATCCCCACTTTCCAAAACCCCAGTTGATTGGTGAACTCTGCAAAGCAAGTTCATCATAGAATGCTGATAAAGCCATTACATTTGACAATGGCAGCATATTAAAAAAAAAAAAAGAAGCAAGCCAACTGTATAAGGAATTCAGTAATACAGCAATCTTAAGTAAGTAACGTGCCTTTGTTCAGAAAAAAACAGCGATAACATGGAATACTATACAATATCGTAGTCGCACAATTTTGATATTGTTCTTGTGGCCTGTGTTAAGGCATCATTATGTCTGGCTATGTGTACACCGCGATAGTTGAACACTTCATACCTACCTCCTCTAGGCCCAAATGTACATATTAACTAATATAAGTATGCCATCTAGGATCTACCATGAGTTCTAAGACTTTGTCATGTCAAAAATACATGCTCACATATGAAAAACATTCAAACTGCGCTGTGAAGAAGTGTCAGCTAAACCTCAGTACAAATACGTGAACTCTTAGAAATACGTGCGCAGAAAGTAAATAAGCAATTGCCTCATTTGTCTCGCTAAATGGCAAACCACACAAGTTGGAAAATCAGTACGTGTGCACTGGCATCAAGACAACATAAGGATCGAGTCCTCATCACAATTGCTAATCGTGGCCAAAATGCACTATATGTTGTAACCATAATGGGGATAAATGCTCGCGATCTCTAAGAGAGATGAAATAAAATGAATGTATAAATTTTTAGTGTTGTACGAGTTTATCAAAACTCTGTAAAGTGAGATTGTTTTCCTTTCTTATTTCGCTATATACTCGTCTTATGTCTAGTCAATTAACACAAGTCCCTGCTAAACTCATGCTGGAATGACGCCTACAGTTGCAACTATAATGTGGTGTAAATGACACTTCACAATTTCTCTTCCCATCTTCGGACTTCAAAATGAAGATGCGAAGTGAGTTTACCTTCTCATCTCTAGAAGCAACCTGCGCAAGGCGCTCTAGGACGCCCATCTCCTTTGCCGGTGGTGTTTCCGCCGCATCGTCTTTACTCTTCGGTTCGGAGCCAGCCCTGACGTCGGTGTCAGCTGCCGCAGCGGTACGCTCATCGCTGGCACCATCGTTTTGAGCGGAGTCGCCGACTTCGGGAAACGACCCGTCCCCCTTGCCTTTGCAGTCGCGCACGGGCGACTCGGTCTCCTTGATCTCACTCAGCTTCTCGGACGTCGTTCGGCCGCGCTTCTTCGGCTTCGATTCGTCCACATCCTCGTCAGCGCTTTCGAATGCCTCCTCAGACTCGGACATCTGAAACGGAAACGCTCCGATTAAACTATCGACTCCGTCCACCTTCGGCGGATGAAGCGAAACTCAACAAGTGATGCTAAGCATGGCTGCTTCGTCTTCTTCTCGCGTGTATGCACTGAAATCTCGCGTAACACGGGCGAAACGCTCAACGTAAAGTTATTACTCGGGGCAAATAAGCGTGCTGCATAGTTAATCATGTCCAGTAAACCTCATGGCGACACGTCAATTCCAACCTCGCTGCAGCATCCGCAGTTTTTGATTACCGAGCATACGGATGGCGATCGCGGGCGCTCCGCGAAAGGTACGTTAGTGACGATCCTACCTTTCCTTTCGTCTCAGTGAGGACTTCTGTCACAAATGGAGACGAGTACAATAGCGGTTGGACCTGCGAAGCACAGGTCCGTTATTTTCAGCACTTTCTAATGCAGCTCTTGCTCTTCTGCTGCTGCACCAAATGGCGCAGTGCTGCCCCATTACGGATGAAAAGAAAAACAGGCTGCGGCCACCCAGTCCCTGTAAATCTGGTCGGAGATGTGCCGATTTTCTATGATGCATAGCCCGGCTGAGATAGTATGAACATTCGTGGAGGATTTTCATGAAATTGATCAAACCCCACGTGCTCCAAGACAGCTGCGTGCCGCAAGTTGCGGTACATGCGTTTGCCCATGTAACGGTGGAAACCACTCCATGCGGACGCCCGCTGCGCACGTTGCTTCAAATATCTCTGCCTCTTCCATCTCGATGGCAGCTTTAATTAACTGAATGCAATATAGGTCACTGTAGGTAGTGAGATACGTTCAATAATGTCGATCAACTCAGTGTTTCCCGAGGGCTTTAGACACAGGTAACTTAAAACATTTAATTTAGCATGTCCAAACACGGTATAAATACTACAGAAACACAATAGCAATTAAGTGGATAGTAAATAAAGAAAAAAAAAACTTTATATTCCATTACCAGCCGCCCCTGCCTCTGCACAGATTTGTACAGAAAAGCCTGCTTGACTTTCAAACTCCTGGCACATGTAAATGTAATGACAATAATTATCTTGGTTCATGTATGCTTTGCGCATTTCTCGTGTGTATTACGTTGGCTGCAACTAAAACTTGAATATATAATTTACTGACCACTGGCGATTATTTACCAGTGCATGGTCAGTTTCATTGCTCTTGATATGTTGATTATTCAATTTTACCATTTATTCTTGCCACTGTGCTGTTGGTTTGTCTATTTTTATAGCATGAAACTATGGTGTATTGGTTTTACTGGCTTTGTCTACTGGATAGTACAGTGGGCTAATGGCACGTAAAGATCCTACATACACAGCCAGAGGGCCCTACGCACGAGTGTCTTGCTTTGAGTTTCTGAGTAGGTACGGAATGCTGCACATGTGTTTTATGTAAGAGTGCAGAGGATATGGCACACTCTATTTTAATCCTATTCTCACTAGGGTCTGCCAACCATTTTCCAAGTGTATGGTGTTCTCTTAGTCTGCTCTAATACAATCAGTGAAAGTAAAGTACTTATGTGAACTATGTAATACGAGATGCTCCCACCTGATTGTAGTGTTCATATTTGGGTGTTGCCAAATGATGATGCACAAAAGCAAGCGAAGTTTTAAAAAATTATCCCAGCTGGCTGTAATGCCACCTTTAATGCTACAACCTCTGTGATGAACAAATCAAGAGGAAAATATTTTATCACTTTGCATTTGACTAAAACAGAATGAATGAGTGAAACAGACAACAGCAGCAAACATATGTACGCAGTTCTTTTTTTAATATAGATTTCAATGACTGACACTGGGCATGACTCATTGCATACACAAACTCTTTCACACAAATAAAGAATGAAGAGCAATCACACACAATGCAAAAAAGCCAGTTTTAGATCATGCAAGCTGGACAGCTTGAAGTCCATGTCACTTCACAGGTAGAGCATGAGCATTGGTAACACTTCGAGCAGCAAAGGCAGCAAAAATTTGGAATGTTGTGAAATATTTCTTTTTTCCTTCATGGAAGAAGCGTTTTCGCGACACCAATGATATATGAAAACTGCTGCATGCAAAAGCCAAACACAAACCGAGCCACGCAGCGAGAAACGTAACTGTCACTGCTAAATAAATAAAGTCTTCATGTGGGTCTTCTATATAGGTGATGAAAACAATACAATAACTTGAATGGAATATGCTTTGCACACATTTCAATATCATTTTCTTTTGTTAGCAAAAACAAGATTGCACGAGCAGCGCTTGGTGACTGTTTCTGCATGTGGTATGAAAGCCTCAAAGCTATGATTGCAGGTGCGCATAGAAACACCATAAACTATTCATTTTGAGGGTTGGAGCCAATAGGTTGAGTAGTGGTTCTAAGTGCCACAAAGTGTTTGCACATTGTTCATGAGCTGACTTTTTCAATTCAGGGGTGAAAGTGGTTACACATTTCTACGAACCCTGAATAACACTACATTACACAGATCGCCGACATGTTTCATTGTGGTGACTTCACAAAGGTCTTTTATGGCTATCACTGATAACTGGGCTCTTAATACATGTTCAAGAATTTTTTATTCCTGATGATAGATTTTTTTTTCTTATGTAAAAGAGGAAACAACCCAGGTTTCTAATAAACATTGTAAAACATTTGAGAACATTAACACGAGGTAACCCAGACTCCATTGCCAGCATAGAATAACTGAAAAAAAAAATAGCAAGACAAAGATTATGAACACACGCAGTAGAACATTCCTTAAATAACCGGATTGGCAACACAAAATTACTGTTACATCTCTCGTGAAGCCACTTCTCAATAGAAGGAAGCATGTACAATGAAATAAATTCATGTGTTTGCTTGTTTCCCAAAATGCAGCTCATTTGAAGACATTTTTTAACAAAGTAATCTCAAGGAATACTTGAATTTATTGCATGTGGCACAACCTACTCATTATGGCCTAATGCTTTTGGCTTCAATTCTTCAGCTGTCACAATTACACTAATGTTGTTTAAAAAGTTTGTTAGTTAACATTTTAATTAGTTAACTGTTCATGGTGACCGGTATTGTTCGCCAGTTTAAGTAGTCTCTCTGAAGTGATGGAACACTGAAAATCCTCCAGGCATTTGCCACAAGTGACTATGTATTAAAATTTGGTGGACATACTCGCCTCCTCTATAGTGGTTCCCAGCTATTACAATAACGTGCATAGGATGTACACATAGAACAGCCTAGAGGTGGATTTTGTATTCTGCTAATTTTAATAGTACAACAAAAAACCATTAATTTCATGTTTAAGCTATACAAAGGGCGTGCTTTTGTTGCTCGCACTGTAGCTGCCTTTTATGCACATTTTCAGCAGGAATGCTGTAATGCGGCCTGCTTTGCATGTCAGCGTTAAAATTTGTGCCTGCATGTAAGGCTCCATAATAATATGGTAAGTAGTTACTTTTAGTTCAGTACTGTGACGTGAAATAGGCAGCAAACTGAAAGCAATCACTTGCCCACGAGAGAGAAAGAGGGAGAGACCAGCTTTCTTGTAAATGAGTTTCACGTTTTCACAACACTATGAGGCATTGGAATATGAGGTAAAGAAAGGTGTAACAGTCACTTTTTGCAGCAACACCAACTACCCTGAAAAGAAACTGAGATCTCACATATAGACCAGATCTATTGTGGGTGTTTCTTCTATGGTTTCAATGCAAAATGAACGCTAGCCACAGCAAAAAATTTGGTAGGGACAAAACGGAAATAAACAAAAAAGAAATGTTCTATTATATTTGCTGAGGCTTGCTCTGGAACCGCTGCAATCAAAGAGACTAGATCAGCTTGTCACCGTTACACATTGCTATGAGCTAGACCAGCCTTGCATGGTCTATATGGCGATATGCAATCTAAGGGTTTAGGAAAAAACAACGAAGTTATGACTGCAGTATTTCGTAGCGCAACTATTAATAGCAAAAATGTAACAGGTAATAAAAGAAAACAGAAATCAATTGACCTATGTCAAGAGAACAGCCTCTGGAAAATTGTACATGCGGGACTAAACATGAAAACTGAAATCCAGGAACTGCAACTTGCACAGTTGTCATGTTGAGTTCATAGAATTAACTCCAAGCTTCAAAATATGCTTTTCAATAAGAGCAGAAAAATTTCAGTTGCCAATATAGCATAAAAAAAATTATGCCTAGCTAATTACGAAGGATTAGAGCAACCAGACAAATATAAGCACACAAAATAATTTTCAGTTACAGTAATGATATTCTTTCTTAAGGAAAAAAAAAGGGGGTGGGTGGGGGAGGGGAGGATTATGCAGCTAAACTAAAAAAACGACAACAAAGGTGTATAAAAAAGCAAGAAAGTAAGGCAGTAACTGCTATAAATGACACACACTTACATTTTAACCTCTGCCTTGAGACACACAAAATCGAGACTTGGCGAACCTATTCATTAGCCACTTCCACTGGCTTCTGTTCAAACGCTGATAAGTAGCAACAAAAATAGGCTTGCGATCCACTTAAAAATAGTGGGGTAAGCTTGAACATTTTTTTTCTGGGCAACGTGACACACATGTAAAGATAGTTGGAAAGGTTCTGGATATAAAAATAAATAATGACAAGAATAACAAAAACGAAGGGATACATTGTTGACTAACTTTTGGGTCTCACAGCAACAAATACCAAAATTGCACTCAAAATATAAAAATATTGCACTACTAAACCGGCCATGCTGACATGGCCTCAGGGCTGTAACACCTACGAGCAACCAGAAAAGACATGTGCTTCATTCTCAGTAATACTGGCATGTCATTACACAGTAATCAATTTTACTGATGACAGGAACCTTAGTGTGGATTTAATTTATAAGAACAGAGTACATATTACTAGTATGAGTTCAAAGCAAAAATTCAATTAAACATCCCATGCAGGTATGTCTGCATTGCCACTACAATATCTTTCAATCTGTTCACTTTTTGATGTTGCTTGAACTTTTGCAAGATTTTACGATATCCTGGCCATGATAGCAAACCCAAGGGCTTTACTTGTTAGAGAGCCAGCCTGCAATAACAGCACGAATATTAAGGTAACAAAGCGCATTCGTATTGCAGTGCTTTAATTCAAGAACATCCTATAGAACAAAAGTGCTGCAGACGTGGGTCAAACATTTCCACCACATATACTCCTAAATACCCGAAAGAAAACTTAACAAATAGTATATAGTATATTACCTAAAAAGGTATGCTGTGACTTGAGCAGTGAGTATTCTATAAATCAGAACTATATAGAATGGTAAGTAGTAACACCTACATAAAATAACATTTGAAAAACGTTCCAAACATTTCCCACACAAAGAACATTGCCTGCTTGCACATACTGTATACAACACACCTAAAATTTTGTAAATAAATAAAAGAGAGAGGGGAAAAGAGAAATGATCGTGAAACAATGACTTAGCAGTGCTTTCTCTACCAAACCGGATTGGTGAAGCTAAGAGTTTATGATGTTTTTAAAGTGTCCACGCGTCTGACGTATTCGTGCACGTAATAAGTTTATGCACCATCATGCAAAATGCTTCTGCAGAGCGTGGAATGTTGCTCCACATACAATTCAGTAAAGAACAAAAGGGAGAGGAGAACATGAGTCAACAACATATACAGCATAAAAATAAGTTATAACATAACTAGAAAAAATAGAACACCTTGTAGATGAAGGGGAATCGTTACAGAAAGTGAGGCAGCGTATTCAAAGTAACATACCTCCTTGTTCCAGCCTCTCTTTCGAAAAAGAATAGCTTTAGCTTAGCAGGGACATGTTAGTGTAGAGGCATACCAGAATGCCAAAAGTTTTATCTGAGAACAGGCAGTGCTATTGGCGACAGCTTCTAAAATACTGATCAACCACAATGCACCACAACTTTCTTGAATTCCACGATTCCTTCCTCCTCCAAAAGGTGGAAGGGCACCAGAGTACTGTAGCTGCTGACCTTTCAAACTTACTGTTTGTAAAAACCACCCAGACAAATCATTGGAGGAATGGGAGGGGCAGGGGGCAGGAAGACAAGAAAATAGCAATAATCTTTCTTTTTTTTATGTAGGATACGTAATTCGATGACAATGACCTTACCTTAGATGGAGTGCGCAGGGGGTAGTAAAGATTGACAAGCATCATCATTGACAAGTATCATTTAAATCATTTTAAGTTGTGACAGATATACTAGAGAAGTTTTGCAGTTGCCGATTTCGCTCCCTTCAGGAACCTGCATGCAATATAAACGTGCTCATAGTAGGTACCCCGTGGTGTCCAGAAGACTTGCAATGATAGGTTTGAAAAGTGATGAGCACAACTTCACAAACAGAAACTATTTCTTGTAAGACCTGATGCAACATTTGTGAAATCGTAAAGTGAGCCCAAATTCGTAAGCTTTGTGGGAAAAGTGAGTAAATTTGAGTCACTGCGATTACGTCAATTCCAACCCAATTGTACCAAGGGCAGAGTAGAGAGAACTGGCCATATTTCAATTCAAAGTACTATGCACCTCAATTTAGACAGTGTCACAAGATAGTACTTGCAAGGACACTGCTGTTTGCTTTTACGGCTTTTGGTATTCTGATACACGTCGACACTAATACGACCCTGCTACAGGAATACACTCTAAAGACCATTAAAGAAACCTCAAGCTTGGTTTCAATGAGCATAAGGTCATGTGAATCATTAGAGCTCAAAAGTGTCACAGTCAAAGTCAGTGCCTTGCACTATGGTAGTGAACCGTTTCGTCTCCACGGCATTTAGCCAGCCTTTCACACATGAGCAAGCCAATGGTGCAGCTTGCAAACCAGACTTGCCACAAAAAATATACTAGTGCCAACTTGGCTGCATGGTAGACAAACAGTCACACTCCTTTCTCATGCACATTAACGCTAGAAAACTCCCGCTGCACACTATAAGAAACAAATGTTTGCTAATGGAAATAAAGCCTTTTTTTCCATTCCAGACCTACCAACTGTCTCTCGCACAAAATTCCTCATCACACATGTTCATAAAGCTTTTTTTTCCATTCCAGACCTACCAACTGTCTCTCGCACAAAATTCCTCAAAACGCATGTTCAAGTTGAAGCTGTTCAGAGGCTGTTGCACCAGAGTTACAATGATTTGCTCCACTCTGAAAGCAAAGCTTTGAGTAGGAGAAGAGTCGAATGCTGAATGAAGGTCACAGGATCCATAATAGCCTTGATGTAGTGACGGGCTAAACCAACTGTGCCCTTGTCTACCTTTTATCAACACTGGGGCAAAAAACACCTCTGAAATGCTTCCGACATCAGTGACCAAAGGGCAGTGGGTTTGTGCTTCATGAGTGTGGGCAATTTCTTCTCCTGCAACCTAAAAAAATGTTGCTCTTTTTACGGTTAAATATTTGTCCAGCTCCAACAAAAATTGTTGTTGCGCTTGTGGGCCCTTTCCTTTTCTAACAATGCACGCAAAGTACCTCACTGTTAGGAATGCTACAAGTTACTGCACTGTTCCTGATTAGAAGCATTGAGCACGTAAGTTTTGGAGCAAGGAAGGGCCCAAATGAATGATTTCAGTTGTTGAGTAAACTTACACCGTAAAATGTGCAACATCTCTACGTGTACCCCGTTCTAACCTGCAAGCCACGAAGGCTGCAGCAATCCTTTTCATTCAGTGCTTCTAACCTTCTAAAAGAAGGTAGACTGAATGTCAGACAGACACATTCTGGCTGACACACTGTCGTCATCTAAACATGTTGATCTTTTTAGTTTTCTAAAGGTGTGCGATGAAAACGCAAACATTTTACATGTTCACTGCAGCAATGCAGTAGGATGTCGACTGTGTGTGTGTTTCGTATTACTGCTAAAGAAATGCTATCCTGTGTGTGTGTGTGAGTGCTTTTCTTTGCAAAATATGCGCTGAGAGGCGCCTGTTAAAAACCAAGCGCACACATTAGGCTAGACATATTTCCCAGCCTTTAAGGGAAAATGGGGCGTGTAAAGTGATCTCTGTAGCTACACGTTTCACCTTTTAAAAAAAGTAAAAAGGCATGCTCATGAATGCACCGCACGGGTACAGCTTCACACAGTCCAGCGCGTCCTGCTTCATGAGACCGACAACTGCACGCTTGTTCCACGTAATACCAAGCGGGCAGTTTGCACCAACCGTAAAGACCTCTCGAGGGTATTAGTAGCCGACTGCAACATCTACACGTGCTCGAAATGCATGCGAGCACTTTCGAATGTACAAAACCACCGAAGATCCCCCCTGAGTTTCGGGGAGACCTCTGCAGACTAGACAATCAGAGGGGCCTTGGAGTGTGCAGCCCGTACACCTTGCGGTCAATGGGTGGCACATGATTGGTCGCCGAGGGGCCCCAGTCATGCAGGCCGCCCGTGAAGGAGACCCGGTGGGTTAGGCGATGAGCAATAGAGAAGCCACCGCTGCCTTCGAGTTGCGTGAGCACAATAATGCACTTGCCTGCATGGAGAGCAGACAGTGTTTCACTGCAGTGTAAGGACAAACAGTATGTGCAAATATTAGTAATTTTGCATAAGGTTACATCTTTCTTGGTAATCAACATTTGAGAAATTGGTACACTAAGAGCTCATTTAATTTGGATTTCACAGGACTGGAAGAAAATATCCCAATTAACCGAATGCTGAATTATCGAAACTACCAAGAAAACAATAAACAAGTGTCTATCGGATCAATGCATCTTCATTTTCTTGATGTATACGTAAATCCAGTACTTATTTGCATAAGAGCAGTGTAAAAGCCGCAATTTTTGTCATTCGTGTCTCCTTTCGCAATGTGACCGGGGTCACATTGCAAGAGACCTGGGGGTATTGAATACCCCCATGTCTAAAGCCAAAACATGCTCAGAACCCATCCGTTATTACATACTGCCACCACCAACACCACCACGTTGTTGAGTTGAGTTTATTTATCACATACAGTTTTACAGTAAGTGGTTGGGACAGGGAAACAAAGCTGCATGAAAACAGCTTGACAATGCCCCACATCTCAGCTTCTGGCGATAACGTGCACCTGGCGATAATTTTTTTCACCAGAAAAATGGCTGGCAACTGATCGTTCGTCCATCACAATATATAGCAAAGGAGTTTTATGCCAACATGCGGAATACGGCTAAAGCTCTTCATCTTCAACAGCTTCCACCATGTTTCGAGTTTTGTGACACTGCATGCGCACTGCCCGAAGCCAAAACGAAGCTACTGGGTGCCGTATCCGCTGTGGACGAAACTGTGGTCGCTGAAGACACAATCATAGCATCCACGCAGTTCTGAAGGCATGCACGCGAAGTCAAAATGAAACTGCTCAGCGCCGCACCTGCTGCTGGATAAACCTGGCTCACTAATGCACAATCATGGATCGCGGCCACTCCTTTCTGAAGGCTCGCAGCCGTTTCGGCTGTTCACAAATGCTGTTTTCACTCCTTCATGTTGCACATTTGCGGTGCTTCATGCTTGGCGTGTTCTGAGGATCGTCCGAATAAATTGGGTTGTGGCCAAATATGACAGAATTAACGAGAGTTTGATGCCATTAAACAAAACATATGCTTGCTGGGACCAAAGAACATGAACGAATGATCCAATTTTCCGAATTAACAGGAGTGGAATTAACTAGCTTTTACTGTATAGGCAAATAGAGAGTGGAAAAGGTTGAAAGTGCTACTGCTTGATAGAAAAGACACCCTGCCTGAGCGTTCATGACATTTGCTGGGAACGCTCGGCTTAACAGCTTAAGTAGTTTGTTTGAGGCCCACCTGTGCAGTGGTGGTATGCTGTCAACGGTCCTGAGGGTTGCTCTGGTGGAGACGACGTTGACACTTTCAGAGCAGTCGCAGATCACTTGGACAAAGCGGTCGGGCAAACGGTTCTCCACAACCACCACCAGGCCAGCCCAGCCTTTCGTCAGGTAGTACGCAGTCATGCCCTCACGCCCCTGGGTGTACGTAGTATATGCATACAAACATAAAAAATAAAGTAAATGTGATGTGGCAAAGGTTGCTTTGTAGCCATTAAATATACTGTTCATTAGGGGCGTGCGAATATTCGAAATATCGAATATTTTTCGAATAGTGTTTGCTATTCGATTCGATTCGCACTGAAATTTTACTATTCGAACGTCCCAAAAACAAATACAGTCAACGTCTAATTGAAAGTGACCCCTTCAAATTTTCAATATGCTTCACCTCATTGCACTCTCGTATTGCGGCAAAGCTGCCTTTCAAGCTCCGTTACGGTCGAACTTGGCCAAAAGACGACGTCCGATTGAAAGTGGTCCCTAAGTTTTCAAAATGCTTCACCTCATCACACCCCCGTATTGCGGCAAAGCTGCCTTTCAAGCTCCGTTACGGTCGAACTTAGCCAAAAGACAGTCAACGTCCGATTGGAAGTGGTCCATAGATTTTCAGTATGCTTCACGTACGTCATCACACCCAGATATTGCGGCAAAGCTGCCTTTCAAGCTCCGTTACGGTCGAACTTAGCCAAGACACAGTCAACGGCCGATTAGAAGTGCTCCCTAGATTTTCAATATGCTTCACCTCGTCGCACCCCGGTGTTGCGGCAAAGCTGCCTTTGAAGCTCCGCTATGGTTGCAAATGTATTAACTCAAGAAAACGCTGGTTCCATCCAACATGGAGATGAAAGATGTGGCAGAGGTGGGAGCTCAATTAACGCTGTTTTGGACCTGAAACTTGGGCAGGAAGTGCGAAAAAGCTGAAGCTTTTTAGCATCCAAAATTTCAGATGTTCTTATATATCGACGTCTACGAGGCAGATTTGGAACTCCGGACTTGAAGGGAGCAGACCCTTGTCCGCCACATCAGTTGAACTTTCACAGAAGTTGAAAGAGTAGGAGAGGATGAGGAAATTGCATCTTTGCCTATCACGTGTAAAGTGTTGTCGGCAACACTTTGGTTGCACCAAATCATGTACATAAATACAATTCGGCCTCTACATTGCCTCATTCTTGATAAGAAAACTATGAAACCACCCAGCCAGCGCTTTCAACCTAGCGAAAAGAAACTTTCATGTTGCTATCTCATAAGAATAAGCTTAGGAATCCTCTCTAAATTTTTTTTTCTGCAATTTCACTTCGAAGTATTAGAAAAATATTCTAGAAATATTCGATTCGATTCGCACTCACACTTCAATATGCGAATTCACTTCGCACCCAAAATTTTGCTATTCGCACAGCTCTACTGTTCATGCATGCTTGTGTCGCAGACATCAACCAAAATGCACACCCTGTACAGCTTGCATGCGCAATCATCGACGTAATCAACAGACCACGTCAGGGGGCTAACCACCTTCTTTTGTCCTGACTGCAGGCAATGCTTCTGTATTGTCCGAGAAATGAATAAATGAATGAGAATCATAATAAGTCTGCGAAAAATGGCACCACGGAGTAAAAATTTGAGCAAGATACACCTGACAACTAGTTTGTTCACCTGGTTTGCTACAGAACAGGTTTCTTGAACAGAGGAACTTGCACAGAAATATACTTCGACACATGGAAATATACTGCACAGTACGGTAACTCAAGGGACTATCAGTAGAAAAAAAAAGAACCATAAGGTTGCATATTTATGTTATTCTGTATCAGCATGTAAAAGGCATCTTTAGCTTATGGCACTCTGTGCAAATGACATTCTAAGAGCAGATTTACAAAGGTTGGCCTCTTTAATGTGAACATAGAATTGTAATTCTAAGCTAATTCTGTTAGTAACTCAGAAACACCGAAGAAAGTATCGGCAAGATTAATTTTCATTTGAAGTGCTGAACCAGGCCTTCTAGGTTCATAGGACTTGTTTACCATGAAAACTCGCGACTCGGTTACCATCATTATCACAAAAACTTGCGATTGCAATGGCACACCCAAGCAGGTAAACGTCTAAAAGGAAATGCATCACACAGAGTTCTGGTCCACTCTGCCGATTTTTGCAGAGCAACTTTTCCTGCTCAATGGAGTGAGTGCTGCTTTGAATTCATTCCGATTCTCTCACTGAAATATGCGATTTGCGACCTCACTCTGTCATTGGAACAATCTTGCTTCAAAATGAGCAGAAAAGTTTCATGCTGCCATAGTGCCAAGAATCACAAAATTGCCCAAGCTTCAGCTTTCCAGCTAGTTATGCAGCTGCTATGTGCAAGACTATGGGTGCAGTAAACTCGTGGAAGCAGCCTTGTGCAACATCAAATGAACAAGGCACCACTTTTGTGAAAGTGAAACTAAAGAGAAAAATGATTTCACTTCCACAATACCACATTACCCTTCCACAATGCCAAAAAACACCACTCTTGCCAGGAGAAGAGACTTGGTAAGCAAGAAAATGTGCAAAAAAAGAAAAAACTTGCCTTCAAAGAGTAGAACGCGATAGTGTAATCAGGCCCCGTGCGCATCGCCTTCTCAACTGCTAGCCTGGCTTCGGTTCACGGTGCATGCCTCAACCGTGCCGCAAGGAAATGGCAATGTCTGTGCATGTAACATTGACCGTTCCAAACTATCCTAGAATGTTTATGCAATTACAGTTAAGGCAACACACGAAGCTACGCAGTTGCTCACTTTGTTGATGCTTTTGCAGCTGATGATGGTTAAATACGTCTGAGCGCTTTGTAATGGATGGGCCTTTAAAAACACCCACTTGTTGTGTAATTCACATGTTATGACGCCTGGCGTGATTCTACGCTTCTGCCATGCAATATTAAATGCGTTAAGGAGACTCCTTCCCCTACATGACATTCATATAGTGTTTTTTTCCAAAGCAGTTTCAAGCAATAGTGTTGCTCTGTGGTAGAACACCTGCTTGCCATGCAGACGGCCCAGGTTTGATTCTCACTTGAACCTAAGATTTTTGTTATTAATTTTATTTGCACCTTTCTCTATTTTTCGGTCACGGACAAGATGGATGATTTTTCGCTCACAACCAACAACGCCGACGCCGACAACAACACCGGAAATTTCGCGAAACGAGCTCATTTAATGCTATCATGTTAATACAGGTGGTAATGATGCTTTGAATTTCCCCACCAACTTGCCATTACGTTATATATTTTGACGACACCTGCTAGGGCCTACATAATTATTTACCGTTAAAATTAAATTCCCCTGTGTTCTGAGTGAGCCAAAGAGCTATTATGGCAACCTTCAGTACATCTTTTCGAGTCAATGTGCCAAAAAGGAAAAAGAAACAAAGTACCTTAAAAGCTGTAACGTCATGTTGACACTAAGGTACTGGCGTTCCAGTGCAAAATTCAGAAATGAAGCTTTGACCTTCGTTTTATCTTTTAGTAATTGACCTATAATTGCTAAATTAACAACAATAGAGATTTCAAAGAATAATATAGCAGTCTAAACTGATTCAGTATTTTACTTTAGTGTCTTTTTTTTTTTAGGCAAAGGGCTATGTCTGTGAATGCTACTGAATCGAAAGCAAACAAAAGTGGCAGTGTACGCACCTCATGCCTCCTTCCCTTGGCCACAGTCAGGTTTATTATGGCATCAGCCAGTACGTTGGCATGTGGAATCACTGTCTCGACCAGCAGTCGCTTGGAACTGTGAATGGCTAGCAGGAACTTCGGGTAATTGTCGATCTTGTGGAGACTGGTGTGCCAGTGGTTGAAGGCAAGGCACACAACCATGTAGGAACCTGGATCGAGCACTGCGTTGCAGCCAACGAAGCTGCGAACCTGTCTCTTGGAGTGCTTCACCAGTGGGCCCACAAGACCCGCAGCTGGGTCCTGCGCCCGGAACACAACCACGCACAAGTCCAACTGGCAGCGCCTGGAACGCTCGGAGCTCCTGCATGAGATGTCGTGCCACACACATACAGCATCTGCACACACTGCTTGCAGAATCCTAGCAGCTTTCTACATTCATTTATGCATACCATGCACTTGGATATTCATCTTTCCTCTCGCTGCCACTGCTGCTTGCACTTGGTTCGCAAGCACATTCATGAACCATACCATTTTCGGTGCCATCCATGGCATTGGAAATTCTCGTTTGTATGCAGCGAAGTACTCATGGAGCGAAAATCCACTAATGTGCATGTGCATTATCAGAGCACCAAATGCAATTGATTTTCCACTGCAAATATTGTCCACAAATTTGGGATGCCAAGCTGGGGGTGCGGCACTTACACGGCTCTATACAGCATAGTTCACTTGGACCTTTGTTTTGCACATGCATAGTACTTTCTTTATTTTGCTGTATTCAGACAACGCAACAATTAGGTATGATATATTTATGAAAACGATTGGCACATAACCTTGCACAATTGTAGTGTCCCCTGATTTCATATTGTATGTCCACTGATCGTCTAGAGGAAAATAATTTGCCCCGAATTGAAGAGTCCAATTTTTCCACTTACCTTTTCAGTGAAACTAACTGCTCATACATGGCAGGCTGCTCTTCTGCTCAGCCACTGTTAAGCTAGAAATCTATAAACATGTCACATAGCTTCTGCCCAGAAGTGGAAAAATTGGACTCTTCAATTCGGGGCAAATTATTTTCCTCTAGACGATCAGTGGACATACAATATGAAATCAGGGGACACTAATGTATGACAATTTCAGTGCTGGAAGTGACTTTTTACTTTTTGGAGCATATTTCAGAGCTGAAAAATAACCTTTTGGAGCAGCCATAAGAATTTTGGAGCAGAAAGAATGGTAGTTTTGAGCAGCTGTTGGTGTTTTAAAAAACAGATGGCACAATGTGCCGTAAAAGTCCTAGCATTCAAATCATTGCCAAAGCGTCTCGTAAATATTTCACAGACAACCATCAATGTAAATTGCAAGAAACAAAAAACAATTAAAAATATGGTTGGTCATCGCATGCGCCGTGAAATGAGCTATATACTTAAGATAACAGTACTTGGGGCAGAAATGAGATCAAAATGGTAAAGCTGAGCGCAGCATTATAGAAGTAACCACAGCCACATATAATTGTTGCCAAAGCAGCAGTTGATAAATTGTGTGAGATCAAAGCAATCTCTGTCATTTTGTCATTTTCACATTTAACAGGGGTGAGATGGCTGAAATTGATTTGGGAGCAGTTTTTGGAGCAGCAAAATTTTGGTTTTGGAGCAGAAGAACCCTGATTTGGAGCAGTTAGCGGAATTTTTTATGTCATCTAAAAAGCTTGAAAAACAGATTTGTAGCAACTTGGGGGGACAAGTACATATTTAAATTAGCCTAAGATAGACGTAACACTGAAGCAGCCTTTGGAGAAAGTATCACCAGGTATTTGAAAAAAGGTTCTGCCAACTAGGTTCACTTCATGAAAATTTGAAAAAAAAAAACAATAACAAAAAGAATGTGATTGCACAAGAATTGCAGTTACATAGTAGTAGGCCTTTTAAAGATCAGTGATATAATTGAGCAGATTACTGCTTTGGCTTTTATTGCGATAGCAATTATATGGACATTCTGAACAGGTTTTTGCCGTAGGCATCGCAGTCATGTTCGGTATAAAGTCTAAATCGATAACATCCCCCAGCACATCGTATGTTTTACCCCCGGGTAAAAGCACGCGAGCGAGGGCAACAAACGTGGCTGAGGCAGAGATGAAAAGAGCCGACCGATCCCCGTTGCACGGAGGGCGCATGCAATAACATAACACCGCATGGCAGGTCTGCCGTTGATTGCTACTCATGCAGAGAGGAAACGCGCCGCCCGTCTTGAAGGATTACGAAGGAACGCGAGGGGGGGGGGGGGTCGCTCGAGCAGCAACTGTGGACTTTGACTTAAAGAGCGCGGTCCCGATCGCTGGCGCGCGCGCTATCTCGGTTGGCATCACAGACGGCTCGTATACCCTTCTAAGTGATCTCAAAGCTTCTCTCCTTTGAGTAGCCGTATTCTCTTACACCAGCGTTTTGTAGTTACGCGAGATCGGATCCATAAGTTTTAGTTAGCTGCCAGCCTTACTGTATAATATTACAATATGATGCTATCGCATTCATTGCTTTACTTGCGGTGAAAGTGATTTCTTTGTAGATCTGCTTATTTAGCTTTTCAAGCTTCTCCAGAGCTTCCTGTAGGTCAGTGTTTGTAAGGAGGACATCACAATAGGCGCCTTTAGCTCGGCCGCGCGGTAGGCGTAGCGTGAAACCTACTGCACGCTTTGAACAGGCGAGAACAAAGGCGCGCTACCGCCGTTCGCTGACCCCTCGTGCGGGACCGCCTTCAAGAGCGCGGTGCGGGCGCCAAGATACCTCGCCACATTGACTATCTCATAAAGCTATCTTCCACTGACTATCGCGTACCGTACTGCGTGCTTTTATTGGGGAACGACACAAAGGCGCTTCGTATCAGTCCGCCACTGGCTTCGGCGTGAAAAACCGCCAGAGCATCGCGGAGACCCGCAGCATGCAGGAAACTAGTTGTCGCCGCGTTGATGCAACAAGGGTGATGCCTCTCCCGTGCACGGTATGGGCCGTAACGGTACAAACGCTCCCACAGCCAACGCGTGCGTAGGTGACCACATGCAGCAGCTTCGACGCGAAAACCATTGCGACCGGAGGAACACGCTACGCACAACGAAGAACCTGAGAGCCATTCCCGCTACGCATGCCACTTGACAGCGCCAAAAGACACAGCCTAGCGAGAAGCAGCAGCGCGCTCGGGGCACGGCAGAACATTTTTGGGGCACCACACATATTTACAAAAACCCAAAGAAGGTTATGGCAGCATCATGGGAGCCCTCATTAGAAAGGTGCATAGAAACACGGTTCGCGTCTACGCGTTTTGCGAACGTCTCATTTTCTTGGTACCCCAGGCGCTGCTATAGGCGAAACTTGGAAAATCATGTTGTCAACTCAGCCTTTTTCCCACGAAGCTGACGTGGGCATCGAAATTCTGGCTTTCGAGGCTGTTTTGGAGCAGTTCGGCGCAATTTTTGCGATTTTCATGCTGTTGGAGCATCTTGGCGCAGGGAAACGGAATTGTATCAAAAATGCGCAATGTGCGCAGCTGTCTCACCCCTGATTTAACCAAATAGCCTGCATGTCCATATGAAAAAAAAATAATAAAAGAACAGCTAAATGAGCTATATGCTTGATACGCCAGTTCTTGTTGCATAAATGAAATCAGAGCCGATAAAGCTGCGTACTAGTAGCATACTAGGATAATAGTATACAGATTGTTTTCAGTTTCTCTAGGGCTTGCAAGTTGGTCACACATTGAAATTCCTTGTCTAAATTTTTGCAGTTTCAGAGCAAGTTGGGAGCAGTTACTAAGAAAAATCACAGTTTGGAGCAGCATGTAGTAGCAATTGTCTTTTAGGGCAGTTTGGAGCAATTGGTGCAGCACTTCCATCACTGCAATTTCTGCTGACCAGTTTAGCACAGAGCTCTATGCTTACCTGTACAATTGAAATAATGCCTAAGTGCTTGCTTATGAATTCAGGAAGCTTCTAAACAAAAAGATCAGTGAACTCTGCCATAGGGTGCTGTCTAGTATCTATCTAGTGGGTCAATTTCGGAGGTGACAATACTGGTTATGCAAGCACGGAGATCCTGAAACTGACGTGATGAACTTTCAAAAGCTAGCCGCCATAATAAAGAACCCTCACCTCTGGCCTTCCTGAAAAAGGCCAAACTCCACTTCAGTGCCTTCGAGAACAGTGAGCAAGGTGACAGCTTGACTGTCTTTATCCGTCTGTGGTGGAAGCACGCCTTGGAGGCGAACCTCGTTCCAGTCGGGCCGCACTTTGCAGATGTCAATGCAATCAAAAAACCTGCAGATCAAAATAAATTCTCTGTGGCTAGGTGCTTCCTGTAAAACTCAAAAGCTTAGCTCTCCCACTTGAGAGCGCTTGAAGCACAAACAGTCCAGCTGTGTAGTCAACAGCTCGGCGAAAGTACGTCTGGTCAAGCAACATGACGATGAAGAAGTTGCAGTCACTGATCAAGTCAAGGTGAAAAACAAGCTAAGATGTTTCGGGACCTGTACATGTTTCTTGACCACACTAAAGTGGTCAATGCCTTATGCATTTAGCTTTTTAATCATGGATGTGGCGTAGTAAATGGTTGTAGATTTCTATCAGTCCTGCTGAAATATCTGTGAGTGTTTTTTCACCTCAACTTGTTCAGTGACCAAAAAGTCCAGTTGTGTGGCAATCCTGAGTAAAAGCTTACAGCTAACAGACTGCCGGAACTGCATGTCGCAACTGCTGCTATCACGATTTGACCAGCCAGGCTACAACAAGCTAGTCAAAGCAGGACTAAAATTGTTGGCTTCTCTAATGAATAATTTAAAAGAAACTTATATGAATATCATATCAAGATACAAGTGAATGACTCATGCACAGACCGGCAATGCTTTTGTATACACTCTTTACTCTCCTCCTACTAACTTACAAACTTTACTAAGCGTTCAGACTAGGGGTTAATGACCAGCGCATTAGAGGTTGACGCAGCTTGGGCTGCAGCAAAGGCAATGAGAAAAACAAAGGTTGTCAGTTGTTGGTTGATAACCATCCCGGTTGCGTTTGGACTAAGCATAAACGTACCTCGTAAACAGCCTTGTCCTAGTCCCCGAGTTGCTTACAGTTATATCATGTGCAGTTGTTTTGATAAGGTGAAAGCATGCTAACACTGAAAAATAACCTTCCTGTACTCACTTTAGAACATCGCTGAACGACATCCAGAATACACCATCATCAGCCCCGTGAGGCATTAGCGCTTCCCGCATTTCAGGTGTCCAGAGAGGAGAGTTGTCGGACCAGTCACCTCTCCAAGCATAGTGGCCCCATGGATTTCGAAGGCGCACCAGTCTGGAATAGCAAACAGCAATATGAATTATGAATAACAGCAAAATGCACCGTCAGGCGGAGCATCCAGACGACCCCGCATTGTAGTAACAACCTGCGAAAGCACGGTTCGAAAAAATTGCGGGAAGTTTGCACTAAGTCGCGCAAAGCTCGGCACAGCGAAGCACAGACCCGTCGCCGCTCGTACTCCCCGTCGATTGACACGTCTAGCTTTGAGATGCGCGGCTTCCTCCTCGGGAGTACGCAGCCAGGCTATGCACTATAGAGTAGAGGTTGCGCGCGATTTCTCCGTTGGTGGGCGTGGCTTAACTACTGCGCATGTGCGTCTTAGCCAGCTGGTGCAGTATCTGGTCGCTAGATGACGCGATGCTTGCTTCCTCTTTCTTTCTTTCTCTCTCTTTTGCTGATGTTCTCTCTGTCTCTCTTTCTTTTTCTTTCTGCATTTCTTTATCTCTATTTCTCTCTTTCTCATTCTTTCTGTGCTAAGCTTTACTGTCTCCCCTCCTCCTTTCCCTCCTCCTCACACTCACTTCTCTTTCCAACACCCTTGCTACACTATACTATACAAGGCTACGCTATGCTCTGCTAGCGTGCCTGGATAGCCGAGTGGTTAGACACTCGCCTTCGGATCGGGGTACAGGAGTTCGAATCCTGCCTCACAAATAATTTTTTTCAGCAAGAATTTTTCTCTTTCTTTCTTTTTCTCTCTCTCTCTCTCGGTGTACGCATTCTCAGGTAGCCACACAGTGGCACATACCTGTTAAGATGATGATGGTTTTTCTACAATCGACTCACAAGGAACGATTTGCTAACAGCTTCGCTGTTAGAAATTCACCGTCCCCATCCTTCGTCTGCCCCTGAACTGCTTGGAGTGAATTCTTATAGCCTTGTGAAAAACCACCATGCGGTTACGATGAAAGTTGTGCCATTTTAGTGTACCCTTCTGTACTCCCACACTTGATGACCTACTAATTATAATCACGTGTGAACGTTGTGATACCACTGTATCTCTGAACAGTTATGTTATATATGCCTACTTAGTACTCCATTTCCAGCAAATGTGCACCATGTCGTGCAGCTGATTTCAATTATATTCATCACCCTACATCAAGCTACATTGTTTTGAGTCAGACAAGAACTAAATGAACCTTTTCGTTACTGTGCACATATTCCTAGAACACTGAATGCACCTACAGACACTAAAATGGCCACTACAACCCTAAAAAATGTTGACATTTCAAACAACGTCATCATATTTCATGTCGACTGTTATTTTAGTGTGATACTTTATCATTCACACAGTAGGATAAGAATCAGTCTGTGAACAATTATTTTATCGATTAATTTTCACTTATCTCTAATGATTTGAAACACAAGAGCATCAGCAATTTCGTTCACTAACCTATGAAAGGGAGACAGAGCTGAAAAGGTTGTGTATTTATGGCATGTCTGGAAATGGGTGAAGATAGGTAGCAAAAAAGAAAAATTCTCCGTTCTTTCGTGTAAAACTTTCTTTGTGTTGGACAATGGTCCACTTAGCATAGAGAAAGAAAGCCATGTGTACTTTGTGCATCACAATCATCCAGTACAACAAGCAAGAAATTTAACCACTTACATGCAAATTACATGCCTAGGAGGAAGAAAATTTACAGGCGCAGTTATCCATACTGCTAAGGAGTGACAAAGAAAGAGGACATTAAAGTGAAGAAATAAGATTGGACTGATGCACCAGTGTGTTCGTCAGCCACTTGACTCCTCCTGTATATAATGTGTAAATACATGCTTACATACTACCTGCATTTATGTTTACAGTAGAGCTGTGCGAATAGCAAAATTTTGGGTGCGAAGCGAATTCGAATATTGAAGTGTGAGTGCGAATCGAATTGAATATTTTTCGAATATTTCTCGAATATTTTTCGAATACTTCAAAGCGAAATTGCAGAAAAAAAATGTGAGAGAGGATTCCTAAGCATATCGTTATGAGATAGCAACATGAAAGTGTTTCTTTTCGCTAGGTTGATGAAGCACTGTCGGGGTGGTGTTTCATAGTTGTCTTATCAAGAATGAGGCAATGTAGAGGCCAAATTGTATTTATGTACATGATTTGGTGCAACCAAAGTGTTGGCGGCAACACTTTACACGTGACAGGCAAAGATGCCATTTCCTCAGCATCTCCCCCTCTTTCAACTTCTGTGGAAGCCCAACTGATGTGGCGGACAAGGGTGTGTTCCCTTCAAGTCTGGAGTTCCAAATCTGCCTCGTAGATGTCGATATATAAGAACATCTGAAATTTTGGATGCTAAAAAGCTTCGGCTTCTGATTTTTCGGACATCCTGCCCAAATTTCAGGTCCAAAACAGCATTAATTGAGCCCCTAACTCTGCCACATCTTTCATCTCCATATTGGAACCAGCGTTTTCTTGAGTTAATACATTTGCGACCGTAGCGAAGCTTGAAAGGCAGCTTTGCCGCTATACCTAGGTGTGACGAGGTGAAGCATATTGAAAATATAGGGACCACTTCCAACTGGACGTTGACTGTCTCTTGGCAAAGTTCGACCGTAGCAGAGCTTGAAAGGCAGCTTTGCCGCAATACCAGGGTGTAATGAGGTGAAGCATATTGAAAACCTAGGGACCATTTTCAATCGGACGTTGTGTGTTGGCAAAGTTCGACCGTAACGGAGCTTGAAAGGCAGCTTTGCCGCAATACGAGAGTGTAATGAGGTGAAGCATATTGAAAATCTGAAGGGGTCACTTTCAAGAGAACGGTGACTGTATTTGTTTTTGAGAAGTTCGAATAGTTCGAATAGTAAAATTCCAGTGCGAATCGAATCGAATAGCAAACACTATTCGAAAAATATTCGAAATTTCGAATATTCCACACCCCTAGTTTACAGGAATTTCTACAGAGTATAAAGTACTGTTAAGTGCAACTTCGACGGTAACAAGTTATGGCAACAACTGCAACGTCAATGCTTGCGCATGGAGGGCAGTCATAACCAGCTCACCTAACTGCGTCAATGTCTTGGACATCTAGAACTGAGTATGCATGTCGTGGCCGCAGTCCCACCGCGTGGTAGTCCTGGTCATTCACTTGCATATTACCGGAACCACAGGAAGCACCCATCAGAAACCTTTGTGCAAGGCAAAATGCACAATTAGTATGGAGTGGCATTCTTTGGCACTGACTTTATCATAATCTCTCAATTAATTTCAACATCTTAAAAGGCAAGCCATTAGCTGCAAGCTCACAATGACAGCAAATACTCTTTCAAGTGTTTGTTGATCTAAAGATTCATCGTTAAGAACATGCACACACTGCCAGTGGTAACTGTACACTTCATATTGTCATTGTTCTCACCCAGCAGCTCTTGAGCTTAGCAGCTGTGCCCAAATAAGGTCCTCATCAATGCCTTCTTCATTTGGAGAAGATGAGTCTGTAAGAAAAGTTGAACAAGCAGCTTCTACCTCAAACTGACAGCGGGAACACCTGAGCAACTGAGACATAAACCTTTCATACAAGCATTTTTATTTATTATTCAGATTCACATTCACACTGGCGAGCAGTGTGCTGTGATGTTTTCAGGCGCATTAAAATTAGTCCCTGAAGACCAAGTGCAGCCTGACAGAACATGAGAGAATTGTTCTGTATGCTTACAGAATGAAAGTGGGAGAGAGATAGCAGTGACCTGTTATAACTGTAAAGTGAGCACTCGCTCACTTTTGATTCATGAGAGATGATATGCATAAAATTTAGAGAGGGACAATGAAATGAGTTGCCTTTTGTTACCAAAGCATTAAGATTTCTGCTCTCAGTGCATAACTGTGCACACTCCCACTTGGCGTAGTTGCAGTTGCCGGCGTTCACTGAAAGCCAGACTAAAGTCCATACCCATTGCAGGGAAGTGCCAATAAATGCAGTGAGAATATAAAAGAGAACCAGCATGCTGCGGTGAAGAAAGCAATGACCCTTACACATTTATGATGAACTATATGTATGTGTGTAAAGATAACATGACATTTTATAAACTCACATTGAAGAGGTACACTTTCACAAGGTGCTCCGGTGAACGTTGACAGCCCCTCGATGCATCGACCAGACACGAGTGCTTCATAGCAGCCATGAAGCTTGGCTACGGCCTTTTCAATTAGTGGCACCCACAGCTGTTTCCGTTTAGCCTGAGTTCATACAGGTGCAAAAGAAAAGCTGCAAAATCATCACACGCAGGACACTGCATGATTATGCTCAAAATAAATTTGTAAGTCCTTTCACAATTCTTTCGAATATCCGTAGCTCGCTGCACGCCAGCTGAGAGTGACAGGATACCGCTAGCAACACTGTGCTCATTATTTAATCAGAAAAAATTCACAACGCAAATTACGTGGTACATACCAACAGTTATTTGGAAGTAATGCATTTACAACAGGAGTTTCTTATATTTAATGTGCAGCTAAGTGAACAGCGCAGATTGCTTTGAAGGCAATATAGTACAGTAGTGTTGAGGTGTCTGCTACAGGTAAGAATGTCCTACCCTTTCAGTTCAATTCAATAATGAATGTTCAACATAATAAAAGAGATCACTGATATTCTGCTCCTCAATGGGACCTGAGCAGCGTCAGTGAGCAAACCCCTTAGGTGACAAATTTTTAAGAGTATTAGAGTGATTATCGTTTCCTAGCATTCAGATTTCAGCTTTATTGCTTTCAAAAAAGTAGTTACAGGATTACAAATATACAAGCGAGGGTCAAAAAGTAAAAGAACTGTAGTGGCACCATTTCTTTAAAGCTATGCTAGAAAACATCCTAGAATAATAGTTCCATGTATATTTATGTAAAATATGAACAGAGGCTTGATTCAGCACTTCGCGAAAGGGGCATTGCCTGTTGCGCATTTGTGGTGTCCCAGCTAACTTGCGCATTACACTGCACAAAAACGCACACAAGGCATGTGTGTGGAGACGCAGTCTAAATGATGCCAACATAAAGCGCTTAGTTGCTGCACATAACAAAACCACAGAGGTTGTGATCAACCCTTTTCAGACGTGATAGACCCTTTTCATAATTGTAAAGCTCGCTTTCCTGCTGTGCAGTTTGCCCAACTAATGGTGGCTAGGCACTTACTGTAAACAGCTTGGTCAAGCGCAGTTTGCTTGTCCTATGACGTGGGAAATGTAGACTCGGCTCTCTTGACATAAGCCCGCATAACAGACAAGCCGTAGCACGTGCAATTAGGACCTCGCCTCCACTTGAAGCATGACAGGTGCCACCATTAGTTGGGCGAACATGCAGCGCAGAGAAGTGCACTTGCAGGATTATGAAAAGGGTCCATTGTGCATTACCTGTGTGTCTCATTGTGCAATTTTGTTTTGAAAGGTCACATAAGCTCTCATTTGCCTTGATGGCCATTGCTAGGTTAAGCTGTTAAAAGAAGTTATGCTAGGAGCACCTGGGAGTACACAAGGCAGCCCTTGGCGTCACATGGCAGCAGGTCGTCAAGCAGCACCGTCGTCCACTGACCATCCTTGCAAAGCCGCACCTGGTACACGCCCTGGTGACAGATGGCACGAGTCACCATGACGCGCTCCACCAACTCTGGCTGCTCGGCCAACACAGCGAGAGCCGACAGGAGCCAGCAGTTGCCAAGGATGCCTGCGGGTCATTATTGCAGAAAATGGTCACAGAGGGGGCAAAGAATGCTGCGATGCCTCAATGTGAATTAGAGGGGCGCCCGACCAGGTCCGCGGGCCGGGCTCGGGCAGGCCGACGTATTTTCACTTCGGGCCCGGGCCGGGCTCGGGCTACTTGGAGTTTTATCGGGCCGGGCTCGGGCCCGGCGCAAAGCCCGACTCAAGCCCGAAATATAGAGAATGAGCGGGAATTGTTTTCCAGCACGCATTCAGCGCCTTTTCCGCGACCGCCCTTTACCGCTTTTCCTTTCTATTCGCTGCTTTAAACAAAAGGGGAGCAGGTAAAGCACTGCCTCTGTTGCACTCCGACAAGCAGAGAAGTAACAACACCTGAGCTAGTGACGGCGCCACGCGACTGTTCGCGTTAGATTTAAGGCCAAATCCCATATGAGTGAAAATGCATGCGACAGCGACGAGCGACCCGACGCAGATCGCCTTCGTACAAGCTGACACTTGCATGGGCATACCCAAGCGCCCAAGCCCAATACACGTGACGGCTCTGGCGAGCGAACTCCATTGTTGCTGGCATGAGGCCGTCTACTTGTAATTTGTAATCTGTGTAATAGAGACTGTTCGTCGTGTGTCGTGTGATCATATTTGATATGCTCAATAAAATGACAAATTACTGGAAAACGATGTTTTCTTTTCGCAATGAACCTTCAAAAAGCCGGGCCGGGCCGGGCCCGGGATTGTGTTTTCGTACGTCGGGCCGGGCCGGGCGGGCTCGCAGCCCTTTGCCGTCAGGCTCGGGCGGGCCTTCGACAAAGTCAGCGGGCCCGGGCCGGGCTCGGGCTCTGAAATACGGCCCGTGCACAGCTCTAATGTGAATGCAACATGAATATCATTCAGATGAGAAGTACTGTCAATTTTGTTAACCATCTTGTCACAAAAAAGGAATGCAGACACCAGACAGAACTGAAGCAAGAAGCCAGTAGGAGGTAAATAGTTAGCACACAGAAAGATTAGCATGCTTCCAGGGCATACACAGTTCTAACACGTAGTGCATGGCTATTGTTAAGTAGGCTTCCTTACATGTTAATAATGACCAAGAAAACATCTTTACGGAAGCAACAACTCAATGTCATAACCACATTCACTGACAATAGGATGTGCGCATAAAAATAGCAAGGCTAATCTTGTGAGAGTGCAGTTATGAAAGTGGAGAAGCATGTCTATAGAATCAGCTGCTCCACAGCTGGTTTTAAAGGAGTGCAAGGAGACGAGGAGAGAACGAGAGGAAAATATAGTGACACGACCAACCTTGGGATATGTCAGATGGCATTGGGGTCCGGAACACAGTCCACGAGATTTTGGATTCCTTGGGGTCACAGGTTATTTCAAATGGCCGAAGCCATTTGACTGCAATTTCTTCCCTTGGCTCATCGGGGTTGTAGTACAGCGACTTCAGCAAAGGTGGAAATGAGTCATCCACAAAGGGCTCTCGATTCTGCAGCGCAATATGTAGGTAGCAAAAGAAATTTACCATAAATTTTGCTATGGCACAGTTGTTAATACCAAAGGCTAACAGGACATGACTTTAGTAAAACTGGCTTCGCTAGAGCAAATTGGGATGTTTATAGTTTGCAGTAGGGGATAAGTGTAGTAATTTGAGCTCTTCCCTGATTAAGTTTTGTTTAATTATTCTTCTGGAAGACTGCTGGATCTACTAATTGAAAGCAACTATCTAACAAGTGGGATAAAGACATAGCCAGCACATTTCTACAATGCTGAGGGCAGCTTACAGACATTCATCAGACTCTACTTCTAGTATCGTGTTTCTAACAAAAAGTAAATCCCACTGGTTGCTTGAACTGATGTTTCTTAGCCATCTATTATCTCATTGATGTTGTCCTTAATGACGCAATTTTAAGACATGTCTTACTAACAAAGAGAAACTTCAAAAGCTGCGTGGCATTTCTGCACTCACCGCTTTGCAAAATGAGACGATGTGGTCCCACCGCTCTCGTGCCTCACTTTCTTCAATGCGCCGCAACTCTTCCATAAGTTCACTTTCGCCACGCCCCGTGGCACCCCGTGGCCGCGCAGCCTCTGGCCGAAGGGACACCAGACTACGCGATGTACAGCACATTTCACAAGCTGCGTGTGGGCCAGAGTTGAGAAACGTACACGATGGGCACTCCCAAGCATCTTCGCCGGGCTCTCCAAGCAATTTTGTCATGCGTCGGTTGCGAGTACTGGCTCGTGCTGTTCCCACGTTAATAAGTGATGGCCGCTGGGTGCTGCAAGCACAGCACTCGGCGAGGTGGTTTGGGTTACGCAAGGTGCAGTGAGGACACACCCAACTCTCGTGAGGTTTCAGTGTCTGGTAACGTTTCGCTGCGACACTATTTAGCTTGGAACCACCACAGGCGCTGCAAAATCGGTCCTGGCCCGGGTTGATTAATGTGCACTTCACACAGACCCAGCGCGAGATGGTACCACGACCATCAGAGGTCCCACACACTTCACAGTTCGAGGCCGAGGATGGGTTTTGAGTGAATGAGCACCCCGAACACGTCCACGTATCCTCCTTTGGAGCAGCCAGGCCATTACCTATAGCAGGGCTTGACGGAGAGCTCTTGCGTCCGTCCAACGTCTGAGTTCCTTTAACTTCGGAAAGGGAACGACTTCGTCGCGCTGTAAAATGGCGCTTCTGAGAACCCAAAACTTCAGCCAGAAAACCGAGGCTGAATGCATTGCGTGGTAGCAACAGCGGGAAGGTTGCCGCTGGCATGCGGGACAGCCCACAGCCGGGGCACTTTGCACACGATGCTTCATTGTGCCGCGAGCAGCGCTTGCACACCCACGGGGAATCCAGAAGTGTTACATCGTCTGCGGAATGGGCATTGGCAATCGCCGAGACGAGCGCACCACCCTCTGCGCTCAGCCTGAAGAGCCGGTTCAAAGCTCGTCGAATGAGTGGCTGTTGCCTACGTCGTGACGGCTCCTCAATTGTTGGGACAAGAGACGATGGGCTTTCTGGTGGTGTTGCATAATCTGCTGAACTGATCGTTGTGTCACGACCGAGCGTTTTTCCATTTAATGTTCCAGTGGCAACAATGTCATCACAGAATGGCTCTCCACAAGCCACACAAACCTTGTTAGACAAGGAATTCCATTCTTGGCACTGGAAGCAGTACCACTTTTCGCTGAGCCGCGGTGGTGTACCCGGATCGCTGGGTTCATCTTTCTTTGGCTTCTTCTTCTTGATGCACTTGACAAACGTGTGGTCCAGATAGTTTGCCGGTAAGTTTTCGTTGATAACAACTTCACCTGCTACAACGCCATTGCTATTAAGACCACTAGCATCCTCAGACAGGCACTGGGAAAGCTCCACATATAAAGGCTCATCATCTTTAGCAGATTCTCCAGAAGAATCCGTTGTATCATCCGCATCTTCTGGCGGTGGTGGTAGGGGTAGATCGTCGGGAATATCATCTATGACAGAGTCATCTTCGTCTTCTGGCAATCCATGCCAGCTTATGCACCGGGGCTTCTTCTCTGGTTTTTCAGAAGTTGCAGTGTTATCATCACAGGGTAAGTCATAGATGTGCTGTTCAGGGTTCTCACTCGGGTTCCTGATATATATTTTTAGGGGGGAACAAGGAAAGAAAAGAGAGAGAGGGTATAAGGTGTGTGAAGAACAGCTACCGACAGCAAACAAACATGACTGTTCATAATATGCATTTGAAGCGAAAATCTATACTGCGCTCAGTTGCTCCCCAATATATTGAAGGGGCGCTGCAACACTTTTTCAGCATGGTCAGAAAATGCTGCCGAACGGCAGTTGAAGCTCCTGAGAACATGCGAGCCAAACATATTATAGTGCAGCTCACAGCCTGGAATTTACAATTAATTTTCAAAGTCAGTTAGAAATCGTTCCCTCTTTTCTCGACAAATGATGCCCTAAACCCAAATGACCCTGCCATAAACCCAAACTCTACGGCCAATGGCTGATTTAAGCATCGTGAACTGCATAGTTACCGTGGCTACCGCGGCATTATGCCACGTGCCCGCGCGATCACACTGAAAGTAAGGCGCACGTTCGAAGGAAAAAAGGAAAAGAAAGTGCGGTCATGACGCGTGCTGATGAAGGCATGCATCTTCTTGGCCCCTTGTCATCCCTCCCCTCTGCGTAGCTTTCAGCATGCTCACTAGTGCGACAAATCCCTGTAACTCCACTCGTACTTGACGGGTTCTAAAAATTTTTGCTACAGTCGATTTGTGAGGCAATAAGCTCTTTTAATGAAGCATTCGACGATTACTTGTAAATGTGTTGCAGGGCCCCTTTAATTACACTACAAACTACATTTAAAAAAAAGTTGCATAAAGCTTCTGGCACACAATGGTATTGATGCAAAGGGAAATTGATTTACATATACTATTGAATGAAAACATTTAAGAGTTAGCTATAGAAACAATATTATGATGTTAACAAATCAGAAGTTTATACTCTTGAAGTGAAGGGTTGGAATAAGGAGCTATGTGTTCCTTATCACTGCCAATTTTTTTCAACAGACTGCATACAAAGGCAACTCCCACACAATTTGATAAAGGAACATAAGGAACTCTCCCCCTTTGCCTTGGCTAAAATCCTTTCCTGCTATGTCCCTTTTACAAGATACGAGGGACCATGTCACGTTACCGTGGCGACCCCTGCCTTGTTCTTTTTTAAATTTTTTTCTTCCTCCTAACTTCCTGTATCGGGTTCTGGTGCATTTTCAGTGGAGACATTTTGCATCATGCAATAGGTGATTAACTGAAGTCAGGTGCCACAGTTGGTGACATGGCAAGCCGTGCATTTTGCGTCGGGGATTTGAGCACGTGAGTTTCACTCTTGCTTGATGTGCAGCTTTCAAAGGGAATAGCGTGCCACCTTGATTGAAACTTTGACTACTGTCACATCACGCAACTGTTTCATGCTCTGCAGATACAATGGCCATCACGTGACCCATGTGCTGTACTTTTTCGTTTGCAATGGCCAAGCCTGGTGAGGGGGCCATGAAGTAGTAATTTGCAATATTCACCTTTTAGACCTTTTATTCATTTGCCTATTATTAGTATTTGAAGTACTGCCCTTATGGCATCATGTGTAAAAAAGTGGCACTCTATCAGTGATTTCGGCAGCATGGCCCCTATTTCAGAAACAAGAGTTTCTGTGCCTGCGCTGTCAGAACAGATTACAGACCAACTAGGCACCAGAAGACATAAGTAGTCTGTCTTGAGACAGCCAATGAAAATATGTTATGCATAGGGTCCTCCGTTTTCAGGTAAAGCCCAATAACTCCTCTTTCTGCACCTCAAGCAAGTTTAATAAAAATCGGGTTAAAACCGATTTTCATAAAGCTCATGCCCATACGAAGTAAGCACGAATCACCAAGCACCTCTAGCTCTAGCTGTTCTTGGTTTTGTGGCTTCTTTAACTAGAAGTAATGCTTGCAAATGTGAATTTGCACAAATAAGCTTGTCACATTAGTCTCTCTGTCACTGTATTTTCTCATCAGAAATACCCCTTGAGCCCCAAAAAAGACCATTGCATGTAGTATTCCTTTTCGAAAATTGCCACAAAAATTTCGAATTTTTGCTGCCAGGAAACAGAAACCTACATTTCTCGCCAATTCCCCTTTAAAAAAAAAAATATATATATATATATATATATATATATATATATATATATATATATATATATATATATATATATATATATATATATATATATATATATATATATATATATATCTTGAAAACGAGGTATCCTAGTGATGTGCATTCGGAAGAGAGCTTTTCAGAGTCTACTAGGATTTCATTCACTGTTTGGGTGATAGTAATGTCACGTAGGCGAGCTTTTCTCGTGTTTACGTGAAGCGCGGCGCTCTCAAGCGGGCGTGGGCGGGGGCGACGTTGCCGTCCTATTACGATTCCCAACCGTCGTTGGCTGACGCGCGCACGCGTGAGTAATGCATCGTGTCCTTCGTGTCGCCGATACCGGCGTTTGCAAACCCAAAAACAGATACCCGCAGTCTCGCGGTTGGCGGTTCCGCGTGGGTGAGTATATCACCGCCCTTCTATCTGGGAACTCGCCGATGTGAACTACGCACCCGTTTTAGTTTCAACAATTGCTTCTTGACGTGCGATACTGATAGGAAACCGAAAGGACACACGCAGCACGGAAACGCGGAGCAGCAAGGCGCCAAGCATTCCGGGGAGCCGACGAAAACAGAGCCGACTCGGAACCATAGTAAGTTGATCAGCTGTGACGCACAATCGATCCGCTCCGTGTCTCGCGCGTGCGTTTTGTGGATTTTTTTTTTTTCGTTTTGTGTGAGTCTTGTTCGACGGGACATGCGCCCAAGTGCCGTTTCCCCCCGTGCATTTAACTTGCATTGTAAGGTGCGCGATCAATAAGCCGACTACATCAACTGCCTGCTACTGCGGGCCTCTTGAGGAATTGTTTACCGTTATGACGAAAAAAGAAACGCTAAAATAAACGTCTGTGCGTGCGCACTTTGCTTCGCTAGAATACGCAATGCAACATGTAAAAAGCTTTGGTGACGTTTTTTGTGACGTATAGGGCACTGACGGCATCTATGGCTCAGCAGCTTTCAAGCCGAGCTTGCTCAGCTGTTACTACCTGTGACCCATTGCAAGCATAGTGCGTGCTTATTCAGTAGACCCGAATAACTGCAACAGAAATAATCATGCAGTAGTTTTCTCGATACAAGGTTTATTGAATGCGCGATTAGTTCGCTGTATCTTTTATTTATTTCTCTTGAAATAGAACAGTCATGCTGGGTGGCATGCGGATTCGAAGCACTACATTTACGGATTACCTTGCAGGAGCAACGGAAAGAGCTCCGGGCTCCACACGGCTCTCCACGCGACGTGATGTAAGAGTGAATTTCGAGGAGCCGTCCTTGGAGTTTTGGGGCAATGGTTCCCTGGATGCATCGTCGTCTTCGGGCACCGTTCGACTTGCGCCGCAGCGTATGCAGGATCCGCTGTCTGTCGGGTTTATGGAGGTACAGTTTTTGCAGTGCCATTGCAATACGGATGCGTTGGAGCCCATCGCGACCCGACTGAGCGCGTCGAGTAGCGGGTAGGAAAGTTACTACGGAAACGGTTTCCGACGACCTCGCATACAGTAGCCGAACGGGGCCCGCATTCTCTCGATCATTGCAATCTTAGGGCAACTATTCGACAATTTCAGGGATTACACAGCACGACCCATGTTGTATGTTTCGTTGGTTCTCGTTCCGTGCGGTGCGCGTCGCTAGCTCGCTAGTTCGCACACTGCGCGATAGGCGGCTTCGCGTGTGCTGTTTTCTTCTCATATTTTGACTTTTAGAACACAAAATATAGCTCGAATTTCGCATCTATGATTACAGAAATGTTTGACCGGACAATGCTTTTAAGGGATGCTTAGTTCAGCAGATATCGTCGTGATAAATTGGGTGTGCGTGTGTCTTGTGCGTGATAACTTCCGGCATGATGCATCAGAGGGGGCGAGGTGGGCTAGGGGTAAGTTTGCGGGCAGCGCACGGACTGATCGTGGCGCAAATGAACTGTCGGTGCCTCACCGGGCGCATAGAACGCGTGACAGTGCTTCGACGATGAAATACGTGCTCCCTTCGATCCTCTTCACTCACACGAACGATCGATTGTAGGAAGCTCAAGAGCAACAGCAAGAGTCTTCGCACCCAAAACGGTGCCATGGAGGTAGTCTACGAAGGATGGCTCGTGAAATCGCCGCCGGAGCGAAGGATCCGACGTGCGGTAAGCTTTCCGCAAGAACTTCATGTGTTTTTTGCCTGCACCAGCCTTTGTTTAAGCTTTGTTTTTCTTTCAAGTGGTGTATTCGTAGCGTGTTGAAGCCATCGACACTCATCGGCACTCTCGATGGTTCTGTGGGGGAGAGAGCGGAAAAGACACGAAATAACAACTGGTTTCGGTCGGCCCGTTTCGTTCGCGTGTTTGACGTTGTTTCGTCGTCTACGCCTTGTATTGTTTGACGGGCACCTCGTTTACCTTGAAGTCACAGTCGCATACGTCTACACCTCTGATTCATCGCGCTAGCGAACTCGCGCAGTTCGTGCTCCGACTCCGTGGCGGACATGTCAGCTGTTCGTCGTATTGTTCTAATAGGCGAGCTGTCAATCATTTGCAACTTATGCGAGTTATATTTTCACTGTTACAGACAAAAAAACACTGAACGAAAGGAAGCCGCAACAAAATTTTCAATGCGCGCGGCCTTTTTCTTACGTGACAGCTTAATTGTATACATGACAGGTTGTCACCGACTTTGCCAAGTGAAATAAGGAAAGCGCGTGCACTGTAGCTGCGCTTGTTTTCCTTCATTGCTTAAGGTTTAAGTTATGTAAGAACCACTTAGCTAACTTTCCAGACTGCTGCCTTCTCTTCATTATTTTTTTCTTTTTGCTGCAAACTTCGTGCCGATGCGCGTGGAATGCGCACGACGAAGCCGTTAAGAAGGAAATGAAGCGTGCGAGCGAGTTCAGCGCTCGGAAGGAACGGTTCACGGAAACGTCGTTCGGCAAAGGGCCGTGTCGGAACAATAAGTGCCTCCCTGATAAGACAGTATCAAAGCGGAACCATATAGCGGCAGTCTTGACGCGCCGTGGGCGCAACGGCCTGTTTGCGACTGTCGGGGTCTGGGCTAGCGATAAAGCCCCGCAAAAGGAACAGTTTACCCGGCTCTCCGTATCCGTGTAAGCGCGACCGCTTGCGCTATTGCTTACAGACAATTCCACAACGTGGAAAAACCAAAAGGGAAGTGTAGAAATAAGTGGAATTAAACACCGCGTTTTTCCCGTTTTTACTGTTTCCCTAGATTCTTATCTAACTCATGTAAAACAAGTCATGCTACCGACTATTTTTTTTTAAATAAACATGTAGCGAACTTGTTGTTTTGCATTTATATATACATGTCATCGAGTTTTAAAAACTGTTAGGTGGACTTTGATATGAGGCACATGTTGTGAAACATTGAAAGTATTTCGGTTTGCCAATTCTGCAGCAGGAATGATGAGATATGCTGTACATGAAATGACTGTGGGCAGCTTGTTGCTGTAAGTTTGGCAAGCTGTTTAATAATACTGAAACATACTAAGCCCTTAGAACAGTAAGAGGTGTCTGTGTTGTTTCTCCTCATATTTTCTACTGTCCATTGATGTTTGCTTTACATGTTATTGTAACAGTTCATGTGCATGTTACAAATTAAAGAAGCAAATTGTATAAAGAAGACATGCTGATTGTAGCTTTTTTAGTAAATTGCATCACATGCTTTGTACATGACTCATATACTGCGTGTGAAAGAAGTTTGGCATTTGCTTTACACAGTACACCAGTAATGAAACTTTTGCTTGAAAAAACAAAAAGGAGAATTGAGGGGGCAGAACACACTTGTCTCTCATGTTAAATTTCTTTTCTTGATGTGCAGTGTAATACTATATGCCACATGGTTTCTTCATGTGAAGCGAAAACATTTTCATGTCTGTGCACATGAAAAAGTACTGGCATGCTTTCCACCTCCTTCAGAGGCACATGGCAGAAATTTAAATGTGGACATGTGAAAGACCACTATATGCATTGTTGCGTATCCATGTTTGCCAGCAGTTGTAACAGTGACTTGAGCGTGATTGAAGCAAGCAAAAAAAAAAATGGATTTCTTTTAGAAAATAAAATTTTTCGATTTTGATTGCTAAATTGTGCTTCAGAATTCTATTTCTACGTCCAAGAGATCAAAAGATGCTTCACCAGATTGAGAATGCAAAAAATGATACTGAGTCGTGGTAGCTTTAGCAGCTTCATTTTTTTTTTTTTTTTCACTCGTGCTGTACTTATGAGGCTCGCAATCACGAGTTTTGCCTATATGATGAGATTTCCTGGTGTAACAACTAGTGAGCACTAGCCCAGACTGAGTGGGTGCCAGCTTATTCTCCACTTTTCATCAATGCTACGGCAAGGGCTGAACTTCTAGAAACGAAAGATTGACAAGCAAACTCTGAACTCTAGAAGAGATGTCCCAGAGTCAAAATCAAGGTTTGCTTGTGGTAACTCAAGACATGATTTATGTTCTTAGTAGTCCACTTCCATAGCCATACCTTGATTCAACAACGACTTTAAAATTGTGTTCAAGAGTTGGGCATTCTTCCAACCTGGAAGCTGATCACTCTGTGCAATCAGGAGCCGAAGAAGGATGAAAAAAATCTCTAGAACTCCGAGAGCTGTAGCTATATCTCATCATTAATAATAATTGCTGGGGTTTTATGTGCCAAAACCAAAACCACCATGTGATAATGAGGCATGCTGCATTTGAAGACTCTGGAAATTTTGACTACCAGGGCTTCTTTAATGTGCACCTAAACATAAATACACGGGCCTCTAGCATTTCGCCTGTATCGAAATGCAACCACTGTGGGCTGGGATCTAACCCACATCTTTCGGCTCAGTAGCTGAGCACTGTACTACTGCAGCAAGCGTCATAATTGAAGCGCACTAAGGAAACCCACGCTGGAGAAGGAAGCTGGCGAGGGTTCTGGGGGTATTATCTGTGCGGCAGGGGATTTTTATACTTCTATGCTTCCGGAAATACTGGTCTGCATTTTGGTCGCATTTCTTGCAAACTGGTTATCTGCCGTAGTAAAAAGCATCTATTTAGAAGCTTTCAATTTCTATTCTTTCTTTTTCGTTTTTTTCTTTTTCAATCTTGCATAATTTGTACTATCTTGTGCGCAAAACTTCGCACTCAGATGACGCACAAGGATGTGTGGATTAAGAGTATCTAGGCTTCATTGTAGTTTGCTGCAATATTGGTTGTGTGCATTTTAGAGAATTAATCATCAGTATTGTCTCTAAGTAATCGAGAATAAATTTTAAGTGGAGAGAAAATAACATTTAAGGTCATCTGCAATTGTTTGTTTATTATAAAGGCTATCTTTTAACACTTTCTTGGGGGTCCTGCTACGAAGCCCACACATTGCTCAAAACACTCTGTTTTTTGGCAATTTCCTATGACACACAAAAATAACCAAACAATATATAAAAGTGATAATACTTTAGAAAATGCAACAATAAGCTCTATATTAAGCATAAATTCCATTCAGTTATCTCAATTAATAACAAAAGCTTTTCTACGAGATGCATCTACCTTTAAGGCTTCATAATAGGGAGTTTTCAAATAGGGGCCCCAATCGTTTTGGGTCCCCAAAGAAATAGCGTTGAGGCCACTGCACATGCACGAGACCCAAACAGCGTTTGGGTTTGACGTTGTGGACGCTATTTCTCGAATTTAGCGGGAGCCTTCAAAGCCTGCCCCAAAAACTTTGCGTCAGACAAACATGACAGCACCCACTGAAGCGACGGCTCTTGGCCAAGACTAGAGTGACCTAGAATAGGCGGAGCGTCCAAAGCGCCTCAGACCCTATTTGAAAACTCCTAGCTCCTGCTTGACCCAAAGCGAGCACACGCAAAGGGCTTTGGGGCCCCAAACCTATGGGGCCGTTATTTGAAAACTCCCTAATGTATATTTCGGGCTACATCATGCCTAGAAATCAGCTGCAGAATGATTGAATCTCGCACTGTAATGTACTTATGCTTTACACGAGTCCTGTTTGGCCTTTCTCAATTTATTCTGATGTTTATAGCAACTTTTTATCTATTTATTCGTGATACCCTCAGAAACCGAATTCCTTATGAAGCATTATTGAGGGTAAAGGCTGTAATGATTGTTAGAAAATAAAATATGACGTATTAGTTACCATTTATTGCAAATGAGTTCTGCGGAATCCCACAGAGTGGCGGAAGGGTTAAGAAAGGGAAACAGACAACCACATGTTTGTAACCAAGCCACAAGGAAATCCATGTGAAGTAAGTTTTATGGATTTCTTTGTGGCTTGGTGTTACTAATGGGTGATTGTCCATTCCCCTTTCTTAGTCACAGTTTAGAAGCGTGTTCAGAGTGACAGCATCTATGAAAAGAGGACGAGCTGTGGGCGATGGCCTCATGCTGACCGAGTATGACGTCAGATTGATTGAGAGCCGCTTTGTGACATGCGAAGAAGCCGCCACTAAGTGCCCTGATTGCATACGGCTATACTGCAGCTCAATTACCTTTGCTTAACAACTTAGTGTTTGTTTGTCTGGCCTCTCTTCTTGCAGAAATGGAGGCGACGCTGGTTTGTCCTGCGACCATCTGGCCAAGTTCCACAGCAATATGTCCTGGAGTACTACACAGACCAGACCTACAGGAAACTAAAAGGCACCATTGACCTTGACCAGTGTGATCAGGTGGGCCTGTATTGCTTAACATACTGGAGTAATCTGTGGAACATGGTGTCTGTGGCGTGAATATGAAATCATTTGATAGCCAACACATGATGCATCTTGCAATTGAAAAGTGGTCTGTGTACTAGTTTAAGAACTACCAGTTTAAGAACTGTTAGCAAGGTTATTTCATTGCCTGTTTTTTTCACCTTTGCACACTGCCTTTTCTTGCGTGTTTGTTGACTCACCTTAGAGCGAAGACTCGTTCAGTGTCAGGTAACAGCTCACAGAAGCAGCGTGCAGTGCTTAAAACATACAACAGTAATCTGATAGGCATGTTAAAGTAAGAACAGAAAGAAAAATGGCTTTTGTTGCGTGTTCTCATAAGTTAAATAGCCATTAAGGCCAAATTCAATGAAGAATTTGTAGCAGCAGAAAGTCTGAGGTTCTGCTAAGCAAACATCCCATGAGCTTCATAGGGTGTGTGTTTGTTGAGCTTGAAGGTTCCACCTAAATCCTAGTGTTTGGAATAATGGGGACCTCAGATGAGAGATTAACATTTTTTTTTTATTCTGAGAAGTTGACTGTCAGCATTATAAGTGTGAGGTTTAGTTATTTTAGGTGAATGCTCTTTCCTGTTCATTTGTGATGTGTATTTATTACTCCTTCTTTGTGGGGCAAAATATTTAGAGCACTGAGCATTAGAAATTGTGAAAGTAAGTGCCAGTGAGGTTCTTTATATTTCACTATTAGCTTTTAGAATCAGGTAATTACACCACTAAATATGTTGGAATTGTGGAAGATGTTGCTCACTGTTGACTATCCACTTAGTTGGAGTCCTCAGATAAGCACCAGTTTTGACGTGTGTGTACCCGAAACCTGATACTAGCGTGTTGATGCTTCACATGTACGGCCGTCATTAAAGACTGTGGGATTAAGCTATGTCAAATATTTACTGACACCTCCCTGTGCAATGAAAGCAGAATACCGGCATGTTAATTTGATGTGGCATGTGTGTTTTCCTAGTTTTTGCCAAAAAGACAGTTCTGAAAGTTGTCATTGTGCGTGGCCTTCAGGTTGACGCTGAGCTGGAGGTGGTGACAAAGTCCAAGTTCATGTTTGACATCAAGACGTCAAAGCGGACATACTATCTCGTCGCCGATTCTGAAGCCATCATGAACAAGTGGGTCGACTGCATTTGCAAGGTGTGCGGCCTACGCATGCGGGTCGAAACAGGTGAGAATAGTGGTCAGGTCTTGCTTACATAACCGTAGAAAGTGAACCTCAAGATGTACTGAGTTTGGCAAATAGCTTTACTTCAAAAAGGGTGCAGATATATGTAAACAACAGGGGTCTTCATGAAGAAGCATAATATTGTCACACTTACGACGACAACCTTGCGTTGTTCTGCGCGTTGGGCTGGTTAGGCCAAGAAGCGGCTCAGTCCGAACTTCTTTGTGCTCTTCTACCCGTGGGTGCTCACACAACCATGCGGCATTAGCCCCCCCTTTGAAAAGCATCGACTCGATGCTTGTAAAAGGGAAAAAAAAACACTACAACACGCGCAGACGCAGAGAACCAGAGACTGAGCACCAGTAACTGCAGGGAAAAAAAAAAAAGATGACGCACCGACACTTGCGCCATGTGCAAACAGGAAAATACAAAGAAAACAACCACAGGAGTCACATGGTAACAGAAGTAGCGCGAAAGCACAAGGGCTACTGTGTGTAGTACGGCTTGAGCCGTACGACGTGCACGGTTTCAGGCCGAAGTTGTCTACGTGAAGACACTGCGCCGTCCGGAAATACTTCATAGGTGAGGTCACTGACACGTCGGAGAACCTTGTATGGTCCGAAATAGCGGCTCAGAAGCTTTTCAGACAAGCCTGGTCGTCGGATAGGTGTCCACACCCACACTCGGTCGCCAGGGTGGTAGGCGACGTTTCGACGGCGAAGGTTGTAACGTCGCGCATCTTGTTCTGCGCGTTGTTCTGCGTGTTGGGCTGGTTAGGCCAAGAAGCAGCTCAGTCCGAACTTCTTTGTACTCTTCTACCCGTGGGTGCTCACACAACCATGCGGCAATATGTGATGCGCACGATAATAAAGGACATTATAAGACTGCCGGTGTTAGTGATGGCATGCTCATGCGCAAAGGGTCCTATTTTGCTATTGTTGCTGCTCGGTTAATCGGCCTCGCAATGTCTCACGAGGGTTTGTGAAAATGTCTTTTGACTTGTTTCATATAAGGTGCCATTAATTTTTCCGATCATTTCACAAGTATCTTCATATTGATTTATAATAATGCATTGTAGGGTGTTCCTTGATTAAAGCATAATCTTTTAACATTCTAAATTTGATGTTCTATTCTGATTTGAATTTTTCTATGTGAGCATCATTTCTTAACAGGAACATCGGGTTAGTGTTTTAGTAGTTGTACATAATTGCAGTCATTTACGCCACATTTGTGGTTTGGGGGCTCTTGGTTTGTTTCAAGTCAGGGTCGTTGTGCAGGCGCTGTTTCTTGTTTTTAATGCAGAAATGTCCACTAAGTACTTCAGCTGTATTGTTAATGGTCATGGAAATCATATCTCATTCTCGTTGTCAGATATTACAGCCTTTTATTCTTTACTCACATGCCACAGAAATTAAGAAATGATTTCTGACTCTCCATTAATAAGCTAAACTATCTAAAGTTTTTATACCTACTGAACCATTTTTGAATTACTTAATTGTTTCAATTCAAACATGTTGAGGTGATAATAAATTGAACAGAGAATGTTGCCAAAGCGAAAGCATTAACAAGTGGACTCATCTACATCAAGTCGCTGCCTTAACAAATTTGCTTCCTTAAAGGGACACAAAAGAGCAAAACAATTTTTCTCACATTAGTAAAGTAGTCTTCCACGATACCAAAAACATCACGCTTTCTGCGCGAAGACGCTTAATAAGCGAGAAAACGCGCAAAAAGAAAATACAGGTGGAGACGCCACCTTGGAATTCCCACGCCATTTGCCGTGACGTCACATATTTTTGACGGCGCCTGCTTGGGCCTACGTAGTTCCTAATCGGTTAAATCGAAGTACATTGTCCTCTGAGGGGGCCAGAGACTTGATATAACGAGTTTGTGGAAATTTCGTCGAACCAGTGGCGCCAAAATACGTTAAATGCCCTTTGAAGTCTTTTACGTCACGAATTACAAAGTTCGGCGCGAAATTTAAAAATGAAACTTTGAACTTGGTTTTCTCCTCTAATAATAAACTTATGGTGGTGAAATAAACTACACAAGAGTTCTCCAAGCACACTTTATCAATCTAAACCAATTTATTGTTTCTCTTTAGTGTCCCTTTAAAGATGACTCTACTTGTTGAAATGTTGGCTCTAGCAACATGCCTGTTTAACGATTTCTCATAAGTTGTTCTAAGCCATTTTAATGATTAATTATTATGACGGCTATATGGAAGGTGTGGTAACCATGGAAATGACCAAATAACTTCTACTTTATAGAAGTTTCTGTCATCTTAGAACCAAGACCAACAAACTGAGTGGGCTCAGCAACCCTGTTACATCAACTTCTGCTGCATAACTCAATCCCTTGCTGCTACCTGGTGTTGCTGTTCTATATCACACCACAGGAGAACGAAATGTCATATACCGAACCGTGAAAATCCAAGTTGAGGGCAACTCGTACATCGCTTATATTTTGGAATTGCTGTGACCAATAATTTGTGCCCGCATTCTCTAATTACTATTATTCCTTTTGCTCTTGCTTACTCAAAATGTAAAGAATAAGTTTTGAGCAAAAATTGGAAGCAGTGGCCTTAGAAAAGTGTTGCAAGGCCCCTTTAAATAGCTTGCTTGCATCTACTCTCTTTTGCTTTTGCCATAAACCTGTATCAAGCCAACTTGGAATGACAACTGACTTTTTTTTATGTGAAACTTTTCATATGCAGAGGGAGGCTCGGAAGAAACACAAGCTGAGGCATCATCAGAACCCGCCAAGCAGTCTTTGCCAAGTGACGAAAGTCCAATACCTGCTGAGCCCGCACCACCGTCTCTCTCCACAGCTGCGGAGCATCCAAGCAGCCTTTCAAATGATGACTCCAATCCCTATATTCCTATCAGCGAATGCATCACCGGAAAGCCTGTTGGCAACGGACTCCCGCGGTCGTGTCCCGAATCGAAACTGGTCGACTTTTACGACACCCCGCGTTGCAGCACGGGGCGAACGTCTCCAGACCCCGTTATGGACGCCATGTGCCGAATGCCACGACCTCCGGAGAAGCCAGTGCGGGAGCTGAGCGGTGCCAGTCTTCTCGACTCGACCGTGCCAGCTCCCAAAGTCAACTGGAACACATATCCAGAAGATTCTCCAGCGCCGGGAATGCCCGCTAGTGGTCAAGCGCTCAACTACGACCCCGTGCCTCCACTGCGACCTACAAGCAGTCGAGAGGACGTCGTTGAGCCGGCCACTTCTCAGAGCAGTAATGTGTACAACGGGGACACCCTTGGCAGGGCTGGCCTTACCCTGCGTAAAGCGGGTCGTGCTGGAATGTCCGTGCCTCCTGCACCACTTACCAGGCAGAATGCCACCGAAGAATCCTACGACCGGCCACCCGCGGCTCGACCCTCTTCTGCCTGCAATAACGCAGGCAGTACGGCGGACATCACAGGCGACGAAGTCATACCTCCCCGCCCACCAAAACCCGCAAACATCCGGATCCGTCCGGTGGCCAGCGGTTACGACGTGCCTCCACCGCCCTCGCAGCAGCCGCGAATGCCACAGCAAGACTCGTACGACGTACCGCGCTCGGCCGGAGGAATGCGTGACGGTTACAGCATTCCTCCGTGCCCAGTACCTGTGTTACGACACGAGGCTTACGACGTTCCTGCGGCACCATCCAGGGGACCGTACGAGCTGTACGACCTGCCAAGGTCTGCAGAGCCGGTGCCCAGAACGGCATCCGGTGGCATCCCGCTTCCTCCTCGCCTCTCGCTGGATGAGACGTACGACTTTCCAAAGTCTGCTATGAGTCCCGATGGCCTGAACCTATCGGTACCTGCACCAGCTGCGCCAGGTTCAAGGAAGCATGCCTACTGCAATGCTCCTGTAGGGACCTTCAACAGCAGGGAAAACATCTTCAACTACGAGTACCGGCCGTCATTCACAGAGTTTGTGGCAAAGGACGATGGAGATGCACAGCAGGCGCCGCCTGGTGCCTATGCCAATCTGTCGTCGAATAGTCCGAGTACACCCAATCTTGCCGCTGTGCCACCTGCCATCAACCGTGGCCTCAAACCAAGAAAAGCATCAACCGAAGGTACTTCACCAGGTGAGTTTTTCTTACATCTTACTAATATATTAATGATTAATGAGGTTGAAATTGGTGCTTGTTTGTTATAAATTGGTTACTTAAGGGCACGTGGAACATCAACCACTCAGCAAATTTAGCAATGCATGTCTTCTGGTGTTTCTAAACTGCCTAGTTTTGCAGTGCAGTGTCACAGTTGATCTTTCAAGGTCTTTGTGTAATAATTATTGACACATTTTGTGCTACTTAAAACTTGTTGAACTATATATTGGGTTTTGTAGAATTATAGTGCAGTTTTGGTTACTATGGGGGGGGGGGAGGCTGTAGCATGAAGATAAAACTTGTTACTAAGAAGGTGTCGCTAAGATGCGCTGCAAAATGCATCTTGAATTCAATATGTTATGGTTAAAACAAGGCAATGATGCCTTAGCAGTGGCAGCAGAGTCCTCCAATACCTTTATGATGGTGGCAACTTTCTCATGCACATTGTTAGGAAGTATGGGGTCGCACCTCTGGTGCACAGCTGAGTGTACGGGTCGTGGTATCCCAGCCGCTGCCACCACTGTTGAGAACTTGCTAAGTCTCAAGAGTGTTGTAGTGAGCTGCAAGGCTGACGAGCCGATGCAGCTGAGGTCCGACCTTAGCTCTGAGGCTGAACAAGTTTACAGCAGGTAAAAAGTTGGGAGAGTTGGCGGGCGCGACTGCCCTAACAAGAGGCCGGCACTGCCTAAAGTAACATTTCGTCCATTGTCTCTCGTCCCTTCTGCGGCAGTTGGGACGTGGTCCATCCCGTCCTCCCACTTCAAAGAAGTCCTCCTACGTAGGCGGGGCACTGACCGTTCGTTGTGAGGCAGGCACGACATTGCACGGCACTGTCGAAGACAGTCTAGTTCCCACGGGAAAGAAGCCTGAGGAATTCCACCTGCGTAGACAGGGCATTTACAGTTCATCGTAGGCCGGCACAGCACGGTTGAAGAAGGGACCGCAGTGTAATGGCGTTGATGGAAAGGGGATAAGGGTTCACCGAAACTCTGGCAACTGGCCGTTCTTCCCATGGGAAGAAAAGTTGCACGAGGGCAGGAACAAAGGCACAGCAACACCAAGATCCAAGACATCGCGAATGAGTGGCAACCAGCACAGTGATGGCATGGACAGCTGTTGCCTTTACTGTGAGAGCTCTATCACTACTTTCAGCATTAGTTTACTTAACTGTGCAGTAAATGGGTGCATTTGACCTTCTTTAATATTGGGTACAAAACCTGTTACTCAACGTTCAGTCTTATTTTCAGCCTCATATGATACCAGCTTGTATGTGTATTTTGCGACCGAAAGTATGTAGTATTTTGCAACTGAAATGTTCTATTTGGTAACCATGAATTATCAGTTGACGGTAAGAGATGACTTGCCAAAGAGCAGTGTCTGAGTGTTGCTGAAAAGAAAGGGCTTGTATGAGGAAGCTGAAATGGCTTCTGCATTGCCTTGATGCCCTTGTAGTTTTTGCGCTGCTTGTTTGCAGCTGCTTGTAACATTGTTCTAATGTTATTGGCAAACTTTCACCAGGGGAAATGCTTATCATGTTCGAGACAACTGTGGCATTAATAATGCTTAATGCCGGGAAAAAAATTGTGCAGGTGACTTTTGTAGAGAACATAGCTTAGCTAGGGCTCCCTCTAAATGGTGTTATTGAATGTTTCTCAACACATATTCAGTTTTCAGTGCAGCTATACAATTTTTTTTTTTGCATACAATTAACTTAACATTGATCTGCATACAATCGCAAGGACCTCGATTTTCCATATTACTGTTACATTTCTTTCTGGGAAGTTTGGTATTCATAAGATTGATTGAAGAAATTCACAATATTTGCACTTTACGTAAAGGACAAGGTGATCTTTTTTTTGTTATAGTGGATTTTTCCACATTTCATTATTTGTTTATTTGTTACACACATATGCTATGTTTGTTGCATGCGAAATCACCCGTAAATATTCGTAGTTTTACTTCTTTATATCTGTTGGCTCTACATTTTACGGTATTGAGGTATGGCTGTACTATTTGTTAGGTTATGTAATGCATTGTCTCCTGCCGGTACTGGCTGTTCAACATGTGGCTTCTAAATCCATAGCCAATCCAAAAGCTGTACTTTTGTGAGTTGCATGCTTTGGAGCAGATTGTAGGAGCCGAAAACACCTGATGGATGGCCGCCATACTTTACTGCTAACACTACCTGTTGTGTTCAGTAACTGTAACTATTTGTTTGAAGAGCCTTAGTCTGGCGTAGTAGTGCGTGTACATCACATTTAAACTGGTCTGCTTACAGGTGGCCACGTGTTTCCCCTGGCTCCTCCTCCGGTGAACAGAAGCCGCAGCCACACCACCTCAGGCAGGCCAAGGTACAGGGACCGTCTGTTTCAGTTATGATAAATTACTCAGCTCTAGTTGTATAATTTCTCTGTTTCCCTCAACTGCTTTTTTTTCCCTTTTATGTATAGGCAGAGAAGTAAGGGTGACTTGCTAGCTCCTGATGAAGACTGTTGGTCAAATGCAAGCAGTAGCCGGCGAAACTCCACAAATGATGACCCGGTATGTGGTGACAGAACATCTGGGGCCATTTGCCCGGTGTGTTGTTGTGGTCGCCTTGGGTTGTGTACTTGGGTTCATCGCAAAAGTGAGCGCTTGAGAAGTAACGAAAAGCGAAACAGCTATGATTCACTACACGTTCTAACTTCAGTGTCCTTGTTCAGCCAAATTTTCGCTCTTACCAATGTGCCAATTTGAAATGCCTTGCATATATGGTTTACTATTGATGCTACCACGAAGTATTGCTGTCTAAAAGGTGAATATTTCATTTAGCGCACCTGAACCTGAAAGCTTGAAATGTAATTGTTCACGTAAATGATAATGGAAGGAACATAAACAACCAATAACAGTACATCACAGGTGCCCAAACTCACTTGCATGAGCTGAAGTAGGCTCACAACTACAATTTTTTATCCAGTGGGCTGAAGTAGGAAAAACTTATTCTGGGCAAGTGGTATTTGTTCTCAAAAATATTCACACAACGTTCAGAGATACGCAATTGAAAGTTTAGTGAGTGGCAATATTGCCTCTCTGGGTGCTTATGTTTTGCTTGTGCGAATAAAACATTTGACAAAGGCATCATTTCAAGAACACACTACCTTTGTACAGGGCATAAGGCAACCCAGTGCGGGTGCGAAGAAGAAAGGAGAGATCCAGTACCTTGATCTGGACTTGGACTCCGATCCTGCACCAGCGCAGAGCCCAAGATCTCCAGAGCAGCGCACTGGTGGAACTAGCACTGTTTACAGAACAGTAGACTTCGTCAAGACCAAGGCCTTCAACACAACGCGGCAGGACGTTGAAGAGTCCTATCGCAGTCACAAGGATGGTGAACCGTGCAAGTGAAGCACTATTTTGGAGTGTATTTGTTAAGGTGAATTGGAGGCCGTTCCGATCAAAGGTTGTAAATCCCAAAAAGGAGCAGGCTGAAAATGTGCGACGATATTCACAGAACAAACGCGTCTGAATTGAATACTGACACATGACAGACATTGCAGGCAATGGGGTGTGCCATAGATAAACCTAGGTATAGTTTGTTATAAGCGTATTGTGGTTTGGCGTCGTGCCCCAAACGTTTCCTACTCATTTTTTTTTTCCTGTTTTGGTCGCATTTTTATAGTTCAACATCAAAGCAGGGGTCGTTTTAATATAAATCGTGTTTAGCTGACACCATCCTTGCTTGCCCACTTGGCTACCTGCATTTTGCCCATTACAGGTTGGAGTGCATTGATCTTCGCATAATACTTACGCGCATATCTGATCATATGCTCGATCTCTTATTTCAGCAATAATGTGTTGTAACTGTCAGTATACTTGGCCCTGTAAATGAATGCATTTGCTGTTGAGGTTGTGTTACCATGAAGTTACCAGCCGGCCATGAAAGAGCATGGAGGAGGAAAAAAAAAAATCTGTTGTGTTTTTGGTTGCTGCATTTTTTTTCTTGCTTAGAAAAGAGGTTGCATAGCCATGTTTACAGCAGAGACTTCGCGAGTACGTTAAACTCTAAAAATTTATCGAGTTTGTTTATATTTATTTGAAAGTTTCCCTGCATGTTTATACACATATTACGGATGCCATCAACTGCTGCAAAGCAGCTTGTACATAGTACGACCTCTGTTAGGGCAATTGTACAGCCGTTTTCTCCCGCAAATCTGCAAGGCTGGTTTGTCAAGTCACATATCTTTTACACGTGACTACGTTGTCGTTGCCACTAAGAACACATTTAGCATCTTCATTCTCGTGTTGGCTTTATGTGATACTTGCTACCATGTTCATTGTGAGCTGCATGGCATTGGCCACCGATTTCGTGCTTGTGGTGTTTGTGAATATCCTCGGATGTGCCTTAAAACGACGGCGGAACTTTGACTCCGATACAATAATTATGTGGCTGCTCGAGCGCAGTTTAGCACTTGTTGACAGCACTTCAATAAATCTTTAGATCGATACAAGGAGTGATCTGAAAGTACCTGGGAACACGCTATCCCGTCTTTACAGGTGAGAGGTCTGCCGTACTGCATACCACTCCACTTAAAGGGCGCCTCCAGTATGTGTAATGAGCTATTGTGGAAGCTTTTGTTGGTGTAAATAACAACGTTAATACACATTCTGCAGTTTTTAAATAAAAAAATAGTGGAGACAGGCCAAATGCTAACAATGCAAGCATGAAGCCACAGGTCATAGCTGAACTTTTTAATGGCTTAACCGATTCGATTCAAGGATAACATCTGTGGAGGAAGACGTATATTTTGGACACCTTTTAGCAGAGGCACTTGATGCAGACATGGTGAGAGTTTTTGAAAGAATTCACGAACGTTGCCATTTAACTTCTTGCGAGCTTGCGGTTGTTCTTATCACGTGAAACCTGCCATGGAACTTTCATAAGTGAATTGGGAATACACCAGAATCGTAGCAGAACTTAAACCCTGCCTCACGATTACTGAAGAATAGGAGCGATTTCAGTTGTGCATGCAACATAGGCATCTCGCAGGATAAAGCGAAACATTATCAGCGTACCACTGCAAGAGCATATGATTTCTATGCTCATTTCTATGCTAAGAAAAAGAAAAACAAACAAAACTTACAGACATTACTCATAGTAGGAGCACCTTATAAGTATGGAGAAGCGTTTTTCCAGGTACTTTGGGGGTCACTGCTTGCATAGTTTTAATAAATGCAGAGATTAGCTTTCTGCAGGAATATTTTATTTTTGACCAAAAATGCACTGGAACTTGTGCATTCAATGCTCGTGTTTCGAACAAGGTTCATTTGGCTTGCGGCATTATATACCTCATGGCTGTGGTACCTTGGATAGTGTACAAAACTCTGACTGCACTTTTTGGAAGACCTGCAGTTGCTATATTTACTTACAGCTTTTTCCAATGTTGCTGTTACTGTCATGTCCTTACAGAGCCCCCCCCCCTCTTGTGGAAATACTATATACATTACTGCTGCTTGGTCGGATGTTTGTACAAACTATGAACAAATGTTCTTCAGGATATAGTAATAAAGATTTGATTATCATCACAACCTGCACGAGATCCATGTCTTGCATTGCAAATACTGTTTGTTGCTATCATTCAGCCTCGGGTCCCCCCATGGTTCAGCCAAATCTGCTGGGTGGACCCATTTGATTAAAAGTTTAAATGTAGCGTATCTGCAAAAAAAAAAAAACCCAAAACAAAACAAAACCTTACTGACTTGCCATCACTAGCAGTCGATAAACACTGTGGTTGAAACGAGAAAGTACCGATACCTGTTGACAAATCCCAAGAGTTGGCTCACTCCTCAATATGTCAACTGCTTAATAAATTTGATAGCTGTGTTCTGTAGGAACACTGTGAACAGAAAATCTATTCTTTGAATGCAGATTAATGATTTATGCCACAGAAAGGTTAGAATGTTCGTGGCATTTGTTTACAAAACAGCAACTAGTGTGTTAATTCCCTTTAGGACATTAAGCAGATTACGCTAGCCATACTAGTTCCAAGTAATACAGCAGGTCTGCGTAGTCGGGCTGAGAAATCTATTGGAGATGGTCTTGGCCTTTTTATGAAACTAATATGTGCTGTGGACCCGAAGGTCGCGGTATCGAATCCCGGCCGTGGCGGCTGCATTTTCGATGGAGGCGAAAATGTCTGAGGCCCGTGTACTTAGATTTAGGTGCACGTTAAAGAACCCCAGGTGGTCGAAATTTCCGGAGCCCTTTACTACGGCGTCTCTCATAATCATATCGTGGTTTTGGGACGTTAAACCCCAGATATTATTAATATGTGCTGTGCACTGCACTTGAGTAAAAAATCGTAAACTTTGTGTCACCAATACAACGCTAGTAACTAAAGTTTCAAAAGGCTGTCATTTTTACTATAAAATTGCAGAAGTCTCCTGGTTCAGGGACTTCGAGCAACGGTCTTCAGTGCCACGTGTGACAAGATGTATGCTATGAGATGATAACGCAGAAACTGGCCCTGGCTTACTTGGTGGTTGGTTAAACCGCTACATCAGAGAATGCAGTGAGTAGTGCAAGCCAGAACATTGCAATATGTTGTGTTCAGACGTGGCCACTTCTGCATCGCGACACTCATCTCCCGACTAATTAAACCAAAGTGGGATAACTAAAAAAGGGATAAGCAAAACGCAGATACATCGAACTCGAGAGCGATCGTGAAATAGTTCCATATGTGGACATAAAGTATGCCTATTGGAAGCTTTACTGATAACTCTGCCTGGAGACGTGCAAAGTACTTCGGTTGGGTTTTGTGTATGAAGATACATATGAGATGCCATGGCTGCTTCCCTATTTCACAAAAATTATGATTTATAGCGTAGTGGGTTCCGTTAATTTCTTAACGAAGATGAGTGTGTTTTTCTTCTGAATATTTATATATTGGCTTGTAATACAATTTTACCCTGCCTGTATGGGCCTGCAGTAATTTGCAAATAAGTAAATTTGACAGCAGCTCTGAGGCTTGTATATTTTCCTGGGCCTTTCAAGGTATAGAGGCCTCTCAACAGCAGATTGCAGTGACTGCTGTGCACTATACAGCGCTCACAATAACTCTACTCCCTTTTTCCTTACGCTGGTGTTTCGGTAGCAGACAGGATGTTTGCTTGACCTCTAGACTTTCGTGTCCTTGCTTTTGTTATCTCAAGGTTCTCTAGCACTCTTGGTTATTGAAAAACATGCAACATAAAGAGCGTTGTGGAAGGTCCCTAAGCATGCGCTTACTAGATGAGAACACAAAAGCGTTTCGTTTGCCTAGGTTGTTGTTAAGGAGGAGCACCGCAAAAGTCTGTTGCAGGGATTCCACTCCCCTATGCTGCGACTGCAAGTGGTTGCTGCGGCAGTTGGCGCCGGTTCCAATGGGAGAGGTCTCCAAATCCCAGCTGAATGTGCGCTTTTGCCAACCTAGTCGAGAAATGTTTTCGTGTTAAAATGTTGCTAGTATCAATTTTATCTGCCACCCTTTACTGTGACGACATCACTTACCAGCAGTTTTGGGACAGCATACAATGGCAAGAACCAAACATATGACGAAATTAAGTACAGTAAAAAAGCTGCGCACCTCATTTCTCCTAGCCACAGGAAAATGATACTTCTTGGTAACCCAGCATTCCGAGGCACAAGGGCCACAAAAATGGCAATTGAAAAAAACAAGGAGACACGCACCATTCAGTCACACTTTTATTAGTATGCCTATTCAATAAGACTCGTAAAAGACAAACTGCATAAAGCAAGTGAGAGGTTTTTGTTTCAGTAAATAAAATGTAAGCACCTTGTAGAAAAGACAACACCCCCTCACTGACTGTCTAGGCATTGCAAGTAACATCCAACTTGGGAAAAGAAATAATGAAGGGGGCTGCTGTAAGATAAACTACAATAACTTTTGAACAGAGGTACTGAGTCGCCCAAAACACATGCCACTGTAATTTTGTGCCTCAATAATTTTTTTATTACATTCAGTGTAAAAAACGGGTGATTGGTGCGATCTGCAAGTGCGCGAGCGCACTCGCAGATTACAAGGGAGAAGACAAACAGAAGAGTAAAAATGTATAACTGATTTGGGGAATCTCGGAATATTTACAGTTGACTGGATTTTGAGTAACACTGTTGCTCGCTCATATAAAACATGTGCTTATATACAGGTATGTATACTTTTTTTTCTGCATCCAGGTAACAGAACAACAGGCATGCTCGTACAGAGCTGATGTACCTTTTTTTTTATATCTACATTACACGAGAGACACGATGGCAAAAATAAAAAACGTTCAAGCCTATTGGAGTCAGTTCTCTCAACACACAGTGCCTGCTACTGAACAACAATAACAAACAACAATGGAAAGTTGCTGGCACCAAGCAGCAGCTCAAGGCCGAAATTTAATCGCACTTCTACCTCTCTCGTGCTCCTGAGCTTCTTAAAAAAAGGGGGAGGGGGCACTGAATCCCACTGCAGCCAGGAAAGCACATGTACTTTTACGATGACACTTTAAACAGTGGTGCATAAAACAGTACACCTACATGGCGCTAGTGAGTGCTGTGCACAAAAAAAAAAAAAAGCACTGCCAATCACAAACATTGCGCACAAGATGAGGCCTGTTTTCCCCCAAATTATTCTTCGTGACAAATCTGTGCTGCTAAAGCTTTACGCTTGGGCATTGGATGTTGGGCTATCCCGTGCGCGGACAGTTGTGTGCCCTTCTGAGCACAGAGAAACAACGGCTCACTCGTCGGCGTTCGTTTATAACACCAGAATGAGTGAATGTACAGAGGGGTCGATCATCAATTTCGCTTTTGGCTGCTATGGCTTGCCAGTGATGACTCTTAAAAAAAAAGTAAAGGCATGAATGCAACATGAATGCGACAAACTTGCATTGCACAGATTGCTAAGCCTGCAGTAATGTCCTCAAGCCCTTACTCTGCACAAAAGTAAAAAAAAAGTTAAAGGCTTTGACAAAGAGGGGTCAATTCTGTGCAATGATGCTGAACTGCAGCTGCTAACCTTTCCCGGAGAAACTGCTGCAACTGAAACGATCGTGACAGCAGAATTCCCATTGGAAAGTTACATGACAGCGAGCCACCAGCGGTCACAAGTCACGTGCTTAGAGTGAGCAAACTTTTGTACACTCCGTACACAACTGGTATCGTGATGTGCTTAGACACAGCACAAACCTTGCCCCCCTTTGTTGCAAGCCTGAGAATTAGGAAGAAAGTGGAAAAAAAAAGTATCCGAAAGAGACAAGTGCGAGGACAGCTTTCCTAAGTGTTCCATTGCGGGCACCACTACACATCATGCCACTGCCATTTCGCCACCACTCTCTCTCAGAGGCGACGTAGATGGTGGAGGAGGAGTGGGAGGCGTCGGGGACGTCGTCTGCTCCTCCGTCATCTGCTGCTCTTGCGGCTGCTTGTTCTCCTCGGCCGTGTCTCCCTGCCTGTGTGCGTCCATCTGCAGCTCGCTGCCCACCGATGCGGCCACCTCGTGGTCGAAGTGGTAACCTTCCCGAGGGCTCGCAGGTGGCGAAGGTGGGCACGGTAGCGGGGGTCGAGCGCAACGACGTGCCAACTCCTCGTACGGTGCCCCGTTCAGCAGACAGACGAGCACGACAGTCATGTTGTCGCAACCGAGGCCCCCCATCTGGCAGTCGGGTGCCAGGCAGCGAGTCATCAGCTCCTCGCAAATCTGGCACGCGGCAATGAGAAATTGTCGACACGTTAGCCGAATAGTTGAACATAGATAGCACGAAATTGAGCCAAGTAGGTCAACACTTCCCCAAGAAAAATTCCTTGCAGTACAGCACATCCAATCACTTACCATGAACCTCGATAAACACATAAGTAAGTTTTCCTACAATGTGATTACAAGTGGTGCACTATAACTTGATCGAAAACTCTTATGTAGCAGACTGCCTGTCACGACAGGCCACAGCTTAACCCTTTCTGGTCCGTTTTCAGGCCCCTCATAGGGTTGCCACCTGTCCGGTTTTAGACCGGCCAGGCCGGTTTTTCAGATGGCGGGCCGGTTGCCAGTCCGCACCAGCCGCCATTGGCCGGGTTTTTTTTTTTTGTCATAATATTGCGATTATTTTTTGGGTGTTTTATAAGCGTCAGTTCAACAACTACGATGGTAAATATTTATCGTGAATCACCAAAACTCTTGCACTATTAGTCAACCACTTTCTGGGATCCCTTCAAGTCTAGCGATCATTGGAATAGAGCATATTATTGCACGTGTATGGTACATGAATATCAGACATTTTTGTGGCATATGCACATTTTAAGGGGAGATGCTACTCGAAAAATGGCCTTTTTTCTGAAAATTGTCACTTTTGACATTTCACTTGTAAAATTATGTTTGGTCATTAAACTTTTATTTCTCCGAGTATCAAGGCTGAATTCAGATTAGAAATTGGTGAAAAATCTATTTTAATCAGGCAATGTCACTCTGGCCTCAGCCACAACAGGGGCTGAGGCCACATTGTATGGCAAGTTGATGTGGTTAAGAGCAAAGCATGAACCATGTGGCGAAGCACCAAGGCACGGCACTCCATAAACTGCCATTACCACGTCCACATGGAGATAAGTTGAAAAATGATGCAACACAAGAGCTGCAATATTGCTACGAAATTGCAATAACCACCCACATGAAATGTCCAGGAAATGTATTTTGCCATGCGAGCATCCTACTTTAATTCTAGCAACATGACAGGAAGTCACCAATTCTGTTCAGAAGGAGCGACTTCCTGGCGTAAGCACAGGCAAGCCAGAACTCTTTGGGAGTTCGTACCAGATTGCACTCTAACCCTAACGAACGGGCATTGCCTGTACATCCATACATAAGCACCTCACAGATGAAAAGCTCTTGGTTCACTGTCAACAAGGAACGATGCAAGGTGTTGTGGACTTGCTCAGCAGCGAGGTCTGGCTTCTGTGTCCAAAGACAAAGCTCCGATCCTGTACAGCTGTGGACGCTGCAACAATGGCTACCTCATTGTTCAATAAGGGATATGCAAACTTTGAGCACATCGTTCAAGATCTTGATGTACTGCCACCTGAAGAACTTGTCACCCTGGGCCACTTACATGACCAGAAGCGAACCAATATAGTGTCTGTCTGCATGCAAAACAGCTGAGGCATGGGCTCATCATTGCCACATGGTGAAGAGAGTGCACCTTTATGGCTAACTTAAGGGCTGGGAAGGATTAACATATGGATCCGGACGTTTTTAAGTGAACTCGCTGTTTAGAGTGTGGATTGTTCAATGCTCTCACAAAGTTTCACGCTAATCGCACTGTATATTGAAAAATACACAGGTTTATAACTTTCAAATGCGTTTTTCTCAATTTCCATTCTGAGGCAATTCTGACATGTTGTGCACAAACTTTCATGCACTTAAAATAGTTCTATTGTAACGAAATTTGGCACAGAGATTCTTCAGCCACTCTAAAATACAGATATCTATATAAAGTTGCACTACACATTACATATTTTTGGTTTCATAACTTGACATGCCGATAGGGGAGGTGTAAAATATACATTTGGGACCCTAGATTTTTTTTTAAAAAGATAGCAAGTTAAGAAGACATTTGAGGTACTTTTCAGTACTGTACTGCTCATGTGCAGCAAAATGAGTCATCTTAGGATTCTGTGTGAAAATTTTAATAAGCTTAAAAGTGTGCACAAAAAACCCAATATTTTGTTGTCAAAGTTGTAGTAACTCTGGAAATATTACAGTTATCAGAAAACTAATTACAGTTTTGAAATCAGCATCACAAACTCTACTATTACCTAAAATTTCGAAGTTCTAAGTCAAGAAATAAAAAAAAATCTTTTTCGAGTAGCATCTCCCCTTAATGTTCCTTTGTGTCTATAATGCCACTGGCCTGTTGTATTCAGATGCAAAGAAAAGCTTTTTTATGGAAGAAGCATTGTGGTTCTTTTTCAGTGCAGCACATTCAGAGTAAGAAGCGAAGCGTCATTCCAATCACGAGTACGTTTATGTCAACAATTAGGCTAGTTGGTTAGCTGAGTGTGCTGCGTTTGTTTGTGCATTGGGTTTATTTGGTCCAATGAAAGCAATGTTACATTAAATGGCACTGCATGCTGAAGAATTGTCATAGCGTCTATTGTTCAACGTTACTTTAATCTCCTGTTACCCTTCCCCCCCCGTCGAAGGACCGGTTTCTTTTTCGGTAAAAGGTGGCAACCCTAGCCCCTCACAAAATGGAAATAGCCGCAGCGGCCTGCCATCGAGCACCACACGCTCCCCAAATACTATCGGTGAAAAACTTAGGCACTAGGTCAACTGCAAAAATTAACATCCGTTGAATTTTTCTTGCGCAGTTTATTTTTCGTGGTGCTCAAAACTGCAAAAATATTTTCGAACCAGTACGGCTGGAAAGTGGCCAAAAGTTTCGGACTGCAAAGGGTTTAACGGCCACGGAAGGCTGCATTGTGCAAAACATTATAGAAATTATTTTATTATCTATTATTTTTAAACAAAAAGGAGTTGTAGTGGACTTGGCTTTAACATGCCTACCACTCATCAGACAATACTGGATGAAAGCTAGGTAAAAGTGATGGACTACAAAGGGTTAATCGCCACTGAGGGTTGCATCTTGCAAAACATTTTAGAAATTATTTTAGCATGTACTATATCGTTATGTACAAAAAAGTTGTGGTGGACCTGCTTTTTCATTATGTCAAGCACAAATCAGACAATGTCGGATAAAAGCCAACACACGAGTGCAAGAGAAGCATGTGCTAGCCGTGCGCATGATGCAACAATACCACACCTGCTCTGGTTCCATTTTTGCCGCTATCCGCGCACGTACGAACTCGACTACCTCTTCATTGGAAAGTACGTCCCAGATCCCGTCACAAGCCAGCAGTACGAACTCATGATCGGGTGTGAGGTCCTTCACAATCACATCTGGGTAAGCTGAAAATACAAAATTATGCACCCACTTTAATATGGCACTGAGAATACTGAGAACGCGTTGTCTCGGAAGCCGCACCAGAGGGCTTCCCAAGAGACAATTAGGATACGTGACAGCTCTCACCAGTGACTATTTGCTCTTCCGGAGACTTCTTTTCATTCTTTTTGAACACAAAATCCCCGAGGGCTCTTGACAGTGCCAGATTGCCTAGACGGTAAAAATAAAAAATATATGCACGTATATATATTATTACGCCAATACAACCTCCGTCACCATCTCCCACATTTCCCTCGGATCCTTTGTGCTGCTCGTGGTACACAGGCCTGTGCCGTGTGGTCCGTTCTAGACACACATCCTCAGTGTTCCACTGTGACAACTACAGCACAGAACCTCAAGGGACCAGGAAAATGTGTTCCATTTAACAGGAGTTCCGTTTATTGAGAGATGAACAGGGGTGTAGAATTCAAGAATGAAACCAATCATATTAGAGGCAGTTGTTCCATTTAAGCAGCAGTTCTGTTTAAAGAGATTTCCATTCACCGAGAGTCTACTGTATAGACATTGTCCACGTTGCCAAGTTGAAGCCATACATCTCACACTTTTGATAGTTAATGGCACTGGGACTGCACTTTTGCTGCTGGAGGTAATAGTAAAATATGACAGACACGCAGGGCTACTCTTAGGTTGTGTTCCTGACCGTGTGTACACATAATGAAACAATTGTATGCTTCCAGGATACTGTCATGGAGCCAAAAGAGACCATGCCGCCACAGTGAGGAAGAAAACAAAGTGCCGATGCTCTTGACGTGAGCGAGTTTCCAGCTTGGTTTCTAACAAGCCTGCTTTAGTAAATACAGTGTGAACAGGTGATTTCTTTGTGGTTTTCCTCTTGTTACAATATATGCAAGCACACAGCCAGAGGGTGGCCCACCAGACACGTGTTCTTGAAACTTGCTAAGTTCAGGCATGTTTACAGCACAATGTACACTATACTAATCAAGAAAAGTAACAAAGTAAATAAAGCAAGCCACTTAAAAACTCAAGTCTACTGCAAATGATCGCTGTCAAAACGAGAAAAGACCCCGTCACATGTCAACATACTAATGCAGCAGCACACCATGCAGCCGTCCATCTCTTGACTGACACAATTGGTGCACAGGTACAATTGCAAGTGTCCGATTTGTTTAAGAATATCATTACTTTCAATGGTGCTTTTGGTTTTGAGACACTTTCCTAGCATGTACAGTTGTACCAGCAGCAGCTGAGAGAGATATTACAAGCTAATTGGGCATGTAAAAATTTAAGAACAGAGTATTCAGACATAAAATGAATGTATTTTTCTGTTATAAGCATTTCCATGCTACATAATAACTGTGTTCATTACACTGACAGAATAGATTAAGAAACTGCATCTCTATTGACATTACAGTAGGGAAAACCATGCTTATGCACACACACTTGTGTTACAACATTTTTAATGCATCTAATATTGTTCTTGTAATAAGGACATTAAAAAAATATTAAACATTTGCACATTTCTGATAGCGAATGCCTTAACGGCCTTAACACAAAGAATGCAGAAGAGGAATCAGCTTTTTGAAAATTGCATACTTGCAAATGCGCTGCAATAATGGAAGTTGTAAACAAAAAGAATGAACAAACGAAGAAGGATGTCGGAAACTACAGACCATTGACTCTGTTGAATTCGACCCATCCACCAGCTGCAATGATACGGCGCGTCTCCAATTCGTTGCCCGGTTTGTGGTCAAAGGAGAGCTGCTGTACGTGCCCGCCAACAGATGCAATGGCCCGCGAGTCGCCCACATTGCCACAGTAGATGCGACCACCTTTCAGGAGCACCACAACGGCTGTGGTGCCCGCAAGTTCATCCTTCATGGTATCATCTGCAAAACAGCAGAGACTAGGCATGAACACACGTGAACCGGCAGTGCTTTCGCGAATAACTTTTGTGGGTGCTTTCGCAAGTAGCTTTTGCGAGCAACGCGATTGCATGAAAAGGACCTAACAAAAGGGAACAATTTCCCTTGTATTCGCAAACTACCAAAAGCACCACTCTTGCCACAAGAAGACACTCGGTAAGCCAGAAAATGCACAAGAAGAAAGTACAAGTGGAGATACCGCATTGAAGTCACCACAAAAACTCGCCATGATGCTACAGATTTTGATGGCGTCAGCTAGATGCCTATCTTAAATATTTATAGGTAAAAACGAATTGCACTGTGTTCTGAGGAAGCCAGATACTTAACCTGGCAAGCTTTGGGAAATTTCGTTAGGCCAATGAGACCAAAATATGAAAGAAATGACATTGAAATCCTTGGCATTTTTGTCTGTTAGTTCTCATTAATATGACATCACACTGACATTTAATGGCTAGGCTTTCAGCACAAAATTCAAAACCGAGACTTTGAGCTTTGTTTTGTCTTTTAATGAACGTACGATCGCAAAATTTACGATTGAGTTGTTAAAGGATAATCTATCAGTCTAAGCCGATTTAATGTTTCCTTTCAGAGTCCCTTTATAATGAAACAGATATGAAGAATACAGAGGACATGGCACTTAAAGGGACACTAAAGGCAAATAACAATTTATGTCAGAGCGAAAGCTCAATGTATGACAACTTCTAAAACAGCAATATTATCAACAGCAGTGCCCTACTTACCGAGCAATTAAGGTAAATGTATCACATGATGAGCGCCACGAGTGGGACATTTTCGAAGTGATCCCGATGACGTATGAGAGTCTGCCTACAATAAATCACTAGTAATCAAACTAGCAGCAATAAAAAAAAGAACCTTCCGTGCATCAAAAGATGTAATAAAATGCTGTTTGTTTGTTTCCGTTTGATTCATGGAAAAAACCTCTGTGGCGTTGCCATGGGGGAACGGCGCGCGTGGTTCAAAGGTTCCGTTTTCGCCGAAATGCGCTTCGGCCGGCGCCCTGCTTCGGTCACGCGGTCGCGTCTCAGTGGTAGTTTCGGGATCGCGTACTGCCGCGTGTGTTTTGCGAGCTCGTAAAAGTCGCTCTGACAGAAAGTTCGACAAAATGCCGCATGCATGTGATGTTGCCGGATGCCCGAATGGTGCACAACGCCAGTGCTGCAGCAAGGAAACCGATGTGTCTTTTCACTGGGTGCCGCGGAATGAACCCTTACGTGTCATGCCATTGCGCCAGTGTGCTAAACAGTCAAAAACTCTGCGTGCGTGCTCGCTGCACTTTCGTACTGAGGATTACGAGACGAATCGCAATTTGGTCAAGGCTTTCAATGTGTCCATCCTAGCAGCACCGTTCCATCGGTATTTCCCAAGTCCGAGAGTCAGCTCGACACCCTGCCCGAGTTGTCCGCGGGACGACGACGCGGTGAGTTCGACATTTTCTCCTCTTGATAAAGGAAAGTGTCAGCGGCCGCGCAGTAAAGGCGGGCAACGTTGGGCACGGCCCAACGTTGCAGTGACGTATGAAAGTCTGATTTCAGGCGGGTGATTTGAAGCGTGCTAACGCGATGCGGACCACTAAAACATGATTTTATTTCAAAATAAGCACTTCCTTGGCATAAAAGTAGCACTACGAGGTTTCTGGACCGCTATTTCAACAATCAACATCGACTTAATACAGTGAAACCTCGGTGATACAAATCTCACGGGACCACCAAAATATTCGTATCATCCCAAATTCGTATCACCAGAAAGCATGAAAAATTATCATGCGACAAAAAAAAAAAAAAAAAAAAAAAAAAAAAAAAAAAGCTGGCGTACATTTTCATTTATTGTTTTTCAGGGCCGTGGCAATGTCGGGAAGAACTCTGAATGATTGTTAGTTAGGTTTTCAGGTGTCGGCAATCATACCAGCACTCGTAAATATACGGCCTGTAAGCGCGTCTTTGATTAATGAACCAGGTGCGTTGTGACCCGTGACAGCAGTAGCCCCGTCCAAATTCTAGCATGCTTTTTTGGATGACAAAGGAGTACTGCGGCGAGAGTGACGGAAGAAGTGCTTTGATGGGATAGATCAAGGCCACAAAATTTCAGCACCATGGTCCTATGTTATGCTTTTGTGATCGCGGAGGTGTTGGGGATGTTTTTGGGAGATTTACGGCCCTGCCTGCACAAGTGCGACCTCAACGGTCGCGCATGTTGACGTTGTGAGGTCTGACTCTTTCGCCAAGACCGTCCTCGCCTTCTTTCGGTCCTGGTCCTCCTTTCATAGGATTTCTGGTGCACGAGGCAGGCACGTCTTCACACAGTACAACGACAGGAGCCCACGTCGATGCGTCAGAAAAAAAAAAAAGCAGGGCGCCAATGCCCACTGTAAGGTAAACGCGAACGCACACGGAGACCCATTAGACCCTCAAAGATTGGCGCACAAGATCTTGGAGGCCGTGACGCATCTCTGAAAGTTTATTCTGACCGCAAGAAAAGTATTTTTCTTACAACGCGATTCTGACGACTTGGTGGTGCCCGCGCTTGCGTTCCCGCGCTCACACGTGCTTGGTGCGTCTTCCGCGACAGCGCGGACACAGCACCTCTTCGTACCTGGGCGGTAGGGTACATTCGTATCAAACGTCGCGGGGTAAAAATTGGTTCGCAACAACCATACTCCATTAGACTGCAGGCCAATGGGCCTTGGCCGGGACCAAAGAAAAATTCGTATCACCTCGAAATTCGTATGAGCTGTGATCGTATCACCGAGGTTTCACTATATTTGCCTTTAGTGTCCCTTTAAAGGGGCCCTCCAACACTTTTGAAGCACCTATTTTTTGTTTGTGTTTTGCGTAGTCCGATGGCTGGGGATAATTTTAGCATAGGTCTAAGCAACGATATCAAATTATTTAGTATTTTAATCATGCAATAAAGTCACCACATCGCTGCCGACCGCATCGGCGCATAGTGGCGCTCGCCAGTACTATGCGGGCGGAAATGACGAAGATTGGCGCAGCCTATCAGAGGACGAATGTAACGTTAGAAGCAATCGTGGCGTAGCATCAAAATTTGGATTATTACAGAGCTTAATTATTCTTTTCCGAGCTTTTCATTGGTCTTCAAACAGACACCATAGCAAAAACGAAGATCACTACAGCCACCACTACAAAGCGGCTTCCATCTCGCCTCTGTATCCAGCCAGCTGCATCACCGTCCGGCGGTGACGGCGATGCCGTACGGTCGTCATCAACATCTCTTGCTGGTGTCGAATGCGAGTCCGAGGAGTTTGATTGCTGCCTTGGAGTGTCTTTGTAAGGAATGACGCGCAAAGCCTCGCTTCGAAGCAAAAGCGCCTTTTTTTTCCGCCTTTTTCAGGGCGCCCCCGTGCATGCGCTCTCCCATAGCGGAAACGTCGCGAAACGTCTCATCATCTCGGAGGCTTTGCTTCTGGCAATACCGGTTGTCCCGGCGCCTACCAAACCCCTACCAAAACGGCAGAGGGCAGCACAGGGAAATGAAAGAGGCGGATTCTGTCAAGTCTGGGAAGCTCATTTCTACCAGCCTCACCCAGCTGTTCGACCGTGTAAACAAAACGGCGTGGTCAGGCACCCCGCTGCTTGTTGCTATAGCAACAGCGTCATCAATACATTCGACTGAACAGGCAACAATGGTGTGCGAGCTTCCCCTACGTAAGAGCTTTCAACCCATTTCATTGGAGCTCCATCCGACGTCACAGCAGAGAGTGAAATGTGGTCACGTGACCCCGCGAAAATTGAGTTGAGGGTAGGCATTTTTTTTCTTGTATTCCGAATTTTCTAAATTGAATAACTTCATACAGCCTGCCGCTATCGCTGCCGTTCTTGCTGCACTAGTTTGTCCGTACTTCAGTCTACGCAATCCACGAGTAAAAAATGGGGGGTTGAAGAGTGTTAGAGGGCCCCTTTAAGACAACTGGCACCACAGTTAGGGTAAGCAAGTGTGAGCACTTCACAAAGTTCTGTGAACACTACGAGAAGGAAGAGGAGGATGGTGCAATACCAGTCATTTTAGTGGCCTACCTCAAGCTCGCAGGTTTTGTGGTGTACATACGAGCTTCGTTAACCCTTTGAGTGTAGAATTTTTCTGAGAAAAACTTTCCCAGATGGTCAAATTACTTTATTGCGGTTTTTGAATATACGAGACGTATAAAGTCGGGGAAAAAATTGTAAAAAAAATGAGGAACAGTTTTTTGGTGTCAGCATTACTCAGAACTGCAAAACGTTCAATAGTAATATTTCAGAGCATGGTATTCCTTGAAACATGGGTCTACACACAGCGCCTTATTGCCGTCTACACACATAACATGCGTGTTTGTTCTCTTCTCGGAGCGACCAGTCGAGCTGGAAAACACACAGCATCTTCTCTGCGTGTGGCTGCCTTGGGCAGAATAAACACGGTAATCAAGGAGAACAAGAATACCTCGTGAATGTCGGTCATAAACAAGTTATGCGCAGTGCCAATAAAGATGGAAATCAACTTCCACAGCTCCTACAAGGGAGTGCTGACAAAGATAAAAATCAAGTTTCGCGCGCCTCAGTTGCGATCACGCAGCAAAGCCGAAACTACAAATGACGTTGCCCATTGGCATTGCCGCAGGCTGTGCGACGCAAATCAGTTCTGTTTATCTCCACAAGAAGGTAGCACAATCATTTCCAACACTTCTTGTAAGTCCTAGGAGGTGGCAGCACCTCCCAGTGAGCATGCATTGTCATTAAAACATGAAATTTCAAGTGGAGGGTCGAAAACGTACCCGTACCGCAAAGACATTGCGGGAGAGAAAACCGCTGCTGTACACATGTACGGCAAAAACACCTCAAAGGGTTAACAATGATTTACTCTCAGATGCAGCTCACTAGTGGCAGCAAACATGCAGTAAAGAATGACAAAAAGCTACATTAGATCCCAGTGAATTTTTCGGAAACTTTGCTCCTGCTGCAATTTGCCTAATCAACTGCTCTTTTGGCTTTCATAGGAAAAAGAAATATTCTGGGGTTTGGCGCACCAAAACCATAACATGACTATGCTGATTACGCATGCCAGAGCATGGTATGCTGGAGTGGGGGACTCTGGATTAATTCTTACCACCTGAATTTCTTTTAACATCCCACAAAACATAAGCACACATGTGCTCTTGCATTTCACCTCCATCAAAATGCGGCTGCCGTGACTGGGAATTGAAATCGCGCCCTCTTGCTTAGCTGCACAACACTATGGCCACTAGGCTACCATGGCTGGTCGCGTAACTTCACCATAAAAAGACTTGCAATCGAGAGTTGGAAAACGAATGAGCGTAACTTTCTTCTGAACAAAACTTGTGTTTCACAAAATTTGAAACATTATTCAAGTTATGAGCCCCAATTTGATAACACTAAGAAAATTAAAGAGAGCTTGTCGGTATATTTGTACAGACTACAGTAGCGATCAATCTCACTGCATCAAACATGTCCGAATGTGGCTTTGAAGGTTAACCTAGCAAAAGGAATTGGTTCAGCGTTTCTCTGCAGAGCACCTCTTCATGCAACACTTAGCACAACAACACACAGTACAGTGTCAACAACAAGTTGGCCAACCTCACCTTTAAGCATGTCTGAGTCAATCTCCAGAAAACCTTTCTTTATGGCGTCTACTACATCTCCTCTTTCTGCACCACAGAGCAAAGTTGAAATAAAAAAAAGAAGCATGAACATCACTTGGTCGAATAGACAAAACATAGACATGCAACAAGTGACACAGTTTGTCACTGTAGTGATGAGTCATCACCATACATGGGAGTAACTTATTTCTTATACATTTGCTGTCTCAGCAGATTAATTACGTGTAGCTTTTAAAAACAGTGTAAAAGAGCTAAAAAGACCCAATTTTCTTTGATTCTGTTTGCACAAGAAGACATGAAGAACTGTGTTGTAACCACCAATTAGCTAAACATAGCATTAACATTTTTATCAATTACTTTAGTGAACAAGTTCACTTCATTATGGGTGTAACAGCCCGACAAAAAGTAGGACACCAAAAGAAAGACAGGTCACTGCTCTGGGTGCACCTACTAAGCAACAATTCTGACACTAACACCAGGTTTGAGGTAAGGTTTTTATAATATTACAGCTTATGCACCACTGGATAAAGGTGCACGATGCGCCAATCTGTTCCATGGCAGGTTTTCAGAGTGGATATGTTGAAACCAGTGCTGGTCTCGAGCATATGCCTTGAGTGCCAACCAATACTTTGGGCACTGTGCAGTCGCTGGTATATTATTAAGCTACAGAAGGCTTGTATGTATCTTCACTTGACCGGGGAAAAATAAAAAATAATAAAATAAATAATGTCAGAAGTCCCTTAAACAACCACTCCCGAGAATACTCTTGGTTATGCGAGATGTGCAGTTCTGATCAAAGATGACCAACACTAGCAAAATGAGCTGTAAAGCTTTCCAATTGTTCTTCAGCAATCTCACAAAGCATCAGTAGCCACATTGGTCAGCAACTTGTTAAAGAGCGCACCTTTGAAAGTAGCAAAGGAAGGCACGTGCTTGTAAAGCGCCCAGGTCTGCGAGCATAGTCTGCTGGGCAGTTACAATAAATCTGGCATAGCTTCTGCTGTTTATCAGCACATTATCATTTGCAAATGCATGTTGTAGCCATTGTGCATTCATTTGCATTAGAAAAGAGTGAGCAACAGTGGCTACGTGGAGCCTACAAGAATAGCAGAACCAGAACACCTGTACAAGAGCACGCCCGTCGATAATTTCACAGCTACACTAAGTAACATGGTGCTGCCCGCAGTGATGGTCGACGCACCACGAAGATTACCGATCTCAGCGAGAGCTGCATCTGTTTCAGCAAAACGTAAAAGAGGTTCACATTTTGCTTGCACATACATTTCCCTTCAGCTTCCACAATAAGCAAGATGCTGAAAACTCTCGAGAACAGGTATACAGCAGCATGTGTATAGCACATGCATTTCTGCAGCCTACCTGTCACTGAATGCATGATTTACAGCCTTCATCAAATACTTATCAGTCACTAAGACCAAGGCATCACTGCAAAAGCAGTGGGCATTTCTATGTTGCTTACAACACACACTATAACGGAGTGCTGACAATAACGGCTACTCTGAATCTCAAGTTGTTTAGTACATGGGGAAGCAGTAAATGGCCCAACGTCACACGCGATACAGACTGCACGAAACTGAAAAAGGTACATGCCTCTGGACAAAAATAAGCAGAGCAGAGGTACTCTAGGGGTGACAAATAATTCGTACTTCTGTCTAGCTGTGCATAACAACGCAACCTATACATAGCTTGCACACACATTTCCAGAGTGACTTCCATAACCGCGTCTGTCGTGACCATCTGACCCTGCAGTGAAGCGAAGCCGCACGGACTAGTGCACACATGTATTACCATGCCAAACGGCCATGTGTGTCAGTCACAGATGTGTTGTAGCACACAGACAACAAACTAAGACCCAAGCAACGCAGTAATGGTGATCGAAGGGGCGTAACAACAGATGTGATGTACTTACATACTACGTATATGGCCATGCACAGGCACACTTACACTTTGTGCCAACTAGATCTTACATTTAATTCACAGGTGCATGTGTACTTGTGTGCACCTCCATGTCATTCGGTATTTGAATACTGGGCATGCAAGTAGGCTTTCTCGTATTGTGAATTATAAACTCCTGTGAACCTCGATGCTGCATTCAACATATGGGAATGCTCCACTTACGATACGATGGCTGAGAGACAATCTTGCGATGCACATGGCTTCCGGCATATTGAGCCACTTTAGCGCCCCCATGGCCATCGTACACAGCAAAAAATGCAGCATCTTTATCCTCAGAGAGGCTCAGAAGATGAGTGTGGGCGTCTTCCATGTCTGGTAAGTGATCTGTCAAGGAATCTCTCAAAGAAATAGTAAAACACCAATAAATGTCAACGACTGGGCATTTGTTCCACTATGCCCCAAGGAAATAAGGTCACTGGATGCTAAATTCGTTATTATTGAACACCGACAGCACGACAAAAAGATGATGGTCTAACAAAATGCGGTCAGTTCTCGCACTCGGAGCCAACATGCTAAGCCCCGCTATTTATATCCTACAAAAGGTTTAGAAGCTTAATGAAGTGAGATGTATTCTTTATGTACACATTTACAGTAAAAAACAAATGAGATTCAACTTTCTTCAAGCATTGTAATTAATAAACTTGATCACAGCGGTCCCAGTGAAGCGATCAATCTAACATTGCACAAACATTTCGAAACATGACGATCAGCCTAAGGAATAAAGTAACAATGAAAGATAGGGTGAATTGAGACATAAGAATGTCCTGCTTTCTTCTGACCATTTCATTCCCAACTACTTCTGTGAGTTCCCAGACGATGCAAAGCTAAACCAACTTGACAGTAGCGATGTTGACCACGGGTCATGAGCTACAGCAACCTTAGCAAAAGATGACAGCAGCAGTGCACTAGCAGAAGAAACGATCAGCAGGCAGGAAAAAATTCAACACACAGATTCAGCTTCAAACAAAGGATACTTATACGCCATCCTTGCATACACGATGCGCCCACTTTCACTTGGTCGTTCATACAACTTGACGTCTCTTTTGCCGTAACCGGCTCGGAAAGCGTTTGGCCCATTATGCCTGAAAGCAAAACAGCGGCCGAAGAGTCATGCGCGCTCGGAACAGAATGAACACATCGATGACGCAATTGCACAGGAAAATAATCTTCACTACCACGACCGCGATGCCCGAATGGTAATGAAAGATGAAACACTGCATCGCCGATCAGCACAGTTAAAGGCCCAGACAGGGGCATTTAACATCTAATACACCTATCCGGTCTGATGTGCTTATGCTGCGCTACGGTTGACATCAAAGGGGGGCCTTCCCTCGGCAACGTTTCCTTTCAACCTCCTACAACTAACAGCGTCTCCAACAGCTTACGCAAGCTCCAAATCGTCACGCCGAAGTTAACCGGTTTACAGAGGCAGGCCACTGTGGCTCTCAAACGTGCATTTGTTTATCACGCACCAAGGAGAGCCCCCGTATCCGCTCACCCCTTCGTCTTTTAATAACCTAGGCCTATTGCTCGCTACGAGTGGGGAAATAGCGCCGATTACCGCACAAAACTCAACTGTCACCTCGTAATGTGAGCAGGAATGAGAAGAGAGGCAATACCGGTCACACCGATAACCACCACACGATAAATTCAATGGGCGTGCTGTGCGCTGCGCACATCGAACGATAACTCGGGATGCCCACACGGCCGATCGCAGGACGGTGACTCGCCTTCGCAGAAAAACTGCTACGAAAGGAAACAATACTTAGGACTATTTACATGACGTGAGAAAAATCAGAAAACGTTTCCCGGCTCTGAAGAAAGCGTAAATTCGACACAAACAATATGGCACACTCCACGGACGCATCGCAATGCGCTCACCTCCTCTTCGGGCGCGCTTGCTCGACTTGCTAGCTGCTCGCTGCGACGGCGCGTTTTTTCCTCAGCAAGGAATCATCCTGTCCGTGGACACACGACCACGAGGAGCAGGGTCAAATTTTTAGGCCCCCCCCGAAACACACGCGTTTTTCGACCGTAATTAATCAGCGATTCATTCGCATAAACTTGCCTGCTCGCCGTTCACGCACTAGTAGTTGACACGACAACCTCCAGGGGCGCTTTCTCAACAACGCGAAAAAAAAAAAAAAAAATTCGTTCTTTTCCAGGCAGCTCTTTGAACGGTCAAAATAAATGTCCAGGCAGGAAAGCAGCCAAGTGAGGACCCACCCAGTCTATGCTTAATTTTGAATCGCTTGTTTTTGAAAGGTGGCGTTGAAACGGTGGGCGCGTTCGGACGCGTTAACTGTTAACTGCTACTACCGCTGCACAAGCAAGCCACAAGCTGACAAAATACCGCGACTACCTCACAGGTAGTCGTCGCAGTAGTAGCTACCACAGTTCACTCAGTACATTTGAAGTAGCAATGAAGGCACCTCGGAGGGGAATTCATGCGGGAGTTCTCATCGGAGGGTTTGTGACTGCAGTGGTGTTGGCGTTGTACCCGATCGTCATTCACCCGTACCTTTTCGTCCACGAATACAGTACGAAAAGACCCCCGTTGCCGGATAGTTCGGCTTTATTGCACTTCATTTTTTCAGAACAAATCCAGAAGCATACGAGGAAGGACATTGATCAGGAGTCCGTGCAACCTGGAGGTAAAGTCGGGTTTTCGGCGCACGTGTTTACTACGAAACTCCCCAATTACCGGTACGTTCTTTTGCAGGCATGAAAGTTTGGTCGGACCCTTTTGGGAGGAAATGAAGCACTTCACTGTCAGCAGGGTAGTTCCAAGGACTTGTGTGGAAGCAGACATGTGCGCTTAATGTGCAACTGTAGTAAAAAAGTTGTCATAAAACAGCGCGGTATTCTTTTACTGCACTCTCGCTTTCAGACTTGTCATTGGTTTCGTAAACTCGTGGGCCATTGGAGCGGCAAGAAGGCTGAAGCTACTAGCTGCTGGAGCAGCTGAAGTTTGCTACTGACCTGTATTATATCGAAACAACATTTGTAAAAACCTTTCTTCCTGCTCCACAGTTGAGAATACAAGTTTGCATGGTTGACGGCGGCGAAGTAATGTGTCCTTATATTAGGGCAGCTGCTATTTTAATAGGATATCTGGTCTTGCATCTAGTCGGCCAAGTGAGCATTCACTTGTGCAGAAAAAATTTACTATTTGAGCGACTGCAATAGTATACTTTTTAGTTTGTAAAACTAATTTGTGAAGACAGCTCCTGTAGGGAAGAGAACTGTGCAGTTATAAATATCATGTAATATAGGCAACACGGTTTTTGTAGGAAAAAAGAAATCACTTATTTTTAAAATCAACCTGTCATGACATTCAATTACCTAGTTCTGGGTGCATTAACCTTACAACTCGCCATATGGTAGTCATTAAATGTTTCCGGAATATGCTATTTACAAGCAATTGAGATGCTCACGGCTTGCTATAAACATATCTTTGACTAGTGCAACGAAAAATAGTTTCTATGGCGGTAGATGCAAAACCATGTTTTAGCCTAAAAAGTGCTACAATCTGTACATTGTCAACATGAACATGCACACAAAGCTATTCAATCTTGAAGTGTTGCTCAGTTATTGCTACTGTAGCAAGTTATGTGATAAATTACTATTCTTTTGACAATGGTGTAACATAACCACAGTGGTGGCAAAACTAATGTATTAAAATGTTCCACAAGCATATTTATGTGTACAAATGTTACCATGGTGTGTAAACCACAAGGAACACCACAAATGCACCGTTACAAGGTTTGTCACTAGTCAAAGTCCATTGGAGGGCTCTCTTGCGGTGGGTTGTTGTTAGGGCTGCCTTTGACACAACGAAAGGCTGCTTTCGCTTTGGCAGACGGTGGAGTAGCCCAGAGCGATATTGGTGCCAATGCCGTATAACGCTCCAGGAGAGCTATTTTTGTGCGAACTTGCTTCGATACTGCATCGGCAGGTGAACCTGGCTCCACTTCAATTCTTCTCTTTGGCAGTAAAAGCCCATCAGTGTCATCTGATGGCCTTGGCTCAGTGGGAGTTCTTGAAATAGCACTGGGCACCCTAACGGGTACAGTGTTGCTAGGTGTCGCAGGCGATGTTAGCTTTGTAATTTGTCGAGGCGCACACTGCGGTCTTGGCGTGACCCGTGGACTGTTGATGTGCACCGGAGCCTGCAGCCTGGCCAAGGCGGTGGTGGCAAAGTCCGATGGATCCTGCAAAGAGAGAGCATTTGATCGACAAAGTGCATGCCTGCCATTCACAGGGGCTTGAATCAATCAACTTGGAAAGAAGCTCTGAGCACACTCACCCTCAACACTTTTTTGCAACCTCTGTATTCCAAACACTCCAGATAGTCAGTTGCCTTGCTGATTTTACTGTTTTGAGATTAACATTACAGCAGACTCTCAATAAACAGAAATCTCTTAAAACGGAACTGCTGCTTAAATGTAATATCTGCCTCTAATATGATTGGTTTCGTATTTGAATTCCGCACGCCTTTTCCTGGTCCCTTCAGGTTCCGTTTAACGAGTCTACTGTATTTGAGTCTTGAACGAGCCACTGTGCTTTTAGGGATGGTAAAATCGATGAACGATTAATCGATTAAAGGTCTACAATTATTCAATTAATTGTCGTCGATTTCCACCTTTCGATTAATCGAATTAATCGACTTAAAGCTATTCGATTAATCGATTACAGAACCCCCACTCCCGCCCCCAACCTCGCCCCTTGGTCGAAGCGCATGACTGCGACGCGCGCTATCCTGAGACGCAGATGCCATGCACATAGCCCCTTTCACTGCTTTCACTACGGCGCATATTTCTGCGCTAGCAAAACGAGCCTGGAGCTGGCGGCCGCCATACCCCATAGAGAAAGATATGAACTCGCCCAGATCTCTGTCGCGTACGGCGTCCAACTCCAAGCACTCCCCAATGCTTCAAGCCCCGGCAGGGGGCGGCTCCACCCCATCGAGGCAGAAATGAATTTGCCCGCTTCTCTCCGGCTCACAGTCTATTGCTGCTACTGCCTTCACCTCCTCTCCCTTAAGCTAATTGAGCGTCACCTGAGTATATGCGGGGCTTGCGTTGCTTGCGTGTTATATTGTGTAATTATTACACATTGGTGGTTACACTGCATCTTTGCGATGTCATAATGCCTGGCAATCGGAAGAAGAGTGCAGCGTGATCGTTGTTCGCTGAAGATGAGAAAACGAAGGCTGCAAGGTGTAATAAATGTGGCAAGCACTCCTTGAAGCCAGCACTTGAAGCACGAAAGTTACTGCCATTAGTTCAGAGAAAATGTAGCGCAGGAATGTGTACTCGAGAATTGTGAAAAGGGTCTTAAAGACCCTTTACGTAATCCGCAACTTTACGCGTCGGTTTACCGAACGTCTAGCATCCAGTGCATTACTCTTGAAGAAGTGACCTTGTAGCATTTAGTTAAACTGTATGGTCGCATATTTAGGGAGAAATACAGCTTTCAGCTAGAGGCCTCTGTCTCCTGCTGCGACAGGAAAGAAGGACAGCTCGCGAAATTTATGCTGTAACGTCTGATACACTAGATAGCGCTCACAGTTCAGGCTGTACGCATGAGTGAAAAGATGCGAGTGGCGCCGTGTTAAGGCAACAATCAGATGAAACGTGCGCAGTATACTCACGCAGCTGCTGTTTATTCTAGCCAGGAGACAGAAACTCGTGTCACTCTATTTCCCGCAGTTGCCTGTAGCGATGGTCTGTTTGAGGCCAGTATGTTTCTGTGTAATCTCTGCATGTGTGACGAAGTTGTCTCTGTTTGGCGGAGTGGAACATGCCAAGTATAAGACGTACAAGACTCCACCAAATAAACCCTACGCTGGAACTCCAACCTCCATCCGTACTTCGTTGACGTGAAGCTTCGCTTCTTTGTCGGCTTTGGTTTGGAGTTGCCTTCACGAAGGCATACACAACATTAATTGGAGTGACCGACAGTGCGGCATGCGAGGTCTGCAGCACTGAGGAAGACATCGATCATCTGCTATGCCGCTGCCCTCGATTTGCCTCTGAAAGACGAACTCCTTCTGATGCGATGCGACGATTGGATGATCGGCCGCTCTCCGTGCAGATGCTGCTGGAGCACCGTCCCCATCGCTCGGCGGCCCACAAGGCAGTTAAAGCACTCTTGTGCTTCTTAAAGGGCCCCTCACCAGGCCACATAGCAAATTTTAGTTAGACGCTGGAAGTTGTTGTGTGCCGAATGAAGTGCAGTATGCCGCAAGAATTTTTCAAATCGGTTCATTACGAGCTGAGAAAAACAATAATTTGTAGCGGCGCGAAACCATGATGCGAGGAGGCGAGTTTCAAACCCTTGCCACTCGCCCCGTCTAGCCTTTGCAAGCCAAATCCCTTCCCTGCCCTCTTCACTTGACACATACGCATGAACACGTCATGCGCATGCATGGTCACGTGCGCATGACGTGCCCGAGCCAGCCGGAGCACGCGAGCGGCGTTGCACGGCCGCTACCTTTTCTTTATGTAGCGGCCATGGGCGTTTTGTCGGCGTTCTCTGTGGTGTACTGCCTGTCTCAGAGAATATACGGCTCTGGCCTGTCTCTACGGGACGGGCATGAAAGTTGAGACATTTGTACGGGCACGTGAGTGGAGGTATCATGAGCCAGTGCTGCATTAACGTTTCCTTGAACGCGGTAGAATAAATGAGCATAATGAGTGCTCGAACGCGCCTGAACATTACTTTCGTTTCCAGGGCTGGCGTCTCCTCGATGCGCTAACCGCGGGGACACGAACGCATGGGAAAGGGAGGCACATTAGCCCCGCATGTCGCTGCAATTCACGAAAAAAAAAATGAAAAAGACGCACCTCCTCACCACTGCCTTGCACCCTCAACTCACAGACACCCTGACATCGCCGGCGATCGCAGCGCTCTCATGAGCGCACTCGACGGTTTGAGCTTTGCCCAGTCATGGCCTCAGATATTGTGCGCCGACGGGTTGCACGCAGTCTTCGAGGCCCAACAAAGACAAAGCTCGCGGAGTAGTTGATATCTGCTCCGACAGGTGCCGCCACACTACCAGCAGATCTTATTTTATTCTCCTGTACGGCGACAATCTGCAAAAGCATGCGGACAAACAAAAATAGTTCGAGTACGATCACCGATAAGTGTAAACTCGGGCAATTTGGTTGTGTCTTCAGGGGTGAAATTGCAGCCACAAAAACGTGGATCGTGGCGTTGAACGAATAGCGTGAGCGCGACGCTCATTGCAGCGATGAGCTGAAGGAATTCCGCTCGTCAAATGCCTCACGAACATTGCACGATGTCGCAGCTTTACAAGTCACCAATTGCTAGAAATTGCTAGATATGTGGTACACAACACGGCTAGGGAAATTAATTATGTCCAAGAAAAGAAACCTCGAGATAAACACTGTCGCTCAGCTCACGTTAACACGGAGTACGCTGTAACACAGGCAGACGACGTTTGCTGCCCACAGGAGGTTCAGTGACGTGTACTGGACATATCCAATCAGATCAGCCGCCTGCGTGACGTCACGCTTCCAATACGACACGCACTGGAAGTGGGCGGTTTGAAAATGCGTTTGGCTGAGCTGCTGTGATCGGTGGCGATTCGCAGCTTCAAAGCCTTGTAATAAATTACACAGTTTACGCACAGAGCTTAAATCGGTCTGTAAATTATCCTTAGGACTTGCTCTACCGGCTCAATGTGTTCGTACAAAATCGTCAAAACCGTTTCAGGGTCCCTTTAAGGACTATGGGCCTTTGTGAACGCCTATGACTGTTGTACAGTGCCACCGCCACATACATGTCAGCACATCTATTGATCATTTCCTTTTATTTTTCTTCTCGCTCCCCCCTCTCTCTCTGTCTCTCCCATCTTTCCACTCCCCTTCCCTTTCCCCCGGCGTAGGGTAGCCAACCGGACTGCTGTCTGGTTAACCTCCCTGCCTTCTCCCTTTTGTGTTCCTTACTTTCTTCTGCATGGGTGACCTCAAGGAAGAGATCGCGTCAGTCCGCAATTATAGTATTATGCAGGGCTTCCACAATATCTAACCGACAAATCAGAGAAAATATGCCGTGCTTACGAGAGCGAGCGTCTTATTTAATTCCTCTTCCTCCTCGTATCTCTGTTACCTTTCTCGGGATTTCCTCACCCTCAGCCACACTGCATGTTTCACCTGTGACTTTCCAACCAGTGTGGTCCCCGAACACGCCTCCGGTTTCGATGAGCTCAAGTGGGCAGCCTTCGAGAAAATACTACCTGCTGCCGAATAGTCCAGGGATGATGGCCACAGATGCTTGAATCCGCGACATCAACCAACGACGACGGGCCCCTTGTGTCCAGTGTGTGAAAGTGGGAATTTTCGCATACTGGACACAAGGGTCCCTTCGTCGACACTTTCGAAAGTGGGAATTTTCGATCGTCAGCGCGTCTGATAAAAAGATTTGGGTCCATATCAAACACGAACGATGCCTCTCAAACAAAGAGATATCGGTTTTAAAGCACCCATGAAAAATGACAATTAATTTAAAACATTCCACCGAAAGCGATTAATCGATTAACGATTAATCAATTAAAAATTTTAATAGACCATCCCTATGTGCTTTCGTTTCTTCTTCTTCGCTCTAATACTTTTAGCAGTTCATAAAGCCCATAAAGTTTACAAGTGAACACTTAACTATGCATAAAAAAATACTAGAGCCAAAATGCAATTTTGAAGCTTTAACCCTTTCAGACGTGACCTATGAAGAACTGTCTATAAATGTGTGAAACTTACATAACGTTATTTCAAGGCACTCTGTATATTCTATTGCAGATGAAATAATGTCACAGTGCATTGATTTATGGGTATTATAGTAATTAATCTTAGGTCGTGGTTAAATATTATTTATGCGGAAGTCACTCATGTTGTTTTTACATAAATAGAATGAAATCTCACTAGAAATACAATTTAGTTTTTAGTTACATTCATTTTGTGCAAAGAAAAATTTTAATTTTGATATGGCTCATAGATGTAATGCATAGAACATGGTAGTGCCTTAAGCAAAGTGATCATAGCAACAGTGCAATGCAAAATCAAGTTAAATGAAGACACATTTATTACACACAAGGTTCAATTAATCCAAACCTCAATGTACCTTTCTCTTTCTTAGCCACTAGCCAACACAACTAGCAAAAACAAATTGTGTACACAAAAATGTACAAAGCGTTGCAAAGGGTTAACGAAATCTACATACCCCATGAAGCATAGAAATGCCCGTTTTTATACGTGTTGCGAGTGACGAACCATGAAGTACTATGAGCAAATAATAAAGCCTCTGGATCCATATCACTTGGTATTCACATCAGGAGGCGGCACAGAAATGCATTCCAAGCACCTGTATGGAGGTCCTAAGAGTTGACAGGGCATGCTGAAGGCTGCTGCTTGCAGGTGAAGTCGTCAGCACTGAGAACTCGGTTGTCTCTAGAGTGGCAATTCTGTCTGCGTTGCCCGTCCTGAGCGTGACGTCCGTCGCAGAGAGAAACTCGCCTTTCATGCTCTCTTCTGTGGCCTGCACATTCGAATAATGCCCACACAAAATGCAAGAGTCATTTTGTACCAATAAACTTTTATTTTGCTCCATTATACCTTCCCATTCCCGTTTATTTACCTACGAATGTAAGAGAAAACAAGGCTGCCCATTCACAATATGGCTAAATACTCTTCAGGGTGCAGTAAAGCATCTGAAATTTCGGATGCTAAAAAGCTTTGGCGTCCGATTTTTCGAACTTCCTGCCCAAATTTCAGGTGCAAAACAGCACTAATTGAGCCCCCACCTCTGCCACATCTTTCATCTCCATGCTGGAACCAGCGTTTTCTTGAGTTAATCCATTTGCGACCATAGCGGAGCTTGAATGGCAGCTTTGTCGCAATACGGGGATGTGATGAGGTGAAGCATATTGAAAATCTAGGGACCACTTCGAATCGGACGTTGACTGTGTCTTGACTAAGCTCGACCGTAACGGAGCTTAAAGGCAGCTTTGCTGCAATACGAGAGTGTAATGAGGTGAAGCATATTGAAAATCTGTAGGGGTCACTTCGAATCTGACGTTGCGTCTTGGCTAGGCTAGACCGTAACAGAGCATGAAAGGCAGCTTTGCCGCAATACGGGGGTGTGATGAGGTGAAGCATATTGAAAATCTGTAGGGGTCACTTTCAATCGGACGTTGACTGTATTTGTTTTTGGGAAGTTCGAATAGTTCGAATAGCAAAATTTCAGTGCGAATCGAATCGAATAGCAAACACTATTCGAAAATTATTCGAAATTTCGAATATTCGCACACCCCTAATTAATACGAATTTACAAAGCGATGCCTAATGAATCTAATGACACAACTGCGTAAGAATGGACACCTACCACAGGAATAAAAAAAATGCACAGCTGGATTACTTGGAGACCTTTTGGTATGCTACGGATTTTACTAGAAAAAAATTTCCATATGCAAATTATTTTTGCGATTGGGCTTAACTTACGGGTATAATGTAAACCAGCAATGGTTCATTTGTGGAGTTAAACCTTTTAGGTAGCATGCCTGCACCACTTGCCTCCAACACTGTGAAATTATCAGAACATGTACAACAGTTTTCAACAGGGCATGCCATGCATTTCAGCTGTCGCTAAGGGGCTAATTTCTTTTTCTTTATTTTATATCAAAGTTGTCGCCAACATCATTCAGCAATTACTAGTTAGTCCAGTAGTATAACAGCTCTCACCGATGCTTTCCTGCCAACGACCAGCTGCACGAAGTTGAACCTGGCATCTGTGAGGGTCAACACAGTACCTTCTTTTTGGTGGCTGACACGAAGCACGAAACCAACAATGTCAACAGCTCGGCCTTGTGAGCCGCTCTCTGTGAGCAGCACAGGAAAACTGGTCACCTGTAAACAATCACCGTCATCAGCAAGCTATTCATGTCCAGTGCAGAGCTAAGGTTTCTCCTAACAATCTCTGATCGCCTCTGCCTGGCACTAGGTGACCCCCATCCAGTGCCTGCAAAGTTCCCACATGCATCAGGCTGCTGAATTCTCTGCTGTCTTCAAAGGTGCTTCCCTTCTCTTGGTATCCATCCTGTTACACTAATAAAACACCAGTCCATTACATAGTCTGCCCGCGGCCTGTAAACAATGTCAGCTGGCTAGATAAGTATGGAATTTAACAGCTTGTTTACTCAGGATCATTCACATGCAAGGAAATTGGAAAAAATAAAGTAAGATTCTATCATAAGCCAACTAGACAGAACAAAACATACAAGCTCCATATAGGAGCCTTCTTCCTTTCGATCATATGATCGTCGTAACACTGTCGTTGCATGCAGTTTATTTACACAGGATAGCAGGAGCTTTCCAGAATGCTTTGGACACTGGAGGTGTGTGGAGGAGTAAATTCTGCGGCAGTAAGTGAGTTTAGGACTAAAGGAATCGCTGAAGTCGGTAGATTTTTTTAGAAATTAAGCAGGTATCAATGACTAACAAGTACATATCAAGGCCAACCAACAAGGTGCATTCGATGAAGGGAGCAGCCCCACATGTCTAGAGCAGCTATTCACTTATGGGCAAACATAAAGCATATGTTATGATTGCCCACAGAAGCTGTACTAGGCTGTCTAAAGGTCCCAGTCTCAAACATGCCATGCATTCACTTTGTTGGAAGGAAAGCAGATGTGCTCCTCTCACTAACATTTGTAACATAACAGTGTTTAATAAACCATATCTAACGAATTAGCTGACGGTGCACAAATACTTGACACAAGAGCATAAATCTTTTATGTGCACATTTAGGGGTGAATGTGCAAGTTTTTTGGGTAAGCAGCGTGGAGAGTTGGGCGTGTTGGTACGAGTTCATTCTGGTCGAAACTGCGCAATGGGATGGGACACAAAGAAAGGCAAGACAAACGAGCGCAGACTAACAACTGAGTTTATTGAACGATGAAACCAGCCTTTTTAACAGCCTCAGCCCATATGACGCGTCCCCCTAGGAGCTAACACAGGAACCGCTAAAAGCCATGAAAATAAGCACGTTAAGGAGTTATCAATGAAACAGCTGAAAAGCTATCATAAAGACACGTGACAGGCTATAAAACCATGACAAATAACTAGAGCTGTACGAATAGCAAAATTTTGGGTGCGAAGCGAATTCGAATATTAAAGTGTGAGTGCGAATTGAATCGAATAATTTTCGAATAATTTTCGAATATTTCTCAAACATTTTTCGAATACTTCGAAGTGAAATTACAGAAAAAAATTAAAGAGGATTCCTAAGCATATTCTTATGAGATAGCAACACGAAAGTGTTTCTTTTCGCTAGGTTGATGAAGCACTGGTGGGGTGGTGTTTCATAGTTTTCTTATCAAGAATGAGGCAATGTAGAGGCCAAATTCTATGATTTGGTGCAACCAAAGTGTTGCTGACAACACTTTACACGTGATATAGGCAAAGATGCCATTTCCTCAGCCTCTCCTCCTCTTCCAACTTTTGTGGAAGTCCAACTGATGTGGCGGACAAGAGCTGCCTCGTAGACGTCGATATATAAGAACATCTGAAATTTCGGATGCTAAAAAGCTTCGGCGTCCAATTTTTCGAACTTCCTGCCCAAATTTCAGGTCCAAAACAGCACTAACTGAGCCCCAACTCTGCCACATCTGTCATCTCCATGCTGGAACCATCGTTTTCTTGAGTTAATCCATTTGCGACCATAGCGAAGCTTGAAAGGCAGCTTTGCTGCAATATGGGGGCGTGATGAGGTGAAGCATATTGAAAGTCTAGAGACCACTTCGAATCGGACGTTGACTGCGTCTTGGCTAAGTTCGACCGTAACAGAGCTTGAAAGGCGGATTTGCCGCAATACGAAAAATATTCGAAATTTCGAATATTCGCACACCCCTACAAAAAATATGAAAAAAAAAAAGACATGAAAAACGCATTGCAAGAGAACGATTGTGCGCACATGGAAACAACCAACGTAGACTGAGGTGATTACGTGCACGTGGAGCAGAGATATGCGTACTCTTTGTTAGTAAGAATAATCGACGGGTGGCTGATGCATCCCTCCCCTTTCCTCCCGATATGGAATGCCTCGATAATTCTGCGGTCTATGAACTTCCTTCCTTTCGAGAGAACTGTCCCGTCTTCGAAAACTGCCTCGCACCCGCACTGCCGGCAGTGCGCTGGTAAATGCAAAGCTGGGGCGTTAGACAGTGATCTCTCAGTGCTCCCTTAGTCGCATGTTAATGCATCTCGCGCTCTCCCCTATATACGATTACCCGCATGTTAATGGCACCTGGTACACCACACCGACCTCGCAAGTTACATACTTATTCCTGTGATGAATTACGCACTCACTTTGACATGACTCACTCATATCTTGCTTCCTCTTACTAACCATGTTGCACACTTTGGAAAGTTTACCAGGTGCGGAAAAAACTACGTTGACCCCATATTTATTCCCGATCTTTTTTAAACCATGGGAAAGGCCGTGAACATACGGAACAACGGCGAACTTGTTTACCTCTTTCGGCTTTCCGTTAGCATTCTGTCACATGCCTTTTTCTTTTACCAAACGGGCGAGCTTGCCGCAAACTGTGTCCATCAGGTGGCTCGGATACCCAGCGTTCCTTAGCCTTTCCACTTGCTTTTCGAAGCTTTGCGTCATCTTGTGGACGCAGGATTTTTTGTGTCAAAGTGAGTGTGTAATTCATCACAGGAATAAGTATGTAACTTGCGATGTCGGTGTGGTGTACCAGGTGCCATTAACATGCGGGAAATTGTATATAGGGGAGAGCGCGAGATGCATTAACATGCGACTAAGGGAGCACGAGAGATCACTGTCTAATGCCCCAGCTTTGCATTTACCAGCGCACTGCCGGCAGTGCGGGTGCGAGGCAGTTTTCGAAGGCGGGACAGTTCTCTCGAAAGAAAGGAAGTTCATAGACCACAGAATTATTGAGGCGTTCCATGTCGGGAGGAAAGGGGAGGGATGCAGCAGCCACCCGTCGATTATTCTTACTGACAAAGAGTACGCATATCTCTGCTCCACGTGCACGTAATCACCTCAGTCTACGTTGGTTGTTTCCATGTGTGCACAATCGTTCTCTTGCAATGCGTTTTTCATGTTTTTTCTTGTTGTTTGTCATGATTTTATAGCCTGTCATGTGTCTTTATGATAGCTTTTCAGCTGTTTCATTGATAACTCCTTAATGTGCTTATTTTCATGGCTTTTAGCGGTTCCTGTATTAGCCCCTACGGGGACACGTCATATGGGCTGAGGCTGCTAAAAAGGCTGGTTTCATCGTTCAATAAACTCAGTTGTTAGTCTGCGCTCGTTTGTCTTGCCTTTCTTCGTGTCCCGTCCCATTGCGCAGTTTTGACCAGAATGAAGTGTTTTGGCACTTGCGATTCTTGCTTAGCTCTGTGCTGTAAGAGTTTGGTAGTGCTCCGCATCGCCAAAAAAAGAAAAAGAAAAAAGTTTGCAAATTCCTTTTGTAGACATATAACAGCACATCAAAGACCTTACTTGGTACTCGAGATGCACTGTGTAAAGGCCATGTGTAGCAGCCACTCACCTGTCGCATGTAGTAAATGCGAATGTGATCGGGGCACTCTGCTGGCTCGAACTGTGTCATTTTTGTCGTTGTCAACTCCACTGCGCTGTTCTGGATGTCGGGCAGTACCTTCCTGAACAAGGCCAATGACACATCATATTTTCGCACACATACCTAAGCCACTGCTATAGGAGCTTAACTCGAGTGCAAGTGTAAATTATACGCAAATATCTTTAGATGCAGCTTCGCGGTCCAGAACTGCTTGCACTTGCCTTGAACACGTCACGTTGACGTTGTAGACGGAAAGCGCTTTGCCTTGCTTCAGCAGTTCTCGGGTGTCGTCTGTTGGCCTCCACACACACATCAGGCAGCCTGAACAATGAGACGACGATGCAATGTCGGCAAGACTGCATTTGCACAAAGTGGCTGGTCCGTCAGCACTGGCACATTTCACTCACAGATGTTCTTGCGCAAGTCTGCCTCATGAATGCCGCCGAGAAGCACTTTAAGAACAGGTATCACAACTCTTTCCTTGGGGCACTGAAAGAGGAAGTGGACAAACAGAATAAGGAAATCTCCTGTGGGTGTTGGGTCTCAAACTAAATCAAGCTTGCACACGTCTTGCCCGATCCTAGGGAATGAAAACAATGCCCCATTGTTTCAATTCTGGCTCGTTCAACTGTGGAACCATTTAGCAGGTTCGATAAAATATTTATTATTTTCCACATATAAATTATCCACGAAAGCATTATTTACAGATTAACTTAAACTTGTTTAAATGTTGCCAGTTGTTCATACAATTTTTATCTGCAAATAAATATTGTAAGTCGTAACTTTCCCATTGTTCTATGTACATATTAACTAAACTATTTTTATTCTACATCATACTGCTCAATTATCTTCTTTTCAGGTTGCAATGTTTACATTTGTTTAGTGAATCATTCTTTAGGCTGCTTGTTCATTTTATATATTGTAATTGTAGATGTACAGGTAGGTGTCGGTCCAACCTCTGCTTATGGGGCACTGATCTATACACACCATTTTCTTCTAAAAGAGCCAAGTTCACTTTAAAACTGAGAAAAATGCAGTTTTTTGCTAGTGACAATATGGCCGGACCTGCTCCAACAATTTTTTGCCAGTGTGCTCACATCACCAAAATACCTCAAATCTATATTGCGCCTAAAATCTATCGCTGGTATTCAGGAGTAAAATTTGGATTTGGCTCTTACAGACTGGAACGTTTCATTTGAGCTTGGATGAGCTCAAGTTTAAATCGCAGCGAATAAACAATATAGCAATACCTTGCGACAAAAATAACATCATCATTGTGCTTCCGTTGGTGCCATCCTTTGTTGAATGGGCATAATAGCAATGAATAGACTTGTAGAACGGGTGGTCCTCCCAGGCAAAATGCGCACCATTCTGGACTGTAGGCAGTGTTTTCTTGTTCTTCGCATCTATCTAAGGCCTTCAAAAAATGCTTCAGCTCTCCTTCTTATCTCATTTTGTGCTGTGCCATTTCGGATCACTTCTTCTTCTTCAAGGAATAGACCAGTGCCCAATGTCTTCATTTTAGTTGTCTTCTATTTCAAACAAACAGTCTTGGAGCAAAAGAAGGGCATGCTACTGTAGGGTGTGTCCAGATAAGATCGAACACGAGGTCCCGGTCACTATTCCTGATTGTGATGAAATTTACTGTAGGCCTAGGCATTACACCCAGAACAATGGTTTCGCAGTTAGATTTGCGAAAAAAAATTTTGTTCGCCTGAAAAAAAAAATATACAAATTTTGGTCGCAAAAAACGCTTTTCCGCCAATTTCGCGATTTCTGAATTTTGAGCGCACCTAGGGAAAAAACGGTGCACTCCTTCGTCACAATATTTATTCCCCTCAAAGAACAAGTGAAATACAATCTTATTAGTCTATTACTTCCCTTGCTTGTCGAAGCACTTTTGAAGAAAAAAATCACAAACTTGGCAAATCGCACAAAATACCTGTATTTCAGGAATTTATTGCTGCAAGCAAGTTAAAGTGAGGATAATAAAAATCGCTCCATATTAACTTTGATACTCTCGCTCTCTTTTAAAATTATTTGCATGGTTTTATCGCGTTTTCTTTTACTCTATAAGTGGGCTGAAACGTAAGTGATTTACCAAAAACGCCGAAATTTGAAAATGTTTTTCTCAAAAAGGCCATTTTTAATTTTTTTTTAAATCCCTCTGATTGAAGTCAAGGACGTCATCTACCAAAGTGCAGAAAAAAACGTTGCATTATTTTTGTTGCTAACAAGTTATAGTGCGTCAAATGTGACCATGCCAGCCTAGCGGCCGCGTCGTTCGTTATGGGCTGAAACTCGGATATAAATTGCTAAAAATACTTGTACGTGACATAATCACAAATCAGCAGCTCCACACCAATAAATGCGCAGCCCGGTGTCATGGTTCAGCAAGCTTTGTCATGCGATCAGCAGCTTGACAAACCCGCAGCAGCGACCGCTTGATGCTGCGGGCACTCACATTACATGAGTGCCGCTTCGACTGCGGCTGAGCTCCGCTTGAGCGCCAAACTACGCTCAGAGGACAAACGAGAGAAGGAAGGCATCACTGTGAAAGTTAAAGGCCGTTAAGTGCCAACAAATGTCATAATATGCAACGAAAACTCTGCCGTCAATTTCCCAGTGAGCGCCTTCAATACAGCACGGATGTATTTTTTCCCCTTGCTGTTATGCCCGAAGCCGCATAATATCGTGATAAACGCTCGACTTGCGTTGAATATTCTATCTGCAGAGGCACAACAATACAGTATTGTAAAAGCGGTTCTTTAATGAAGTAAAGGACTTGGACACACTTCTTTTCACAGCCGGCTGACACAAGTGTTCTGGCACGAGATGAACAACTGCAGTTCGAGTTGCTCAACCATCGGAAGCACGTATGACAGCTTTCTTTAGATGTCAATGGCTTTCTTTTGTGTCATATGTTGCTCATAGAATGAACCTAATTATCTTTAGGCCATCAGAAGAGAGAAAGCAACACATGAGCGCACTACTGGAGGCGCTCACTGGGAAATTGCCGGCAGAGCTTTTGTTGCATACTATGACATTTGTTGGCACTTAACGGCCTTTAACTTCCACAGTGATGCATTCCTTCTCTCGTTTGTCCTCTGAGAGTAGTTTGGCGCTCAAGCGGAGCTCATCCGCAGTCGAAGCGGCACTCATGTAATGTGAGTGCCCGCAGCATCGAGCGGCCGCTGCTGCGGGTTTGTCAAGCTGCTGATCGCAAGACAAAGCTTGCTGAACCATGACACCGGGCTGCGCATTTATTGGTGTGGAGCTGCTGATTTGTGATTATGTCACGTACAAGTATTTTTAGCAACTTATATCCGAGTTTCAGCCCATAACGAACGACGCGGCCGTTAGGCTGGCATGGTCACATTTGACGCACTATAACTTGTTAGCAACAAAAATAATGCAACGTTTTTTTCTGCACTCTGGTAGATGACGTCCTTGACTTCAATCAGAGGGATTTAAAAAAAAAATTAAAAATGGCCTTTTTGAGAAAAACATTTTCAAATTTCGGCGTTTTTGGTAAATCACTTACGTTTCAGCCCACTTATCGAGTAAAACAAAACGCGATAAAACCATGCAAATTATTTTAAAAGAGAGCGAAAGTATCAAAGTTAATATGCAGCGATTTTTATTATCCTCACTTTAACTTGCTTGCAGCAATAAATTCCTGAAATACAGGTATCTTGTGCGATTTGCCAAGTTTGTGATTTTTTTCTTCAAAAGTGCTTCGACAAGCAAGGGAAATAATAGACTAATAAGATTGTATTTCACTTGTTCTTTAAGGGGAATAAATATTGTCACGAAGGACTGCACCGTTTTTTCCCTAGGTGCGCTCAAAATTCAGAAACCGCGAAATTGGCGGAAAAGCGTTTTTTGGGGCCAAAATTTGTATATTTTTTTTCAGGCGAACAAAATTTTTTTTCGCAAAACTAACTGCGAAAGCATTGTTCTGGGTGTAATGCCTAGGCCTACAGTAAATTTCATCACAATTGGGAATAGTGACCGGGACCTCGTGTTCGATCTTATCTGGACACACCCTGTAGCGAAATACTTTAAAAGAAACACTAAAAGGCAGAAAGAAGTAGGAAAGTTGGCCTCTTACTCTTTGAGTTTTGTCCTACAATATCCTGTCCTTCAGTAAGTACTAACTTGCCCAAGAAAAACTAATTTGGGAGCGAAAGCACAATAGCAAAGTAACTAGGACACAAATGAAACAGATTGCATTCGGCCATGTTGGTTGTTTTGGTCACGATTGTTGATGCAGTGCTGGTTTAATGGATCTGGCTCAGTTTGATTCAAACAGGTGCAGGATTTGGCTCACTTTTGATTTGAAACTGCTGTTTTGAGTCCACGTTACAAACAGGAATTGCCCCGTTTTGATTATAATTGTTTTAGAAGTGAAAGATACTTGGGCGCTCTTTACACTCCCGTGAAATTTAGCCCAGTTTCGGTTTCTGGATTTGGCTCTTATAGAAAAAAAAAAAATGCCACATATATTTACCTATATGTTCTACTTCTGTATTTTAATTACATAAATTAATTAATGATTTAATGGACAAACCAATATGCAGTAGAGAAGTTCTTCCACAATGCAAACAGAATGTACCTTGTTTTCGTCAGTAGCTGTCTGCAAGGCGCTTTCAAGCTTTTGCTGAATAGTCGCCTGCCGACTGCACAGTTGTTCCTCCTGGAAGCTCCTCAGCAGACGAAGTTGCTCTTCACTTAGGAGTCGCTGAAAAATGTAGAGATATTTGCACATGCTGTGACACCAGCGTGCTGCTCTGCCAAAAATAAAACGCAATTTGTGCAAGAGACTGCGGCTGCCCAGATGCAGAAAGACAGAGAAAAGAGGCTTTATAGAGCATACGCAGATCAAAGGTCCTTGAAGTGGCACTGCCCTCTGAGAAATGCTCGTTACCCACCTTGGTGGTCTAGCGGTTATGCTGCTTGACTGCTGACCCGAAAGTTGTGGGGTTCGAATCTTGGCCGCATTTCGATTGAGGGGAAATGCTAGAGGCCTGTGTGCCCAGATTTAGGTGCACGTTAAAGAACCCCAGGTGTTCGAAATTTCTGGAGCCGATCACTACGGCACCTCTCATAATCATATTGTGGTCTTGGGCGTAAAACATTAACAATTATTATTATTATTATTAGAAATGCTTGTTTACTGCTGATCAAGAGCTCCAGCAGCTACATGGAGCACTCACATGTGCGGTTTGGAAAAGTCTTACCTCGATTTCCGAAGGGTCTGAAGAATTTTTTATTGCTTTCCATATATCTCTTCCCGAGTTCAGTCCTTGGATCTGCTTCACTGAATACGACATCCGGATGCCAGAAAGCCGTAGTTCCTCTGCTGCAGAAGATAGGAAGTAACAACTGTTATAGTTTCTGAAATTACATGTAACACGTCAACCTAACCATGTGTATCAAATGGTAGAGGAGATATGTGCCAGAGAAGTTTTTGGCGATAGTGAATGGCAGTTATGACTAGGAGAAAGGAGACATAATGAAGATGCAGCAAGAAAAGTGGTAAGGGCTCTCTGTACATGTGCATAACTATTAATGCATGTATAGTAGGGGTGCGTGAATATTCGAAATTTCGAATATTTTTCGAATAGTGTTTGCTATTCGATTCGATTTGCACTGAAATTTTACTATTCGAACTTATTCGAACTTCCCAAAAACAAATACAATCAACGTCCGATTGAAAGTGATCCTTTCAGATTTTCAATATGCTTCACCTCATTACACTCTCGTTATGCGGCAAAGCTGTCTTTTAAGCTTCGTTACGATCGAACATTGCCAAGAGACAGTCAATGTCCGACTGAAGTGGTCCCTAGATTTTTAATATGCTTCATCTCATCACACCCCGGTATTGCGGCAAAGCACAGTCAACGTCCTATTGGAAGTGGTCCCTACATTTTCAATATGCTTCACCTGATCACACCTCGGTATTGCGGCAAAGCTGCCTTTCAAGCTCCGCTACGGTCGCAAATGTATTAACTCAAGAAAACGCTGGTTCCAACATGGAGATGAAAGATGTGGCAGAGGTTGGGGCTCAATTAATGCTGTTTTGGACCTGGAATTTGGGCAGGAAGTCCGAAAAATCGGAAGCCGAAGATTTTTAGCATCCAAAATTTCAGATGTTCTTATATATTGATGTCTAGGAGGCAGATTTGGAACTTCTCCGCCACATAAGTTGGGCTTCCACAGAAGTTCCACAGAAAAAGGAGGAGAGGATCTGGAAACGGCATCTTTGCCTATCACGTGTAAAGTGTTGTCGGCAACACTTAGGTTGCACCAAATCATCTAGTACATAAATACAATTCGGCCTCTACATTGCCTCAATCTTGATAAGACAACTATGAAACACCACCCCGCCAGTCCTTCATCAACCTAGCGAAAAGGAACACTTTCATGTTGCTATCTCATAAGAATATGCTTAGGAATCCTCTCCTTTTTTTTCTGCAATTTCACTTCGAAGTATTCGAAAAATATTCTAGAAATATTCGAGAAATATTCGAGAAATATTCGAAAAATATTCGATTCAATTCGCACTCACACTTTAATATTCGAATTCGCTTCGCACCAAAAATTGTGCTATTCGCACAGCTCTAATGTATAGATTACTCACACTATACGTGAGGCTTCAGGTGTAATAGTATTTCTACGGGTAATGACATTTACGCTACTGGGTAGTACTATTTGAGTGCATTCAATTTCAAAATTCAAATGAAATGTGAGCCAGCGGTGAAAACATCAAAAGACTACAGATGCAAGAACATTCGTACAAATTGTGATGATATGGCAAAGATATACATACTGTCCGATTTCTCCACCTGAGAGAGCACCTCGGCAGTCAATTTTTCAATGAAAGAAGTTCGCACTTTCTCGTGCTTTGCAGCAACTATCAGCTCTTCCTTTTCATGTCTCATCACACCCATTCCACTTGGCAGCATTTCCAGGTACTGTAATCAAGCAGGCAAAGAATATTTTGACTCTCCCACGGCATTTTTACTGCACGTCAGAGAGACAGAATAATTACAGATTTATGATGTGGAGTGCCAAAACGCCTAACATTCAATACACCCAGCTTGTTGAAGTGCATGCAAATGTGTGCACATTAGTGAATTAAGGCTGTAAGGGAGACTGACCATGACAGGGTAGGCCCGGATGACCAAGCAGTCCACCCTTCCGACAAGGCCACCTTTGGGATGCAGAGAGGCGAGGGAGACGCGGAACGGCCTTGGTGCCACAAAGTAACCCAGCCGAACGTCCCAGCGTGCACGCCGTGTCGAATTGTAACTCAGCTTCAATGCAGCATCTTTTGGTGCCTGAATGAAGTGAGATGCAATGTCTTCCATATTTACAGGATGAGACGACAGAGAAAGAGGCACATATGGAAGCTCAAAACCAACCCGCTCAACATATTGTACTGTGGAGATACAAATTCATCGTGCTGCTTTTACCCCAATTAGAAAACGAGAACAGACAATCAAACAAGCCTGAATACAGTAGACTCTAAGTAAACGGAAATCTATTAACGGAAATAACTGCCTCCAATACGGAACTCCTGTTAACAGAACACATCTTCCTGGTCCCTTGAGGTTCCGTTTAACGAGAGTCTACTGTATACTTAGACAGCAACCATATTTAGCAATCTGTGAATTGTATGATGTGCCAATGTCTTCACGCATTCTTCTGGTGACATACTGCTGACTTGCCCCACGAAGTGTTTTCCCTTCCATAACTTCACATAAAGCAGAGAGCAGTACACAAGCTTGCTTGACAAAGACGTCTGAGCTTGGCCTTAAAGAGTAGAACGCGATAGCGCAATCGGGCCCCATGCGCATCGCCTTCAACCCTGCCACAAGGTAAGGAACATTTGTGTGCGTAACATTGGTCGTTTCAAACTATCCTGGAATGCCCACCGCGAGTACAGTTGTGAAGTGCCCACTACACCATAATTATTCCTTTTGCGAATTGGTGAAGTACCCACTACGCATCCGTAAGGCGCCACACGCATTTGCACACTTTGTAATGGGTGGGCAGCTTTAAACCACCCACTCGTTGCACAATTCACATGTTTTGATGCCTGGTGCGATTCTACGATTCTGCCATGCAATATTACACGAATTAAGGCCCACTAAATGACATTCTTACAGCGTTTTTTTACGAAGCAGTTTCAAGCACTGGCGTGGCTTCGTGGTAGAACACCTGCTTGCCACACAAAAGGCCTGGCTTCGATCCTCACTCAGAGCAAAGACTTTTTTATTATTTACTTATTTGCATATATTTCATATTTTTTCTCACGGACAACACTGATTTTTCGCTCACAACCAATGCAGGAATTTCTGCGAAACAAGCTCTTTAACGCTATCACGTTATCAAGTCGTATCACACAGTAATACCTCTAGAGGTACGCAGGCCTCGGCAGAGCCCACGAGTTCAGCCCCCGATGTCAGAAGCTTGAGGCCAACAAAGAGGCGCCCTGTAGAAGCTAGTCTCAACAGAGGTTCGTCCAACTCGGCACGGATGCTGTACCAGCCGTCAGTGAGTTCCAACTGTACAGCCTACAGGTAGCAATAAATGTTTGGTTGGAGCTATTTGGTTCATTTTGTAATTATATGTGCACAACAGTGCGAAAAGAAACAAAGACAACAAAACATGAACAAAGAAGGGGCATGTCCTGTCTTAGGTGTCCCTTCTTTGAGATAGCAATTGAATTTAATTACCACTCTTGCATTAAAACTGCACGAGCTTTAATATAAGGCCTGCATTACCTTAACATGAGGTTTTTCAAAGAAGCAATGCCAATTTTTACTCGAAAATAAAATAGGGATATGTAAAACTGCCTATTCATAATCCCTTAACCCTATACATAGAGAATGGTTCAGCATGGTAAGGAAGTCTTCTAGAGCACAAGGCATTCCATAAATGATTTCAGCAATGGTAAATACACATTTCTTTAAATCTGATTTCTGACAAATAAAAATGAACCGGCACAATTTCAGCCCGCTGTGTTTACACTGGGTGCGAAAACAGGAAGACATCACAGGTCACTTACGCCGCCTTCCTTGTGCTCCAACGCTGATACACACAGCACCAATGCCTTACTTGGGACATCATCTCTCTCATATATTTTTCGAAGTGCTGACCTGCAGAAAAAGCATGTGCACATGTGTGTCCTACACTCCATGTACAATGCAATAAATTTTATACCGGTTCCACTGAAAATATATTTCATGAGTACATGCAGACCACTCCCATTAAAATGCAAAGAGCAATGCTGTGCCAACATTTCTAAACTATAAAGTTCAACTAATCAGTTATACATACCTTGTTGCATGAAAATAGGCATGCAACTGAGAAATAATATGAACAGATGTACTACTACACACTGCAGTACACAACGAGTTCAAACAATGGTTCCTGAAAATGTGCCTGTTAGAACCTCAACCACTACTACTTGCTACTATGTTATATATCAAAGAATCACAATGAAATTTTTATTTTTAGAGGGTTTGAACGTGAATGTCATGCTTCTTTTCCAAAGTTAGCACTCGGTACAACCCAGCTGTATGTCATACTTTATCAGAGCTATGTGCACGAACACAGCCGTGTGATGCATATCTGCATTACATGCATTGTTCGTACATACACATGTAGATTTACGCGCAAACACACTACAGCTTGAATATAAAACACGGATGTTTCAGCCTTTCACGCCACATGAATGTCCTGCTTCTGGCAATTCGAGAAATTCAAGCCAACCAAAAACTTTGTCTGAATTAGGAACCCATGAAACATATTCAGTACATAATAAGCCGGCCAAGTCTTTCCAGATTTATTTGAATTAACCAAACCACATGTTCAAGAACAAAATTCTGGCTTCACAGCTAACCAGAATTGAGCTTATTCGTGCTAAAACACACTCAAATTGATATGGCATGTGGGAAGGCCAAACCAACACCAAACCAAGCGGTAGCACAAGGAACGATAATAACAAAACCTTACCGGCAGCTGTTGTCAATTTCAATGTCATATCTGTATTTCAGTTGAAGCATAACTTGGTCAGGTGTCAGTGACCTGGAAAAAAGTTAAAGGAAATCAAGTGCGGCGAAAGTTTCGCTGATTGACATGGAGCGCTCGTAATGCGGTTGGAAGGTTGAGTTAACGAAGTGGCACGTTTGATTGTAAACGTTGCTAAACTGAAACCTTTACCAACACTCGATTTTTATGTTTTACCAGTGTAATAAACTTCACTGCACATAAAATTAAATGTATAAACACATGTACATAGTTTCATAATAGAGAGGCAGTATAGAGGCAGTTTCATAGTAGAGGCAATAAAGTAGCACTGTATGTATGCTATCTTCCTCTTCTCAGTACACTAGTGTTTTACGCTGCCGCGTCTTTTTTGTGGTGCCATTGTTCCCAAATTGGTGACCCTGTTATTGAAATAAAAAGATAAGTGAAACATAGACTGGAAGCTTCCCAGAACAATGAAAGATGGCTGTAATGGCCGGTCTACCTTCCTCCAAAGACCTGGGGGCAGTGCTGTTCCATGGATGCCAACTTCCAAACAATCCAGCGGTAATGATTTTCCAGCCATCCATGAGAAACCAGGTCACTGTCCACACCAGGCATGCAGAAAAAGGCGCTGCAACAAACGATAACACAGGAATATGTCAGGAGCTGATTCTGTCTGTTTAAAAAGGTGGTGGCACTACCTCATGGTCGTACTAGTGTTTTTGCTTGTGAAAGCTTCTCAGGCAAAAAAAAAATTTATCATTGTACCTGTGCTTAATTATTCATCTCTACTATACTTCTAGGAGAGTTGCAGACTGCTGCATTTATGCCCAAACCACTGACATATGAAAAAAAAAACATAGTTAAATCCAAACAAATTATGAGTATCGGGAGTAGGAACAACCTATAACACGAAGCTCCTCTTATAAGGGATTCTGTGATAAAGTGATTTTCTGTTATTGGTGTCGTAATTACGCTGTCAATTGTGAACCTAATCATAACTGCAAAGCCTTCTAAAGACTGCAAGCAACACAGGATCACCTGCTGAACTCATCCTTTCCCAAGTGCGCTTCTGTGGACTCTAACTGCATAGTAGCTCCATCTCCCAATATCAGAAGGCGGTCCGAGGAAGAGATATAGAAAACGAAGTCAGCGGCATTTTGGGAATTGACAGCGGTTGTTGAATCCAGCACACCGTAGCCTTTCAACTGAAACAAGAACAATTTCTTAATCAGTTACACATTACAAGGACAGTGACACTGCAAGTGTGCTAACATTATAATAGCAAATATGTAGGGATAGTGTGAAATTGCAACATTAGCTGACACAATATTAGACAACACAACACTAAGCAGATATTTTTTATTGGCTTAGTAGGCTTAAAAAAGAAGTTGTGGAAGACAATGTGTCAGGCATTAAAGACCACATGCTAACTATAGCAATTGTATAGCTGCTTTAGAGTATTAAAAATGTGATAAAAAAGTAATTCAAAACAAAGCTTCAAGCAAACCACAAGAACAAGCAAAATAACTTCCAAAATATTTAAGGCAATACAATAAAAACACGAAAATGCATCATTATAGACCTTTAACGTGCTATGAATATTGTGCCAAACCATGCCCTAAGCTTTACATTACATCCCATGCACTCATTGTCCAAAGAAATGAACGGAATGATAGGTGTCATAGCAGTGTGGTACTCTGGTTCACCTTTGCCTTCTATATTTGCATCATGACTTGCTTTTTGACAGCACCATAGTTAAGGGTGCTGTCCTCCTGTTGTGTTGCTTTATACTGCTAATCCAAACATAAAGAATAATACTCATATGGGAAATTGTTCTATTAAAGGCTACAGTAGACAGCCCTTTCCTACTTTTATAGTAGGTACACTGCACTGTGAAACCACCAGACTAGCTTCTTTATTAAGGTATGCAAATAAAGAAAATTTACCTGATCCAACGAGTAGAACTTTGGATGCTGGCCCTGCAGTGCATCTCTGAGAGACAGCCGAGCAACCTTCATAACCCGCCGCAGGATCCAGAGTTTTCCGGGCCGAATTGCTTTGTCCGGAAACAAAGTTCGTGGACCAGAGACGACTCTTGGTGCCGCCACGGGCGTCTGTGCCTTGCCCAGAACAACCGCCTTGAACGGCGTAACAAAGCTTGTCTTAGATGCAGATTTCATCTTTGAAGAAAACATGGGAGTTCCGACATGGCCAAATCTGCCTGGAGCAGATGCTGGAGTCCTTTTATCCGACGATGCCTGACGTGCCCCAGTGTCTACAGACAAGCGGCCTTTTTCAGTGGAAGGAGTAGAATTTTTTGCGTCCTGATTCAGAAGTTCTTGGTTAGGCTCGAATGCTCCCTGCCCTTTCTTGGAGTTGTTGGCAAGAGCAGGCGGCCTCTGGATGCTTTCACCTTCACTTGATACACTTTGGTCAACGCTTCTATCAGATCCACGAAGGCCGCCTCCAGAGGAAGTGTCAGTGCCATCAATGTTGAGAATGGTCCGAGCACTTGACAGTGACTTCTTTGAGACGGAAACCGCGTTTTCTGATCCTGTCTTGAAGCTGGTAAGCACATGGCTGGAATTTTCGGTGTTCACAGGTCTCATGAGGGAGTTGTCCTCTTTATAGTTAGCCTCCGCAGTAACATTTGACAGAAGGCCTCTTTTTTCGTTAAAAATCACTTCCGCCGCTTTCAGAGATTCTGCCAAAACCTGCACCTTCTTTCCAGAACCAGTAGTGAAAAATGTGGGGATCGCGTTCTGCTGGAAACTTCCCTCATGCACATTGGTGGGAGTTTCGGAGAGAAGTTGATGGGCACAACTAACAGCCCCTTCTTTAACATGTACAGGCTGGCCTTCGGCTGATGAAAAACCTGATGTCAGAGAGCTGTGCTGTTCCTTTGACTTTGCCAGAGAGTCAGCTGAGACAGTCACTGCTTTTCCTGTACCAGTTGTGAAAAGTGTTGGCACACGGTTATCATGCAGGACAGCTCTGGACGAAGCTGTGGGGCATTGAGACAAAAGCTGGTGAGCACGACTGAGTGCTTCTTCTTGTACGTATACAGGTTTCCCGCCAGCAGTCAGAAAGCCCGAAGTGAGTGTGCCAGGCTGGGCCTTTGGCTTTCTTATTGAGGTAATCCTGTCCTTCGCCATCTGTCCTTCACTACCGGCAAGTGGTGCAGATGCAGCATTTTCTTGGGATTTTTCACCTGGCGCCTTACAACTGTCATCAGAGAGTAATTTGCGAGCACGGCTGAGGCCTTCTTCTTGTATGCAGACAGGCTTGCCTGCTGCTGTGTGGAAACCAGTTTTAAGTGAGCCATGCTGTTCCTTTGATTTCGCCAGTGAGTGAACTGACACAGACACTGCCTTCCCTGTGCCAGTTGTGAGAAATGTTGGCCCAGTGTCATGCTGCAGTTTCTTGGGTAAATCTGAAGGAGCTTCAGCAAAAAGCTGTTGAGCGTGGACTGAGTGCTTCTTCCTGCACATACACAGGCTTCCCTCCAGCAGTCGCAAATCCTGATGTCGCTGTACCAGACTGACCCTTAGGCTTTGCTATTGAGTCACCGAAGCCTTTCGCTGCCTTTCTATCACCACCAGTTGGCAGCAAAGATGCGGAATCCTTCACTAATTCTTCACCTGGCATGTTACAACTAGATTCAGAAAAAAATTGCCGTGCACGATCAATGCCATCCTCTTGCAAGTAGACAGGCTTGCCTCCTGCTGTAGTAAAGCCCGATTTAAATGAGCCGTACTCTCCTTTTGACTTTGTCAGTGAATCAACCGAGACTGTCACCGCCTTTCCTGTTCCAGTTGTGAAGAATGTTGGCACATTGTCGTCTTTTGTCACTGGTTGCACCGGCGCACTAGGACCGTCAGCGAGAAACTTACGAGCGTGGCTGAGTGCTTCCTCCTGCACATATACAGGCTTCCCTCTAGCAGTCACAAAGCCTGATGTGAATGTGCCAGGTTGAGCTTGTGGCTTTATCAATGTAATGTTCGAGTCCTTTATTGGATTTCCGCGAGCATCAGAAAGCGCTGGAGCAGGATTTCCCATTGATTCCTTACTTGTCTGTTTGGATCTAGCTCCAGAACAAGGTTGAGCTGTCATGTCCCCCGCTTGTTCAAAGTATGCTGGTGTTTGCATGTTCCCTCTGTCGCAGTGGTTTGCTGTGCTTCCAGCAGAGCTGGCCTCTAGCTGCTCCACAATTTTGTCATTAACAATTGCTTTATCGGTCATTGCAAGCATTCCTTTTGCAGCACCGAGTGAGGATTCTGGTATGGCAACTTGTTTCCCGGACCTGGTCTTGAAGCCAGATGAAATAGCGACGTTTCTAGCAGTGGAATTTGTGGTGTGAGGCTTGTCATCTCCGTCAACATAGTGAAAAACTTTATTTTGTTTTATAGATAATGCCGGTTGGCTGCCATGAGTTGTCCTAGAATGCAATGGTAGTCGCTGCATGCCCGGTATTTTATCATCACCTTTATGAGCTTTCGATTTGACATTGTTTGTGATGCTGCCAGGGTCACTGTCCAACACAGCTTCACTTCCTGAAGACATACATTGGGTGAAACCCATATCAGCTGCCTCTATACAAGCAATTGTGCTTTCAGCCACTTCAAACATCTGGGTGAGTGAAAGTTCCGCTCGTCCGAAGACACCATCGCTCTTGTCCTCAGAAAACGAGAATTCCTTCGATGTGCTGCTGAAAGACTTGTTATGTGGGCTAGAGTCAGTCCCACCTGCAGTATGAGGACTTGTTGCAGCAGTTTTCAAGGCCACCGATGGGGCAGCTGAGACATTTTCTAGCTTCGAATTAGGTCTCAGGCACTCCTTTGTCTGGCACGGCAAAGGCGCCGTGGTTATGATGACAGTCATGTCAGGCACATGATCGTGAGAAGTCCCATTCACTGTCAAGTGATGCTTTAGGCAAGCACTGCCATCATTTAAAGCGACAAAGTCTCCTCGTTTCCCTATTTTAGCATCAAGTAACCTCGACGCACTGTGAGAAGCATGCCTTTCAGGAGTCACTTTCAAAAAGCCATGGTCTGTATCTGTTAAGTAGACTTGTGGTATGTCACAAGAAGCTTCACCGTGCTTTTGGCGATTGTCCTCGGCACCGAAGCCATATTCATTCTGCACCTCCGACTTGTGGAGGGGCACCTCTTTCTCGGGGCCACCAAGTACAGAGTCAAAGTTCTCTTCTCTGTCAGACGAAACATCTTTGAACTCTTCGTCCTCTAAATTGTCTTCATTTTCAGATGACAGGCTTTGCTGGCTTTTTCTTGGCGGATGAAACAAGTTCCTTGGAGCAAACTGTAGGTTCACAAAGAGAAACACATAAACACATTAAGATTTGTTGATGATGACTTCATGGCATTAGAACATGCTTGTTTGCAATCCTACTGATGATGATCTCCGACTTTACAGCTTTACTTAAGTGTTCAAGGCTAGCTCTGCTGAACTAATTCTTGCATATATGCAAACCTGCCACCAAGGACCTCATTGATGAAAGAAATGTGATGTTACTTATAGTGCAGGTTGCAAGGAAAGGGGATTTTAAGAAAAGAAACTCAGGGAAGGCACATTTCTATAAGCATTAAACACGTCACTAATGTATGGTACAATTCAAAATGTGCAGTTCATACATTTCTCCCCAATGCAAGCTCATTGCCAGCAGTGTCGCAGAGGCCACAAATAGGACACCAATATTATCTCTCTAACATCTCTTGCAATCACTATGTATGCTGACATAAAGTGCTTAATAGAAACTAATACTTTTTGATACCGAATATGCATGAAACTCAATACCACCTTAGTAAAATCTTGTTACAAAAGCTGCTATAAGAAATCATTGATGATGAATTGTGTGAATGCCGTTTATATGGTACAGAAAAGAACATTTCTCAAAATGCAATCCTAGTAAGACAGCCTTTACAAAGCCGTGTCACAGGCATTTAGCTCCCAGCAGCTACAAAGTAATGGATTTTACTGCACTTACTACTTTCACATCTTGTTTGCTCCCTGAAAAAGCATAGGTACACATACATAAATACCTTGCAGCTCAATAATGGCGGTCCATAATGAAGGTAAAACTTCAACATACGAGCAGTTCGGTGGGGTGGTGTTTCCAAAGAGGGTGACCAAAGGGGGCTGGGTGTGTTTTTGGTTATCACAAGGCTTTGTGGAAGAGATTTTGGCACTCCTGGGGTTTTGAACACGCTTGTCCTGCGTATTTTAAAGTTACGAGAGCAGCTCAGTAAGCAACGAAATTAGTCGCAATGGACACGTTCTGCCCAGATCTCACCTTTGTGGTACTCGATTAAAAATATCATAAAAATATCGCTAAAAGCAACAGACAAATATGCAGATGATGAAAAAATGAGCCCCGCATAACTGCTCTGTGGTATGCTTACAGCAATATTCCTTATAAACAGTTACCAGATATAGTAGTTGTGAGTGCTGTCTATAACTAGGGGTGTGCGAATATTCGAAAGTTTCGAATATTCATCGAATATTACATTCGAAATATTCGTATTCGATTCGAAAATCGTGCATTCGAAAAGTTTCGAATATTCGGTAACTTCGAATATTCGACAAATTCGAATATGCGATTCGATTATCATCCATAATATAACTCGTCTTCCACATTTCTGCTGCGTTCGTATCGCTAAAAACGTTGCCGAGAGGAGCGATAAACATCGTAAGTACACGGAGGCACGATATCTGCCTGCGACGAGCGCCCCAATACGTATGATTTATTGCTGGTGCATCTCCGATGTGCAGCCCTGTTGGCGATCATGTAACCGTACATTTTCTATATTATGCGGCCGTAACGTGCCGCACTACCACTCGTTCACTATGCGGGACCACTTCTGAAGAAAGACAGTGACCCACGTGACTGGTGGCGGACTGTAGGCACCTTCAGATACCCCAGTCTGGCAAAGCTTTGCCCCATGTAACTCCCTATACCAGCCACTTCTGTTCCAAGCGAGCGTGCCTTTTCAGTGGCAGGGGGGGGGGTGTCTCTGTTAGAAGGGAGCGCCTGCTGCCTGATCATGTGGAGCAACTCATATTTCTTCATGACAACATGTAGTCATTACTTTCATTGTGCCGTGATATTTGCTTGTGTTGTGATGTGCATTGTGCTAGCCTGGACATTGTGTTCTGGAGATAGCAGTGTATGTTGTGTTGCCAGTCAGGCTGTTAATGTTTTTTTTTTTTTTTTCATATAGCTACATATTAAATAAAATATTGTTACTGTGGAGACATTTTTCCTTTGATATTCGATATTCGAAGGTGGATATTCATATTCGATTCGTATTCGAAAATTTTGATATTCGCACACCCCTATCTATAACCAATTGCATATTTTGGGAGCAATATGCGATTACTTAAATATCTAGACTTTCACCGTCACCCTAGGTTGACTGTAGTGACATGCAGCTGAAGCTCCCTTTGACTGCACCTTCTACGCCAAGTCCCAATGGTCAAGAAACTCACACAACTGGCGAAGGCGAAAGGGGAGTCCACTCGAGGAAGCTGGCGTTACGCCGGCAGATGGACGCTGGAGTATTTGTGGAAGAAGCTGGCGTCTCATTTTTGTCGCAGGGCAAGCACGGAGACGCGACCGGAGTGCAAGGGTTCGACGACACACTGCCGCTGCTCCCAAACTCGCTGCACTCCGATATTTGCGAAGCTCTCTCCTTGAAAAACCAGTCCTCGTCTATCGGGCCCAAATCTGAAAAACAACGTTCTTGAAGCGTAAGAACTCCTCAAGCTGCGTACACTTCTCGAGCCTAACGAAAATTGTGCAAGGGCCAGCGCTGTCATACCTTTAGCTGTGTGCGACACAAACGCTTCAAATAGGGACTGGTGTCCGTCGTCGTCGTCATACATGTGGAACCGCGGTTGGTTTCGAACTTCATCGTGGCTCATATCTGCGGAAGACGCGCGTATCTACATGCGCGATGACTGCTAATGTGTCATGTCGTATGCGATCACAAACGTTGCAGTATATCCCGAAATCCCTCTGTGAAATCTGGCGCTAATTTAAACTGTCCCGCTGAAGGAGCTCGCACGGCTCGCACGCGTTGTCAGACGACATGCAAACAAGGAAGTGTGTACCTGTGCGAGTCGAGCTAGTTCACGAAACAAAAGGCAAGACGCTACGACATCACTCCGAAAGGTTGCATAGTATGTCTCAAACAAGGGATCACCAAAGATAAAAGCAGCACATGTTAACATGGAAGGTAAACAAGGTACGACAAGCAGAGAACATCTAACAACAAGTCGTCCAAAGTTGCCGCGACGGGAAAGGGGGAAAGGCGCGGAATGGCAGACCCAAAGTTGCCAACAAGGATGACAGCACACCAACTGCACTGACTGTGCCAACAGCCAGAGACCTCAGCAAAAGGTACGAAATCTCGTGTATGTTTTCTTGCAAAGGATGTTCAAGAAGCTTCAGTTGTGGCAAGGCCTTGAAGGTTGCGACAATGAATACGCGCGACGTTACATAATTGTGCCTGCTTCAGCTAGAAAGCAGTGAGGCGATCAGTACAAGTTTTCTTTTTCCTTCCCTCCTCCTACCTCAAATAAACAACCATACATACTTGTTGTTACAGAATGAAAAAGTAGGGCATCTTCTCCTTTCGCAGCTGATTTGCAGTCACGTTTCGCATCCTCTTGTCGCACGCAGCTGAATCGATCACATTAATTTTTTTCAAAATAAACCATGCGACCACGCAAGCACATAAAAAATGCACAATTGCACATGCAGCAGTGCAGCGTGGCCGTTTCTTCTGATGAGTTGCCACAACGCGGTCCTATTTTCTGATTTTTCTTCTCCGGCGGAGCTAACTTAGAACGGCCTGGAACGGCGGCGGTTCAAGCTAAAGTCCCTAGATTTTTCCCTGTTCTAAACGAAAAATCTAGGGACTTTAGTTCAAGCCAACCAGAGAGGCCGCCCTCTGGGGCAAGCTGAGTTAACAAGATGGCGAAATTAAAGACATGGCGAGTTCTACAGTGTACTAGAATATGGCAGAATTAGCGAAATTCGACCTTCGGCTAAGCCCGGCGAGCCGCTGTGGCCAGCCGTTCCCTGGAAGAGGGCCTCCGTCCGTGGTAATCCAGCTGCTGTTTCATTGAAGTTTATCTCTCACCAGATTAGCACACACACACACACACACACACACACACACACACACACACACACACACACACACGCACGCACGCACACACACACACACACATACACACACACGCACGCACACACACACAAACCAGGGGCGTAGCCAGAAATTTTTTTTCGGGGGGGGGGGGGGGGTTCAACCATACTTTATGTATGTTCGTGCGTGCGTTTGTATGTGTGCGACTACATATACGCAAGCAAAACTGAAAAATTTCAACCCCAAGACGCCACTGGCTCGCACGGGCCGCTTGGTTCTCTCGGATGCTGAGCAAAAGGAACCAGTGTTTGGTAAGTATACAATTTTTAGTAAACTTCCTTTTTTTTTCGTTTTAACAAAATGATCGGGAGAGTAACTGTATATATAGTGTTCTTTATAAGAGGTATTTTGTTAAATGCGGATGGGCTCTATGGGAACCATTATCAATTAACGCGCGGGTCTTCGCAGCGCTGAGTCCGCACATGTCAATCTTCCAATGAAACACAAAGCCTCTATAAAACGTCTTTAAAACGTTTAAAACCTCTACAAACCTCTATAAAACATTTTACAGAGGTTTCGTGTTTTGTGGGTTTGCACTTAATTGCACATCACTTTCTCCCACCAATCGCTCTGCCGCTCCATTTAAGTACAGTGTACTCTAGAACACTGTAATTTAAGGTTCTCCCCAGCGGCCCCACTGAAATTCCCAATCTCCACACTGCAATTCGATATCTAAAATTACGTTCATTTTTTTTTTTTTTTGCGATTTAAAGGGACACTAAAGAGCAAAACGATTTTTCACATATTAGTAAAGTACTCTTTCACGATACCAAAAACACCACGCTTTCTGCGAGAAGACGTGCAAAAACAAAATGTGGGTGGCGGCGCCACCTTGAAGTTTCCGCACCATTCGCCGTGACTAGGGTCCCTAGAATTACTAGAATATTGGCTAGTCTGCCGTCCGCGGAGGAGAGCGAGCACGCTTACCGAATGATGCGGGTGGTGGCGCTTCGAGCAGTCCTCATGCTGGGGAGCGGCGCTCCGCCGACCAGCTACGTGTCGCCGAAGCGCGGGCGCACGTTCAGCATAGTTCAGCTAGACCATTTCTTGCAATATTTTTTTTGCTGCAGCGTAATTGTGCCCATGGCAAATACTAACCGGTTTGATTAACAAGTTCTCGCGTGCTTTCGTGCGCAAAGGCTTGCTTTGCCGAGGCACATGTATCAAAGGAATGCATTGTAGTACGTGTGTAGGTTGTTTCTCAGGTGGAACGGCACCAACTGACATTGAAAGAACCAGTTTACTTTTTTTTTCAAATATTTTATTGGCATGAGCATCAAAAAAAAAAAAACTAAGACAGGGAAACGAAAGTGGTTATGAAAGCAAATAAATATGAAGAGTTGCACAGGTAGGGAAATTATTTACATCTTCTCATTTTCAAATGCTTCAGCTGCTCTTTTTTTGTTGTTCTCTCATTGTTAGTGGGCCTTCACAAAAAAGCGCAGCCTTAGAAGAATGTAAAACTTCACTATTTGGCAAGTAATTTGCTGTGCATGCTCTGTGCATGTTAGCGCAGGCAGCTGTACCCACGTAATGAAATCGGCAAAGTCGAGAATGCTTTGCTCGTGTAGCACACTATTTAATGAGAACTAACAGACAATAATGCCGGGGAAACTACCGGATGTTATTTGTAGTAATTAGGATATAAATGTGAAGAAAGTCCCTGCCGGCGGCAAGTTATCTTTTCGTCCACTTTACTTTCTTCACATTTATATCCTAATTACTACAAATAACATCCCGTACACTTTCCATGGCATTATTTTCTTTTAGAATTCTCATTAAATAGTGTGTTTCACAAAAAAAAAAAAAAAAACGAGCCCTTAAGAGTTATCTTCTTTGCTCGTGTAGCTTATTTACGCTGAAAAATGTCGTGAAGCTGTTCTCAAGGACGGTTATAATATCCTTAAGAGAGCCCGAAGGGTACATCAAACCTCAATTGTGGAAATTTGGTGTGGATTCAGAAGCATGATCCACAGCACCGCGCTTTTCCACAGAGAGCAGCAATGTACACTCATTACAGGAAGTCTTCCTCAGGATCTTTCTTACTGTGTACCCTGCCACATCATAAATAAGCATTTCATGGCTTTTTGCCGTCACAGAAGACGCGTGGTCCGACGAACTGATATTGCGCAAAGCGCTTGCAGTGCATATTGAGCATCACCAAACATTCCTCTATCAATCAAATTATCCAGTACAGCAATCTTGCTTTCCGTTTGTACCTCAGGAAGAGAAGCCAGAGCAGTGATAACTTCTGGGGCACAATTTCCTGATTTATGTGGTTTTGCAATGTTATAAAATGCTAGCGAACTATCACTAAAAATTCTGCTGCAGTTGGATTGTCATTCGTTCCCGGCCCCAGACTGAGGTCCACGTAGTCCAGCAAACACGCCGTTGCAGTTGTGGTCGTAGTGACACAACGGACAATCCGCAGCACCACAACACAACATAACGAACAAGCAGGCGAGAGCAATGAGCGGGTGACATGGATGGATGGATGGATGGATGCTATGAGCGTCCCCTTTATAACGGGGCGGTGACAAGTGTGCCACCAGGCTCGAAAAAAAAAAAAAAACCTTTACTCTTTTTTTTTAGCGTTGGCCTAGTGTCTTTACTTCAATTAAAACTATTTTACTCCAGAAGACAAAAAAAAAACCTTAAGTTTTCAGCTTCGTTCTGTGCCCTTTACGGCAGAATGTCCTTATTTTTTTTTTCCATTATTTATTTTTGTCCTTTCTCTCTAGTTTTCTGCCACCAATACTCTAACCGTCTCTTACTTATTTCAATCGCGGGTGTGTTCAGCTTTCCATTGTCTCTAAAACCCAAGGCGTCATGTAGGCTCGTGCCCAAACGTACACCTGGGTGGATGTCTCCACATTCAATCAGAACATGCTCCGCCGTTTCCTGATCTTCCCCGCAGCACGTGCATTGTTCTTCTTCTTTACTGAATCTCGCTTTATAACTACCCGTTCTAAGGCAACCCGATCTCGCTTCAAACAGTAAAGCGCTTCCCATTGAATTGTCGTAAAATGCCTCCCTCCTTATTTCATTTTTGCCCTTCCGGTAGTTACTCAAAGCCGGTTTTTTCTCCATAGCTGTCATCCAGTAAATCCTCTCCGCCTCTCTGACTTTTCGCTTAACGCTCTTTGTTGACATACTGCTTACACTACCAGCCGTATATTTACTAGTGAGCCTCCGAGTTCTTTTTCTCCACTGTGTGTCCACGCTCTTCCTATACAAGTAACGGAACACCTTCTCTGCCCATCTACTCTCCTTCATATTCCTTAGCCTTTCTTCGAACCTTATTTTGCTCTGAGCCTCCCTCGCCTCAAAACCTGCCCATCCCATATCGCCCTTTACAGCCTCATTTGTCGTCTTCCCGTGAGCACCCAACGCGAGGCGTCCCACAGTCCTTTGATTTATATCCATTCCCGATTGCACCTCTGCCCTCATGCACACCACTGAGTTCCCAAAAGTAAGCCCCGGAACCATTACACCCTTCCACAGACCTCGAAGCACCTCGTACCTATTGTATCCCCACAATGCTCTGTGCTTCATTATTGCAGCATTCCTCTTTCCTTTTGCTGCTGAGGCTTTTTCCTGTACCTCCATGTACCTGTCACCCTCATTTATCCATACTCCGAGGTACTTGTATTCGCTCACTCTCGGTATTTCTTGGCCCTGTATTGACACCGCCTGATCACAAGGGTCATTGAATACCATCAATCCACATTTTGTTACACTAAATCCTAGTCCTAGAGCTTCCCCTTCCCTTCCGCATATATCCGCCAGCTGCTGTATATCCTCTCGACTGTCAGCAAATAAGACAATATCGTCAGCATAAAATAATCCTGGAAGCTTCTGCTCAATCATCACGCCGCCCTGTTTGTGTGACAGATTAAAACCAAAGTTGCTACCTTCTAGCGCTTTTTCCATATTCACCATGTACAGCATGAATAACAGCGGGGACAAAGGACATCCCTGTCTCAGCCCCTTGCTAATCTCAACGTTCTCTTTGCTATTCATTCCTTCCCATTCTATGCAAACTGTATTTTCTCGGTATATCTCCCTCAAAAGCTGTATACAGTCGTCGCCTATGCCAATTCCTTTCAATATATCCCACAAAATTTCCTGATGAACGTTGTCGTACGCCCCAGTGATGTCTAGAAAAGCCATGTACAAGGGCCTATTTTCTATTTTAGATATTTCTATACACTGAGTGAGAACAAACAGGTTATCGTCTAACCGCCTGTCGACTCGAAATCCATTCTGGAGTTGTCCCAAAATATCGTTGTGTTCTGCCCACTTTTCTATTTTCATTTTTACTGCTTGCATCGCCAACCTGTATAGTACCGATGTAATGGTTAGTGGTCTATACGAGCGAATGTTATCCTTTTCTCCCTTGCCTTTATAGATTAAGTTCATTCTACCTTTTCGCCAACTATCTGGTATTTGCCTGTCCTTTAAGCATTTTTCTACAGCTTTCAGCAGTGCTTCTTTAGTGCTATTTCCTAGTTCGTTAATGAGGCTAACGGGAATACCATCTAAACCCGCGGCAGTGCGCTTTGGAATTTTTCCTTCAGCCTTTTTCCAATTGAAATTCTCCAGCACTAGCTCTTCCTCGGTTGCTCTCTCCGCCACACTTTTACTCACCGGGGAAATCCCCTGGACGCTCTTTTTAAACGAATCGGCTGTTACCTTTCGAATGTAACCTAGCGCTTCGTACCCTTCCAATTGATTTCCTCCTTCATCGAGAATATGTTGTTGCGTTGTGACAGACTTCCTACCTAGCGCCTTTATGTGGCTCCAAAATATCCTAGGTGCGGCCTCCTTTTTTTCGTGAATCTCTGTCACCCAGCGTTCACTTTCGCCTTTAATTTTTGCCTCGACCAATTTCTGCACAATGGATTTTTTCTCTAGATATATTTCCCATATTTCGTTGACTTCGTCCTGCGGTCGCTTGTCCTTTTTTGCCCTTCTATGATTCCGTGATGCTTCACGCCGCTTCTCGATCGCTTCCCGGATTTCCTTGTTCCACCAACTTTTTGGCTTCCTCTTTCCTTTCCAGCAAATAGTTTTCTTCTCTCTCCCTATCTCTTTCGTCATTAGATCTAATAGCTCACTGTACTCCCAGTCCTTGCCTGGTATTTTGCCTACTTCTTCCTCGACTCTTGTGGCTATATTTATTATTTGTTTGTCATTTAAATACGAGGTGCCAGACTTTGATTCTATGCTCTCATTTCCAGTTTTATTCCGAAAGCGCGCAGCGCCCCCTGCGGGCTCATTTAGAAAGCGTCAACCCCTCCCCATACGGTGCGCCATGCGGACGGTAGACTATAGCCGTGACGTCACATGTTTTGACGGCGCCTAGGGACTACGTAGTTCCTAATCGGTAAAAATGAGGTACAATGTCCTCTGAGGGGGCCATAGACTTAACGTACCAAGTTTGTGGTAATTTTTTTGAGCCAATGGCGCCAAAATTCGATAAATACACATTAAAATCCGTGACGTCACGCGGCGCGATATTTCGGCGCGAAATTTAAGAATGAAACTTTGAACTTTATTTTCTCCTCTAGTAATAAACCTATGATGGGCGAAATTAACGACATTAGAGTTCTCAGAGCACAGTTTATCGATCTAGGCCGATTCATTGTTTCTCTTTAGTGTCCAATTTGTATGACATAAATTGTGATGACCTGCAACTTTACCATATAAACTGCCCTTAAGTCGATAATTAAAAGGCTAGTTAAAGAGTTTTGTTAATTAGTCATTTCAGTGTAACTCTAGCTGCGGCAAAGCATTTCCGCCTCGACGTAGAGTTCGCGTGCGAAGCCGATAGCTTCCTGACTGTCATAGAATTTTTATGAAAATCTGTATTGTCTAGAAAAAGAAGGGCACCGAGTATACCGATTTTATTTTCGATTCGTGGGCGTCGCTATTTTGGGCTGTTCAGTAAATGTTTTATAAGACATTTTACTAAGCATCCTATAAGTCAGCTTTGGTTTCCTAAGGGCACGCTTCAAAAAATTTCCATGCATATTTTTCTTTGCCCTGCTGAACTCTCTGAGCGCCACACCACGGGGCGGTCGGACGTACAATGTATATATCCATTGCAACGGCGCCAGAAATTCAGTTTGACGTCATGGATTTAAAATAGCTCTTTCGAATTTGGGCCATCTAGCGCAATAAAAGTTTTCAAAACTTATTATGTCAATTGATAGTTTGGTTCCATAGGCACGAAATATGCACTACTATCTATGTATATATAGCTCTACGTAAACGGGCCAAATGTTACACAAGCGCGAAAAGGACACGAGAGGTCAAGCCACTTATCGTTCTCGACAGTCCTTGTTGGTGTACACTTTTGTGCTGTTTCCCCACGGGCGGATCCAGGAGGGGGGGGGTCCGAATGTCCTCCCCCCCTCCCCCCCCCCAATAATTATTGAATGTACACCTCCGAGAAGAGCTGAACCCCCCCCCCCCCCCTCCCTCCTTGGAGAAATCCTGTGTCCGTCCCTCCGTACATAACTGTACCGGGTGTTTCAAGAAACATGTGTCCAAAATCCTCAAAAATCAGGGAAATGGGGTATTTATTCGATGCCTTCACAATTACTTCTTCTGTAGCCGCAGGCATCTTATGATGGCTAAATACATCATTCGGGGCAGTAATTAAGAAAGTTAAATCAATTAACTTTTAAATAGTTGAAGTTAGGCGGTTGTGTCAAAAGGGAGAAGTGAAGTCCTTCATGCGAAAAATCCAATGCAGCTTTGAGATTTCGAAAAAGCGGCCTCCAGTAATAACTGTGAAGTAATGAAATCCAATCAATTTCAACGGCGAAACAGAAGCACCGATGAAGGCAACAAGCAGATGATCAGAATGACGTCACTTTTCAAGACAACGGTTACAGAGCTGTAGGATGCTCGCTGGACGTCTCAGAAGAATACGGCAGTAGCGCTCTTCCGCATTTTGGTTTTGGCTTACCGCTGAATTTGGGTAAATTTCATTACTTCGCAATTATTACGAGAGGCAGATTTTTCGAAATCTCAAAGCTGCGACGTGTTCTTCGCGTGAAGTACTTCAATTCTCCCATTTTACATAACCGCCCAACTCCACTAATTAGAAATATTATTAATTTAACTTCCTTGGTTACTGCCCCAAATCATGCCTACCGCTACAGAAAAAGAATGGTGAATGCAGCGAGCAAATATCGCATTTTCCTGATTTTTGAGGATTTTGGACACATTTCTTGAAACGCCGTACGTATCTGTCATCAACTTGCCCATCCGATCACCACACTTTGCAATATGTACTCGTTTACCACTTGCTTCTGACCGATCAACAATTGACTATATAGACCCAAGAGAATATCAACCGCCGCAACCTAGCAGACGCCGTCGCAATTCATAAGTCATGGCGTGCTGCTACATAAACACCAGGGATACCGTCGCCGCATGTCTTCAGTGTTGTCGCAATTTTTCGACTCGGTGGTTGCGTGTGGCCGTTTTGGTTTCCCAGCGAGATTCCTCATTCATTCATGCACAGATAGCGGTAAGCAAGTATATGTTATTGTCTAGCCTTATCGCGCACTGTATAGTTGACATCGTAAACGGAGAAATAGCAGTCTAATGGCCCGTTCGCGTGCGCAGGTGTCTTCAAATCGACTAACGGAAGCGGAATCCGAAAATCAGGGGGCACCGCGGGGGATATGTTGGCTTCACAGACGCCTAGCAAAAGACGAGTCCTTTGTAGGGCCGAAAGTACGTACAGCAAAGCTTCGGAAGAAGTTGTATGAACAGGAATATATATGTGCCTCGCTCTTTTTTTCTTTTTCACTTTCTTCTCGTGCGGGACCTGCCACGGTGGTCTAGCGGTTATGGCGCTCGACTGCTGACCCGCAAGTCGCGGGATCGAATGCCGGCCTCGGCGACCGCATTTTCGATGGAGGCGAAAATGCTTGAGGCCCGTGTACTTGGATATAGGTGCACGTTAAAGGGACCGACAACTGCCCAGAATAGGAAATGAATTGACTCCACTGATGTAAAGATTGTCCGTCGCATTGACTCAAACCAACCCTGTTTTTTTCGTGAGAGATGGATTTATATTTTTATTTCTTCACTACTCTTTGCGCGGCTGTTCTTACGTCTGTAACATTACCACCGTGTCTCGTTCCAACTCTCCAATGCCAGTCTTCTATTGCGACCCAAGGCTCGAGGATATCGAGCAGCCTCCTACAGATCGAAGATCCTTCCTGTGTTCTGTAGATTACCTTGGGCACCACTCCTCCCATGGCCGAACGTGTTGCAACCGGAGCACTCCGTCGATGATGGCATGCTCCAGGGCAGGCCCGTAGCCAGGAATTTTTTTCGGGGGAGGCCCACTTGCTGAAAACCTTGACTATTTGAGAAAAACACTTTTTTTAATTATTTTTGGTAAAACACCTACTCCACCAAAATTTCACGGGGGGGGGGGGGGCTAGCTTTCCCCCCTCCCCCTGGCTACGGGCGTGCTCCAGGGAGATGGGACGTTGCTGCTACACTCAAATTACTGTTGGTAGGTGTCACGTACGCACAAATCCATGGAGGGCTGTGCTTACAGGTGCTTACCGTGTGCCGTTCAAGGTTCCTGACATCTATCTTCCACTGCGAAGGCAGGTTGGGAACCATTGCGAAGTGGGCCCAAATGGACGGGGGGAAGCTGAACCCCTCTCTTTCCGAGGAGCAGGGTTGGTAGGTGAGGGAGGGGAGAGAATGGAGCTCAAGCCTTTCTTGCTCCCCCACTTCCAAAGTGCTCGCAAATGGATTCTAAAACGAAAGCACCTAATGATAGTTTACGTCGACGACGTACACACAACTGACATGGGAATGTGGGCGGGACAAGCAACTTTTGTTGAACCTCGTGTTGTGCCAGGTATCATCGGTATGCACAACTTCATAGGGGACTGGCGCATGCCCAGTGTGCTTCTAACTCGCCGCCCCCTTCCTGGGAACGCCCAACTGTACATGTTTAATACAAGCAGTTGGTTTTTTTTTTTTTTTTCTTGCGCAGGACAGAGAAACGCCAAGTGGCATTGCAGCGTGCAGGATTTTTATACGAACCCGTTTGCTGGTTCTTACTTGCCACGCACTTATATCCTTCGTATGCACATTAGCCGAAATACTGGATCCACTCAGCAGCAGTTAAAGGGGTAAGTAAAGTTGAAAGTTGGGCGATGTCGTAGCTGTGGCCGGGATTGGAGTAACGGCAGCCAGGGTAACGAGATAACTGTTTATTAGTACATGCTATGCAATCGACGTAATAGCAGTGATGGCCGCGCCGATCTGTGTTCTTCCCGCCAAACCGTCCGCTTCACTTCGTTGCCGCTCGGGGCGCTGCTATCGGTGGCGCCCACGACACCCCCCTTTCTTAAAGGATTGAGTCCTACAAGTCCAGGCGGTCTGGTTTCTTGCAAACACGCCCACTTCTTGTGGAGCTCACGCCTCGCAGAGGTTGCAGGTGCCTTGCCGTGCGTCTTGCAGGCCCTCTGTCAGTTTGCACAATGTAGGCCCTTGGTTGCGGCGCTGACTGTGTTACCACGCCATGTGATGCAGCTCCAGTGAAGATGCGTACAGCTGTGCCCGGTGATAAGCGTCCTCGGCTCTGTGCCTTGTGCCGGGTGTCGTATGTTGCTTTTACTTGCACTCTATAGGCTTCGTTCTTTTTTCTGAACTCGCTGTCATCCCACTTTGGGGCTAGCATTCTCGGAGTGGTTGGTATTGTGGTGTTTAGGCGACGGCCCATTAGTAGTTCTCCCGGTGAAAACCCTTCCACGCCAGGTGAGGCTCTGTAGGCAAGCAGGGCTTCGTTTATGTTCGAGGTCTTCCTCAGAAGCTGCTTTGCTGTCTGCACGGCTCTCTCAGCCATACCGTTGCTCTGTGCATAGTAAGGGCTTGAGGTCGTGTGCGTGGCTCCCCAGCGCTGCACCAGTTCCTTGAATTCCGCAGAAGTGAACTGCGGGCCATTGTCTGTGCGTATTGTCGTCGGAACACCAAATCGTGCAAATATTGGTTCCAGGACTTGGGCGATGTCTTTTGTAGTTGTTCTCTTCAGCTGCTCCAGCTCGATAAATCGGGAGTAGTAATCCACTACCACGACATACTCCTTCCCCTCCAGCGTGAAGAGATCGATGCCGACCGTTTCCCAAGGGTGGGCGGGCAATGGAGTTAGAAGCAGGGGCTCGGTTCCTGGCTTTCTGTGCTCCTGACAGGTTGGACATCTGTCCACGAAGTCTTCGATATGCTTCCCTATGCTTGGCCACCATACACTTTCTCTTGCCCTTGCTCGACACCTTGTTGTGCCCAAGTGGCCTGCATGGAGTTTTTCGAGAACTTCGACCCTCATGTCTGGTGGGATGATTATTCTGTCACCTTTGAAGAGCAATCCATCAACGAGTGAAATTTCACTCGCCACCTCGACATAGCGTTTCAGGTCAGGGGACAGCCCATGCACCGTTGGCCAAGACGTCGTGCAGAAAGTGGCTATCTTGGAGAGTGTTTTGTCTGTCTGGATGCTGGTTCTGATTCTGTTGAGCAGGTGATTTGAAGCAGGGAGCTGTTCAAGCACCAACTCTTCGAACTCGTGCACCGCAGCCTCGAGCTTTCTCTCATCTTCGTTGGCTGGCTCTTTTAACGGCTTCCGTGAGAGAAGATCCGCTGTGTAGAGTTTGTTGCCAGGAGTGTGGGACATGGTGTAGTCGTACTCCAAAAGACGCATCCTAAAACGTTGGAGGCGAGGACTTAGCTCATCGAGACGTTTGGTCGTCAGTAGCGGCACTAGGGGCTTGTGGTCTGTCTCCACATGAAAGGTTGATCCTAACAGGTACTTGCGGAAATGTTCGCAAGCCCATGTGATGGCCAGAGCCTCCTTTTCGATTTGGGCATATCGTTGCTCAGTGTCTGTGAGGGAGCGTGATGCATATGCCACCGGTAAGAGTCTTTGTTGCGACTGCTGTAGTAGTACCGCCCCAAGACCATATGAGGAGGCGTCCACAGACACTGTATGAGGCAGCTGAGCATCGTAGTGAGTGAGAATCGGTGTCCTGCTTAAAGCTTGCTTGAGTCTGTCAAAACTCTGCTGTTGAACTGGACCCCAGTGCCATTCAGCGTCTTGGTGTAGCAAGTCTCTGAGAGGCTTCGTAAAGTCCGCTAGGTCTGGGAGGAATTTCGCCAGATGGTTTGCAGAGCCCAGCAAAGACCTGACTTCTGACGCATCACGTGGTGGGTCGAGCTGGGTTATGGCCCTGACCTTTCCTGGGTCGGCGCTGATTCCTGCTGCAGATACGACGTGTCCTAAGAAAGTTACTTGCGTTTGGCGAAAAGAGCACTTGTCGGTGTTGAGAGTAACACCTGCATCTTCCAGCTTCTTCAGCACCAGCCGTAGGTTGGTGTCATGTTCCTCAGTTGTCTTTCCTGAGATTATGATGTCGTCTTGCAGACAGCTCACACCGTCTAGTCCTTCGAGTATGCGGAGCATCTCTCGTTGGTAGAACTCCGGTGCCGTGGAGATCCCAAAAGGAAGCCTCAGGAACTGGAACCTCCCAACTGGTGTGATGAAGGTGGTGTATTCACGAGAGTCCTTGGCCAGGGGAACCTGCCAGTATCCTGCTCGTGCGTCTAGGCGGCTGAAAACGGTTGCACCAGCAAGTTTTGCGAGACACTCATCCACTGTAGGCATAAGCACGCGTTCACGTAATATTTGTTGATTCAGCTGGCCATAGTCAACGCAGATGCGCAGCTCATCGTTCTTCTTACGTGCAACAACCATTGGGAAACACCATTCGGTCGCATGCTCAATCTTCTGGACGACTCTCATGTCCTCCATCCTTTTCAGCTCTTTCTTCACGAGTGGAAGCAGTGGAAGTGGCACGCGCCTGGGGTAGGTGACTGCGTATGGCTTGGCATCATTTCTGACTTTGATGCGGTACTCTGTCTTCATGAATCCCAGCCCGGAAGTTAGCCTAGGGTAAGATGCCAAAAAGTCCGGAACATCCGTTGCTTGTGCGCGAGTTTCGGCTAACTCGAGAGGGCGTTGAAGAATCCCGAGTGCTTCTATAGCTGGTCGACTAAGCAGCGCTTCTTTGAGTCCTTTAATGATGAAGACTGTTTCTTGGATTTCAGTGTTGCGCCAGGCTACTGTCGCATCGACGTATCCAACAGTGGCTATCGTCGTCTGACCTGGGCCTATCAACAGCTGTTGCGTTGGCTTGATGGGTCCCATGACGTTGCTGTCGTACTGGTCATGTGCGATCGCAGTCACGTCCGCGCCGGTGTCGACCTTGAAGGTGAAAGGCGACTTGTTCAGAGTGGCAGTAATCCGCCACGGCGTATTTGCTTCCACAGTCATTTCACCTAAATATAGCTCTTCTAGTCCTTTAGGCCGTTCTCGGGAGCTCGGAAAATCGTCCTTCGGCTTTGAGAGGCACACACACGCATAGTGGCCCTTTTTCCCGCAATGGTTGCAAGTCTTGTTCGCCGCGGGGCACTGTACCTTCGTGTGGTCGCGCACATTTCCACACCACTTGCAGCGTTCGTCTCCCTTCTTGCCCATGCGTTGCGGGCGTGACCTGGAGGGCGCCTTCGTTTCATTCCGACGATTTTTTGAGTTTGCCTGGCCGTGTAGTTCGCCGACGTCGAGAGTAGACTGTCCGATGGAGCGCATTTCTTTGTGTTGCTGCTTCACGCTCTCTGAATTGCGGGCAGCTGTGATCGCCTTCTCGAGCGTGAGTTCGGGGTCAAGTTGCAGCCTCTCACTGAGTTTCACATCTCGTAGGCCTACTACGAGCCTGTCCCGTATCAATTCGTCTTTGAGAGTTCCGTAATCGCATCTTTCAGCCATCTTGAACAGCTCGGTCGCGAACGTGTCGACATTTTCGTGCGGCTCTTGTTTCCGAGAGTTGAACCGCGCTCTCTCATAGATGACGTTCTTTCGGGGCAGGAAATGCTTTTCGAAAGCACTCACCACGGCAGCGTATGATGACGTCTGTTCGTCTGTTAATTTCAAGGCGGTGAGCACGTCTTCCGCTTCTTCCCCCATGGCGTAGAGTAACGTGTTGATTTGCGTCGTCTCGTCCTGGCCCGTCAGACCGGAGATGAGACGGTAGCGTTCCCACCTGCGATGCCATCGTGTCCAATCCTCGGGCTTGCGGAAATCGAGCTTCGTCGGCAGCTCCACGGCGAGCGGGTTGAACGCCATTCTCGGAGTGCCGCTCGCGCGCTCTCCGTCTCCGTCGTGACCGTCTCGCATGACACCGGATCGGTGTGCGTCCGTTTTATGTTCGGCTCGCTGTCCTCGGCGGCGTCACGCTGCGTGTGTGTGTGTGTGAAAAAACTTTTATTAAAATGAGAGTTTGCAGGCACAAAAGGACCCTTTACATAGGGGGAGTCCTTATTCCGGGACTCCACTGGACAACGCCGCTACCCGCGCCCGTTGGACTAGAGCCCGTTGAGACTCCAGGCCTGAGCAATTGAGTAGGGCTGCCTCCCATGCGTCTCTAGTAGGGGAAGGGTTAGGGGGAATGGAAGGATTCAACTGACATGCCCAAACCATGTGAAAGTTATCGGAGACTTCCCCACAGTGAGGGCACCGCCCATCAACTTTCGGGTCAAAATGTTTCACTATTGCAGGACACAACAAAGTGTTGGTCTGCAGGCGCCTTAAGGTTCGTTCATCGGCTTTACTCAAGCCCTTAGCAGGGACCGGGAAAAGCCGATGGCGTTCACAATAGTGAGCCAGAATTTCTTTGAATCGCAGAAGCGGTTGCATCTCTGAGCCGGAAAAGCCTGGGTGAGGTGCCCGGGGGATAAGCGCGCGGGCGGCCGCGTCCGCAGCCTCGTTACCTCTAAGGCCCTGGTGGCCCGGAGTCCAAATGATGCGTTTAGGTGAGGGGTCCGAATCCCTCTCGGCTCGTTTTAGAATGTCGTAGGCTAGAGGTGAGACCTCGCCCGCCAGGTAGTTTTCACAGGCTCTGCGCGAATCTGTGATGATCACCCTCGAGTTCGTGTCCGAGGCGGCAAGCGCTATTGCTACCTCCTCTGCCCGCGCGGAGTTGATAGCCCGATAGGAGAGCCCATTAACGCGTTGGTCCCGGTGAACTACGGCGGCCGTGTAGAATCCGGTGGGCGACGGCCCTGCCACATCAACGTAGTATACACCCTGCTTGGATCCATATTGGTGTTCGAGGGCCCGAGAGCGCGCCCCTCGTCTGCCTTCGTGTGTCTGCGAGTGCATGTTGCGAGGTAGTGGAGAAACCCAGAGTTTGTGGCGCCACAGCTCTGGAATTCGGAATTCGTTGGTCATCCCGCCGCTGGCACCATGTCGTAGCTGTGGCCGGGATTGGAGTAACGGCAGCCAGGGTAACGAGATAACTGTTTATTAGTACATGCTATGCAATCGACGTAATAGCAGTGATGGCCGCGCCGATCTGTGTTCTTCCCGCCAAACCGTCCGCTTCACTTCGTTGCCGCTCGGGGCGCTGCTATCGGTGGCGCCCACGACAGGCGAGTTGGTGACATTTCATATTTACGTGGGAAGCAGCGCACGGCGACGAGGCACACAAGGAAGACACGAAACGCTTCGCGTCTTCCTTGTGTGCCTTGTCTCCGGTCTCCGTGCGCTGCTTCCCACGTTGCATACCCACCGAACTCAGGCGTGTAAGCAAATATATGGGATAGCCTTAAAAAAATCTGAGGTCGTGAACGCGAGTGAATATCGCGAAAGACCGGGAAAATTGAGCGAAATTCCCCCAATATTGTGACGCATATTAAGAGAAGAAAGAAAGAAAACAGAATGGCAGGGAGGTTAACCACAAACAATTCCGGTTGGTTACCCTACGCTGGGGGAAAGAGAAAGGGGAATATAAAGATGAGAGTAGGAAATGAGAAAATGAGCAATAGATGCGCTGACGCGTACGTGTGGGTCGCACTGCAAAAGTCGAAGGAAGGAAGGGAATACGAAAGGGAGAAGGCAGGGAGGTTAACCAGACAGCAGTCCGGTTGGCTACCCTACGCCGGGGGAAAGGGAAGGGGAGTGAAAAGTCGAAGGCGTTCGCACAGGCCTGTCGTTCCCAGAAAGCACAAACTTCCCATCCAACTTTAGCAGTGAATGAGACCAAAAAATTGGGGGACGCCTAAGCTTCGCCTTTAAGAGTTGAACGCGATAGCAATATCCTGCCCCTAGTGCGCACTTCGAACACTACGAGTGTTTAACAGAATGCGCGCACTAAGATGTGTGCCTTATGTAATGGGTAGCATGCTTTAAACCAGGAGCAATTATGCGCGAGAACCCTTTTCGAAGCTGCGATGCACCCACTACGTGGTCTTAAGGGAACACGCGCAGTAATGTGTGTGCCTTTTGTAATGGGTGGCTGTCTTTAAACCACCAAGTCGTTATGATATTGACGTGGTGTGACGCCCGATGGCAATGTACGCTTGTACCACGCAATATTACTGCCATATTGAATCTCGTACTGTGACACCCGTATACAGGACGCGTATTTTTGGGAAGCATGAAAGTTACTTTCAGTGCAGCTCCAAGCAGAGGCGTGGCTGTGTGGTAGAACACCTGCTTGCCACGCAGACGGCCTGGGTTCGATTCTCACTCGGACCCAACATTTTTATTATTATTTTATTTGCAGCTTTTTCGATTTTTCGGTCACGGACAAGATGATGATTTTTCGCTCACAACCAACGGGGCCGACGCCGACGGCGGAATTTCTGCGATACGAGCTCTTTAACGCTATCGCGTTAAAACCTCGGAGAACCACTAGAGACTGGACAACTTCCCATCTAACAATGTCGCGACTCGCGGCATTTTAATGTTTGCCATGCAGTGAGTCGAAACGCAATGGAAACAAGGGCATAGGAAGAAACGTAACGCTGACGCAGGCTCTCTAAATTTTGTACGTTTCCTGTGCCAGCTGCAGTCTTCTATAGATGGCTTGCACTGACGTCACTGAAACCGCCATGTCCGAATACCAACAAGGTGGGACGCGAAGTTTTGTGATGTCTCGGTAATGTTATCTGTACACCGCATGCCGGTTTATTCATGCAAAGGGGCCAGTAACGTCCGGGCCACGTCTTTATCACATTGAAGTTAACCGTCACGTGAATAAGCTGCATTGACGTCATCAAATCGGCCGTGTTAGAGTGTACCAGTTCGGCAAGAACCTGCGTTCGCGACGTCAAGCTATCAATAGAATGGGAATCTTCAAATTCGCAGCGCCGATTTGCATTCGATGCATCGCTAACTAGCCTGCCAGCAAATATTGCTGATTTCCAACAGAGGTCCACGTGTGCTTGCTCCCCCAACCCCTTTCCAGCACCCGCCTCTTATTCTCTTCAGCTATGCTTTGCTTCTGTTCGGCCGTTGCCCCCCCCCGCAGGGCTGTTCATTTCGCGCTCTCGATCCGCCGTCGCTTTCTTTTTGCAGCTCCTCGATCGACACGCCTTCAGCCGCTGCGGAGAGCAAAGTTATGGATTGCACATACTCCCTTCGTGCTCAAGGTGCGCAACGAGATGCGGGGAGGACCAGTGAGGATGCCGCCAGCTGCACTTGCGTTTCCCCCTCCTCACCCAATATCGGTCCACGCTCTCCCCGCTCTCTTCTAGCTCCAAAGGGCGCTACGTAGCATCTGCCGCTAAAGTTCTTCGAAAGCATCATCATGCACGTTTTCTCGCACGCGGTGACCATGCTGCCACTCGTAGCGACGGAGTTATTGATGGAAGCACGCGTCAGCTAGCTATCACAACTTCTCTTGTGATGTGACACTAATTAGGTATCTCCCGTTTTAGAGCTACGAAGAAAAAAGTCACAGTTTCGCCGCAAGGGCGAAGCAATGAATGCGATAGCAAGAAACTAAAGCTATACGAAGTGAGGCTCGCCAATGGATACTATCAGTTTGAACAGCGCTCCTGTTGCAAAGGCGGCCGAAGCAGCGAAAGAAACTAGCGTGCTCCAAGTGTCGAGCTGTGACACTTGATAGTTCGCGCTCATCTTTTGTTTGTTCGTTTAGCGGCGTCCCTTGAGCACGAGTGACTTTCGTACGCTCCGTAACATGAGCACGGACATCACGGTGAAAGCGTGAAACATCCCTCTTCCCCTCACCACGAGAAAACCGCGCGAGCAGACAGCGGAAGGGCAAGGTTCTCCCTGCGCAAATATAAGAAGAAGCGAGCGAGCTCGCCGACGACTTTTAAATGCTCCCGTCGCGCTCCTAGCGCCATCTCGCTGGTAATGAAGAAACGCTTATAAGCGCCTGCCGTCTCTGAGTCCGTTCAGCGGTAAAGGGTGTGTATATAACGCTCGCCGTTAGCTCCGTGGAGAATCTGCGTTTCGTGGCGCAGTGGTTAGCGCCACTCGCTGCGGAGCAAGATGTCCCTGGTTCGATTCCGCGCTTCGGAAGCATTTTTCTGAATTATTTTTCTTTGGGGCTTTTATATATATATATATATATATATATATATATATATATATATATATATATATATGTATATATATATATTGTAACAGTCATGCGAAAGACAGAGAAGAAAAAGAGAAGAAGAGGAGAACGAAGGGTTTTTGCAAGGCCGCAGCGCGCTACCACCATCATCCATCTCCTGTAAATAAAACCCTCTCATCACAACTCGTTGTAACAGTTGTGGTGGAGGTGCTGGGTACTCGACACCCGAAAACGGAGGCTGAACCGCAAGTTCTTCGACGGAGCCGTCGCCTTGCTGGACTCCCACCGAACTCATCTGGGCTGGACATGTTCCACAACACCGACGGACCACAGCCCCCCTCAACTTCTACGCCGAGCAGTTCTGCTCCACAGCTACGAGACGCCCGTCCCTTCGCCAGAAGGCCGGATGAAGACGTCGAGGCTTGGCTCATCCATTACAAACGAGTGAGTGCCGCCAACAAGTGGGATGTCGCTTCCCAGCTTTCGAACGTCGTGTTCTTCCTAACAGACACTGCGTTAGTATGGTATGAGAACCACGAGGAAAAGTTAACGACGTGGGACAGATTTGTTTCTGAAATCAAAGAGCGTTTCGGTGACTCCACGACGAAAAAGAAGAGAGCAGAACAGACGCTCATGCAACGCGCACAAGTGCCAGGCGAAACCTGCACGACTTACATTGAGGAAGTCATAAAACTGTGTAGGATGGTGGACTCTGGAATGAGTGAAGAAGACAAAGTTGGACACATTCTAAAAGGAATCGCCGAGGACGTTTACAGTTTCCTCATCGCGAAAGACACCCTGACTTCCGTCGCCGATGTCATTCGGCACTGTCGCACTTTCGAACAACTCAAGACGAGGCGCATCACGCCGAAGTTTGGCAGGCTAGCCAATGTGACGACAGTTGCAAGCATAGAGAGCAACCAGCCGCTCGATCTCGCATCAACGATCCGGCAAATAGTCCGTGAGGAACTCAGCCTGTACGCGCAAGTGGCACAACCAAGCAGTCATCACTCCCACTTGCCACTAGAGTTCGAGCCACACGTGGCGTCCTTCTCCTCGCATCAAGCGGCGAAGGGCATTGAGGAGTACGATCTCACGCCTCGACAACAGCCACGTCTCTACGATAGAGGCCCTTCCTATCAAGCTCGAGCACAACGAGAACAGCCGCGTTTTTATACTCGAGACCCTGTGCCTGACTACGTCCCGCTGACACAAGGACAGCACCGACCCTATTACCACGATGCGGCTTACGACCGATATGACGGATTCCAGCGAGCTGCAGAGACCCGTTACCCGCATGATAACGAACTTGCTCGTCGTCCGCAGCGGCCTAGGATTCGTTTCGACGAGCACAGCATGAGCCGCGACCCTCCCGTGTGCTACAACTGCGGTTCCACAGGACACATAGCTCGGTATTGTCGTCAACGCCGCCCATCACGAAGGACACCACCCATGTTCTCGCCACCAGGAACCGGTACATCATATGACCTGCGGACGACCGACTTGTTTCCGAGGGACCGTTTTTCGCACGAGACCAGACGCAGCGATTCCCCAGCCTCTGAGCGGAGTTTGACACCACCATCTAACCGACCCCGTCGCTCGCCGTCCCCTCGGCGTCGTACGTCCCCTCCGCCGCCGGGAAACTAGCATCCGCGGCCGATGGAGGTGAGGTCGCCGGACGGTCTTTGCAAGATATTGTAGCGTATTGAAGAGGGGAAACACAAAGACTCGTTTATTGTAGGCGAACTTGTGCCCAGATAACTAGGTGCAAAATCAAGGAGTCCGCTATAGCGTGCCACACATAAAAAGTGTCCGTTCGACGAACGCACTTCTTCTTCTCGCCCGCTGGTCAACTCACAGTCTCGTGACCGTGCGCGAGAGGCATGCGTTGCGCGGCCACATGAAGCACGAGCAGGCGCGAGACGTTGCGGACGCTAACCCAGCGGGTAGTTTCCTGTAGGGCCGTATTGTAGGCGAAAGTTGCGTATGGCAGGATTTGGTCCCACGTCTTATGCTCAATGTCCACATACATCGATAGCATGTCAGCAATGGTTCGGTTTAGGCGTTCCGTCAACCCGTTCGTTTGTGGGTGGTATGCAGTGCTTTTTCTATGACTGGTATTAGTCATCGTCATCAAGGACTGCATCAACGCAGATGTGAAGGCTGCTCCTCGATCGGTAATGACGACCATTGGGGCACCATGTCGAAGAACTATGTTTTGAACGAAAAACTTGGCAACTTCAGTTGCCGTTCCTCGCTCAAGGCAGCCGGTTTCAGCGTACCGTGTCAAATAGTCCGTCGCGACGACGATCCACCTTTTCCCTGATGACGACATTGGAAACGGTCCGAGAAGGTCCATTCCCACTTGTTGAAATGGAGTCTTAGGAGGGTCTATGGGCTGGAGAAGGCCGGCCATCTTGAGGGGTGGTGCTTTGCGCCTTTGGCATTCGCGACATGTCTTCACGTAATGCCGCACAGACGCAAACAACTTGGGCCAGTAATATTTTTGGTGAATTCTGGCGAATGTTCGACTGACGCCCAAGTGGCCCGCCGACGGTTCATCGTGACAAGCTTCTAAGATTTCAGGCCTCATGGCTGACGGTACAACGAGTAGGAACTTCTCCTTGTTGTGCTCAAAGTTCCTCTTGTAGAGTGCATTAGCTCGGAGACAGAATGAGGATAATCCTCTCTTAAATGCGCGTGGAACTTGGACGTCAAACCCTTCGAGATGCTTTATCAATTGGAGCAGTTCTGTGTCAGCCCGTTGATGCTCGGCAATTTCTGAGGTTTCCATTACACAAAAGAATGGGAAGTCCTCTTCTTCTGAAGGAGTAGAGTCGAGTGGCGAGCGTGACAAGCAATCAGCATCGTTGTGTTTTCTGCCAGACCTATATACAACGGTAATGTCGTATTCTTGGAGCCTGAGGCTCCATCTCGCAAGTCGTCCCGACGGGTCTTTTAAGCTTGCCAGCCAACAAAGTGAGTGGTGGTCGCTGACGGCACGGAACGGCCTGCCGTAGAGGTATGGCCTGAATTTGCTGATAGCCCATATGACTGCCAAGCATTCTTTTTCTGTCGCGGAGTAATTTCTTTCAGGTTTTGAAAGGGTGCGGCTCGCATACGCTATCACTTTCTCTGCTCCATTTTGCCACTGAACGAGGACCGCGCCGAGGCCGAGATTGCTTGCATCTGTATGGACTTCCGTGTCAGCGGTCTCGTCGAAGTGGGCGAGGATAGGCGGGGCTTGCAAACGTTGCTTCAATTCACTAAAAGCCATCTCTTGCTCAGCATGCCAAACGAACGGTATCTCCTCCTTCGTGAGTCTTGTTAGAGGTTCGGCAATTTTTGAGAAATTTTCCACAAATCGCCTATAGTAAGCGCATAAACCCAAAAATCGACGCACCTCTTTCTTGTCTCTTGGCTTTGGAAATCGTGCGACGGCCGCAGTCTTGTCGGGGTCCGGGCCAACACCTTCAGCGCTGATCACATGACCCAGGAATCGAAGCTTCTCAAATCCAAACTGGCACTTTTCCGGTTTAATCGTCAAGCCAGCGGACTCAATAGCCTGAAGTACTAAACGTAGTCTCTCTATGTGCTGGTCAAACGTTGCCGAAAAAACCACTACGTCGTCCAGGTAGACTAAACAAGACTGCCATTTGAGGCCCGAGAGGACACTGTCCATCATGCGCTGGAATGTCGCTGGCGCACAACAGAGGCCGAATGGGAGTGCTTTAAATTCATACAGGCCGTCCGGAGTTACGAAAGCAGTCTTTTCACGGTCTCTTTCATCCACTTCAATTTGCCAATACCCGCTTTTTAAATCCAATGAAGAAAAATATCTTGCGTTCCGGAGCCGATCCAATGTATCATCGATTCGAGGCAAGGGGTATACATCCCGCTTGGTCACGCTGTTCAGTTTGCGGTAGTCGACACAGAATCTCAACGTATTGTCCTTCTTCCTCACAAGAACTACCGGCGATGCCCATGGGCTTTTGGACGGCTGAATGACATCGTCCTCCAACATTTCTTGCACTTGACCCTTTATGATCTCTCGTTCTTTCGGCGATACTCGATACGGATGTTGGTATACTGGCCTTGTTGTTTCGTCTGTTATTATTCTGTGTTTAACAATCTGGGTGCGCCGAACTTTTGACGAGGTGGAGAAACATCCTGCAAAATCTCTTATCAGGTCTTGTATGATTTTCTTCTCGGCTGGCGACAGATTTTGGCTGATTGCAACTGTCCCTCCGACATCATGCACATTTTCTGAGGCAGGTGGTCCTGACGCCAGGCTACTTAAGTCTGTCACAGCTGCAAAACTGTGTAGAAAGGCAATGGCAGTGTTTCTTGCAACATGCTGAATTTCATTTCCGAAATTCGTGAGCAATACATTGGCACACCCACCACGTAACTGAATAATGCCCCGAGCTATGCAAATGCCTTTCTTCAGCAGCAACTCGACGTTGGCATCCGCTATGCCTTCATAGTCGACGAATGCGTCATTCCTTACGCCAACCAGCACGCTGCATCGTGGTGGCACCGTTACGTCATCGTCGATAACACGCAATGCAGGACACTCCGGCTCCTTCGTGTCTATGGCCAGCTTAGTCGAGAAAGAAACGCTAGAATTCTGCAGGTTGATTATAGCCCCGTTCGCCAACAGAAAATCCATCCCAAGTATTACGTCCCTCGAGCATTCTGGAAGTACGACGAAATCAGCGACGTAAATAGAACCTTGAATTCCGATTCTTGCGGTACATCTTCCCAGAGGTGTAATGAGATGGCCCCCAGCAGTACGTATTTGTGGTCCACTCCAAGGCGTCAAAACTTTCTTTAAGTCCTTTGCGATAGCATAGCTTACGACTGAATAATCGGCACCTGTGTCGACTAAAACGTTCAATTCACACCCGTCTACGGTAACGCGCAAGTCCGAAGAAATTTTTTCTTTACTTATCTTAGTCCTCGTATTCTGCTCGTCGCTGCTGCGCTGGGGCCTTGACGGAGGATCTTCGCTTTGTCGGACATCAGCGGCCTTGCCTCCCCAGGTCGCTGGCTTCAGTTTTCCTGACGGGGACTCATTGAACGGCGCCTTGTTGAGCTTGAAGTTGGTGAACTTGAACGCCGAGGGCTTGGCGATCGATAACGAGCAGGCGCTGGTGACCTTGGCTCGTGCTGGAAACTAGCAGCTGGAAATTGATGCCTTGACAAGTAGTCCTCGATTTCGACGGGTCTTTCACCATTTCGGGGGCATGGCGCATTTACGGAAAACCCGCGGAGACCGACTCTTCGATATGGGCACATTCTGTAAAGGTGTCCAGCTTCTCCGCAATGAAAACAAAGCGGCGTCCTGTCGGGTGTGCGCCACACGTCGCTTTTTCGTGGCCTCAGATCTCCTTGAAAAGGTGAGCCGCTCGAAGCCGATGGACGGCCACCGGGGGCTGCAAACGAAGCACTGTGCACGACGGGTTGGCGCAAAGCGTCGGCGTACGTTGGTACTCGACGTTCCTGCAATGGCTGTTCGAGTCGAACAGGTTGCGCCTCGGGTTCCGCTTGCAGAATGGCGTGACGAACTTCATCCCGAATAACAGTGGCAAGAGTTGAGACTGTCGGCGTAACTTGTGGGTGCAGAAGCTTTCGAAGCTCTTCCTTTATAATGGATCGTACCATTTCCCTCAGCGCTTCGCTGTTGCTGCCCATGCTTGTCGAAAGGACCTCTGCAGGTACACTACTGGCATCACGGTTGTAGTGACGAGAGCGCTGCTGCAATGCGCGCTCTATGGTCGTGGCTTCGCTGCGGAACTCGGCAACGGTGCGTGGTGGGTTGCGAACCAACCCTGCGAATAAGTCCTGTTTGACTCCTCGCATCAGGTGACGCAGTTTTTTCTCTTCGGTCATGTTCGGATCGGCGCGTCTGAAAAGGCGGGACATATCCTCGATATACATGCCAACGCTCTCGTTCGTGCGCTGGTTTCTGGACTGGAGAGAATTCTCTGCCTTCTCTCGACGATCGGTGCTGGCATACGTAGCGACCAGATGTCGTCGAAACTCTTGCCAGGTCGGTATCACCGCTTCGTGGTTTTCATACCATGTTCTCGCTGCATCCTCCAACGCGAAGTACACGCGGCTCAGTTTTCTTGCCTCGTCCCAGCCGTTGATGTTCGCCACCCGCTCGAAGTGTTCCAACCAGTCCTCCACATCTTCGTACGTATCACCGTGGAAGGGCTCAGGCATGCACGGTGGAGACACGATGAGTTCGGATGTCACCGGGCTGGTCATCGTTCTTTCGTTGGCAGTGGACGATGCCTGTGTTGCCGGAGCAGTAGGGAGCGGTCCAAATTCAGGCGGGTCTCCTCGGAGGCGGCGGCTTGCACGCTGGTGTACTGGAGTCAGTTCACCAGGCTCCAATCGCTGAGGGTCAGGGCTCCGCTCTCTTGCACCCAGGGGACTTCCAATCATACCCAGCACCTCCACCAATATACTTCTGCCTGTTGTGATGTTAAAAAACAAAGTGAATGTGTTGATTGACGGAATACCGACGATGGCTTTAGTTGATACTGGGGCGACTGTGTCTGTGATGAGCCTCGCCTTCAAAAATCGGCTAGGCCACAAAGTTATGTTTTCTTGGACCGACGCCATTACCTTTCGTGTTGTAGGCGGCGAGTGGCTTCATCCCCTCGGTGTTTGTGCTGTGAGTGTTTTGTTGGCTGGAAAAGTGTTTGCGTCGGAATTCCTGGTTCTTCCTCGTTGTTCGCACGATGTGATTCTTGGTATCGATTTTCTTGAGCAATGCGGCGCTTCCGTCGACTGTGGCAGTGGCGAAATATCGTTAAACCAGTTATTATACCGGCACTTTCTGAACAAAGTTCACGTGGCGAAGACAGGAACACACTCAGTGTGATCGATGAAGTGATAGCACCATCTTGGTGCCTGACATCCGTTCGTGTCTCTTCAAGTGCCGTTGATGCTGCTTGTGTTGACCTTGTAGTTGGGCCTCTCAGCATAAACTGTGCTAAAAAGAATATACTTGTGCCCTGTTCTGTCGTGTGCATGGCGAAAGGAGTCGCAACATTGTGGGCGCTGAACTGTTCCGCCACGCCGGTTGTGCTTCCTCGCGGTATGAAGATCGCTTTCTTCGATGAAGCCTCATGCAGCTCAATAGCAGCACTAACTGCGGACCCCGCCACAGCTTCCTCTCCTTGCGATAATCGTCATCACGATCTAATGCTCGGTATGATCAGTAAGGCTCTCAGTACAACGGAACGGCAAGCGCTGGTACAGGTCCTTTCCCGGCATATTGCTGCATTCGACTTTGAACATGGAGATGCGCCACTTCAGCTACCGTCATCCCGCACTCGCCATAGAATAGACACCGGCTCAGCACACCCCATCCGCCAGAAGCCCTACCGAGTGTCATCCTCCGAGCGCAAAGTTATTGCCGAACAAGTAAAGGACATGATGAACAAAGGTGTCGTTCAAGAGTCGTCCAGCCCGTGGGCAGCCCCGGTGATCCTTGTCCGGAAAAAAGATGGTTCCTGGCGATTCTGCGTGGATTACAGGCGTCTAAACGCAGTGACAAAGAAGGACGTCTATCCCCTACCACGAATTGACGACGTCATTGATTGCTTGCACGCCGCTTCTTATTTTTCAACACTTGATTTGCGATCGGGTTATTGGCAAATACCTATGGAACCTGAAGACAAGGAGAAGACTGCATTCGTGACTCCAGATGGCCTGTTCGAATTTAATGTTATGCCTTTTGGCCTTTGCAATGCTCCTGCCACTTTTGAAAGATTTATGGACACAGTACTGCGCGGTCTAAAGTGGGAGATATGCATGTGTTACCTTGACGACGTTGTAATCTTTGGCCGCACGTTTGAAGAACATAACAACCGTCTCAGCCTTGTCCTCGACTGCATCGAAAAAGCCGGGCTGGTTCTGAATTCCAAGAAATGCCGGTTTGGCGAACGTCAAACACTGGTTCTAGGACACTTAGTGGACAAGGATGGCGTCAGACCCGATCCTCGTAAGATTGAAGCAGTGAGCTCCTTCAAACCACCGCAGTCTGCACGAGAACTTCGTTCATTCATCGGCCTATGTTCGTATTTTCGTCGTTTTGTTCCCCGGTTTGCCGAGATCGTCTACCCACTCACAAGTATCCTGCGACAGGACGCAGCCTTCAACTGGACACCAGACTGTGACGCCTCATTCTCCCAACTTAAGTTTATACTAACGTCAGCACCCCTCTTACGTCACTTCGATCCATCTTGCCCGCCCGAGGTTCACACTGACGCTAGTGGTATCGGCATAGGAGCAGTGCTTGTACAACGTCACAGTGGTGCAGAGCATGTCGTCGCATACGCCAGCCGTTGCCTGAGCAAATCTGAACGCAATTATACGGTTACGGAACAGGAATGCCTGGCAGCTGTTTTCGCCGTCCAGAAGTTCCGCTGTTATCTTTACGGGCGACCATTCAAGATAATTACCGACCACCATTCCTTATGCTGGCTGATCGGTTTGCGTGATCCCTCTGGTCGCCTCGCACGTTGGGCGCTGCGCCTTCAGGAATACGACTTTACGGTGTCATACAAGAGTGGCCGTCGTCACGCTGACGCGGACTGCCTCTCTCGGATTCCTCTTGCCACTACCGACTGCGATGCTGATAATTTTGACGACTGTCTCGCTGCAGTTACTAGCACGTTTCCCGACGCGGCCGACTTTCAGCGAGAACAACGCAACGATCTCACCCTCGATCCGCTTTTTGTCGCCGCCCGTACTTCCCACGGCAGCGGTCGCTTTACTGTTCGGGACAAGTTGCTCTACAAGACTAACTACTCTAAGCCTGGAGCGCGTTTTCTGCTAGTTGTCCCCGAGAGTCTCCGCTCCGATGTTCTACGTGCCATGCATGACGATGCCACATCCGGCCATTTCGGCTTCGTGCGAACGCTGCACCGCACACGGGAACGCTTTTATTGGCCGAAGATGTACGAAACAACCAAGCGCTATGTCGCTAGTTGCGAAACGTGCCAACGTCACAAGCGACCTGCCACCGCAGCGCCAGGCCCCCTTCAGCCATTGACACCACCCAGTACGCCTTTCGAACAAGTAGGAATTGACCTTTTGGGTCCATTTCCTTTATCTAACAATAGGAACCGCTGGATAATCGTCTGCGTGGACCATCTTACACGGTATGCGGAAACAGCAGCCATACCCTCTTCCACCGCTGCTTCCGTGGCGGTCTTCTTGCTGCACTCCGTGGTCCTGCGCCATGGCCCACCGCGTGTCGTTATCAGCGACCGTGGCCGCCAGTTCACTGCTGATGCTGTTGAAGAATTACTTCGTATGTGCACTACACAGTTCCGTCATTCAACACCGTACCATCCGCAGACAAATGGTCTCGTTGAACGGACAAACAGAACGCTGACCAACATGCTTGCCATGTACGTTTCCGCCAATCACAAGAACTGGGATGACGTGCTGCCTTTTATCACTTATGCGTACAACACGGCGAAACACGAGACAACGGACTTTAGCCCATTTTATCTCCTGTACGCCAGGTTACCGCGAAGCCCTCTGGACACTTTCTTACCCTTCATTCTGCACAATGACGATTCTGTATCGCAGACCTTGTGCCTCGCGGAAGAAGCGCGTCGAATAGCTCGTCTTCGGACTCTGGCCTCGCAACGTCGTTCGAAGGAGCGGTACGACGACCGTCACGAACAAGTATCGTTCGAAAAAGGCGATTTGGTGTTGCTTTGGACACCGCAACGCAAGCGTGGATTGTGCCAAAAGCTTTTGTCACAATATTCGGGCCCATTTGTAGTCGTGGACCGTCTCAGCCAACTCACTTACGTAATAGCTCGTCTCCTGAGCAATGGTCGACGATCAAGCGGAACGCAGCTCACTCATATTGCTCGCCTCAAACGGTTCGACCCTCCTTGACCATCTTGACTCGCCCTACGGGCTTCGTCCGCTTGCGGGGGAATGTAACGGTCATGCGAAAGACAGAGAAGAAAAAGAGAAGAAGAGGAGAACGAAGGCTTTTTGCAAGGCCGCAGCGCGCTACCACCATCATCCATCTCCTGTAAATAAAACCCTCTCATCACAACTCGTTGTAACAATATATATATATATACATACTTATACATATACGGTGCATGACGACGGCGACGGCAAAATTCAGCCGAGACTGTCCATATAATTGCTGTCGCAATAAAAGTCTTAATAAACTGGGTTGCAAGTCAGTAACTTTATTGTGCAGATTAAAAAAAAATCCGCGCTACTTCTGCATTCATCCTTGCAAGTTAAAATAATCATCATGTTTCATTTTTAATGGCGAGCCTTTATTTTGTGGCACCTTGTAAGGCCCATCATGGATATTATTTGTTGGTCGTCAAAGACGATGTGGCGGTGCGCCGAGGTGCTCGCTGCAGTTGATCGTCTTCACTGTAAATATATGCTCCCTATACACATGTTAGAAAGAGACTTGGGACGTTTTCTCCTCGGATGGTCGTCTCAACGATACAAGAGAAGTTATAAATTTTTTTTTCTTGCGTTAACGACGACAACTACACGCGCGGATACTCTTGCTATCCAAATGTTTTGTGATTTCCTCCACTACTTCGCATTCCTAGCTGTTAGTAAATTCTTGCATCTAAGACTTAGGCCGTTAGGATGTGTATTGTAGACTCCCGCTGAGACGATGCTGTTTGAGGCGAATGTCCGAACACCGAAACCATCCGTGAACGTTTTGTGGAGAGATATAGGTGGAGGGAAAGAAGGCGACCACTAATTTTGTAAAGCCGAAGGTCCGCAATTGCAAACTTGATGCATGTTCGGCGCTTTCGAGGTAAAACAAAGAAATAGAGAAAGCAAGACAGAGAGGACGCCAGCGTCCGCCTTGTCCATAGGTGGGCAAAGTCACTCGTGAGTCGACTCACTCAGACTCAGATCGAGCCGTGAGTCTTAGTGAGTCCGGGTGAGTAATATTTTGGTGAGCTTGAGCCCGAGTGAGCCCGAAGGGCAAAATATATTGCATGAGTGAGTCTGAGTGAGCTCCACATTTTTTGCAGACCTATGACCTTGTCTGTTTTCTCTATTTCTTCCTTTTTCCTTGAATGCGTTGGAAGTGCATCATTTCACATATCGAACTAACCCTGCTTTATGCCAAAAGTTCCACAATTGCCACTGACGCCTGTTACTTGACTCAGAAAGGAGGAGGGAGAGTAAGATGGACGGACATGGAGGCTAGCCAGTTCTCAGACCGGCTGGCTACCCTGTGCTGGGGAATGGGGTAAGGGGAAAAGACGATGATAGAAAAGAGACGTTCCAGAGAAGGCGGAATGGACAGCGTCAGAGGAGACGAATCTGCTAGCTACACGAGGAGCAAGCAATGCGAGTTTTCCAAGATAAGAAAATACGGTTCCGAGGCATCAACGATCACGTGGAAACCGGTCGGGTAACGTCACCGAAACGAAAATTAACGAGGTCCTTAATGGGGTACTGCTGCTTGGCAATTACAGGTGAGGACACAGCCCGCAGAAGAAACCGGAACCAGCTTCGCATGTACGACTGCAGCTGATAATCTGGTGCATATTTTCAACAATACGAAGAGCACTGAAAACATTTTGAGCAAGCTATAGGTGGAATGACCGACGACTGACGTATATTCGCGAAAGGCCGCCAAGCAGCAAAACCTCGCCAGCAGAATTGTAGGGGTGCATAAAGTAACAGTTTGTATCCACGTCAGTTAAGTAATATAAATCTCCGTTTCCACGCGTGCGGTTTAGATTTAGTACTGTTTAATTGTTGTTTTGAGTTGGGCATATTCACCGATGGTCAGTTAGAGCGACGGAAAGGCACCAGGGGACTGAAACCCAGCCAAAGACGGCAGAGGGTTAGGTGGGGCGATGAAGTTAAGAAGTTCGCAGGCATAGAATGGAATTAGCTCGTACAAGATAGGGTAAATTGGAGATCAGTCCTGCAGAGGACATAAGATAGGCTGCAGCTGCTATTGCTGATATTTCGAGTTATTTGGATAACTACTGTGAACACGAAATTCTCATAACACGACCAGATTCCCACGCTACATTGGGGCTTGTCTTGACGGCAATTCCTCTGTGGTGCCCGGATTTGTAGCTATAGCAGGTTTGTGACTCACCGGTCACTCTGTGCCTGCACGCACAATACGTCCACGCCGCATCTACTGGGGACTGTACCGAGATTGTCGCCAAAACGCAAGCCATGTGCTCTCGAGCTTTCTTTACCTTTGGACATGCTCCTCTTCACATCCGTATAGACGACGCCTCTGCGTGAAACGCGAACGAGAACGCATCGAAGCTGTCAAAAGACAAAGCAAGTCAATCGCTCTTCCGAGGCACAAAAGAAATTGCGTATTTGTGCAATACACCGCTCTTTTTTTCGGAAAAAAAAAAGACAGCGGCCACCTTTATTTCACGTCAATCAAATAAAATTTCTTTCGTCTTTGGGCATCTGTCTCCTCGTTCGCGCTTCCTTTGCACGTCACTCAGAAGTCATGGGGCCGAGCCATCTCTGCTTCGATTACAACATTTTTATTCCTGATCCCCATTCGCTCCTTATTATAGCTCTGAAATAAGAAACGGACATTATTGCGACGCGCGGATTGAAGACAAGCACGAGGACGAGGAGCAGGCGTTGTCAACCCGTGGAAGCGCGCGGAACGTCGTGGCGCCACACGTCGGGGCACAGTCCGCCACGAAACGACTCGTTCCGGTGGCGCTCGAGAAGCTCTGGGAATAGACTGCAGTGGCTCGTGGGTCGCCAGGCACGAATGAGAGGCAAGCGTTCGTCAAGACAACACTGATTCCACGGGCGCGCCCCGCGCACTGTACACGGTCGCCGCGCGCAGGACGCGACGGCGACCTTCGTTGCTGATTCGGTTGGGCTGCAGCGGCTGCAGCATCGCGCACGGCTGTCACGTATCAGCTCAGTTTTCGGAACACCAAGTTGGACGGGTCGTCGGCCAGTTCCGGGTAAGCGTCCACGGGGTGGAAGTAGTCGGCGCGGTACCCGGGTGCCGATCCGGCGCGCAGGATGTGCTCCTTGTCCTGGTCGCTCCAGGACGCGGCTCCGTGCGCGTCGGCCAGCAGCAGCTGGCGCTCGTGCGCCCAGCGCTGGCTGAGCGCGTGCTTCTTGGCGTGCCACAGGATGCGCTGCCGCTCGCGGTCGGGCGGCGACCCGTAGCGCAGGTTGAGCACGGCGTGCGTCGTGTGTATGCGCACGTCCGACACGTCGCCCTGGTGCACGGTCGTGTTGACGGCGGCACCGAGCCGCTGTAGCTGCGTCACGTCCTCGTGAAAGCGCCACGCACTGTCCTTGACGAAGTAGAAGGCGTCGTTGCCCTGAAGCACAGGGTGCAGGTCTACAAGGTGCGAGTTGTTGAACACCGAGACGAACACGTCTCGACGGATGGGGTCGGCCCGCTCCGCCGAGCGCACGACGGCGCGCCCGTCCACCCGGGACACGCTGAGCCCACGGCCGAACGGCTCCACGGCCCGGCTCAGCCGACGCGGCATGAGCCCTTCTTGAGGTCGCCGCCGTCCCAGCGCCGACGGTTCGACGCTGGAGAGCTGCGAGAAGCCCCGAAGACGCCTCCGCGCTGCGCAGGCAGTGCCGGACACGGCGGGCAGTCGCCACGGAAGGACCGCTGTCTCGTCGTCTTCGTCGTCGTCGGTGCTGTACGGCCGCTGCTCGTCCTTCGGCGGCCAGCCGGACATCCCCAGGCCCGAGAGGCCGAGGCCTTGGCTCTCCACCCAGTCTGGAAGCTCTGCGGGATCCCGAACATTGGTTTTGCTTATCCACACCACCCGAATCGCACACGGAGGTTTTCGATACAAATGCATGCAACACACATATATCAGCAACAGGGGCGTAGCCAGAAATTTTTTTCGGGGGGGGGGGGGGTTCAACCATACTTTATATATGTTCGTGCGTGCGTTTGTATGTGCGCGTGTATATATACGCAAGCAAAACTGAAAAATTTCGGGGGGGGGGGTGGTTTGAACCCCCCCCCCCTGGCTACGCCCCTGATCAGCAACATTATACCGAGCATTAAAAGCATCAAAAACAATACTTAAGCGTTCAGAAAGAGACGCTTATGCGGCAGAGACAAAGAGCGGTTTACAATGCGCAAATATAATCGAGCGTTCTTTTTTCGAATATGCCAACGAGGTGCGCTGTGCCATTTTTTTTTTATTTTAATAAACTCAATACGACTGGCCATCCTTTCTGATCAACAGTTTTCAATGGCCGTCATAAATGTCAGTATAGATTACTTGCACCGTTGAACCTAGCGTGCGGTTTTGCACAACTTGTGATTGGGGAATGAAATATGTTCAGCGTACACGACTCTGGTGCTAATTAGAACTTTTGCACGACCACTATGCGAATCTCTCAATTTCACGTTGGACGAAAAATTCGAGAGTAAACCATGCACGATTTGCCACTCATCTGTAGAGTCAGCGCCTCCTCAGAGGAGGCGCTGGTAGAGCGCATGCTATATATTCGCTGAAGCGACAAAAAAAATCATCCCGTAGGGCCCTACGGCAACATTTAATCATATCGAGTACACCACTATTGAAGTTCGAGGCTGCAAATGCAGGAACAAAGAAGTAATAGCCACCAAGCAGCTCTTGTCCACTGCTACTATGGGATGCTCTTCAAGCACAACTTGTTCTTCGAAATATTTTTCAAGACCTTGGTGCTGTTGCGGTCATCTAGCAAAACTGTATATATGTGCGTTTGCATTCGGGTTTGCGCACATGTCTCTTCACTACAATTGATTATTTCGTCTGAATTCGCGCTTGGCCAGTCATGATAAAGTGCTCAACTTTGAATTTATCGTATAAATTTAGGAAATAAGGTGACTTTTCAAGGGCTCGTTTTTCTTTGTTAGACACAATATTATGAGAACTAACAGACAACAATGCCAAGAAAAGTATAGGAGATGTTATTTGTAGTAATTAGGATATAAAGGTGAAGAAAGTAAAGTGGACGAAAAGATAACTTGCCGCCGGCAGGGACCGAACCTGCGACCTTCGAATAACGCGCCGGACGCGTTATTCGAGTCGCAGGTTCGGTCCCTGCCGGCGGCAAGTACGCGTTATTCGAAGGTCGTAGGTTCGGTCCCTGCCGGCGGCAACTTATCTTTTCGTCCACTTTACTTTCTTCACCTTTATATCCTAATTACTACAAATAACATCTGGTATAAATTTAGTGGCTTAAATTATTTTGGTGCAGGGAAGTATCGGGGATCAAACCGATGACTCTCGAAGCACACCCAACAGGCGCATGCGACGAGAGCTCTTCTGATGATAACGTACAGTCGCGCTCAATATGACTTGCAACACGGGAGCGCGTCGCCTTTCGAGTTCAAATATTGCTCATGGCTTCAACTTGTCTTTATTTCAACAAGTAAACGATATTTCCTTATTTGGCATCATACTCAAGTGAGAGAACAGCGTTTAGTTATGGAAATAAGGGCTAGTTGAAGCCAGGCTCATACTTTGAACTCGTGAGGCCACGCGCTCCCATGTTGCAAGTCATATTGAGCGTGACCGTGCATACGTATACTACTATATCCATGACCGCGCCTTTGCAGCGTGGAACTTCTACTTTTCGCTTCGGTTGAATGTACAAACAGCTCTGTTATGGCTCAGATCTACGCCATAATGATACTACTCTACTACTAGTACTGTGGCTTTCGGCCCCTCAGTGCTTGCAGGAGCGCGAAGTTACCTCGCAACACTGTGGTCGTCGACAGGTCCACCTTACCCTGGTCGGAGTCTCCGGCTGGCCGCTCCGGGTGCAGGTTAACCGGGTCGTTGCGGTTGAACTGGTAGAGGTGCAAGTCACGCACGTCATGCAGACGCAGCGCGCGGTCCCACTGCGGCGTCATCCAGCGGCCCATGAGAGAATCGTAGATGCGCTCGCCGAAGTGCACCAAGCCGGTGAGTGGGTCCAGGATGCCGCCGCGGAAGTCCACCGGCACGTAAAGCAGGGGCGCCGAGTCGTAGATGATGTGCCCGTACGGCCCACGGTACACCTCCTTGAGGGCGTCTCCGTGGCGGTCGAAGACGAGCGTCGGACTGCCTGCCTGGTCGCAGGCCACGTAGAAGGAGTCCCTGTTGACGCGCAGCTGCACCAAGAAACCGCGCTCGTCGTACAGCAGCGTCATGCCACGGCCGTCTGCGTTGTTGTACACGTGCGTGACGAGCGTCGGCCGTGCCGGGTCGGCGTAGAAGAATTGTGTCAGGTTGCCCAGGTGGTCCTTGCGCATGGCGAGGCGACTTCGCGCGTCATAGAAGTAGCGTACTTCGTAGCGACCGCGCCGGGGCCGCTGGGCGCGTACCAGCTGACCCCGCGTGTTGTACGCGAAGCGTTCTTCGCCACGCTGCACCACGAAACCGCGGCCATCGACCACGAACGGCGTCTCGCCGAAGCGAAGCACGTGGTCGCCGGCATCGTGCAGAATTTCGATCTTATTGCCCATGTATTGCATGGTGACGATGTTGCCACCGGCGTCGTAGCTGAAACGCCAGTGGTCCTTGCCGAGCATTTCCGTCAGCTGTCCGTCGGCGTCGTACGAGAAGTTGTGCGTCCGCAGCTGGACGCCTCCGGCCAGCCGCATCAGTGTGCGCGTCTGGGCGACTCGTCCGCGCGTGTCGTACTGCAGTTCCATGCGGAAGAGCTCCTTGTCGCCGACGCGCAGAGTGGATTGTTGTAGACGGCCCAACGTGTCCAGGTGACGGCTGAAAGCGGCCGTACCGTCCGAAAGCGTCATGTTCCCGGCCGTGCCGTCTCGTGTGATCCGGAAAGCATCCAGCTGTATGAGGCGTCCTCCCGCTGAGAAAGCCAGCTCGGTCTCTGGGAACTGGAGGGTGCCCACGCGCACGCCCAGAGCGCGCATCCTCATCCGCGAGTCGTAGCGGTACTGGAAATGCGCCGTAGTCAACTGGAACTGACTGTAGAAGCGTGCCACGCACTGGCTCAGCAGAGGCCCGTCGTAGAAGTACTCGTGGCGCACCTGCACGTCCTCCTCGCTCCAGCTCTCGGCGCGTACCAGGCCGGCGGCTGTGTAGTTGCGTTGCACCTTGCCGCCGCCAAACACGACTTCGGTCGGCTGCGCGAGGGCGTTGTAGCGGTAGAGCACGCGACCCCGGTCTCCTGGGAAAATGCGCAGCAACGGTAGGCCTCGGTCGTCCAGGTGGAGCACGTAGGCACCCGACCCTCCGGGTGCCGTGTAAGTGAGACGGTAGAAGCCGATAAATGCGAGTAGTAGGAAGGCATGACGCGCTCCGTCCCGAGGCGTGCGCACGTGCTCCAGGCCGCCGTGCTCATCGTATCCGAAGGCAAATGCGCGGCCGCTAGGCAGAAGCACGCGGCTAGGTTGACTGGCTCCGGCCTCGTAAGCATATCGCAACGCGCTGCCGTCGGCCGCTCGCACCTCTATAAGGCGGCCCAGTCGATCATAGGCGAGTGTTTGGGAGAGCGGACCGCGCTGCCAGCCGCTAGGTCGGCCCAACCGGTCGTAGGCGGCATTTAGAGGCACCCGAGAACCTCCCGTCGGCAGCCATTGGACTGGTCGTGCGAAGCTGTCGTACTGCACGACGAGCAGTGGTCGACGCGAGCCGTTGTAAATGATTTCGCGCGCCGCCACCCAGTCGTATTCGGCCGTTAAGTATTGGCTGCCGTTTACCAGCAGCGCACGTTCCACGGCCGAGATGGCGCCTTTGGCCAGCTTGAGCTCGTAGCGCCACTCCAGCCGGCGGTCGCTAGGCTTGCCGTCCCAGAGCAGCACTTTGCTCAGCGGCATAGGAAACATGCCGGCCTGCACGGGTAACAAGTGCTCGAGGACGCGGTGGGGTCCGGCGTCCCATAGGAGCGCGGCTGCCTTCCAAGGCGTTGAGAGCAGCAGGCCGCCGTACGGTCGTGTCGTTGTCGTCTCGGCAGCCATGCCTCCTCGGCTGCACTGTACGCTGCCCGGCCTCACGGTGGTCACCTCGAGTGAGTCACCGACGGACACAGACGCAGCACCCGAAGGAGCTAACGAGAATGACAATCGGCGCACGAGTCCGCTGGGCGTGACCAGTTGGCTCAGTCGGCCGGCCTCATCGTAGGCGTAATGGAAGGTCGCGCCCGTTGCATCGTACCTGCTAGCCAGCAGGCCACCCGGTCCATATACGAAGTGTGTCTGGAGCCCATCTGGATCTACGAATGACTCGAGAAGCTTGTCTTGTGCCACGTGAACGCGGCACTTGTGGCCTCGCGCCGTCTCGATCGTGTGAAGGCTGTTGGCCGAGTCACGTAAGAAGGCCACCTGCGCGAGAAACAAGGAATATGCAGTGTATATGCGCGCTCGAAACAACGCAGCCTTAGCACGCGCATAGCGCAATTAAACGCACTATTTGTACCTTGTTTCCCGACGTGTCGGTGACGGCGCTGAGCTTGCCGAAGCTGGTGTTGACGTTGTAGAGGAACGTGTACTTGGCTTTTCCAGTTAGGAGACTTCTAGTGACCACATGCTGACCATACTTGTTGAACACGAACAGCTCGTGGCTGTCGGGCTGCGCGATCTGGTACTCCTGCTGCTCGTCCGGTTCTGGAAGATAGGGCAGCGCTGAGAACACCTGTCGGCGCCCCAGATCTGCTACGTGGACCACGCCGTCGCTGGTGACTGCCAATGCCGCTACGGAACGTAGGTCACTTTCCACGGCCAATGTCGCATTACCTGGCGCACGGCAGCCCTCACGCTGCTGGTGGCATCCGGCAAAAAGCGTAAGCGTGCCGTCGGGTGCGAGGGCTCGCACGCTTTGCCGGTCAGTCTCATCCACTTCCGCCACGTACAGCTCTCCAGTTGGTCCGAACGCAAAGCTCACTAGGGCGCCTAACGGGTTACTGTCCTGTTCGCCTTGTGGGCAGTAGACTGGTTGGCCAGCCACCACGAGAAGCCGTTCATCGGATGTTAGTCGGAGTACCATGTGGTCGTCGATGAAATGCAAAGAGTTGTCGAGCGGGTTGATAGCAAGCTCAGTGGGCCACCGTAGCTTTGCCTCGCCCACTGGCAGAGCCCCGGCGCACGGAAACGGCCGCCAGCGCCTGCGACCTCGGGGATCTCCGATAAGTGTGTCGATAATGCCACGGCTGTCGACGACGCGGATGCTACTGCCGTCGGCTACGTATAGGCTGTTATCCACGGCAACGGCCAGCCCTGCGACGAAGAAAAGCGAATATGTTATATCTGGGGTTTTCGATTTCCTTGCGCATTCTCTACTTACCTTTGGGATAGGCGAGTTTGGCCTCCAGTGCGGGCCTACCGTCACCGCAGTTGTCACGAGGTAGGCAGCGTTCGCCACTGCCCACGACTACGTCGAAGTTCGAGTCCGGGTCGTCAACCTTGTCGAGTGAGTGGACACGCAGCACCTGGTGTCGCTCGGGGTCGGACACGTACAGGTGGCCGTCGGTGGGGCTTAGAGTGAGCTGGCACGAAGCGTCGCCCGCGCCGCGTAGCCGCAACACGGTGTACAGTTGCCCCTCGGGCGTCACGCGCCGCACGAGGTTCAAGTCTGCCAGGTAGACGCTGCCGTCGGGCCCAGCGGCCAGCGCAGAGGGCGCCAGCAGCCGTTGTTGCCGCGCTGGACCCCCGCTGCACTCGGCTGCACCGCATAATAGTGCGCGCGGCTCACCCGTCCCGGCCAACAGGGTCATGACACGTGGCGCCTGTGCGAGGTACAGCGCCGACCCATCACCCTTCTGTAGCACGCCTTGCTGGAAGTTGTACCGGTGGTGTACGTCCAGGTTCCAGCCGCCCAGCTCGGACACATCCATGTCATGGCCGGGTAGCGTTGTCGACTGCGTAGTCCAAATAGGTTGGTCGCAAGAGCTGTACTCGTAACCCAATGAGACGAGCACGCGGGCCAGCCCGTAGACCTTCTGCTTGTAGACGTTGCGCTTGTTCCAGGCAAATGTGTACTCGATGTCCGGGTCTGCCTCGAAGGTGCGCTCGAACAGAATGCCCTCGACTACGATGCGCAGGTGCACCAGGCGCAGCTCTGGCGGGATGATGGACGGCGTCAGACGCAGATGCAGCGTAGCCAGGTAGCCCTGCACCTGACCGCTGCGGTACACGAGCTGCAGTCCGGATCCGGGTACCTGCAATGTCTCCTGCAACTCGCGACTTTCGGCCAGCACGGCTGACCCGCTGCAGCCGCCGGATGGCCGGGCGCTCTGGTACAGCACGGGCTGCATGCGTTGGTATGAGTGCGCCTCGCAGGCGGGCTGCTGTAGACGGCGACCGCCCTCTTCGGCCGGTTCGCCCCCAAGCACCGCCATCTCCACGTGGCCCATGACCACGATGGTGTTCCAAGGAACGAGCACTGTGCGCTTTATTGGGTGGAACGGGTTGCGCTGGAACTGCAGCGTCACGGCGCCGCCACCGTTGACCAAGATGTCGAACCTGCGCAGTTCGGAGCAGATTCGTGGTCACCGTGGAGATCCGAAGTGTGCGCGCGCGTTGCTTCGCGGCTCACCATCCGTCGTTGCGGGTCAGCGTGAAGCCGAACTGCGGGTCCGTGGCGACGCTGACGCGGATGCCGACGATACCGTTGCCTTCCTTGCCGGTGACCCTCCCGCGAATCACTGACACTCGGCTGGAAAGGGCGCGCCAGTGTAAGACGCCCGCGGGCCCTGGCTGATGCCGGGGTGGGGTTTTAGGGGTTAGGGTGGACAAGAGACACACGCGCCCCCAGCGGCGGGCGACCTGGGGGTCTATGGGGTCAACACGGAGCGAGACAGAGACAGGACAGGACACCAGCCAGACGGCAGCCCCGCGGGCGCGCACTCACCTCTTGGCGAAGGCGCTCCAGAACTGGCTGCGAGGGGGGAGGGGACAAGCCAACAGTCAGGGCGCGGCACGCTGGCGGCGCGCCGCCGCACACAACACACAGGGACAGACACAGAGACTCCGTGTGACCACCACAGGGACGAGACAGACAGACGGGCGCTCGCGCACTGACCTCTCGGAGTACTCGTCGCGATGCGAGTAGCTCTGCACGCTGTCCTCCTCGATGAGGAACTTCATGCGCTGGTAAAAGGACGCCGTCACGGCGGGTGGCTGCTTGCGCAGCAGGATGTCCTGCGGCTCCGGCGATGACAGGCACAGCAGGCTCTCGCTGCACTCGGGCCGGTAGCAACACTCGCTGTCAGCGCAGTCCACCAGGCCGTCCTTGTCGTTGTCCGCCTTGTCGCTGCACTGCGTCTCCTGCGGAACGCTGCAGTCGCGACCTGCCCAGCCGGCAAGGCAGGCGCAACGCCAGCGCTCGCCGTCGCGCACGCACTGGCCGTGGGTGTGGCAGCCCTCGGGGCAGCCGTCTGCGAGAAGAGACCATCAAGCCTCTGCGCGATCAGGCGCATCCAGGTATACCTAACGTGCAATGCTGGCCCATCCATCCCTGGATGCACACGCAGGTGCCGTTGTTGCACTGGCCGTGCTGCAAGCAGCGCGTGTCGCACTCGCGCAGCTCGCACCGGCCGCCCGTCCAACCGGCCTCGCAGGTACAGTGACCCTCTTCGCAGCGGCCCCGGGGGCCGCAGTCCAGCTCGCACTTAGCTGCGTTTAAAGACAGAAAGTTGAATAAAAAATACGCTGCGATAGGCGCACACGCGCAGCGCGCAGAGCGCTTAGACACGCACCGCGGCTGCAGTCGTCGCCGGTCCACTGATCAAAGCAGACACACGCCTCGCGTTCTAGGTCGTAAACGCCATGCGCCGAGCAGTCCGGCAGACAGCGGCTGAGCCGCTCGTCGGCGTCGCTGCAGTTCGCACCGCGCCATCCAGGCTTGCACCAGCAGCGGCCCTGGACGCAAGCGCCGCGGGAGCCGCACTCGGGGTCTGGGCAGTCGGGGCGCTCGCAGTTTTCGCCGCCGAAACCGGGCTCGCAGATACAGCGGCCGCGCACGCACCGGCCGTGTCCCGAGCAATCGGGCAGCTCGCAGAGATCGTCACGCACGGCGCACTCGGCGCCCTTCCATCCGGGCTCGCAACGGCAGCGCCCCTGGACGAGGCGTCCATGGCCGCTGCAGAGCACCGGGCAAACGCTGTCCGCGCAGTCCAGACCGATGTACCCTGGGAAGCAGTGACACTGTCCCAGGCGGCAGCTGCCGTGGCCGTGGCACTGGCTCGGACAACTGGTCGGCACGTCCCTTGCCACTGCCGGCTGCAGAGCTAGCGACACCGGTAACGGGTCGTCATTGATAAGCGACAGAAACCACGTGCCGGGTTCCAGGAAATGAATCAGGTCAACCTCTTCCAGCTGCAAGCAGACGGAGCGCAAGTGCGCCATATAGTTAGCCGTTCAGCGTTATGCATACATGAGACCGTATACGTGTCTTGCTTAACGCGGTTCAAGAGCCCTTCATTATCTAGCCAAAGCCCTGCTTAAAACATATTTATTAAGTCATAATTTGTTTTGCATAAATGTTCTGTAATTATAAACACGATTACACCTAGCTGACGATGCGTGACGGTTTTTAACGCGAACTCGTTTCTCGGCTAGGTTTGCGAAAGCGCGCAACAGCTGGCGTCCGCAAAAGCCGTGTCCGGAAAGCTAGTGATCTCTCCCACTTGACTAACGCCGGCACCAACAATTGCCGCGGCAACCACCTACAGCCGCGACCGCGTTTCTTGGCTAGATTCACAACAGAGCGCACCCAGCTGACGTCGCCGCAGCAACACTTGGCGCGCGCTCCATTATGCCGCAGCAACAACCTGCAGAGCTTGATTTGGCTGATAATTTACATGTTCATGCTTCCTATAATACCTGCGAGCTAATTGAATGAGGTAAATAAGAGCTATTAGAGAGCTGCCGCTGCGGGGCCTATAGGTGCCACTGTGCATTTGCGCCGCTCGGGATTTTCACGTTTTCTTCTTACAACTCATTGACATGATTCCCACCACTCGTCGCTATTGAAAACCTATTCGTATTTCTATAGATGACGGTCAGACAAAATGTTCTGCTTCACAGGCTATTGATAACTTTTCTTTTTGTGAAGAAACGTTGCGATAGAGCCATGCATAGTCACTCAACGTTTAATTCACTTTCGTTACGAGCTGTAGTTACAATATGTATGCTTAGAAATAGAGAGAGAAAAAAAAAAACGGAGGTGATTTAGAGTGCTATGTATGTCATTTACTGCCGGAGAGCGATAAGCTATCCCTCGCAGTAGAAAGTGCAGCGTGTATGTGTGTTTGAAAAAAATGGTTGACGATGTTGAGTATATTGATATGTACACTATTATGGGAGAGCAGTGTGCCGTCCCTAATCACAAATTGAAGGAAACTACATAGCGAGAAATACTATAGTTGTATGTGGCCTATAGTGGTACAGAGTACGCCTCCAATGCGGGGGATTACTGGATTCGATTTCCAGGGCCGCCGCGCTCACCGGTTTTTCTGTTGTGGAGAGCGTCGCCGCACACCCCGACATGGCTCTCCGTAAAGTGGGGCCCTCATTTCGAGAATATGGTCTTTCCTTTCATGTCTCTTTTTATCTTTCGCTCTTTCCTCCATGAGGCATCGACGTATACTTTCTTGGTTTTGCAGAAATTAGCGTGTTTCCTAACCTCAAACAGCTAACTGCCTCTATTTCATATACTTCATGTCCGCCTTGTGTGGGCGCGCCGCAAGATTTATGGTTACGTTCGTCTCCATTAGAATAGCTTTAGTCGCTCGTTGGTGCTTCTTTATCAAACATAAAACCAGATTTTTTTCAACGTCTGTACTAGATAAAAAAAAGACATTCTGGCACCAAAATTTCTTGTTCCCATTGCTGTGGCTCTGCCTAATTTACGAGTTTCGGAGAAATGCTTAAGTAAACTCCGAACACGTACGCGGAGCCACTACGGATGTCGTGCAGTGCAGCATATATGACGCTTGATTGCGCTTAGCAAACGTTTTATTGAACATCGCTTTCTTGGTGGTTCTTTTTGTAAGGCTCTGTAGCGACCCGAATAGGCACACATATCGTCTACACGAATTCATTTATAGTACTCCGTACTCGAAATCGTCACCTCTTCTTCTGAACACTCGTCTGTTGCTTAGTACTTAGCGACGGCTTAGCGTCCTCCCATGGCAGATTATGTAGTATACTTTAAATCGTCTTGCTTCTTTCTGTATATAAACAAACACCTTGAGATTCGCAAGCTTGTCTGTGACACTGACCTACTCGAACCTAGGACTACGGGAAAATGTGCTACGAGTACTTCATGGACTTCTTCATCGAGCCTCGCAACTCACGACTGCCGACCGATGTCCACCGGCGGTGGCCACCACTTCGGCCACGTCGCGGGCGGTCAGCGACGGCGGCTCGTTGCGCCTGGCCAGCAGGGCGAGCCGCGCGCCTTGCGGCGCGGTCACGTTGAAGCGCACGAACGCCGCCTCGGGCTGCTCGAAACGCACGTTCCACGCGTCGTGCGCCTCCAGGTGATGGGTGAGCCGGGTGCCAAGTTCCACCTCGGCGTACGCGTCAGCCTGCGCGGGCGGTCGACACGGCTCCCGCGCGGCAGGCTGCTGCTGATTATGCTGCTGATTGTGCTGCTGCTGGTTTTTTTGTTGAGGCTGTTGCGGCTGCTGCTGGTTGTTGTTATGCCGGTGCGGCGGGGGCGGCGCGGAAGCGGATAGGCTCTCGGCCGCCACGTCCAGAAGCACGCACGGTTTGGCTGCCGGTCCGGCGGCGGCGACGTAGGCCAGTGCGGCGGCGAGGGTTGCCGCGAGGGCGGCCAGCGCCAAGCATGCCCACTGCCAGCCGCTGCGCGGCCTTAGCCGCTGGGTGAGCGCGGCCGCCAGGGATGTGGAGGTGGCCGGCGGGGCTTCGATGATGAGCTGCGGGTTGACGCGGCTCGCGGCCGGCGGCACCATGGGGCCCGTGGTCTCACTGTAGCTGGGCGGCTCTGCGTACGCGTTGCGCGGTGGCACCGCGGGTGCCGGCTCCGGCGGGCTCTCGGGCCATGACTCCGAGCTCGCGTATGGCCGCCGGTGCAGGGAGTCCATCTGCGCCTGCGGTGGCGCGCCCTGCGAGCCGAGAGAGAGGGAACGTGTGACGACACCTTTACGGTGGCTTCGCTATATATCGGAGTGTTCGTCTTGCGCGAGCGCTAAGATTAGTACGTGCCCGGAGGAATAGACGCAGGAAGCCATAGATATACTTTCCGAGCTGGAGCAACTGTCCCGTTCATTCAATGCCCTGCCCTTCTGAAAGGGACCTGGAGCTCAAGCATCAGTGACTGGTGAAGCCTTGTAATCTACCGTAGCATCACTACAAGCGCCGCGCGAAGCACGGGCGTCTGTATCCGGATAGAAATGTTCCTAGCGAAAAACGAGCCCATCGTCAAGCGCCGAGTGAAGCTCTCAAGTCCCAGCCTCGGTATCTTAATGCTATGTCGGGCTCCTTTTCTTTATTTTTGTGTTTTTGATCTTTCCTCGAAACGGTGGTGCTGGTGCGTGCGCATTTAGTGAGAAGAAATGCGACGAAAACATGTTTGCTATGGGATATCTTCTACGAACACAAAGCATCTGCGATTGCGATGAGCACCGCACAAGGGAAGCATGCGCATGCACTTAAGAGTAAGTAGGTACACTTGAAAAACTCAGGGTAGGAAGATGTATATATATAGACTGCACTTCGGAATACGCCGTTGCCGATCCTAATCTCTGTATGCGTCTAGATCAGGATAAAGTGGTAGCAGGAACAACACTCAACTAATCACCTGTGCTCATCATGATGGTCATGACGGAGGTGGTTAAAATAGTTTGAAAAGGGTGCTTCGCAGCAGATCAATATTGTTTCGTGTAAACGTTCACTATTGTTACAATAACCTTAGTGAATTTTACGTTTGCTTTTTTTACTGTCTGTATACAGTGCAGCTGCTATTGGAAATTGTACACATCTTCTTTGATACCTTCTTTTATTTCATTTTTTTTCGCGATCGATTTATCGCAGAAGCAGAGCGCTTGCCTCTATTATGTACAGATCGAATACACAGGTTTCGGATGTTAGTCCGCGAGGCGCTTTTGTTTCGTCATTGTCGGGGAAAAAATCGAGTTAATGGATAAACTACCCCCCTTTTTCCCCTATTTAGAGATGCAGTATTGCGCATCGCTGGTTCATAGAAAATGGGGATTTCAGTCACCTGATTATGGTGGGTAAGAATAGGGCCAAAGCCGTCAGGATATATGAAGTATAGTCTGGTATTGAAGGGGTGCCCTTTTCCCAGCCCTATTGTGTCAAGCGGCTGCGGTTTATGGGGAGCGTTTCGTCACGCCGAAGCGTTGATCTCTATAGTTCTTGGGCACGTACTGTTCCCCCGTCTCCCCGCAGGCCCTTTGCAACTGGCTACGCGCATGAGGGGCGCCGGAAATCATTAATCACAACCCGGAATTCGCGCTAGCGTGGTAATCTACTGACCGCCTTTTTTTCTCCCCTCTTACCACATAGTTCCATTGTCCGAAAGTCAAGCGCCGTCCATGACGTCACCGCCGGGCGATCATTACTGCTGGGCGCGGTGTATATATATATACGGTCGCTCCCCGACCGTTTGCCGTCAGTCCCCCCAGTGACAGCGCCTCTCAACTGCGCGAGCGCGGTTGGTAGATGCGGAGATGGAACGGGGACGTGCCCTCCGCGAGCTCCTATAGCTTCCTCTTTCAGACCACAAAAACACGCGTTCCTTTCGGCGCAGTCTTTGACAGGATGGTTAACTGTCCCGCATTCTTATGCAAGTTCTGTCGCCATCACCGTTCCAGCACATTGTAGAGACACTAAAAAGGGATAGCGAAGGAAAGAATTAATCTCTAAAGAAGGGCGAGGCAAATAGCAAGCACGGTAATAGTTGCCTTCTACGAATGAAAAAAAGCGCACGAACAGAATTTACAAAAAGTACTAAGTACATCGCATACAACACCGAAAGCGAGAGAGAAATTCTGCACTAAGAAAGCCAACCAACAAAAAGGAATGGCAATGCTCGACTGTACACATCACCGGCGTAGGCAAGGAGAAGTTCAATCTTTCCCCGAAAATTTTCAGTTTTGCATGCGTATATATACACGCACGCATCAAAATCACGCACGAACATGCATAAAGTAAGTATGGTTAACACCCACAACTCCCCCACCCCCCGAAAAAAATTTCTGGCTACGCTTCTGGTATAGGTCGGCAAAAAATGTGGAGCTCACTCAGACTCGCTCATGAAATATATTTTGACCCTAGGGCCCACTAGGACTCAGACTCACGGAAGTTTTCCTCACCCGGACTCACTCGGACTCAGATTCACTGAAATTTTTCTCAGCCGGACTCACTCAGACTCAGACTGACGGGTCGATCTGAGTCTGAGTGAGCCTGAGTGAGTCGACTCATGAGTCTATGATCGCACAATTAACTTTTTCGACCCTAGTGTCAATGCTCTTTAACATCAATATCTCACATAATTGGTGCTCTTCATGGCGCGTTTTGATCTCGTACCTTCAAATACGTGTTATCAGTGGTTACAATGCAGTAAAGACAAATTTATTGAAAGAGATGTCTCTCACGAGATATTTTTATCAAGAACTGTCCTGAAAAGTTTTGCCGGAGGGAGATTACGGAGGCCTGAGTTACGGTGGCGGTGGCGGGGGGGGGGGGGGGGGGGGGGGGGTAAAAAAACCCCTCGCCACCACCCCCGTAACTCAGGCCTTTGATCGATAAATATTGAGATGGCTGTGAACGCGAGTCTGTTGAAGTATGTGTGAGTAGACGTGAGCCTAAACGTGAGCCGACATAAGGTTGTTAGTAATGCTGAAGTTGTCTAGATAGGACCATATATAGGCCGACAAAAAATGTGTAGCTCACTCAGAGTCGCTCATAGAGAGAGAGAAAAATGTAATGCGGAAAGGCAGGGAGGTTAACCAGAAAACATATCTGGTTTGCTACCCTGCACTGGGGAAGGGGTAAGGGGAGACAGAAAAGTTAGAAAGAGAGGGATGGGATAGGGAGGGAGGGAAGCACAAACGCGCACACACACACACAGGAGTGTCACAATCGTTCAACGAGGCGGGTCGCTCGCAGAAACTTCATCAGCGCCTTCGTTGCTTTCTGGCGTGAAGCTCGATCGTTCCGACATTCCAAGATTGACTGCTCAGAGAGCGGCTGGTCGTCGAGGCGAGCAAACACTGCTGCGAGGGATTGTCTCTCAGAGCTGTATTGAGGGCACTGACATAAAATGTGTTCAATGGTTTCGTCATTGCCACAATATTCACATGCAGCGCTGTCTCTCATTCCGATGCGGCACGCAAAGGCTCATTAATATATATTTTACCTTTAGGGCTCACTAGGGCTCACTCGCACTCAGACTCATGAAAATATCACTCTGCCTGACTCACTCAGACTCACGGCTCAATCTGAGTCTGAGTGAGTCGACTCATGAGTGGGTTTACCGACCTATGGCTACTGGTACAGGTGAATGAAACAGTACGTATATAAGATGCGCCGTACTTCAACACTCGAAACAATCGGGCGTTTTATCACTTCAGAGTTGAGCAGTGACGCCAACGACACACGTGTGTGTCATGCAGTTGAATCATATTGCAGTAAGCTGGAGAAGTGGGCTATTCGGAAACGATGCATGTTTGTAAAAATCACGGGCCTCAAGCATTTTGAGGCCCTGTACTTGGATTTAGGTGCACGTTAAAGAACCACGGGTGGTCGAAATTGCCGGAGCCCTTCACTACGGCGTCTCTCATAATCATATCGTGGTTTTGGGACGTTAAACCCCAGTTATTATTATTATTATTATTATTATTATTATTATTATTATTATTATTATTATTATTATTATTATTATTATTATTATTATTATTATTATTATTATTATTAAACCTTTTTTCAATAACACAGTTATTATGATGAAGCACAAACACAAAAGGGCTCGTGAACTCGCGGAAGCGTTCTTTATCAAAATGAAGGGTGATGATTGTATATTTGAACCGTCTCTTTGGGGGGGGGGGGGGATCGGAGATCTCTGTTCGTTCCGCGTTCGTTCTGGCGGTGTTACGTCACAAAAGTGGGCGGTCCGCAGCTCTCTTCCGCCGAGAGGAAGAGGACAGCCAATCGTCAAGCGGTGAGCGGCGAGCTTTCCGGAAGTAGACGCGCATCGTTTGTCCTCGGCAAAGGGACCGAATATTTCAAAACGAAGTGTTTCTCGCCTTCTAATAAATACAGTTGTTAGACGAAAAGATATTGTTTTTCTTTTCAAGCTTAAGCAGTTTCCTAAACAGCAATAGCTTTGAGTGCTGCTATTTATTGGTGTTAGTTTTTCTAACGTGCTTGCCATGTTAAGTCGCGCACGCGAAAAAAAGAAAGAGAAAAGTAGCGGTTGGCGGAGTTTTTCAAAATTTCGTCCTATCGGAATGTCTGGCTTGGCTCCCGGGTTTCGGATCGTCACAGGGAGCTTCCGCTGACTTTTATAAAAGAGCACCCACAGATAGCTACGCCGTCGCGCCCGCTGGGGCCGTCGTTCACGAGTGAGGACCGGGACGACACGTGGCAAGAGCAGGTAGCGCTTTTGAACTAAGTTCACACTGTTCGTTCACACTGTTCGTTTCGAGAACCGAAAGCGACGCCGCACTCGCTCATGGCTTCAAACGCATCTCGCACCTCCAACCGCAAGAGGAGCACACGTCGCAAGCGCCATTTTCTGAAAGTCAGCTGTTGCGGCAGCCGCAACCGCTGCATCATGCCGTGCGAAGCCGTTTGTTCGCTCGAGAGAACGCGTGCGAACGGCCTCGCGATCCGTTAGTTTGTAGCAGACGACATGCTCGTTATGACGCGGTATGACGTCACCAAAAAATAAAAGATCAAGCAAAAAGAAAAATGGCTACGCCCCTCAGAGACATGGTTTTTTCCGGCTTCGGCTAATCGCGTGCGCCGCCAGAATGGGTGCAGAACAAACGGCGCAGAACAGAGATCTCCGATCACCCTACTAGTTATGACGCGATATGAAGTCACCAAAAAATAAAAGAGCAAGCAAAAAAAAAAAAACGAAATGGCGACACCCCCCGGCCTTGAGTGGCATCTCCCGCTTCAGCCAATCAGCGCGCTTGTTCTTCCCCAGGAGAACGAACAAGCGGAACGAACAGATCTCCGATCGCCCCCTTTGTTTGCTAGATTGCGAGGTACGCACGCTTAACCATTTCTTTGACGTCCCCTAAAATTTTCTGCGCACGCATGGTGTTGGTTTTCGTTGCGTTCGTTTTTCGTTTCGATAAACTTCGTTTGTTAGACAGCGCTCGTGTCTTTCTCGTCTTGTGCTCTGTCCTGTTCGCGTTGATTTTTACAAACATGAATCATATTTGTAAGTCTTGCGGTTCTGCAGTGCCTAATTGGGCGCCGTTACTGTGGGAACAGGCTTTATAATATAAAATATGTCGCAAAAATGAAGGACGCGTGGGCAACGCACCCTCGATATTTGTTCGATGTGGCGTTTTCACTAAGCACGCTCCGTGATGTGACAGATTTTAACAGCGCCTGCCCGGGTCTAGTTAAGGAAGGATTACTTACTCAATAGCTCGAACAATTAAACGCCCATCCTTTCAAGTTGTGAGGATCGCCACCTCCACCACCACGAGAGCGACCTTCAGGAATGGATCGGTAGAGCGAGCGTCCCGAAAAGCCTTGACTCATAGGCGGCAGCACCGATCGTTCAGATATGCGCGGTACTTTTAACGTTAAGAAGAGCTGAAGAGAGAAAAGCTTCAAGCGACGTGGATCTGTGAGCTGTTAATTCTTTCATAACTCTTTTGCGATGCCAGCGTCATGTGCGCGTTGCGAGGACAGCTCTTCCGCGCATGCCGGACAGAGAAGCGATTTTTGCAAAGACAACCATGGATCACTTAGCATGTCGACATGTTTGGCATTGTAGACTGCTTTCGTGTACGATCAATAAATTAGAGGAAAGCGCGCACGCGCACACATCCGCACGAACACGCGCACTCGACGCAGTGCACAAAGCCCACCTGTCCCGCTGCATACATTACTGAAGAAACACACGTAGCGTGCGGGGGGCTTTCGATTCGTGTTTCGAGAACTCAGCGTTGGCTCCGCGCAGGTTTCGAGTTGGAGCGCTGTTTTAACATTCCCTCGCGGATCTAGCAGCGCCCGCAGGGATCCACCTGTACAAAGAAGGGGAGCACCGCCTTGGCTTTCGTGCGAAAAAGCCGGATCGATATTACTCGCTGGATATATAGCCAGCGGCTGCGCCCTTGAATTTGCCCGAGATGGCTGGAATGCTTGTTGGTGTCGGCGTTGGTCGCGGCGTAGGTCGAGCGACAGGCTTGCGAAATTGCGTAGGCGTAGGCCAGTAGCAACCCACGTTGGGAAATAGACGTCTGGAGATAGAGATACCGGGCACGTAACATTACCCGCGTTCAATAGAATGTGCCAGAACACTTAAGGAGAACCGATGTTCCCGACACTTAGTGAGATAAATGCCACATGGGGAAACCGGTGAAAGCGGTAGCCAATAGAAGTATATATATAGGTGACCTTATAGATTCTTGTTTATTTGCTTAATATATGTCTAATAAACGTGAGCAAGGGTTGTCGTTGTATTCAAACGAAAGTACAAACGGTAGATATTCCATATATGCAAGTGAAACAGTGGATACCTTTCTTTTGTAATTATGGAAGTGAAAATAAAGGCGAGGGAAAGAAAGAGAGAGGGAGGGAGATAGGTGGAGGGTCACGTTGTATTATGAGATGTAAGGTATTCCAAGGGAGGAGCCCTCAGGACAAGAGGCCCGATTTCCTGGGTCCGCCGTAGCACATGGCGCTGGGCCACTGGGTACCGGTCATAGCTTATCAGAAAAAAAGTGTGGGTGATCATGTATTCGAGTAGCTGAGGGTGTCAGTGTACACCACAGTATATACCACAGTTTTGCGACGTAAGGACGTCGCAAAACGGCCAAGTGGAAGGGTTCTGTGTTGGTTAAACTGTTTAGGTTTGCGATGTATGGGACGGATTGAAGCCGGGGCAACGTGACTGCTTCGTACCGCGTCAGAGAGGGGATGAGGAGGATGTGTCGATAAGCGTGCATTGCGGCAGTATGCTTTTCAGTACAAAAATGGGGCACGGCGAATGCTGCCGCATCTTTACTTTCTCGAGTACCCAACATGTTCATATATGGGGAGACGTGTACTGGGGCATGTTAACCAGCGCCGCCAGCTGCGGATGCGGTGGATCATGCAACACATACGCGTTCAGTCGCACGTGCCTCACAGAACTTGGTCCTGTAGGATCAATATTCTCTCGTATTCCAACCGAGGCGTCGCCTACGATAGCCGAGGCTTGTCTACGCGAAGCGCGACGGAGAGGTAGTAGAACTGAATTGACACATACTTGCGTTGATGCTTTGCAACCTGCCTTCGGCAATAGGGTAAAATTTAAGTCGACGCGAAGGGAGTGTTTGCGAGTTTGTCAAAATAAAGGGCCGATTGATTCTCTTCCTTTCTATTACTTACGAAACCTAACAAAATTGGTAAATAGAAGGTAGGAGCAGGAAGCGCTACTCCTACATGTATATACTGCAAAAGCACTACAACATTCATCGGGAAGTACGCTCCTACATATTGCACTATTTCTACTAAGTTCAGCTGCATGCGTACTATAAGCACCAAATTCTACATAAGTACTACCCCTACTAAGTTCAGCATGAAGTACTATTCTTACATGTTGAGATCGGACTTCATATATTTGTCTCTCTACGTTGAAAATCGCAGTAGCCTGAAACCGTATTATCTACCAGGCGTGGAACCACTACATGCTTTTTATTGATGGCCTCATGTATTTTACGGCGTTTGATAGATTGGAGTATTTCCTCAATATTGAGCAGCAAGTCCTTACGTATACTGTTGACAGAAGCGCACTCGAAATTCTATTCCTTTAACCGGCGGTAGCCTGTGCAGCAGGTGAGATGTCTACGTAATGGATTCGCGTTGCTTGTACATCGTGTAGAAATCTAGGGAGTGTCGAGGACACGCAAGCGTGCCATGAACACAGAAATGTAGGCCTTGTCTTTTTCTATTTCTCTTCCTGAAAACATAAAATAGGCTATATATACTTTCTCGCAAATGCAGCGACTCAGCTGGGTAGAGAAAGAAGTTAATGAAGATGACAATGACCGAAGGAAGAGAGTGATTTACCCCACAACGCCCAGCGTATCATATTTGATATGATATGTTGGTTGAATTCGTGTCACTCGTAATTATACCCATTGCGGCACCCAAACTCAACGACAACCGCCGTGAAGGGCGGTTGTATCGTTTAAAAAAATACTTACCGCCACTTCATTACTTCAATTCAATTCAATTATGTTTTATTTTCCCATCCTACAAGACATATGGAGGGGTGGTAAAGATAAAAGATGCCCAAGGGCAGCTCGTTCAGCAGAGAGGCAGTGGTAGAGGGTACACAATTGAAAAACAGAGTTAAGTACATAAAATAAACACCAGGAAATACACGAACCAGCCATACAATATACACAAATAAATAAACTTAAAAGCAGAAATAAAGACGTATTTCAAAAATACTTAAAGGGACCAACAACCAATTTTCATGGTACCTGTTTTCTTTAGCGCAACGGAGAGCTCATCGATCAGAGTGTCTAATCATGCAATGGTAACGCGAAAAACGCGGTGAAACATTTATAATAAAAATTTTTCGATCTGCGGCGACTATGATATCGTAGACGCAACACATGCTGCAAACTGTGGGAGGTGAGCGCGTGGACGGTTCGTGTTAGTGCGCGGAGGTTCGCTGCGCATGCGTACACTCCGCGCGCATGCGCCGTAGCTCGACATGTACCACTATCGGCCGCGAAGGCAGGGCCGCTTCTCAGCGTTCAACTCCTACCGCGTAAGCAGCACAGAATAGAGCGGGAACGGATAATAATATACATAGCATAATTTTGAGCGCTCATTACGGTGCGCACGAAAGCGCGAGACTACGTACAGCAAAGTGAACAACTCCATAATCCAGCTTCAAGGCTCTTCCGCCAGGCTGCGTGACATACCGGTCTTTTGGGACTCTTAAACGCGGTTTAAAAACGTAAACCTACTCAGTTCGCGAAAAAGATGCTTGAATCCGTCACTATAATTCACGTTTTTTTTTTCATTTTCCACCAGGGTCTAAACACATTTTCTGTCCAGTTGTCGATCCCTTTAAGGCGTGTTATTTAGATACATAATGTTTTTTCGCGCGAACAAGAAAACAAATCGAAATCAATGAGAGCATAGCTACTAAGGATAGACGGAAGAGAATAATGAAAGCAGTAACGCTTTCACTTGGGACAGTTGGTGCAAACCGGTAACTTGATTCATGGCTGCGGGGAAAAAAAAACGAAATCGCCTGTTTTTTTAGAGACGCGCGGCGTCAGAAAGAAGTAAGGCCGAACGTTCAGAAAAGAGGTAGTTGATCTTTGGTGCCAATTAAACTTCCTACAAGTGCCTTGAGCGAAGCCTAGCTAATTTTAGCCTAGATAGTCCAAGGCATCGCCAGAGAAGTAAAAGTGGCAGGGATGCTTCACCGTTTTTTTTTAATCTTGTGTTTGTTCAATACATCGAGGAGTACTCGTTGGCTTAAGAAGATAATGTGAATGGCTAGCACATCTCACGCTGCTTAAGGAAAAAAAGAAAAAGGCGATGAAAGCTTAAACCATTTGTGGTGAAGCTCTGTCTATGACTCATACTGATAAAATATTGTATCGGGCCAGTTGATGCATTTAAGGACGTAACGCAATCAAACGAGGGCGAGGAGATGGCATAGAGACGCCACACACTGCTTTTATGTCTGTTGTCGCGACGTCTTCATTTTGTCCGCGTTTCGTTGCGCAACTGTTATCTGAACCTTATATTAAGCCCGCAAAAAAAATGCATATATTTTCTCAACAGATTTCACAAGCGCGAGGATGGATGAACGAGTATAAAGAGCGAATGAAAAAATTGGCTGATCGAACTGCGAGAGATTTTGGATAGAGTGATAGAAGTAGAAGGAGATGCCTTTATTCAGAGATCCATCAAAAAACTGTCATGGCGTCGCGTATGTGTACTCCTTGTCTAGGAGTTTGTTGCATGAAAGAAGCGCAATCTGGTCTGTGGGCTTTAAAGTTATATAGCGGCTGAACGAGCTTCTTCTACAGCCTTTGTTAGATGCAGCTAAAGAAAACTTCATTCTTTAAAAGAGTCGGTAAAACATACCGTTTTAGAGGTATTTCGCAAGTAACAGAATAACTCAAAGGGATTTTGTCGTTTTACCATCTGTATTAGGCGAAACGGACCACTGTCGGTCAGCCGAGAAAGTTCTTTTCTCAGGGGCTGTAAAAGCTATACTAATTAACTGCTTACTTTGTATACATCAGGAATAACACATGTCCTATTGGCTCTACCAATCCCTGTGTTTAACTTTCCTATAACTAAGTTAGTATGCGTTAGAATTACATGGTCACTAATTTTGAGCTAACCTTTAGAAGAGACAAGTCCAGCTTTGTTGTCTCGTGCTTGGTGAAGTGAATTCCAAGTAACGCCACTACAGGGAAAGCTGCAGTTTTGCATCAAAAATAAAGTACAATGGAGGGCTTCCCGAGCCGTCGAAAAGAAGCGTGGGTCACATCGTAAGTGTCCTCTCAGTGACAATGCAGCAAGGGACGCCTCGCCACAGCGTCGTAGACAGCGGCCGTGCATTGCGCCATTGTGCCGCTTTTATTAAATTCCCTCCTGTTGGCGTAGAGGCGACGTCCTGGCGCCTGAAATAGGGCGCGGCCCAGCGTTTTCTTTTGAGTAGTGATTTTCTTTTCTTATTCCTTTCTGGTCAACGCTGGCGACGACAATGCCGCCCGGGGCCCCGGGCTTCGGCTCTCGCCTTGGACGGCTCGTCCATCTCGCGCTATTGACAACGCCATAAACAGGCGTCCTTTACGAGCATCGTGAATATTAACTGATGCGTACACCACGATATCCGGCGCTGTCCAGCAACAAAGAGGAATGTTGCCTAGTGAATTTCACGAGTTGACGTGTTCGAAATCTCTATAGCAACCACGGTGGTGTACTCCGCTGGTGCGCGAGGAAGGCGCGCGGTCGCTTCGCAATAGCCGCACGTCGTATAGATGCAACGAGAGCGCGCGATCCGCCCCCCACGCGCGTTATACGGCCTCCCAAAACAAAGACTCAAAATGAACGCGAAGGGTGCGAACGTCTCGCGAGGAGAGAAAGCAGAGCGTGGTGGGGGTGTTGGTGGGTGCAAAGATGGAGACACGCGATTGGGGCCGATGTACCGGATACGCGCCGGGCTCTCCGCAGACAACGATCAAAAGGAAGAGGGGGCCGATGAACCGTGCTTCCGACACGCAAAAAACCGTGCGTCTCAATTGCAGGCCCGCGTACGCGACATAGGCGACGACGACAAAGCGACGCTCGCAACTTTTGCGGGAGTGTCCGCCACTGCGGCGGCGTAACACGGCCACCGGCCAGCAACCACCATCCCCTCCACTCGCGCTACGCTTTGCGACGCTGGGCGCCGTTGCGCCCCAAGTGAGCGGCCTCCCCGGTTCTTCTCCTTTCTTTCTCGGCCGCGGTGTCGAGTCTCGACTAGGGACACCGCCCAGTGCCCCGAAAACCCGCGCACCCATCTCGTGTGACCGTGCGTCGTAGCTCTCACCTTGCGCGGGCGCACTCAGCGACAGCGTCGGGATGACCGCAGGTCGTCGGCTCGCGTCCCTCTTCTTCGGCGAGGCGGGCGTCGGCGCGCCATGGCGGTCGGCTGCTTCTACGTGCTGCTCGCCTCGCTCGCTGCTTGCTGCTGCTGCTAGGCCTCGCGATGCTGGCGCCGGTCGATGCGTCGGACCTCTCCCACACCCAGCTCTCCCTCGCGCTCACTCGCTGCCTCTAGCTCCGCTGCCTGCAGAGGTCGCTCTGCCACGCGTGTAGTTATACTGCGGCCGAGCCGGCTTTACAGGGGCGCAGCCTCCCCCGGCCCTTATTATTATTCCCTCCCCTCGCGTTCCCTTTTCTCTTTCGTTTCGCGCGGAGAGCGGACGTCCTTTCGGCCTAGCCTCGTGTGGCGCATATCTGAAGTGACGCCCGCTGGCAGGCCTGGCTGATCGTAGTGCAAAAAATGAGGGAGAAAAATGAGAATAAAGCAAAAATCGGGGTGACTGCGCATGCTAGTAGGGAGGCGGGCACTGCGGGGATTCTCGTCTCGGTTTGCCCCCTTATCGTGCTTTGTTTCTCCAGAGAGCGCTTTAAAGTGAAAGTTTAAGGCGCTGCGCAGCGTTGAGAACGGGCTTAGGTATTGAGCTATATTTATTTTGCTTGCAGCTCGCTCGTGCGTGGATGTTCTCCGCGTTATCTTCGGAGACGTCAGCGAGAAAATAAATAAGACACTGTAGTGGGCGCGCATATCACGTCTCCGGTCATCCTCCGTACCCTGGGTCGGATGTTCCGAGATAACACGTGACACGCTGTCGGGGTGGCTGCGCCTTGAGGTCGGCGCTTTGCTCCAACTTGTTGAAAAGGGGATCGCTTTCGGAGAGGTCAGAATGGCTCGCGAGGGAGACATTCTACGCATGTATTTTTGCCCGAGGAGCTTTCGTATTCTGGACGCACTTCAAGCTGCCAGCTGCAACTCTACACTGTTGTTAGGAACAAAGCACGTAAGCAGTGTCCAGCGAACCGCCACACAGCGCGGATATATATTCGTTCCACCCGTATGCACCGAGAGCCAGTGTGTTGGTCGAGCTTCGATTAATTAATTCGGGGTGATTTCTTTTTTCTTCGGGAGACCGCCCTCATAACATATTTACGTAATATTGCAATAGACGCGTCACACGTAAGCAATGAAGTTGATTCGTGCATGAAGTCTAATAGGGATCAGTGAAATTATTACTGCTCGGATTAGTTTGAGATACCTTTTATTAGTTTTCTTCTTAACGTAACAAGTTGGAAGCTTGAGAAAAAAGTCAGGTGATGGATTAAAAAAAAGAGCTGGAACGTGTCCCTGCTTTGAAATACTGAGGCAACACGCATCTTTTTTTTTTGGAATTATTACAAAGCCATAATTCAGTGGGATCAAATCAACCATTATGTTTCTGCACCTCAAAATGCAAACAATACGTTGGTCCCTGTTGCCGAGGTGAACATGCGGCTGTGTCGTTGTTCTGCTGAGGTCGCCGGTGCGTCTTTCGACCGTAGTAGTCGCATTATTATGGAGGCGGTATATAAAAAGAAAACGCTTGTGAACTTTGATTTATGTGCGCGTTAAGGAACCACATGTAGATCAGAATTGTACGAGAATCTCCTGTTACGGTGCGCCTTATAATGTTCCGTGGACAATTAATGTTCCGACCAGTGGACAATTAACTAAGCTTAAATAGGCGCTATTTACATTTACGACATCACCCGCAGCTGGTGCGGAAACAGCTGGTGTCGCCAGTTCCTTTTCGTTTTTGTCATTTATTCTGACATACCAGGACTCTGCTCATGTGTGAACTGTTCGAAATTTGAGAAGTATTGTTTACCAATCAGTGCTCAGAATATATTCCTATTGAGCTTTTTTTTATATTCCAGCCATATTTAGGCTTTAACGTCAATATACAAACTAAAAAGCTGTCTTCCCGCACCCTATATCATACCGGTAGTTTCAATAATCATTGTAAGATCTGCACTAAACTTTTCGCATGATCCAGTGAGTGAGAACAGAAGTGCGCCTCAATACTGACGCTCAGCAGAACCTATCTTAAATCGATGAATTCAATAGTACTACGAAGTGCCGTTGTAACAGAGCCATTACACGTCAGAGCGTGCACCGTAATTTACAGACATTTCCAATGAGAGCACCAAGGGCGTCGCCATAACCTTTTCGGTCAAGGCGCATGATTTTCTGAGTATTGCTGACTGTTTCGAAGTTACACGATATTATTTCACGGGTCCTGTGCCAGTTCATCCCCCGAAGGTAATTGAGTGTAGATTGTTGTGCAGTCGGTTGTGCTGCGTCTTTCATAAAAATAATTGGGTCGCTGGTTCGTAGTACACGCAGAAGTTAATCATTGGCGCACGTTTAGTCACCATCGTATGCGGAACGAGTTAGGTCGTACGTCGAGTGCGCGAGGGCTTCAGTTTACCTGAAGCTCAATATATGCGTTTTTTCCCCTCGCCACCACTCAAGTGACTGAACAAGTCGCGCACGCAAATCTGTAATGTCTGAAGGCGATTACATATTTCTGTATTGCTCTAAGATCGCCTGACGTCCGCTCAATATCGCAGCAGGAGCCACCCCCCCCCTCCCTTTGTAACGCTTGCTACGACACCAACATTAACAGCTGTCCTTTTCCTTCGTTTTCTTCGTCTTCATAATGGGCGAGGCTCCCGAATGGCAGCCGAAACGTCTCCCATAGTGCGTGTGTGCGGCTTTTAATCTTCAACTACTTACCGAAACCGCCCGTCAAACTCTCGACTTCATTTAAGAGCAGCTGAAGAGAACACAAACAAACGGTGTTGGACAAAAGCCGTCTTTATTGTCAGAGGAGTGTCTCTTTTGAGCAGAAAACTCGCGTCGCCATCCCAACCACCCACCCACGCCATTACAGAAAAAAAAAATGACGACGATGAAGGTAGAAGAGAGGCACGCTACCGAGTGCCGGGAAGAGACATGAGGAGGCGCGCACCCTTCCGTGGAAGTTGCGTTTTCTTGTTTTTTGGTCTACGAGGACGTCCACGCGCGCATGACGCGTTATCGAATCGCTAAACACCACTGGCGCTCGTGCGACGCTTGGGGTTGTATCTTCGAACTTCAGAATCCATCGCGCAGTAAACGGCGGGACAAGCACTTACTTTCAACTAAGGTTTTATTGCAGATCCTGAGCACATGTAAACACGCATCTGAAACTGCAAGAGACAACAATTGATAGCAAGAAAGAAGGCAAATGAGCACATGTCGTCTAAGCCAAAAAAATTGAGAAAAAAAGCTTGATTAATCATTTGACGTAGACGACACGTGTCCATTTACCTTCTTCATTTTCTGCCAGTAGTTTCTTCTTGTAGCAATACTTATTTGCGGACTAGGTGGTTCATACTGAAATCTAGACTTTTGCGCAGGCAGAAAGAAGGAAAGAACTTGGCGACACTTGAGCGTAGAACGTGATAGCGTAATCGGGCCCCGTGCGCATCGCCTACTCAGTTGCTTGCCTGGCGTCGGTTCTCGGTGGATGCCTCAACCGTGCCGTAAGACTGCGCTCTATCCTGCCTCCCTTTTTCCTTCTTTCTGCTTACGCAGCAAGTATGGCTTCCTCCTGCAGTTTTGTTTGCGTGTTTATATACGCTCGGGATGTGCAACGAAACCTAAGTTTGAAAGTAAGCGCTTGTCACGTCTTCACCTTGTTTCGTGTTCGTTTATTGCGCGATGGTTTCTGATGTACGATGAACTACCAGCACGCCCAGACTTCCTCCCTTCTGTCGTATCTTCGCCGTCTCCACGCGTGACCTAAAACGATGTTGTGACTAGTCTGGACAGTGACTCTAAATGTAACACGACCTCCTCCCGCTCGTAATATATTACCCGCAGCGATGTAGGCCTGTGCCGATGCGGCGGCGGCAAAACTGGCTCGCGTACGAGATCTCTGAAGGCGACAACCACATGGAACGCGTTTTCCGACGCAGCGCCGCCGCCGCGTCCGTTTCGCATCGAGTGCATCGTGTTTTTGTTCCGCCGGGGATGTCGTTTTTCCGTTTCTTAGGTGGTACAGGCGGGCTTGTTGGTTGTACAGTGGCCCCAAGACTATAACTGTAACACCAGCAAAGGTGAAATTGGTTTTGAAATACCAGCAGTCGAAACAGTCGTTACGTCAGTGATTGTTTCCTATGTCGGCGCCACCATGCAGTGTTGGCGCCGCTTTGACCACGAGCAGCATGTTGCAACTTATATTGGGCGCTACTGTACATTATCTTGAGAACGGGAGCGCTAGGTTTTAGGGAAAACACGGACAAAGAAGGATACACAGAGCACAGGCGCTGATTTATTGCGTGATCAGCAGCTGTGTTGTGCGTATCATTGCTTTTGTCCGTGTATTCCTGAAATTTTGCGCTCCTGTTATCAAGACAATATCCACTTCTATTGATTGCAACGCAGACCCGACGGTACACAAGACGAAACGTCTCACGAAGTGTCGCGAAATATCACGTGTAGGCCTGCACGTGTTCCAGAGGGACTGGGAGCGACACCAGTCTTGAGCATGCGCAGATGTGTGTCTACCGTCTTTTCAGACAGTGAGAGCTTTCGGCTGATAGTCGGCGTTTTATTGTGTCGTCAGTTTCCCTTCTCGCGGGTCCATTGTCAGCAAGCCTAACTCTTCGGTCTTCTACGAAGGTATTGCGGTTCAACGCGACTCATGCCAGACGTCGCGAAGCGGACGCTCGAAATACGCCGGAAAGGCGTCCCATGTAGTTGCCGCTCCGCGTCGAGCGGCAACGCGAGGGAGCGGGCGCAGGTACATTGGCGCTCGAGAGTCGTACAGCGAGCCTCGAGCGACAGATTAAAGAGAGAGAGAGATAGAGAGATAGCGAGAGAGATGTGAGTGGTGTGTGCGTGGAAGAGAGCGCGCATCCATTGGCACTAGCGGCATGTCGTGTCTCATTGGTCCTTCCGGGAAGAGGAGGAGGAAGAAGAGCAGACGGCCTTCGTCACGGGCAGACCGACGAGCAGCTCCTCGTTGGGGATGTCGTACACGAGGGTCAGGTGGAACGCCATGTTACACAGGCAGATCACGTACTCGCAGATGGAGAACCAGCTGAACGCTGCGAGGAAAAAGAGAAGCGGGGAAATCGGATTAAGGACCGAGAGAACGGACAATGCCGGGTACGAGTATTAGACGTGTCGCCCCGTCCCTGTCACGACGAACGGGCACGAAGGGGCTTAGGGTGGAGGCGAATGCTGTTACTATTATTGCGGTAACGGTAACAGCGCGATAGCGTATAGGCGCTTCCGCCGGTTACCGCGTATAACGGCGTAAAGCCCGCATCTCTTCTCACCCACCCCCACCAACCTCCTTTCAAACACCGTAGTACAGACACAATGCCGGCATTGTCAGTCGTCGAGCTCACTTAGGCGCTGCGCCGTGCTCCCGACTGGGCTGCAGAAATTAGGCGCCTTTTCCTCTTCAAACCACTACCACCACCAGCTCACTTTTACTGACACCGCGTGAACGGTACACAATGTGTACGCACACCACGCAGTCACTGAAGACGTGTCGGGAAAGTTTTGGCGTATCCGCGGAAATACGCGTGCTGGAGAAAGGTTCGTGCCATTCGCTCGAAAGTACACAGCACGAAGTCACAACGAAAAACTCTACGTATTTCTGAAAAAGAAGGCTGCCCATAAGAAAAACGACGATTACGATACTCCATAATGCGAAATGTGAGCAGAGCTCTACGCGTGGTTGCGTGTGACGATATGTTGAGACAAATAATCTGAGAGAAATAAATGTGCGTACAGTTACAGAGTATTCTTAATTTCTCGCTTTTAGTTTTTCATACATTTATTTCGTTTTCGCTTTATCCTTTCGTTTCATTATCTTTTGTATATATATATATATATATATATATATATATATATATATATATATATATATATATATATATATATATATATATATATATATATATATTGTTCTTTTTTCCGCGTCGGTGGCGCGCACTGCAGTTACAGGCAGAAAACTTTATCACTTACATTACTTTCTTTTACTTTTTATAACTATTTTTATTTTCTCTTTCTGCAGCGAAGGCTCCAAGGTAATTCACACGATTCTTTCACCCCTAAGTTTTTGCCGAAATCAAAAAGGTGACGGAGCGGGTCTTATACGAGTAACTACGGTACTGCACCATAGCGAGCCGAGCGACGGCCACAGAGAAGAGAAGGAGCAGTTGCGTGCGCGGCGAGCTATACACTTTTTTTCGCTGACCTATTCCGAGCATCTGGACCACACCACGCCGGAAAGTTCACACCGCCGCCACCTGGTCTCGTGTGCGTCAGCAGCGTGTAAGCAGACGTCCTCTGTAAACTCCTCCGACGTCATATGCTGAAACATCGCCACGCGACTCGCTTGCGAAGGCTCGTCCGCAGTGAGAGCGCTCGCCGAATAACCTTTAATGCTAATGACTGGGGTGTACTAACCGGCGTCGCTTGCGAGGTCCATATATAATCCATTTCGCTCCTCGGTCGATGGGTGCCGTCATCCTGAACGATCACGAAGTCTCTTCACGCTCGATTTTTATTGGTTGCGGCGTTCGGTGACGTAGGCTCGACAAGCCCGCGGCGTTCTGGACGAATGTGTAGCGGATATGTGGCCAGCAGAGTCGCCTAGTTGGTTGCTATAGTTAGTTGGATCGCTACATGTATAGTGCAGCTTCGTGACATATCGGCAGAGCTAAAAACCGGAACACGAAACAGACAGGTCTCTGCTGTCTTCGGTTGTTAGTGTGCCTTGTAGCGCTATATGGGTCGGCAACGTGTCACGCGAGGAGGCGTTTGCTATTTTGCCGGTTTCGATTTTCAGTTGGTCGCTTCTCGGTCGTTCCTGTTCGGCTGTGCATTGAAGCCTCTTCGTACCACTTGAAACTTATAATCTTAAGAGTAAATGTAATGCAAGCAGCATCAGTGTTCATGCTCAAATTACAATGAAAAAATTATACGAGGACAGAAAGGAGACCCCAGGAAACGAGCGCCTTGTGATGTCTCCATTTGTGGTGTCTTGACTTCGCTGTTGTGTCCATGTTTGCACGCCCAGTGTTTTTAACATTAAAGACACATACGTCTTTCTGTTTTTTTTTCGTTCAATGTTATGGGGTAGATTGCATATGTTTCTCGCCACAAGAATCGTTACGCAGCCGCTACAACAATGTAACACAGGCCGCAGATCTGAAGTGGGGGCCCGGCAGGCAGATGTAGTCGAGTGTGATTTTGTGCTCTATATCCCATGGCAGAAAAAAATGTTTTTTTTTTGGGGGGGGGGGGGGGCACGGCACAAGCCCGGTGTGCCACCCCCCTGGCTACGCCACTAAGTACAGCAGTCTGGTCCCGCGGTGCCCTGCGCATCATGGGGTATGCTTGACCAATGCTCTATAAGCTAACGGTACTTACAACGAACGGGGGAGTCTACGATGGGCCACTGCCGCAAGCGCGTATGCGTGTTGGCCGTCCCAGTTCACAAGAGTGATTTCCGTTACTGCCAAGCCAGCGTAATTTTAATTCTTTTTACGGACTTAATTTCCAATGTCGCGCAGTTCGTCTCGTCTCCAAATTTGAGCCAATAAATCAATAAATAACGTTTTCTTTTTCCGAAACCAGTCGCTTTAATATTTCGTCTTGATTATTAGATTTATACGATAGCTTGTACGTCTTGCATTGCATCACTAGATATCTTCTTTCCCAATATCAACCCGAAAAGCTTTTTATGGTGCCCCAAAAACCGTTTCTGAGACCTAAGTTCGGGGCAATATTCAATGCTTCCCATTATATCACAGGAGTCATCTGAAACCACAAGAATAAACATGAGTTCCATGCTTAGGCGTGCACCAATGGGGGGGGTGTTGTGAGAGCACCCCCCCCCCCTATTCACCTAAGAGGGCTCAAAGTCAACCCCATGCCTTATACTCAGTCGGATCTGTCCCATCATTGTTTAAAGAGCAGTATTATAGCCATGCAGATTTCGTAGCGTTAGCTACACTGGCCTAGCCGAGCCAGTTTCGCGTGGCTCCTCAAGAACCGTGCTGCGCATGCGCGAGGATCAGTGATGTCACGCACCGGAGCCAGCACGTCCCGCGCATTCCGCCGCCGCCGCGCGCAACTCGCCGCCGCCGGTCTGCACTTTCCAGAGGAGTGACGTCGTAGCCGTGGCAGACGTATTGGCGCCGGCGCGCGCGCAGCTATTCGCCTTAGCTGTGCAGTCGTCGTCTGACACTGCGCTGTAGCCGCATGATAGCGCCTCTGACTGGCGTTTGCCAGTGTGGTATAGCCATGGACAAGGAGAGCGCAAATGCTGCTCAACGGCGCAGAAGAGCGGAGAAGCTTAACTCATCATATCCCGAAGTATTTGCCTGGCAAAATAAATATACATGTGCCACATAATACGTAAACCGTGTGTGTGTCATCGGAGCAGCAGTAAGCATGATAATCAAGCTAATCCTACACAATCAGGAAAGCTAAGAATAATTAGCTGAACCTTTGCTAACGCTACGTTATCCTGGCATAGCCGAGCTAAGCCACTGCAACGTTTTTTTTTTTTACGATAATGGCGGCCGAAGTCCCTTGATGCTGCATTCCAAGGACCATTTACTTTCCATCCTTGCTCCCGGAAAGCCAGGGACCAAGGGCAGGCCATTATGAAAGCACGTCAACGCTTCATTTTAATTTTTTCATCCATTGTGAAAAATGTTGTCATTTGGACACGACGAACAGGTGGGGGGAGGCTGCGATAAAATGTTGCTCCTTGCCCCCTTGGCCCCACTAATGGGGAACCCTGCGCCCGCCTATGTTCCCATCGTAGCCGAGGTAGCGCAGCACCACATTTCCTTCTACAGTAGTTTCGTTAGGAAGCTCCACGGTCTGAGCTGTAGCTTCGAATAAGTGCAACGCGCAAACTTACCCAGCTCGACGCAGTGGATTCGGTGTTTGTAGAAGAAGAAGAGCATGCCCGCGCTGGCCGCCAGGGTCAGCACCAGCAGTGACAGTTTGAGGCGACGCGACTTGCGTTCCTGCGACAGTCACGAGAACGCACAAATGGAGACTGTTCGCAGAATTACAAGTACTACAGTCGCTAAGAAGCAGAATTCTGTCGTAGTTTAATTCGGATACACACGCCGCGTGCTTTTACATTCAACACGCTGTCCTGACGACATTCTCAATACAACACCATTGCGGCAATAAATAAAAAAATGTCGTTCACATCCAGCGCTAATGCCTTTCCTGTGTAGCGATTGGTGTAGTTCTAAATCATGCGCTAAATGGAGCCCCACTTGTGAAACCTAAGGAAGTGCGCAGCACGGGCACCCAGCGATTCCCGTTGCGCTGTTGTTAGTCTTTGTCTGTGAATGTTCTCTCGCAGGAGTTCGTAAAAACGGCGCCAGAGAGGCGCCGGCGGGAAGAGGAATCGATCGTTTGGCGAGGCGGTGGCGCCCTCTATTGCTCGGCGCGGGTATCAGCCGGGTGTCACTTGCATGTTTCCGAAGCGTTTTTAGCGATCTTAAGCATATTGTTGCGATTACGTCTTGGTTATTTCTGTTAATTATATTATCTTAGACCTTGTTCGTTTACCTTAAACCCGGTTTCGAGCATTGCTAGCGTTGTTTTAGGTCTGTATTGACCACCTGATTATGAGCGTGATCACGCCACATGAGATATATGAATGAGCCCCGCCCCGGTGGTCTAGTGGTTATGGCGCTCGACTGCTGACCCGAAGGTCGCGGGATCGAATCCCGGCCGCGGTGGCTGCATTTTCGACGGAGGCGAAAATGGTTGAGGCTCGTGTACTTAGATTTAGGTGCACGTTAAAGAACCCCAGGTGGTCGAAATTTCCGGAGCCCTCCACTACGGCGTCTCTCATAATCATATCGCGGTTTTGGTACGTTAAACCCCAGATATTATTATGAGATATATGAATGAACGACAAGCCGGGCCCCTAAAGTGCTACGCCCTTAGAACGAACGCTCCGTCAGCATATGACACGAGGACGACGTGCGTATTGCGAAATTTTCTTTCTTACGAACGGAAGGCGTGGTCGACTGCCTGTAGGTTACCTCTACAAATTGTACTCAAGGAATGCCACTACTAGCTACTAGCTGCGCACGTGGGTGAGCAAGTGACGGTCGACGATTACAGAGTGTGGCGCCATTTATCGCCCGAAGATTACCATCTCGGTGTCATCCTTGTGGGCGCACATGTGCACCGCCAGGCACGTGCCGACCATGTATAGCAGCGACGAGACCATGAAGACAATGAAGATCTTCTCGTGCACCGGGTAGTTCTCGCGGTTCGAGACGTACGTGACGCCGACCAGGGACAGGGCCTCGGCCAGGTGCAGCGCGTAGTTGGCGCGCGTCAGGCGCGAGAAGAGCGCCCGCTTTGGCGCCGCCACCAGGGCAGCGCGGCGAGCGAAGTATCGAGGGTAGAGCGACGCGAGCAGAAGCCGGGGTCCCGTGTGCAGCGCGACGCCCATGCGCCAAATGTAGCGCTGCGGCGAGATGCCCGTGATGGCGCTCACCGACGGGCAGAAGTTGTACACCTGCGCAGAACACCCGACAATCAGTGACTACGATCACCAGTGACGGTCAGTGGTGATCGTCAATGACGATAAGCAATGGCGATCAGTGACGATCATCACTGACGATAAGCATTCAATACCAATGAAACGAAGGATTCCATCTGCTGTAATATCTCATGTAGACCAGTCTGCGTTCAGGGACTCGCGTATTTCTCTTAAGACACCTTAAGAAGGAACATAATGTAACGATGATTTGAAAGGTGGAAAGGTCGAACAGGACAGCGTCTCTCAGTCATGGGGGAAGAAATAACTTAAAAGAGAGCATTACGTCACGCAGCCAGCCTCAGCAACCGAACTCTGCGTGAAGCCATTCGCTTCTTCTCCTAACAGTATACCGGCCCAGGATAACAGCAAGAAAATCATCATTTTGTCCGTGACCGAAAAATCGATGAAGATGCAAATAAAATAAATAATAAAAATCTTAGGGACGAGTGAGAATCGAACCCAGGCCGTCTGCGCGGCAAGCAGGTGTTCTACAACAGAGCCACGCTATTCCTTGAAACTGCTTCGGAAAAAATACTATAACAATGTCATGTAGTGGAAGGCGTCTCATTAACGCATGTAATATTGTGTGGCAGAAGCGTAGAATCGCGCCAGGCATCAAAACATGTGAATTGCGCAACGAGTAGGTGATTTTAAAGGCCCACCCATTACAAAGCGCTCAGACATACTTAATAATCAGCAGCAGCAGCAAAAGCATCAACAAAGTCAGCAGCGGCATAGGTTCGCGTGTTGCCTTACGGGCGCGTAGTGGGACTTTCGCTGATTCGCAAAAGGAAGAATTTTGGCGTAGTGGGCACTGCACAACTGTACTTGCAGTAGGCATTCTAGGATAGTTTGAAACGGCCAATGTTACGCGCGCAGTCGTTCGTTTTCCTTACGGCCCGGTTGAGGCATGCACCGAGAACCGAAGCGGGGGTAGCAATTAAGGAGGCGATGCGCACGGGGCCCGATTACGCTATCGCGTTCTATTCTTGAAGGCGGAGCTCAAGCGTCCTCCAAGTTTTTTTTTTTTTTAATGTTTTGAGAGAGGTCTACGTACGTCCCTGTAGAATTCCGATGATGTGTTATTTTACGAGGTCAGTTTAAGAAAAGACACAAAAACAGCAAATGGAGGATGATTGTCAAAGCGAAGCGAAATACTTGCTGAAGTGTATGCGGCTACGGACACTTAAGGCCTGAACACACGTACGCGTTGCAGCGTGTCAGCGCGTGACTTTTTGACGCGGCGTCGCGCCCTCTCCCTATTGGAGGAGAGGGCGCGCCCTCTCTCCCCATAGGGAGAGGGCGCGACGCCGCGTCAAAAAGTCACGCGCTGACACGCTGCAACGCGTGACTTTTTGACGCGGCGTCGCGCCCTCTCCCTATGGGGAGAGATGGCGCGCAGCTTCGCGTAGCCCAGCGCCCTCTCCTCCAATAGGGAGAGGGCGCGACGCCGCGTCAAAAAGTCACGCGCTGACGCGCTGCAACGCGTACGTGTGTTCAGGCCTTTATTGGTTACTCCTGTGCGACAAGTGCGTATTGTGACGCTGCGTACAGCCTTCAACATGGACCGACGTCGCAGACCACATCAATTACTTCTGCGAGGACGCATGTCGTAAATGTGCTCACGTCATCCGTCACTTTCACGAGCACCAATTACGGAGGACGCAATATACTCAATGTAATGGTGGATCGGCCACACTGATCACCGTCTTCGATTACACTTGTCTCCTGGATTCGGCACACATTTGATTGTACACTTGCATCAAGGATATGCTCAGCCTTACTGAGCCAGGTAGCCGCCGTTCACGCAAAAATTGGGATGGAAATAGCGAATGTACAGCTTTACAAAAAAAAAGAGAAAAGAATAAGTAAGAACGAAAACCACGAAATGGACGTAAGGAGGGAGTCCGGCGCAACGTTCGCGTCACCAAGCGGCGGCGGAAGTACGCCAGGTTCATCACTTTACGTTGACGCGAAAACATATTGCCTTGACGCATGCGCGTTCGCGCGCGCCCGGCGTCTTTCATGTATGGCTTTGCGCGGAGTGTCGCGATTTTCGTTATTAGAGCGCAGCTAGGCGCCCGTTTCCTACGTTGAGCGGCGTCGCCGTCGCCGTCGGTGGCGTAACCGATATGCATGAAAAAGTAACTGAGAGACATGAAAAAAAAATCAAATGAGAAAAAAAATAGAATACCCGGGATCAAATGGGATTTGAGCCCGGGCTCTCTAAGTGGCAGTCAAGAATTCTACCACAGAGCCATGCTGGTGCTTGAAACTCATTTGCAAAAAGACCCTATGCAGGCGTCATGTCGGGCAAGGAATCTCGTTAACCTATGTAATATAGCGTGGCAGAAGAGTAAAATAACAACCAATCATCACACAATGCTAATTGCGCAACGAGTGTGTGATTTAATGCTTCCCACCCACTGCAAAGTGCTCAACCATAACTACAGCTAAGATGCTAAGACGTAGGGTGATGTGCCCCGTTGGGCACGTTGGTATTTGCCTCTCTCTTAATTATTGTGTACCTGTATTGTTTAAATAAACTTCACTTCACACGCGGAGACATGTCGGGCGCGATTATTTTAAGAGTGCATAGAATGAATTCTCCAAAGACCGTGCTAACAATTTTGCAATCTCACTCCCTACAAAGATCCCAATGTATTTGTCAGGACCCCAAATATCCGAACGCCAGTTCGCGTGCAGCCCAACAGTACGAGTGAGGAAATGAAACGCGAGCAAAGTTTGACGCCGCGTTTGGAAATGAAAGGTAGCACGACAGCGGGAACTCATTCGCCTATATTTCGTGTCCGTGTTTTGCATCAAACGCATATATAAACACACTTCTCGGAGCAACAGTCGAAAGTTCCATATACGAAACGCTCGCGCGCGCGGCTTTTATCAAGGCACGAAAGTCAAATGCGAAGCAAAGTTTCTGTATATGCTATAGCGAGAAGAGAAAGTCTGACAATGGAAGAAAATAAAACGAGGCGAAGAAGAAGAAGGAGACAATGAAAACGAAGAAGAAATGGCGTGCCTATCTGTCCGCCGGGAAACGTTGCAAGATTGCTGCGGTTCAGCACTGCGGGAGAACAACCACGCGAACATGGCTGTAATACAGAGAAAAAAAAAAGGGCCGCGCTTTGATGCACCGGCGGATTGAAAAAACCTGCTAGCGGATGCACCATTTCGGCGAGTGAAAAAGCGCAGGCAGTTTCGTAAGCAATTTTGCGAGGCCGCAGCGCGTTCGACCGAAACCACCCTTTCATTCGTATATTTCTTTTTGTCTGTGTACGCTTTCTAGTTCTGCAATGGCCCGTGGCTTCATTTTTTGCTGCCGCAAGCACTTTGATGATTGAGAGGAAAATTTTTCTCTTCGCTATATGGAGATACTTTAGGGAGCGCCTGGACCTATCACCACATGGTCTGACGGCTTCTCGGCGGATTGAAGTCGACTATGTGGCCGGCAGCTGTCGGGGCTTGAAGGTGTATGCCTGCAAAGTCCGCAAACATTTTACAGCGAGGCATTCTATTGAGAGCTCGGCTTTCAGAGCATCTTTCGGGTCAGCATACAAAAGAAAAGTCTGAGCTAAATTATGAAAAAAAAAAGTCTATAGTGTTGTAAACTAGGACGTACAAACTATCGTATAAAAGTATAATCAAGACGAAATATACAACAGAGCATTAATCAATTATATGCAGTATGTGTAAAGCAGTCCCGTACCAGGAATTTTTTTCGGGGGGGGGGGGGGGGGGACTTGCTGAAAGGCTTGAGTATTTGAGAAAAACTCTTATTTTCATTTGTTTATTTTCGGTAAAACACCATGTATTATAAAAATTTCGAGAGGGGGGGGGCGCCCCCCCCCCCCCCTGGCTACGGGCCTGGTGTAAAGCCTCACGTATTTACTCACATAATACGAACACTGGCTGAACGTTGGCTATTAGCTCTTATAGTTATAATTAGCTCTTGCCTGCGCTAAGTGACCATATATTTTATGGTCTGTTTGAACAGACCATATAGTATAACTACCTCGGGTCAAACGACAGTCTGTGTGAGTTCGACTTCGTGATCATATCAGCACGAATTTATGTAGCTATACCAAGTTCGTTTCTCTAGAAACGGAGATTGTGGACATTCCGCGCAAGACGCAAAAGAGGAGACTTGTGCGCGGCACTCATTTAATTAAATGGAGCACCGCCTGCGCTAATGCGAGCCGTGCGAGGTCCGGCGCCGTCGTGTCAACAGACCCAACTTGGTAGCACCTACTTACGCTCGCTGTCACTAAAGTCCTTCCTTATCTGTCTAGGAAAAGTGAGGGTGCACTTAGCGCCCCCCCCCCCCCTCGCCATACAGCATCGGGCTTGTTATGACAATCTGCAGAAAGCACTCCTCGCTTCCCGAGTGTAATCTCAAGGTTTACTCTCTTATCTCTTTCGAGTATTTGCCCGGCTCTCTTTTCGCACTTTATCCTACACTACGAGACGCCCGAAAGCGGAATGTGTCGGCTCCTCGTTCATTAAGGCGGGTAAAAAAAAAACTTTAATTAATATTGCCGGACAAGTGTATGGCGAATAAGATAAAACAGAGGGATCCTTTGCCTTCGGCTTACGAGTCTTAGGAGGAACAGTAAGAACAAATAAGAGAATCGGGGACACTAATTAGCTGCCTAAAGGAGCTTTCAGGTAATAAAAATGTCTGTGAATGAAGGTAAAGCAAATGAGCCTGCACGCCTACGAGCAGTAGCTCTTTGAAAACTGGCGAATCTATCATTTTCTTAATAATTGAATCGTAGAGGAAGTCTGCAAACGAGGTGCTCGCAATCGCAGATTTTGCACACATACACAGGCGCACACACACGCACATCGTTGCCGCATACAATTCACTGTACCAAAATGGCGGCTGGAATCTTAAACGCTCTTTTTTGTTCTGTTTTAACTTGCTTGCTCTTGGTGGTGCCAAATGCCCTGACAGTCACGTCTGCGCGTCTGCAATATGTATCATTCATGTTCGTTCAGAGGCTGAAACGTACATTAAGAAGAAATATCAAATAAGTTAAAACTACTACTGCTTACAATTTCAGAAATGTGCTTGTTTTACTTCGGATTAGAAAAAAAAAGAGAACAGTTCTTATTTATTAACGGAAGAAAATCAAGGCCGAACTAAGTTCCAGATTTAAATTTCGCGCCAACGTCGCCGCATTGATTACGTGCGCCTATCTGACGTCATTGAATTCCGAGCATTTCTCGCACATCTTAAATCCGCTTTCATTCCCCTTGCTCTTTCTTCTTTTTTCTTTCTTTCTCTAGAATAAAAGCCACATCAGCTATGATCGTTCGTTCTTTCAATTTAAAGAAGATATCTATAATCGACTGATTTCACGCCAAACGCTCCAGCCGTAAACTCGATTATCTCCGATTTAGTCTTTTTTTTTTACCGCGGACATTTATTGAGCCTTAAAAAAATATTCCCGGAATATTTCGCGTCCATATTTTTTTTCTCCGCCTGAGCACCATTTACATTGAACGCTTAAAAGAAAACCACCGTGCTCAATGAAGAAAAATACGAACTGCAATCGAAAAGAAAAAAAAAAGAAAGCAAACGTCACTACCAAAATCTATGCGACATCACAATGCGTGTTATATATAGTGCAGTAATTCGAACATGGAGGCGCCACTTCGCTCTTACATGCGCTTTCTTTCTTTCTTTTTTTCTTTTTTTCTGACTCGTCAGGCCTTCGGTCGCCCCGGAAGAGACTGGCCTACTCGCAGAGGAGTAATCAATACCGATTAACTTTAATCTTTCGATTTAGTGTCGCGTACACGGAGACGGCACGGTGCGGAAGAGGCGCCGTACAGCTCAGCCGCATCTGCTACACAATGAATCTTAGCGGGCGCCAGACACATGTACAGTAATTACGCGGGACATCTCGGCCGTTCTAGAGCGACAACCACAGCGGACGGGAAAGAGAGAGAGAGAGAGAGAAAGAGGCACGAGAAAAGGACTAAGGGGAAATAATAACACTGGAGTTTTGATAGGCCGGAGCGTCTGCGACCCGTCGCGCGCGCGCTGATGACCCCTTTCTCCTTCGCCGGCAGTTAGGTGACAGCCTTTGCCCTAGCGTCTAGTTTATGGGCTTTGCATATTTAGCGCGCAGTTATCCCAGAAATGCCTTCCTTTTTCCATCCCGCGACCATTGAGGACGCTTCTCCTTCCCGAAGCCTTGACCACCGCATGCAATTCAGTTCGCGCCGCTGTTCTCCTGATAAATTCACGCCTTTCTGGACAAGGGTCTTCGCACATTCCCCCCCCCCCCCCCTCCCTTCCTCCCGCGGCATGCATGGTCTGCGCGTGTCACGAAAACGAGCTCTCAAAAAGTAGGCGGATCAAAAGATCTCCTCTGGTCTCTCCTAAACTGCTCCCTGGGGTTGCTGCAGTCGCGAAAGCGCGCGCTGCGTAGTGGATGTACGCTTGAAAGGTTCAGCGGATTTGAGCCAGTGCTTGTATAACCGACTTTTTTCTCCGTTTTTTTTTTTACCGTTTCACTTTTTTTAGGAGGAAAAGATTCCCGCGGTACCCATAACTCATTCATGCACGTCCCTTCATTTTAGATTTAGGACCCATTTTCCTTGCCGGACCATTTCGTCTACACTCTCTGGCGGTGCACTTTTCGCGGAACGTTCCGAGACTGGTCATATTTATTATTTTTTTTGTTTTGTCGCTCATCTGTTAGCTTTACTTCAGGAGGTCTTCATTACATATACAGTACGTGTGGGCGCGCTCTCGATTAAGAAATTTTTCAAAGAAGATTAGAGCTCGGAGGGACAGTCTTTTAACGCCGGTCTCTCGGGAGAACAATATACGCTGCAGTGCGCATATGCGGGCTACACGGGCGTACTTGCCCAAGACGTCTCTCTTTCGCGGGAGAAAAAAATGTCCGAGTGTCTCGCAGTTTGATTAGCGCGTCAAGCGGTGCTGAAAAGTACACGGATGCGGGCTGCTTCGGAGAAATATATCTAAGGAATGGATGCCTGTGTAAAACAAGGCACGGCGGTGCGACACACGGTGTGTGCGTGTGCGTGTGTGTGCGTGCGTGTGTGTGTGTGTGTGTGTGTGTGTGTGTGTGTGTGTGTGTGTGTGTGTGTGTGTGTGTGTGTGTGTGTGTGTGTGTGTGTGTGTGTGTGTGTGTTGTGTGTGTGTGTGTGTGTTGTGTGTGGTGTGTGTGTGTGTGTGGTGTGTGTGTTGTGTGTGTGTGTGTGTGTGTGTGTGTGTGTGTGTGGACTCACTCAGATTCACTCAGACTCGGACATACGTGAGTCTGAGTCTGAGTGAGTCCGGGAGAGTAATATTTTGGTCAGCTTGAATCCGAGTGAATCCGATTGAGGAAGATTTTAGTGAGTCTGAGTCCGAGTGAGTCCGGTTTAGTAAAATATTGGCGAGTCTGAGTCCGAGTGAGCCTTAAGCGCAAAATATATTTTTTGAGTGAGTATGAGTGAGCGCCACCTTTTATTGACGACCTATCTATCCTATCTCTTCACTTATCCGCATTACTACCAGCCTTATATCGGCTTACGTTTGTACTCAACTTTCTTCACACATATCTCAAAGCACTAGCGTTCATGCGCCACGTCAATGTTTATTGATCAGAGGCGTGAGACGGGGGAGCGGGTGCTAAGACCTCCCCCTACGGACTCTTTCATAGGATGTTCTCGTGTGAGTCGCATTTTCATAAAAATGTCCTTACTGGATTGCAACCTCTGGCAACTCCTATTTGAAGCTACAAAATCAAAAGGCGTATCGCAGAGCACCGATTATGTCAGATATTGGCGTTAAAGAGCACTGACAACATGATCGGAAAAACTAATTTTACGCCAGCGGACTCATGAGTCCACTCACTCCGGCTCACTCAGACTCAGCTCAAGCCGTGAGTCTGAGTGAATTCGGCTGAGCAATATGTTGGTGAGTTTTAATCCGAGTGAGTCCGGTTGAGAAAAAGTTTAGGGAGTCTAAGCTTGAGTGAGCTCTTAGAGCAAAATATATTTCTTGAATGAGTCTGAGTGAGTTCCAGCTTCTTTGCCGACCTGTGGTGGCGGGCACGATCGAAAGTGCATGAACTGGAAAACGGCGCATACAAATTACGCATGTGACCGGCGCATCCTCGAGGGCCTCGTTACCGCCAACCAGTGGTGGCGGTAACGGGTTACAAGTAACGCCGTTACCGGTAACGCGTTACATTTTTCGGTAACTTAGTAACTTATTCGTTACCTTTTAAAGAAAATGAATTCTAAGGGCTCGTTTTTCTTTGTTAGACACAATATTAATGAGAATTCGTCTGTTCTCATTAATATCGTTACCTTTTCGGAATTGCAACGGGTAACGTATACGCTTCAGTTAGCATTTTTCGGTAACGTGAGGTGTCACATTACTCGTTTCCTTTTATTGCATTCATCCCGGGAGTTTTGGAGTTTTACACAAACCTCCTTTCGCTGAGATAGCCCCGACATTCTTTTGTCGCGTCGGCGGGCTGCTGCCGGCCCGCGAGGCGTTAAGAGTATCATCGAATGCGTCCGTCGAGCGCCTACTTAGCGTAGGTGCGGATGTATTCATTAAGAAGCTAGGCAAGCTGTCCGCTGACAGCTTTGAAATGCAGCTCTTGCTTAAATTCTGCAAGTTGTAGTACTCTAGCGCTGGTTATCAACTTTGTTTTCAAAAACTTGGAGGACGCTTGAGCTTGAGCCCCGTGCGCATCGCCTTCTCAATTGCCAGCCTAGCCTCGGTTCTCGGTGCATGCCTCAACCGTGCCGAAAGGAAACGAACGCCTGTGTGCGTAACATTGTCCGTTTCAAACTATCCTATAATGTTTACTGCAAGTACAGTTGCGCAGTGCCCACTACGCCGTAATTCTTCCTTTTGCGAATCAGCGAAGGGCCCACTACGCGTCCGTAAGGCAACACGCGGGCCTAGGCCGCTGCTCGCTTTGTTGATGCTTTTGCCGCTGCTGATGATTAAATGTGTCGGAGCGCTTTGTAAATTGGTGGGCCTTTAAAGCACCCACTCGTTGCCCAATTCACACATTTTGACGCCTGGTGCGATTCTACACTTTGGAACGCAATATTACATGCGTTAAGGAGACTCCTCCCACTACAAGACATTCATATAGTGTTTTTTTTTTTTTCGAAGCTGTCTCAAGCAATGGCGTGGCTCTGTGGTAGAACACCTGCGTGCCTCGCAGAAGGCCTGGGTTCGATTCTCACTCCAACCAAATATCTTTATTTTTATTTTATTTGAATCTTTCTCGATTTCTCGGTCACGGACAAGATCATGATTTTTCGCTCACAACCACCGACGCCGACGCCGGAATTTCTGCGAAACGAGCTCTTTAACGCTATCGCGTTAAAATGAAATTTGCTTCTTTCTATCGGCAGCTGCGGGTATACGTTTTCTGACTACAATATTTGAGCATCTGTCTTCTTAGTAGAAGCACACCGTCATGATTACCGCAAATTTATTGAGAGTTGAGGGACATTTTCTTTGCGGAAAGCGCTGATGATTAAATCTTATTTTGTGTTTAATATCACACTGGGAAAAATGGCTTATTTACCATGTGCCACAGAGTTAGAAGCCATCATATGTAACTACAGGCAATTTAGTAACCTTCATAGACAGAGCTTCACAGGCCCCTATAATACTGCTGGGTCCGGCATATTTGTGCAATGAATTCTCGTTAAATCAGTATTTCAGGCAAAATCGTTCTTTGGGTTAGAAGTTTTACGAGGAATGTAAATACGATCATTATAACATTGTTAATGTGGGTTCCTGCAGCGAAGACGCGCTGATTCAAAATTTCTGACCATGGAGTAACGGCTCAAGTAACGTGCGTTACTTTTCTTTTCTGTAACAGTAACGGTAACGCGTTACCTTTTTTTTAGGTAACGTAGGGTGGTAACGAGTTCCTTTTTTGTTAGCGTAACGAGTAACGTATTTAGTTACATTTTTTCGGTAACGGCTACAACACTGGTGTACACCCGCATTTCTGTCCACTCACCGGGCGCCGGGTATTTTTTTTTTTTTTTGAACTATGCCGTCGCCTCTGCCACCGAAATCTGTAACTCATAGAAGCTTCGCTTAAACAGGAAAACATATGAAATCCCTTTTCAGCCGATGTTCGTCCCTTTGGACCAGACTTGGCAGTAATGATTTTATAATGAAATTAAAGAAATTTAACTACTTCTTGCAATGCTCTTGTGAGTAATGTAATGAATTACTTTTGACGGCCGGTAATTTAGTAATGTGGTGAATTCCTTCAAGCGAGCAATTTCAAGAAAACTACTCATTACTTTCCCAATTACTTTTGACGTAAGTATAGTATGTCCGTTTCCCTTACGGCTTAAAAAAAAACGGACGAAAAAAGGAAAGGAAAAAGAGAAATACACGTTAATCTGAGCGCCAAGCCTCAAGCGTGGGAAGCTGAACAAAGATCTCCGAGATTTCAGTGTATATGAGCTGTAAATAAAGTGTACACGTCGTGCATGAATAGTGAACTTTTGTTTAAGTAATTTCAAAGTAAATTTCATTACTTTCTAACTACATTTACAACAAAAATGTAATGTAACTTAATTACTTTTTAGAAGTAATTTTGGCAGCTTTGCTTCGGACTTCGGACTGAAAAAAAAAAGAAAAAAAAACACAAATCTTTCCTTTGTAGAAATTTTATGCCCCAACTGACGAACAATAGTAATGAACAAGACGGAATGTCTGCACGTTCCAGCAGTCGACTAGGCTGGTTATGCCTACAACTCGTAGATTGTTAGCCGCAATAGAATAGAAATTTCGTCAAATTGGCGGACTAGTGTAATGGAAAAGCGCGAACATGGCGAAACACACAGCGGAGAAAATAAGAAATGAAAGAGGTGCGGCGCCTGTCGAGTTTATTTCTTTGATCATTGTGTTGTAATTGGCGCTGCTTCATTATGCCATTCGTTAGCCGGCTGATAAGGTTTTCCATACGAGTTGCGAGAGCGGTCGCAGGACGGACGTTCAGCAGGGTCTAAGAAAATTTCAGCAGATTGGAGGCGCCATGTCAACTCATGCAGATAGAAGTGAGATGGCACAACGTAACACGTGTATATACTAAAAAAATAAAAGAATCCTTTCACTCCTTTTTGTGCATTCTGGCTTGCCACGTATATGACTCTCTTTAGAGAGACACGTGAACTCTCTTTGGAGACCATTATAATCTCGTCGGTGAGTGGTGGGACCTAAAAGGCGGGAAGAAGCTTTTTGACCCCGGCCCTCGGCATCCATCGGCATCCCAAATGATGGAATGTTGGAATCAATAAAGTTTCAAAGTTTCAAAATAGGGTTTTCGTGCCTCTTTAAAGAGAGTCATGCACGTGGCAAGTCAGAAATCACCGTGAAAGCGTCACACATACCCCCTACCCCTTTTTTTTTTCTTAGAGTGTATGCGCACATGAGCGAAGGCCGTGAAAGTCTTTAATGGAAAACACCGCCAGTTAACTATTATATATTTACTTATCCTTACATTTGCCAGAGTTATTGAGTGAAGCATTGTATTAACTAGAACATGCTAACTCTAGTCGCAGTAACTGCATTCCTTTGCACTCACTTTTTTTTTTCCTCTTTGCTCGATGCTATTTATGCTCGGTACAGCTTTTTTATTTTGATACTGTCACTCCAATCATTTCTACGTCCTACTCATAGGCGTGCGCAGGGTTCCTCATTAGGGGGGGGCGAAGGTTCATCGCAGCGCCCCCCCCACCCTAAAAAGTCCACGTATGGGGCAGATTTTGCGCCCCCCCCCCCCTCTTAGGTGACTAGAAGGGTCAATGTATGGGGCAGATTTTGCGCCCCCCCTCTTAGATGATTAGGGGGGGCGGCCGCCCCCCCCTGCCCCCCCCTCTGCGCACGCCTATGGTCCTACTGCTGGTTTACGCTCAACTGCACACGCTGCAATGCAGTCGGCTAATACGTTACCGACTGCGGGAGGTCCTTCGAGAGCTTTTCTTTGAAGACCTCCGCCTGAAGTGACAATGCAAACCGCTCGAATGGACGACGACAGCAGAGGAGAACACAACGGGAGCGCTAACTCCGTTGTCGTCGTCCATACTCGAGCGCTTTACGTTGTCACCTACGTCACAGCAACACGGCCCAGCCTGAAGCTCTTGCGTGTACCTAACACTAGTGTTTACTTGTACTCAGCTAGTTAACGTTAAACTTGAGCATTGTGCTGATATAGAAATGAACCTATATTTTTCCCATTCCGGCATCTTTCACAGCTGTGCAGGGAACTTAATTGGCGCCGAAATGACGAGAACGATTGCCTCGTGATAAACTTTGCTCACAAATACCATAGTAAGCAGCGCCCCAAGACAGGACAACAGAAAGGAAAGACGAAGCGTGCGCCTGTTTTCGTCTTTCCTTTCTGTTGTCCTGTCTAGTTGCGCTGCTTCGATTGTATTTATGAGCAAACACCAACTCGCCCGGCATTGAACACTTTGTTCACTGATAAAGGGATGAGTTGTCGCCATTTTCCGGCGACAAATAACACACCAGGTCGTGCGTTCAAGCGTTCTGTTTTTAACAGAGCCTGCGAATGCCTGGCACACGCCACTACGATTAATCACGATGTATTCCAGTCAGGGCGCAGCCCCCCCCCCCCTTTTTTTAAAGGAGGGGCTCTGCCCCCTCTGCCCCCTCTGCAGTCCAACTGTGTCACTGATGCACCCATTTGACAAGTTCCGGAGTTAATTTTTTTTGGCAGTAGTAGTTTGTGCGGGGAAATTATAACTCTGCAACTTTCCAAATAATGATGCAATCGCGATTATTCGGTTGATGGGGCGTCAGCAAAACAGAAGAAAACAGGTATTGTCGTACTGCTGAATGCAATTCACCGAGACACTGCACACCACGGGTCACCACCCTGTTCGAGAAAGCTTCTTGGCTCAGCACACTGTTTCACGAGGCACCTGAGCGTGAAGCTACCTGCTCGTGAATCAGTGAAGATTCACCTTGGTCTCTTTAGCTTACCACTCAATCTTCATTCATTTAGTTGCGCATTACAAGTCTGGTGTAATGCCAAAGACGCATGTATTTTGCTGCTTTTTTAGGCAAGTAGTAGTGAAAATAAAATATAGCATATTTGTCGTGTCAACGAATGTTATTTACGTTGACCTCACATACCTTTAAGCCATTACATCCCGAGTTATTTTTAAAAAAATCGTTCCCAAAATAGTTTCATTTAATGGTTGATAAATGCCCGAAATACAATCGGAATATTATATGTATTTGTAGAGCATTCATATGCATTTGTTCAATTCTAGAGACAGTTGCCATCAATGCACCGTGAGCATCGCAAGAACCTCTCTTAAAGGGGCCCTGCAACACTTTTTCAGCATGGTCAGAAAAAGCTGCCGATCGCCTGAGAACACGCGAAGCAAACACTGAAGCAGCACGCTGCCTGGAATTTGCAATTCATTCTCAAAATCACCTAGAAAGCGTTCCCTCTTCTTTCTACAAGTGATGCCATATACCCAAATGCACAGCCATTGGCTGGTTTGAGCATCGTGGGCTGCACAATTACAGCGGCCGCCACGAGAGGCCGCCACGTGCCCCCGCGCTCGCTCGCGATCACACTGAAAGTTAGCCGCGCGTTCGAAATAAAAAAAGAAGAAAAAGTGCTGAAGGTCATGACGCGCGCGTGACGTAACTTCTTTCCCCCCATGCCATCCCTCCTTGCTTAGCTTCCAGCGCGTTCGTAGGGACGAAAGAGGAGAGAAAGCAATTACAGCCTGCGACAAATCTAACTCCGCTCGTACTTGACGGATTCTGGTGGTCGATTCGTGAGGCAATAAACTCCTTTAATGAAGCCATTCGCATTTCACTGGGAAAAGTGTTGCAGGGCCCCTTTAACGCTTAATCTATGGGATATATATATATATATATATATATATATATATATATATATATACCTACGTGTTGCCGCCTTATGAGGGGCCCCCTCCAATGAAGAAAGACTTTAAGCCCTGATTTCAGTCACTACACATATAGCAAATTCCAGCGTCTTCAAAGAACTGAACGGCTCTCATTGCTTTGTGATCATTGATCTCATTGCTTTGTGCCGTGCGACCGGCTCTCATTACACGTCGGTTTTGGGATATATAGGCTCATGTATATTAAGCGGAAGAAATGGACCTGGGCCGGCCACGTAATACGTAGGACAGACACATTACGTGGCGAGAAAATAACAATGTCTGGGGTTTTACGACGAGGCAAAACCTCGATACGATTATGAGGCACGCCGTAATGGAGGGCTCCGGAAATTTCGACCATCTGACGTCCTTTAACGTGTACCGACAACGCACAGTACACTGGCCTCTATATAGTACCATTACGCCTCCATCGAAATGTGACCGCCGCTGCCGGGATCGAGCCCGCGACCTTCGGGTCAGGAGCTGATACGTGGCCAGATGCGCAATAAGTTAGAGCAACGGAATGGTTACCAATTAAGAGATGGGAAACGCAACCGAGTACGCGGCAGCGAGTTAAATGTAATGACGAAATTCGCAGCATAAAATGGAATCAGGTCGCACAAGGTAGGGCAAACCGGACGTTATTGGGAGATGCCTTCGTCGTGCAGTCGACATAAAGACGGGCTGAAAAGAACGGTGGTGGTGATATTTGCGATCTCGTTTACAGATCAGCGTTTTAATGTCGTTTGGACCTTTCGCTATGGGTCCAAATGGGTAATGGGCAATTTGTGCTATGGTCCTCTGTGACACTTGTGGACGATGGCTATGAAGATGACGATAATATCTGAGATATCATTTACAGATCAGCGTTTCAATGTCATTTGGACATTTGGCTGTGGGTCCAAATGGGTGACGAGCAATGTTCCTGTGTTTTATGTTCCTATGTGCCACTTGAGGACCGAAGGGACACATAGCTTTGGCTGTGACGTTGGCTACGGGTCCTTTGTTCTTGTTTTTCTTATGGGTCACACTTTTCTGCATATTTGTAGGACAAAATTTAAACTGAATTGGTTGAATCCATGGTATGGACAACGGTACGAGCGTATCTGTGCAGGTATCGAAGCACGCAAGAGCAAGTACATATTGTGCGCTGTGCGCAACAAGGTGATAGTTAAAAAAAGAAAACATTTAGAGAAAACAAACAGCATGTAACTGTCTTCTCGTACTAGCGCTTTCGAGTTAACGAATGACAAACAGCCGATACCAATACAAAAAAAAAAAAATTCTTTAGTTGCACACAAAGTGCACGAATTCCACCGGTTATATATGAATGAGCACACATTGCGTACGCATTGCAGAGGCCACAATTCGCAGCATAATTTGAATGTCTTACTTGTATCAGGATTCCCCCCCCCCTCCCAAGAAAAAAAAACCTAAAAAAAAAACCGCCTTGGTTCGCTATTAGATTTTGTGAAACTTTTGTAAAACAATATTTATTTATTTATTTTACTTACTTATTTATTGTCACAGTAAGGAACAATGCAAACTGCGGAGTACACAACACACAATTGTTTTTTTCTTTTTTGTGCAGCCTAGAGTGCAGACCTGTGGCTACCGCGAAATAATTTTCTAACTATAATTAATTTCCAGGTGCTTCATTGTCATTCAAAAGCGCATGCAGTCACGCTTCCTTTGAGGACACGTATACACACTAGTACTTATCTACGCAAACTACGCAATCATAGCCCCTAAAGCTTTACATCCGCAGCAGTGGCTTATAAACGCTACGCGGTTCTTTACTTTTTAAAAGTACAAGGTAGCGTGTTCGATACCCCACAGCGCCGGTCACATTCCGATGGGAGCAGAGCCGATTGTGTGATAACATTCTGATAAACGTTAAACACGTTTAATCTACAGGTTGTTAAAAAGTACTGCGGATTTCAGCACCACGACGTATGTCACTGCACTCGCATAGCCTTGGATATGTCAATCCCGTAGGCGTAGCAATAGAAAAAAATTAAGTTTTTAGGAGTATATATACACCCACACCACATACAAACACACGAACGTACAATGCACATAAAAAGGTCGACCCCCCCCCCCCCCCAAAAAAAAAAAGCCCGACCTCCCTGATAGGGATTGCTCCTGGGCAATCTCTATTAAATATTTAAATTGAATATGTTATGACAATAAACGAATTTATTACGTCACTGAAAAGAATAGGAACAAACATTCGACAAATTTGACGCTTTTGTGGTGTTATAATTATTAATACGCTAAACGCTTGTACCTAGGGAAACGAAATACGGGAAACTCGGTCATCATAGGAGCTGCGCGATGATGACTGATGGTAGGGACACACAGGCCCTTTCTACTACGATGTTGCACAGGCAATCGCAACTATTAGTAGAAGCGCGAGAGCTGCAAATTGCCTAAGCAGACTGCTCGCTACGTGCCGGTAGCCCGAAAATGAGCGGCGAATTACACTCGTTTTCAGCTTTTCGCGTGCTCGCGCGCGACTGATGCCTTTGCGCACGACACCAGAGCTATGTGGCGAAGAAAACTTCGGCGGCGATAAACGTGGTTACACTTCGCGAGAGCGCTTTCAAGGTTATGCAAGAAACAAAAATAAAGCGGAACCGTACCTCGATGCGGCGAAAATCAATCGCGTTACTAGAGCGGAGCAGGCGTCGTTACGCGTGGAACGTTATCAGGCTCACCTTGCAAACCGTCGTATTCACAGCGGTGTACTGGAACAACATTGACGTGGCGAAGCAGAATAGCAGCGTGAATAGGGGCAGCGCGACGGTAAGGTAGGCCAGGTTGAGAACCTTGATTCTCAACAGCACGTGCTCTATTGGTACTGACGCATCCATCTCTGCGCACCGGTATACTGTGAGACTGTCCACTTCTCCGGATGACTTTAGGAAGCTGCTCTCCACCGGCGAGGCCCAGGGCCCGCTGCCATGGAATTTAGAGCCTGAACTTGGCGCCGCGGGTCATCATGCGATTAAACACTGTCCATGCAGGTCTTCCGGAGGACTCGGGTTCCCTGAGCAACGCATTAATTCAAAGGGAAACCTAACCGACGCCCGCGGACAAAAGCGGCTCTACCATCAGTAGCGATCGGCCATTACACCTCCGAGGAGAGCCGAAGAGGGGCGCCACTGGCGCTCCTCGTAGCCGCTCGGCCTTTGACTTGGCTTGGCCGATTTTCTCGCCGCGAAGCCCCAGCGCTACAGTACACTGTAGCTCGCGCTAAGCACGCGTGTCGTTAGTTATTTGTTTATCCGCAGTGCGCGTTAAAGTTTTGAGTGGCGAAGCGCTTAATTCCTGGGTTGGACGAAAGAAAGTGTTCCCCAAAACAGGCGGCCAGTTCTTTTTGTCGGTTGTCTCGTCGCCCTGCGATTGCCGGCAAGTATCTCCACATGGCTGAGGTGCTCTTATCGTTTTGACATGAACATAAGCTAAATGATGGATTTGTCACTGTCATGTAAACCTGTGCAGTACTGTGTGAGCGACGAAGTTAACCTGATCCCCGTGGCACGTTTTGATGCTGCTTGCTCTTCCATGGAGCATGGAATCACGATGTAAAGAAATTGTAGGATCAGCGCTGTAAAATTCTTGCCTCGTTTTGCAGCACACTGATAGAAGTTTGCTGCCATGAACAAAAACAAATGTTATCAGCCTCTGAAGTGCTTGCGCATGCCTTTGCCAATGCTCGCCTAGACGATATGTTTGGTCAACATGCAAAATTGGCAAATCCTACGTTATATCACCAACTAGAACTGCACTGTACGTTGTGCAAATCCTCCACGAATTTTTTTATCAAGTAGCTTTTGTGCATTACCGAGTATTGTTCAGGAAGGTGACCCAGGAATCTCTTGCAGCGATCATGTCTGACGTCAGTGACAGCAGTGATCGAAGTGACGTCGATGACGCCAGTGACGTTAGTGACGGCAGTGACAGCAGCGATGACGAACCAAAGCAGCCGAGCTCGGATCCACAGATCGGTGCTGGCTGTGCGCCAGCTGACATACCATTTGAAACTATTCTCACCGACGTCAGCTGCCATCCAACACGGGATGCTGTGGCCATTGGCACGGTAGATGGGGACGCGTTTGTCCATTCGTATTCCTTGGACGGTCCTAGTCGCGAACTACTGCACCTGACGCACCATCGCTCGTCCTGCCGCAAACTCCGGTTCTCGGCCGATGGTTCAATACTCTTTACGGGCTCCAAGGATCAGTCCCTGTGCATGGTGGATCTGAATTCGGGTGCACTGGCTCAGCGCCTCTCAGAGGCCCACAGGTGGGTTGTGCAGACCCATCAATCATAATTAAGCTAATCAAATTTACTTCCATTATGCAGTGCATCCATCTATAGCCTGTGTGTTGTGGACGAGCACCTACTAGCATCCGGTGATGATGATGGTTGCGTCAAGGTATGTTAGACTGGATCGCTTCATCGAAGCCCTCTTTGAACACTATCTTATCTTTCCTTCTCTCAGAATATGATTGATCAGCAGTGTAGCGAAGTCTGCAATTTAAAAGGGCCCTGCACCACCTTTCTTAAGAACGTCAGAAGTGCTTTATAAGCAAGTGTCTCCGATAAATATAGCCCCAAAATAATCATCAAGAAAACCATTGTACAAGCTGAAATACTATTAGTGCAGTGTTTGCCTTTTCTATCCACACTCGAGTCTGAGTGAGAGGGGCAGTGTTACTACCAACTCTCAATCGCAGTCTGCCAACAGACGTGAGATGACAACCTCTGGCAGCTGTGCCGCACTGTTTGAGAAGAAGGTGTTTGAACTTTCCACTCCACTTGTGAACTTAATGCACTGTGCGCTGCTAAAAAATTCGGCTGACATTGCCACGGCTCTTTCTCCTATCCATTAAATATGTCTTTTCGTGAACCTCAAGGGGCGGTTCAGGGCCTCTATTAATTGTACAGGGCTAGTGGGAGGTCATAGCACACCCCATTCATGTGACATACACATATGAAACCTTCATCTGTAATACCATCACGATTTCAGGTCTTATGCTTAGTGCAAGCTGATAAGGAGCAGTGTGAGATCATGCTGACAAGCTAGTGCTTTCAAAACGCGTTCTACATTTTGACCTCTCGCTAGCAATTTATTTGTCCATGGCTGTACACGAACTCGCAAACAGTCGTGCCTTATTCGCAAGGCTTACTTCAGCGGGCTCTAGACAATGTCATGAAAATGTGAACAACTTACCTGAGTACATTTGATAGTTGACACGTGTCATGCAGGCCTTATGTATGTTGTCTATATGTGTGTAAGTAAGCATGTTAAAAGTCTGTGACGGGCACGTGACCTCTGTAGGTGTGGGACCGCCGGACCAATGCCGCCGTCATGGAATGCCGAGAAAGTGATGACTTCATCAGTGACTTGGCCACAGGTGACAACCACAGGGTACTGCTGGCCACCAGGTCAGTTCGCTTGGGCGCCTCGGTGAGCTTTCTGTGAAGGCTGACCTTAACCATCACATGTGTGCTGTGTCGTGTTCTTGTTATACTGTAAATCATTCTGTATCCAACTGTTTCTCATGTTGTCCTGTGTTTGATCTGGAAAAAAGCTATATATGTTTGCTCATGCTACTGAAGGGTATGAAATTTCAAGATTCAGTAGAAGAACAGACAACAATGAAGTCCTCCTGTACATTTCACTCATTCAGTAGTTGCCATAATCTGCTACAAGTGAAAACAGTGCACTTTTTTCACATTTACTGGAGGCTTATGCAGGGTGTTCCAGGTAACACGGACCAAGTATTATGAAAGATAAACATACCTGCCAAGTCTCCCGGATTACCCGGGAGACTCCCGGATTTTGAACGTTTCTCCCGGTTGCACGGTCACAGGAAAATCTCCCGGAAATCCAGCTTTCCCTGCGCGTCCGGTGCTTTGTCTGGCCACGTAATAGAAAGGATTCCTCTTCTTTTTTTTTTAACGATGGTAGAAAGGTTCAACTCAGTTTCATTGTGCATGAAGTAGCTGTGCACTTTGCGCCGCAGTGCTGCCAGCGCAAACGTGGCGCTGCAGCCGCGTCTTGCCGGTGATGCGCTTCTCAGTTTGGCCCGAGGAATTCAATTTCTTGCGCTTCGGGGAGGCAAGTGGGGCCCGCAGAGCCTCAGCCTTGATACGCTTAACTATTCGCTCGCTCACTCCGGTGAGCTCGGAGTTTGGTCTGTTTTGATAGCCACTTTCTGTCACATTTAGTGACACTTTCTGTCGGAGAACGAGGCGGCGAGTTTGCGGCCGCACACAGTTCAGTCGGCATCGCGGACGCCATGTTTACTGAGAGAGCAGGCGTGAGGAAAACGTGGTGCTGTTATTTCGCCTTTAAAACTTTTTTTCACTACTGCTTTAAGTGGAGAGCTCAGCACTTAAAAGGGTAGCCATTACCGATGTCTGTCGAGTCGAGATAGCGCGTTCGCCAGCGCTCGCGACCGTCCCCGTCTCAACGGCACCCCTTACGGTCCCAATTGCTCGACGAAATAACTGGTAAGCAAGCGATGACAGCCCTCACACGCGGAGCAATGTTATCGCAAGTGCCCTTCGCCCGAGGTGACGGCCGGGTCGTTTCATCTCTGCTTCAACCGCGTTCGTCCCTAGCACTGGCGCGCTTTCACTCGCATGTGAAACATACAATGCGTAAGCGATGTTATCGGTTTGGACTCTGTACAGATCAGCGGCGACCGCAAAATCCAGCTGACAATGTCCATATAATTGCTATCGCAGTACCCCCCCCCCCTCGTTGAGTAGATCTCCCGGATTCCATTTCTCCAAACTTGGCAGGTATGGATAAATTATTTTATCTGAGTTGATCAGGACGTCTTGAGGGGCTAGTTGTTTCATTTTATGCAGGAAAATAATTGCGCGAAACTTGAAAGGGACACCAGAAAGAAGACACACGAACAGATTGAGCGCAAACTACCAACTGTTTTATTGACCGTAGAGCCTCACTTAAATAGGCCATCTGAACAGAACTGCACAGACGCACACCAACAGCTAACACACCTTATTCATCAAAAAAGACATTTATGCACCGTAAAGCGATATCGAGGCCTCACTCACACAGCTATTACCTTCAGTTTTGACTATAAAAGCTTCCAAAACTTCCAGAGCACACGTGTTCTTGCTATGCCCCACTATCTTAACCTGATGAAATCGTGCCTCACATCCACAGGCTGTGCAGTGGATGGCCTATTTAATTGACGCTCTGTGATCAATAAAACAGTTGGTAGTTGGCACTCGATCTGTTCGTTTGTCTCCTTTGTGGTGTCCCTTTCAAGTTTCGCGCAATTATCTTCCTGCATATTTTATCTGAGCAAAGGCAAGTAGACGTTGATTGAAGTTCGATTGAGAGACCACCAGAAATCGTTTGACATTTAATTATAGTTAATTACAGTTATGATCACCATTTTTAGGGAGTAATCAGGAAATTGTAAAAATGTTATAAGAAACATCAAGTTTAGGATGTGTCAAGCAAAATTTTTGCAGAAATAGAAGAAAGCCCATGAAACATGAAAAATACCACAGGGTTACACACCTGCACGAGGCAGCACACAGGAATGCAGCATTCTAAAGCAAGCTTAGCGGGGAAGCTCACCTGAGAGGGCTGGAATAGCAGATATGTGGGCAAAACAAATGGGCGAGTTACTACTTTTATCGACTGCACTGCTTCTGAGATGACACATCGGCTTCATATTGTTGCGAAACACATGCCGAGACTCCTTGGCATGTCATGATATTAGTGCCTGCACACTTATTGCTTGTACTGCTGCGACCTCTAAAGTAAAGTCGGTTCTGATGGTACAGTATTTAGCCAATTATTTGTAATTGTCTACTCGAGCGTGAACAACAAAAAATTACCAGTAGCTTCTGCACATGAACATGTACCTAGTTCTGTTCTTGCAGAAGCATCCACATTGATTTACTATGTATTAAGAAGAATGCTGCGGACTTTCTGCACGTTCTAGCTGTAGGTTGCATTGGCAGTTTAATATACTACGGTGCATGTAGCAGGGATATATTCATTAATAGTTATTGAAAAAAAAAATCCAAACATAGAAGTTTCTATACACGCAAAATATGGAGGGGTAGAATGAGGATGTTGGTGTCAAGGTATGAAGATCATGTTAGCTGAGACACCCTATTCAGCTGGTGCCCTTTATTATTATTATTATTTTTGCGTTTGTTTGGGAGTGCATACAGCAGCTATTGGTGCCCCCAACAGGTCAGGTGAAAGCTAAACAGGACTCACTTGTGTGATCTTCCTTCCTGATCAAAAAATCATCTGCAAAAACCAGAAATCGGAATTACCCTGCTTTAAAACCGCAAATAAAAAAAAATTCAATGGGCGTATGTGGATGTGGGGTAAGAGAAGTGAACTTACACATTTATTTAAAGCAATAGTGTGTCCCCCTGTGGCTGCCATTTTTCAGAATTTTACCATTCTGATATCTTTGTTTGTTTCATTGTAAATTAAATTAATATTAAGAAAAGGAATATGAAGATGCCCAGACTGCCTGCTCAACGAGTTGCACTGAACACCTCATTGCATAGGGAATACAAAAATAAGTGTCTCTGGAACCAACAATGTACCAAATCTCACGAGGTTGACACTGTTGTAGGAGTATTGAGTACAGGGCCTGCATGTGCAATCTCATTGATAGGGCCTCAATGAAATTAACATGAGTGATCCACTCAGACTGTCTTTCGAAACCTGCCATGAAAGCTCTGTGTTAGTGTTGTTGAGGCTGTCGCAGTCTTTGTCTGCTATCTGGTGTAACATAGTTGCAGTGTCTGGTATGTTTTATATATTTTATATCAAATGAGGGAGACAGAAAAGCTCTTTATGAGATATGTGCCGAGGTGTTTTTGCGTGCCTGATATATGTGTGTGAGGTTTGTGCTTGAGTTTGTTATACGTGTCTCTGTGATGTCACTGGCATTGCTTTTCTGGCATCAATTTAAAATCTGGCTGCCATTTGTACAAAAACATAACTGATACTTTTCCATTGGAGAGATCTAGAGACTGTTTAAAAGAGATTTAATGATGTGGTGTACATAGGCCCCCAATGGTGTGGAAATGATACAAGCATGCCTTGAGGAGACTTAGCCAACTCTTTTGTGATATGTTGCTACAGAATTTCATAGATCCATAAAACGCTGCTAGAAAAATGAGGTTTGATGAAGGAATAGTTCTCAGATGGACTATGATCATGAAAGAACTATTTTACGAATATTTATGTGCAGGCATTTTGCAGCTTTCACGCTTCTTGCACGTAATTGGAGCAGGTAGCACTATGCTAATCTACCACTGATTGTTTATCCTTCTTCATGTGCTGGAGGATGTTCACTGTGGATACACTTTTGGAGCAGTCACCTCTTTTCAGCGGTGCAGTGAAAAACATGTGTCACCTGGAGTAACATGCCTCTGTGCTTCGCTCTGCTATTGTGTTCTTTCGTCACCTGTCATTCCCCGTCCTTTTTGTTTGGCATGTCAGACTTGTTTTGCTGTTGTGTGTCAGTTCCTTTGGAAGTGTTTAACAGTGAATCATTAAGCTGCGCACTTCATACTTGTGCACTTAGCTTTGCTAATCATTCCTGGCACTTCACATGCACTGGCTTATCTTTTGTTTTTGAATTGTGCCACAGTGACAAGTTTTGTTTACAATATGTCATTGCGTGGCGGGGCTAATGCCATTGTGTAAACAAAGTTTTTAGGCTGCATCTTTGTTGTTTGGATAAGCAAAGCCAGCCAAAGTTTCTTGGTGGAAAAGAGGAGGCCTTAATAAAAATAGAAAATGATTCAATGTACGAGGCCATGTGACAGTTGTAACTAAGCTAATGCTCGTAACATTGTGGCGCACTGAATTGGCTCTGAATGTCACATGCGGTGACCATGCAGTGGTGATGGAACACTGACAGCCTTCAATCTGAGGCAGCGAGCTCTCCAGTTGCAGTCAGAACCTCTCGAAGATGAGTTTCTGTCACTCGCTTTGCTCAAGGCAAGTAGTCTTTCGTTTCTGAAAATTCATGCATGCATAATTGACTAAACATCTGAATTTGTGTGGCAGAACGTAGTAACAGATATTCTGTGCATGTTGACATTGATGTGGGTGTGAAGATCAGTTATGTGTTCCACATGCCTCTGTGCTATGTTTCACTTCACCAAGACTCATGGGCTAATGTGAACGGCCTCAGAAAAGCAATGGGCATGTCAAGATCCACAATCAGCCTGACAGTGCACGAAGACCTGCAGTGTGTGTCGTTTGTAAAATCCGAAGACTTCGTTCTAATATTAACCTGGTTTTGAGGAAAATATGCCTGAAGAGATCGAGCAGCGCGTCCCAACGCTGCCGTTTATTTCAGCCAAAGAAGAAGCTCCTCGTGCCACGCGCCGTTTCTCGTCCCTCTCTTCTTCTCGCGCACGCTATGTTTTCAGTTATTAACATCGTTTATGCTGAGAAGCCACCAATTATCAACTGAGGATGCCAAACTTGACAGGAAGGTGAAGGCCTAGGCTCTCCTGAATGACCTGGAGTATACCAACACTTGCTAAAGCTGTTCATGAATGAGAAAATCTTCATTTGAGACGAGGCATGGAACTACCAAAAGGATCATTTGATATGCCAGATTGCGACTGATGTACCAATGGTCATGCAGGCCGAAATTCTTGCCTATGTGGGGGGTGTTGGGTGTGGTGAGCATAAGGGGTGACACCATGGTATGTGAATTTTCTTGAGGATCGCCTGAGGGGGACTTCCGAATATTATGCTGGAGACTGCTGTGAAGGCCTGGATATAAGAGAGGGGCTGTGGAAGGATGTACAGTCACGCTCAATGTGACTTGAAACACGGGAGCGCGTGGCCTGACAAGCTTTAAGGTCACCGATGGCTTCCACTATTACTTATTTTCACAACTAAACGCTGTTAATCTAATTTGGGCGTGATCCCAAATAAGAAAAAATTACACCATCTCCCGCTAAAGGGGACCATGAGTAGATGCGAAGCCGGAGCACTTGCACGATTGCGTTCCGTTGGCGTTCGTTGGGCATGCTACCGAGCTCGCGTCGTGGAACGCGAAGAGCGACGCTACGTGCGTCGTATCTTCCATCTAGCCTGGCCGTTAATTCTCACAGGGCGAGCGGGGAACGCGGTCGACAGGTGGGCGAGAGGGGGCAGCGTAGGAGAGGAGAGAGAAGGGGAGGGCACGCGCATGTGCTCGAGCTCATCGCGGCGTTGCGCAGGAGAGAATTTGGGCATGTCTAGCTCGCGTTTCAGAGGAAGAGTGGAAAGGGGGATGGGAGAGGGGTATGAGATTGGTGAGTGGAGAGGGGAAATGGGAGAGGGTAGATGACAGGGGGAATGGAGAGGAGGTGTGCGGAGAGGGTATGCGCATGCGCAGTAAGGGTGGTCACGCCGCACACCACCACCGGATTGAGCTCCGCCTTAAGATACTTCGCATCTAAAATATAATTTAATTGGGGAATTTAAGTCAAGTTGTAGCCATGCGCCATCTCTGAACTGGTGAGTCCATGCGCCATCCCTGAACTGGTGAGTTCACGCGATCCCATGTTGCAAGTCATATTGAGCGCGACTGTACACGTGTTTCAGCAGGACTTGGCTCTGGCACATAAGTCAAAGGAGACACAATCGTGGCTTCTCATTAAGGTACCTTACCACTGGTTGCCTGACTAGTTCAGCCCCAACTGCAACCCGATATACAGTTGCCGACCATTTATTCAGACGCTGAAAATTCGGACATTCCCGTTTATTTGGACACCTTTGTGACACCACCACTCTTCCCATTGAAGTAATAGAAACTCACGACCGAAAATTCGGACGCCCCACAGTGCGCCGTTAGATTTTTCGGACTCCGGCTGGCTGAATGAGTACGGCATCGAATGCCATGACCAGCTGTCCACAATGTTTTTCGCCAAGTTGCCAGGACTGAAAGGTTGCACGGGCTATGACTGGAGATGGTGCCAGTGCAAATGTTGCCGATCTCGAAGGCTATGTGTTTTGGCTACACGTAACAGCTGTTTTTTGGCTTTAGTCAGCCGAGTGTCCATTGAATGGCTACCACAGTCAAGCCACAAGCCAAGCGAAGCCACACTTGGAGTCAGCTCGGTGTGACATTCGAAATGGCCACAAGTACGAAACAGACAAGAAAAGGACACAACCACAAGCGCTGCAGCACGAACTAGCCTGACGTCATTCCCTTTTGACATTTGAGCGTTTGCTTGTCAGTTATTTCTGCGGCTAGGCCTGATCTGTGTCTCGCTCTCTTGTTCGTTGCTTGACGTGCGAGGCCTGATCTACTGAAATGGCTCCGACGCCACCTTTTCCATTTGCGCCGTCGGTACTAACGAAGAAACGTGGCAACTACAAGACACTGACGATGGCGAAAAAAGCCGCAATTATTCGTCAGATTGAAGGCGGTCGCCCTCAATCTGATGTTGCTCAGGAGTTTTCGCTGAGTTGGATGATGATGAGATCGTCTTTCAGGTCCCCAAACCAGCGCAGGTGAACAGTCACTCCGACGAAGCGCCACCCACACTACTGTTATCAAATGCGGATTTAGCGCAGGCCGTAACAGCACTACAACCTACAGTTATGGCCGAACACTGGCTGAAATACAGGCCGACTTGGCCATCTGATCGTGCTTGTGTGCAGATGCATTGACAATTTTTTCCGGCTACTGGAGCATTAATGGCGGCTTTTTTCTGGTGAATCCCTTTTTTCGGACTTTCGATTATTCGTACTTTTCGACGCTTCCTACTGAGTCCGAATAAATGGTCGGCGACTGTACCACTGTGTTGGAGGTTTCATAGAGGCAAAGGTTAGCAAAATATCACAGCGCCAAGAACACCTTGAGGGCACGCTTAGAGCAGGTGACAATGAACCTCAACATAGAGGAGGCAAGTGTGCCAGCAGCATTTTCAGGCCTGGGCTCAAGGTCATGGTAACAGACAGAGTTTACATTGAATGGTTTCTTTGGAAAGGTTTTTTTTATAACACTGTACGTATCGTACAAATAAACTGATCTTTTTCCTTCTATTTTAGGTTTGTTTTCTCATAGTAGTAAATCTTCCTAATATGCCTTGATGACCCTGCATATAGATGCTACATTAGTGTCTGACTAGCTTGATGTTATAGGCCTGGTGGCTTCTGGACACTGGTTGCACTGAAAAATTATAGTGGAGTTTAGGCGTAATTAATTTTCCAGTTATGTGAGTGTTTCTGAAAGTCAGCGTGCCCGAGAAAAAGAAAAAGTTGATTTATGTGCAGGGGTGGAAGTGCTGCGCCAATTGCGCCATTCTGCGCCAACTTGGCCTGCTGAGCAGAAATGGCAATTCCCGTGAAAATTGACCATTGGAAGTGCAAAGCGCCAAATCTAGTCGAGTCTTATCGCGTCGACTGAGCAACACTGAACGTTGGCTACACAAAGGATGCAGCCGCATCCATATCCAGTGTCATTCGGTCACGTTGTATTTGGGATAACTCGTGGTGCTTGCAAGTGCTCAGTTCTCGTGTTCTGTCATTTCTCAATGACGGAAGTTAAGCTTTTTAAATTTATTTTATAGAGTGTCAATAGGTTTAGAATGAAGGTAACTTTTTTTTATCTTATCTCTAGTCTTCTGTTCATCTCAGCTACATTGTTTTATTGACATGAACATTCTCCCGTTTGTCTGAGGTCTAGTCAACTGTAGTGATCCAAAGCATCGCTTATAGTATCTTGTTTTTCTCCACGTTATTGCTCTGTCAGCTGTGATGTTTTAATGATGGGATCATATGTGCATATATATTATTAATTTGTGGTAAGTCTGGTCGGCTCATCAGTATTGGATGTTTAGTAAAAACCACTGGAATTATTTGTGTTAACCAGAAATAGATTTCAATTAACGATCATGTTTGACCCGAGAAGTCTGCTCCAAAACTAACTTACACTTCGAAACACACTTCTTGATGCTCCGAAGCTGCTCCAAAACTCCCATTTTACCGCTCCAAAGCTGCTCCAAAACAGCATTATTCCTGCTCCCTGAGTTGCTCCAAAAGGCTGAAGCCCACTTACACCCCTGTATGTGGCAACATTTCCATGTGCAGTTAAATTAGGTTGTCATCTTGTCCTACTTTGCAGAAATGTGAGTCTTTAGTGGTGGTGATGCTTTCTTTTTTTTTCAGCATGGTCGTAAGGTGCTGGTTGGTGCTGGTGATGGCAGTGTGAACTTGTTCAGCTGGGGCCGCTGGGACAACATGGATGACCGGCTCCCACTGGGCCGCTCACAAGCTGTTGACAGTCTGGCTGCCATCACCGAAGACCTCTACTGCTTGGGTACTGCTGATGGTCGTGTTCGGTACGTTGGAATGAAATTTGTAGGCCTGTTACAAAAGACTTACATGTGCATCTAGTGCAGAAAGATACTTTTGTACCTTTGTATTTTATTGCTGTATGTTTGTCAATTTAAAGGATAAATGCATCACATCTTACGGGAGCTCGTAGAAACGATTGGTATTGCAGAGACATCTGCAATTTGTGCATCTGGACCTGCATAAGTTTTGTGCACAAGTTTCATGGTCTGATCAGCCTCGTTCTAGTTTTTAAAAGCGGAGCTGTTTAAGGTCAATGTTGAACTGCTGAACTTACCGGCTAATTGAAGGGAGGGAGGGGAGAGAGAAAGTATAGTATAGCCAAGCGAGGCAAGTGATGGAGTGGAAATGGAGCGAGGAGCAGAGGTGCAGGTGGTGTGGGCGGTGCCAAGGAGGAGGAGAGCCAATGAGAAGTGTGCGCCAGGCACAGGTTCATCCTTGAGAAGCGCGAATGAAACAAAGGGACTAAGAAGAGATACACACAGGACGAGCGCTCGGAGAGCGGCAAGGATGAGAGAGGGAGAGAGCGCACCGAGAGGCAAATGGGCAGAGCCAAGGAGACAGAGGCGAAGGCAGCATGACGCTTTCTGGGTTGAGATAGCGGGGGTTCTACTTAGAAGTATAAAAGCGTGCATTGTTGGCGCAGAGCATTCCAACGTTCGGCGATGAGTATGGCAAGGATGAAGAAGCAACTGTCTCCGGAAGAAAGTGGCACGGATAGAGAAATGACGGTAAGCTGCTCGAGTATGGGCGCAACGACGACGTGCCGATCCCAAGTTCCCAGCAAAGGAAGCCGAGGCTAAGCGAGAGCGATGCGCCAAAGACCCTGAGTTTCAATTTAGGGAGGTGGCGTTACGACTACGCTACGACAAGGCCTATCAGGAGGAAGACCACTTGACCACCCAGCACCGAAGAGAATTCAACCCTGGCTTGCGAGTCCTGGAAGACTTTCGTCATCGAGAAAGAGTGGCTACAACCGTAGCCAACGGACGGCTTAGTGGCATCACATTGTCATTGCTATACCACAGCTAAAATAGTACTTAATAAAACAGGCCCTAAAGCTAAGCAAAAGCCACCAGCTCTGTTGTTTCATCAGTCTTTACGACGTTAAGTGTGTGAAGCTGTGCTAATTTTTTATGCATGGAGAGCATTGCTTTCTAATTCTGAGATAGTGATATGGTAGCTTGCGTCTCTTCGGTGTGTTAGCGTCAAAGGATGGCCGTAAATGGCGTAAAGTAAAATATACAATAGAAAACGCAACGCACGATTAAAAGGGGAAAAAGGAAGTTTACATTTAATTATCAAAAACCTATTTACAACGCAAAACTCATAACACAGTCTCATACGCACATCCGCTCAAATCACACCGCTAACAACGCACAATCGCTCTAATCGCACCGCACAAACGCACAACCGTTCAAATCGCTCGCACTTCGCAGACTCTTCTTTGTTGCTCGCTCTTCTCTGTCTGTCTCGTCCTTCCCGCACTTTTTCACTCTCGTTTTCACGGCCACAGATCCGAGCACACAAACGTGCATGTTGACACAAACACGCATACACACACACACACACATGCGCGCGCACTAATGGTTCCACGAAGTCGGAGGGTCTGGGCAGCCGGCGAGGACCCAATTCCACGCATTCAAGGAAACTTGGTGTGCCCCGGGGCCCCGTGGCGAAAACCAATCTCAGCAGCCCATAAACAAGGAGGAGGCCCCTTCAAGTGGCTAGCGAACACTCACATGACAGAACACACACACGAAAAGGAACAAAACGAAACTCAAAGGTGTGGAGCAGTCGCGTACAGGTGGATACACGTGATGTCATAATGTCCCAGTCCGACTTCAAAGGCCAGAACCCTTGCATCGGAAAATAGTGACAACCAGCTAAAAGAGCTTAAGAAAGGCCATAAGAATTCTTGATTGTAAGTTGTATACTTCGGCTACTGAGATAGCACTCATACACGAGAAAGCTGACACAAGAACATGAAAGACGCGAACCTAGTGGTAGGTCCGTGTTCATTTTGTGTTCTCTTGGAAGCTGCATTCTGATGGGTCTGAGTGCAAAAAGATCCTGGTGCTTAGATTTAGGTGCACGTTAATTGATCCCAGGTGGTCAAAATTATTGCAGAGTCCCGATCTATGGTGTGCTCCATGATCACAATACTGCAGGAATTAATTATCATTATTTTTTGATGTTCTCAAGACAGTTTTGTTGTGTATCTGTGCCATCTCAGCCATGCGCCTGACAGTCGTGCCATAACTAGCCATCTCTAAAGCACTCCTGAACAGCTAACTTGTTTTTAAACATTCCTAGTTGGCCAGCAAGCTTGTTGTAGCAGTGAGAACAGAGAATTGGCCTTATGCCGAAAAGCACGTTTGATATTGTGAAAAAAATGATCAGAATTGCTGTAGTTCTGCATGAGTGCGTTTTAGTGTATTTTTGCTCTCAGCTTGCTTTACCGTGTCCAAGACTTTCACTCCCCATTGACAAGAACAGTACAGCAGAATCATCTTTTATTTTGCAGGGTTGCAAGCGTGCTGCCTAACAAATGCCTGGGTGTGCTGGGTTCGCACGGCCACTTCCCAGTTGAGAGTCTGTCGGTGTCTCGTGACAGTCACCTTGTGGCCAGCTGCTCGCACGACCAGCGTGTCAAGTTCTGGGATGTGTCGTCTGTGGAAAACCTTCGACCACCGAGCGAAGACTTTTTCGCTGGCCTGGAGGCTGGGCCCGACTGAAAACTGAACGAAGTGTGTTGTCTCGGTGGTGTTGAGCTGTTGTAGGTGTGACTGCTAAGCCACATTTTGTTGACCGGACTTGCAAGTCTGCCCTTGCTTTTATTGTTATTAAATGTAGTAAAAGACTCCTTTATTATTGGCTACAGTGCACTGCCTCCCACTGACACTACTGTGAGTTACGTAACAAACTATATGTGCCTGTCATCACCATGGTGCTGCTATGCAAGTTCTTCGCCATTTATTCAACGTCTTGGTCTGAGGGCTTGACATTTAGGAACACACATTATTATTGAGGAATTCGCATGTCTCCCGTTTGCGAATGTCTGCAATGAGATGGTGCACAGCACACTGTTTAGGAGTTGAGCAGCATTAGTGCTTCCGGTCATCTGACTAGCTGCTTTTTTTATCAGCACAGCAGCAACATATTGTATTCCGTAGCGCATCATGTTAATACCATGCAACAGCATTTTCATTGTGCAACACATTGTGCTCCATTTTGAGCAAGCTGGCACCTGTTTTTGGTAAGTAAACTTTTCATATAAGGGGAGACTGGCCTTTTAAGAAAATTTTAAAAGTTTGTATCATATACAAATGAAATTTTGAGGGATGGTATATTTTAGTGTGCTAAAAGCAGACTGTATCAATTCATTTTTTTCTTGTCTAACATTTCCACAGTTCAAATGGATGCTATGTGTCACCGTCATAGTATGTATGCATACTATGTGTTAAGGAAAGAAGGTGACTTTTCAAGGGCTCGTTTTTCTTTGTTAGACACAATATTAATATTGTGTCTAACAAAGAAAAACGAGCCCTTGAAAAGTCACCTTCTTTCCTTCATTCATAGCAAGGGTCTCGTTCTGGCAGACTTTATGCCTTCAGGTAGTATGCGAGGGATTATTGGTCAGCTACCAGCTCGTAAAAAGATCATGTGTTACGTGACGCCAACAGGCAGAAAAAGAGTGTTCTACACTAGCCGCCATGGCTGCGATCGGCGCTGACTAACACTCCAAGGTTTAAATGCACATATATACCCAAAAAGTGAACGGGAGGATGACCGCCGCCATAGCTCAGTAGTAGAGCATCGGACGCGTTATTCGAAGGTCGCAGGTTCGGTCCCTGCCGGCGGCAAGTTATCTTTTCGTCCACTTTACTTTCTTCACATTTATATCCTAATTACTACAAATAACATCCCCTATACTTTCCTTGGCGTTATTGTTTGTTAGTTCTCATTAATATCATACTAAGTGTTGTGTGCTGAGAAGAGATGTTCAGATACTAGTTGCAATAGTTCACAGTCCTGCTGCATCCACTCTTTCCCTCAGAACACAACATAACTAATAAAACAGAATGCCTGCTTTAACCCACAAATTTGTTTGTCTGGGTTTGTACTTCTGCACTCCATACATGGTGGTCAACCAAACCAGCGTTTGCACCTTACTATGAATTGATTTCTACTATATAATTGTTAGTGTTCGAAATACATGGAGGGAGATTTACCTAATGTGATGCGTGCAGTTTTTAAACAGCCTGTACCAAAATGAAGTATGAACAGTGTCTTGTGGATGGATTGCATAGTTAAGTTTGTCTAGTCACGGTGAAAGCTCTGCAGATAAGGAATAGTACGTATACAGTTATGATGGAAATCATGAGGATACTAAACAGATTGAATAGATGTGGCAATTCCCGAGTTTGATGAGAAATGTTCATTTCACATAATGCACAGCTTAGGATGCTAATCAATACACAAGGCCCAAGCAGGTGAGCAGTAGTATGTACTACAGTGAGCTCTCATTACAACAAAATCACTTTATTTGAATTATCGCTTTTATCGAAGTGTCACGTGGGCCTGACCCAAACGCACGCATTAAATGTAGACTGGATTATTCGAAGCCTATAAGCAGCAGGCTCCAGTAAATATGAAGAAGAGTTGACAAGCCAAAGTTAGAATTTTGAAGCGCCAAAGCATTGGCACGAATTGATGCGTCCTTTTCAACCCGCCAATGAAGCATAGGTTGTCATGCATCGTACACTTGGCACTTTTGTTTTCCTCAAAGGCGTGCCTGTCGCCTGTCTAGCCTTTGGGATTGTCAAGGAAGGCGAGATGAAGACACGAGCACTTACTCTCGTGTTGTCATGTAACTTGTCATCGCCGTCATATGGCTTGTCCTTCGTCTGTGGTGTGCTGCCCATTTTTCAGGATGTTAATTTACCAACTTGCCCAGCTTGCTGCTTTGGTTCAATTGATGCTTGGCCCATGCAGCTGGCTCATTAATTGCCAAACCCAGCTACCTAACAGTGTTTCTAACACCTCTGTTTGTCCCATATGGGTGCTGCGCTTTCTTTTCAAGTGAAGCTTTTATAACTCCCAGATTCGGTGGCAGCAGTGTACATGGAAAACTCGGGCTGGCGAGCGTACAGAAATGCCGCCCTTGAAGGTGCGCCAGTCCCATGAGTATTTGTACGTTCCGTTTTCCAATAATCGATGCTCTCTCGATCATGGGCTTGTCAGCAATCAGCTGTTTCTGATGTGGTGGTCTGATCTTTTATTGAGGTGACCTGTAATTTCGCATTGCCACATTTCGTTGTTGCCTGGATATGACCACATCACCGTCGTCGTTGCCTCTAGCAACTGAAATGTCATGCTACTGAGCACATGGATGAAGGTCCAATTTCCGGCATGGAGGAAGGAAACAGTTGGGAGGGAGCATTGCACGTTGTGATACAAAGAAAGAAAGAAAATAAATGTAGTACGTCGAGCGCGCACACTAAGCATCGCTTGCCCCCATTTTCCCCGATAGGGCAAAGGCTTCCGGTCCTTTTGTCTTTTTCGTGGCGAGTCTGCTCAGTTCAACATAAAGCATTAATTTTCAGTTCAACTGGTCTCCTTCCTTGTGCATTACATACCCATCTGCATCATCCCTTTTCGGTTTTACTTACATAACACTCGGCGAGAGACTTGGATTATGAAGCGAGGAAGCTTTGGGAGGTTGATCGGAAAAGCGTCCGATTGGCCGCCCTTCACCTCACAGGAGTCTTCACAGAGGCACTCGAGCAGCGACAGTTGTTGTAAATAACGTTTATTTTGCATTTGCAAACTAAGGAATTCATTATTTTTTATCTCGTCGTTCATTTGATCTAGTCTAACGTGGATAGGAACAGGGCAGCACCACTGAGCAGCCATTGTTGTGGGCTTCCTTCACAAGGCACAGACAGGCTGGCAACCAGCTCTTGCCTTTCTGTATTGGTGTACACCGCCAGGCTTACCACTGAGCCTCCAGAGTGCTTCCGGATGCCCTGCATGCAACCCACACATTTGTAGTCTTGCTTGTCACTGTACAACATTTCAGCATTTAAACGTTGACTTGTGGGGGCCCAAACTAGGGATCCATGACATGCATTTGTAGTACGGGACTTGTGAAACATTTTATGAATTCTAACACTATGATGCACAAGGTAGTCTACAGAATATAGATGTAACATTATGAAAATGAAGATTTTTTACATAAATGAAGCTGCATGTGCTTCTTTGAATAAAATGTATGAAACAATTCTAGTTTAGAACTGCTTTTGGGGAACTGATCGGCTGCTGACCCGAAAGACGCGCGAGTTTGATCCTGGCTGCGGTGGTCACGTTTCGACGAAGGCGAATGCTGAAGGCCTGTGTACTGTGTGATTTGGGTGCATGTTAAAGAATCCCAGGTGGTCAAATTTATCTGGTGTGGTGCTCTCCAATACATCGTCTCTCATGGCCCTGTCACTTTGGGGAATTAAACCCTGCCATAGCCTTCTATGACCCTGCCTACATATTGACCACTTTCTGGCAGCACTAAAGTGGTCACTGGAGCTTTGTACTAAGCATAACCAGAGGGGGTAGGCTACTGTAAAATATTCCTGATGAAATTGCACTGCACCTGTGCAACAATGGCTCCAATACAAGCTTTGAAGCATCGATTGCTGCTATAACAATGTCTCTTATCTATTCCGCATGACGCGGCACTATGCAGCACTTGGTTGTATTTAGTAGCCACAGCTAGGCATGCTTAAAGTACAACATACAACACAAGGTAATGGCCCTCTTGCTATATTTTTGCAGAAATGAGTGCAAACCCATTCAGGTCCCTCTATACCACTTACTGCATCATGTGCAGTGCTTTGAAGATGACATGCTTTACCATGAAGCAAGCTTGCACTATATTGGCCTAACGAAGGAACTAGAGGGATAGATTACTGTGGCGTATAGACATTGGTGTAAACATCTCGCGTTATCGCAATGTTTGCTACATCAAAGCACATCAGTTGTGTTTTATAATATTACAGGACACATAACATGAGTGTTATGTATAATGAGCAGCACAGAGAAAGTTATTCCACCATCCCGAGTGCAGTTAAATTGCCTTTTTATGTGCACACTAAATGCTTAGCAAGTGCAACACTTGCCTTGCGCATCCATGCAGCGGAACAGGGAGGCACAGGTAATACGCTGGGGGCGCCAGGACGACAGGGACGAAGTCGCGTATCCTCCAGGAGGCCCCCCTCGCACTGCAGACCCGCCAGCGTTGCCCAGAGTGGGGGCCTGTCCTCTCCCGCCTCCCACCACGCCTCCAGCTGAAGCTCATCCACAGCCAGGCCCGTTTGCCTGTGTGCATTGGTACATGCACTTGATGCATGACACATAAACAGCTGTAAAAGACTTAAGTTTCCAGTCCTAACAAAACGGAAGCATAGAAAGCAGTGCAAAGCATGCCGATTTCTGCAAGTGGATGAAGCTAAGATAAATGCAATTACAGAGAGTTACTGGACTTGCTGCACTGTGCACGCTTGCACTCATATTTATAGTATTTTTTTTTTCTTACTAAGCCATAAGGCAGCTTTCCCAGAAATTAAAAGAAAAGAAAGGAATGTTACAGTGTGCTGGAACATTCCAGGCTATACTTTTTGTGGAAACTTCAGCACATCAGCCCAGAAAGCCACACGAGCCCTCCTGCAGTACTTGAAGGCAACAGCACTGAGCGACCGCTTGTGAAACCCTGCACTGTGTGTGTGTGTGTGTGTGTGTGTGTGTGTGTGTGTGTGTGTGTGCGCGTTGTGAAATGTGTCTCTCCTTCTCTCTTCTTTTGCTCCCTTATCCCCCCCCCCCCTCCCCATGTGTAGGGTAGCAAACTGGACGTATAGTCTAGTTAACCTCCCTACCTTTCCTACATTTTTTTCTCTATCACTCTCTCGAAAGTTAAAGCGCCCTCAAATTGCTGTAATAATAAATTGTTCCTTATCTTGGCAGGTGCCCCACATATTCTGTAGACGAAGTGGTAAAATTGTGTATGGGGTATTAGCGTGGTAGTGCCACAATATAGAGCTAGTGAACGTTGGTCGCTAGTACACCATTGTCTGTGTGCTGCATATATATCGTCGACATATATGCAAACATACGCTGCTATATGTCGCATACCTGCCTCTGTTAAATGTCGGTAATTTGTGGAGTTCGTATAAAATATAAAGAGGCGGTACTGCAGTAAGCACTCGTGACGTGGTAGGGCGAATAAACTTTGACGTATCCTCTGGCAAAGGGGCTTGATGCCCTGAGAGTGTGTACCTGGTGCTGAAGTTTGAATGTTATTTTTGAGACGTGCATATGTGTAATATCTTTCGGGCGCGATCTTCACCATGTGCTCACCGAACCGCGTTTGCTTGCTCGTTAGTACTCAAACGTGGTGAGCCGTTTAGCGGAGGAATTTCATACCGAGCTGTCTGCTGGCGCCAGGCACTGAGGAAGGCCCCTGGTCGCAGCAGCTGTCCCAGGTACACCTGCTGGCCTTGTCCAAAGTGCCATTGGGCCAAGGCACGTGCGCGACCCGCTACGGCCCGGAGGTATGCTTCGGGCACCCACTGCCGGCCTCCCGACCAAAGGGACAGCCATGCGTCGGGTACCTGCATCGCAACGTGCTGCAATCTACGACTAAGAGGCACGCCTGATTCGACAGTATGTGAGAGACAAGTGGCATTTTGACCAAGCCACAGCTGCGGACATTACTAGAAGTTCGTCCGCAATTACAAACTACGGGAATGTAGCAAGAGGAGTATGGCATTCGAACGTACGGAGGCCAAATGGCAATGTGCAGCCGAGTTCAAATAGCTACAAACATAACTCAACAAAATTATCTTCACAGAGGAAAAACCCGAATATAATCTTATATAATTTAGCGAGGTGCATGATCGTGCTAATTGGTAGCCCATGATGGGTCGTCTTAACGCAAGAACTTTTGGACAAGGGACAAAATGTGTGTCGCGTTCATTTTGTCCCTTGTGCAAAAGTTTTTGCACTAAGACGACACATTACTCTTTACGTTCACATAGATCTCTCTGTTGAATGGCGCTGCGGTTTTACGTCAGCGCATGCAGGGCTAGGAAACCATCCCTTTATTTTGGCGAACAAACATATTCCTCTTGTAGACTACATATCAGTGAGGATATATGAGCCATATTCCCAAGCTCACATCCAATGTAGCGGCTGCAGAAGTTAGCAAAATGTGCCCAGTACAAATAGCCGATGCTCATCGATTAGCGCTCTGCGTTGTGACTACCTTTTACGCCCTCGCTATTCTTTATGCAATCGCGCTACCGGCACCGCACCCGTTGAACCGATGACTTGAGTGATTGTGGAGGGTGTACTCCTAACGTTTTTGTTCATATTAGATTTTTTGTGTAAAATTGTCTCGTGGTTATTTCTCGCAAGACACTATTCTCAGTTAAGGCATCGTTCGCGCTTAGCATAAGGCGTTTCAGAGGCGTATGAAAGGCAAGCAAAGTATTGCCTTCAGGTGCGGCTTTATAGCAAGGTGTATCGTGCTGCAGTGAAGGCACATTTACAGGCGGAATTCGGCACGGATTGTGTACGCGCGGAGTTATGTACACACTTCGTAGCAACACTCTTTAATGGGCAAGGATGCTGCTATATTAATGCGTAAGCATTCTAGGGCTACTTTTCTCGGAAAACCGCGCGAGCGTCTGTCCGTAAGGTTACGTGCTACAGTCCGTAAGAATGCATTCAGTCTTGTGTTGGTACATACGACAATGCCGTGCTACTGCTGAAAGAACAGAACAGTGTAGTTGCCGCAGTAGGCAACCATACCGCACAGTCGGCGCAGAAAGAATGTAGGCCACTACAGTTGCCGCAACAATTAAACGTACCATAGGAGCTAGCGTTTACTAAATGAAAGTTAATGTCAGCCATTGTTGACAGGTTGGTTAAATAATTGGCTTCCAAATTATGCTTACGCACTATCCGACAATTCTGCAGTAGGGAGTTCATGCTGCATTTTTTTTAATGAATGTGTACCCAAGGCAGTGAAGAAGTTCAGCGATCCGTACTGCACACCTTGCGGATGATCGCTAATTCGATCCCGAGCCGGAAAGAACGCATCAAGCGTCCGCAACCGCGACTCTACTTCCCTTATATTAATTCTCCCCCGGTGTAGAGTATCAGGCTAGAGCATACTATCGCTAAGGCCGACCTCTCTGCCTTTCTGTAAATAAACCTCTTTCTCTGATCAAAATTTCGACATAGCATACTATGTGTCGAAACGGCTTTATAGTCACGCACGCAGCAAAGGCGTTCGCGGCGCGGGGCAGCGATGCCGCCGCCTACGCTCACCGTGTGGTTGGTCAGCGCCGAGGCGGCTTCCGGTAGCGAGCTGCTCGCGTGGCGCAGCGCCCGGCTCACGGCGGCCAGCGTAGAGTGCACCTCGTGCACCAGCTTGGCCGCGTGCGCGCGCTCCTGGCGCAGGAAACTAGCCACGGCGTCTTCCTCCTCTTCATCGCCTTCACCAGTCGGCGGCGCCTGCAAACCGCCCTGCAGACCGCCCGCGATGATATCGATTGTCCCGACAGCAAAAACTTCATCAAACACGCTTCACCTCCCAATATTGGTTATAAGAGGGTAGGCTCATAATACTGAGCCTGGCTTAGGAAAAAAAAAAAGGTAAGAGAAAAATTAGCTCAGCTTGCGCTAAGTCGCGCAAGGCTAGGTCACAGCAGAGCTGGTGGGCACCTAGCTGGTCTTGGCTTGGCTTGGCTTTCACTGTCTCAACTGTCTCTTTCACACCCCTTGCTATACTATGCTATACATGGCTGTGCTTACTCTCTTCTTTTTACCTTTTTTTTTAGTCACTGTCTTTCTATCTCTTTCTCTCTATGTCTATTTGTTTCTCTCTCTTAACAAGGAAACACGGGCGGTAAACACCGATTAAGATTTCTGTGCAGACGTAACCAATAATTGAGAGAGACTTAAACGAACCGTCGGGATTAGACCAGTGATAAACACCGGGGACGCACGTTTCGGCTTCTCTTGTTCACCGTCTGTACAAACTTCAAAGTGCTTGGGCGGTGATTGTGCACGTGCTGGTTCATGACGATGATAATTTTCTATCTACGACACACGGCAAAGCTCGACCGTAACAGCTCTGCTGTAAAAAAAAAAAAAAAAGAATCCCCGGATACATAGCTGTACATCGCAGAATGCATTTTGGCTATATTCGATCGCGCAAAAAATCAGCTACTCATGTTTTCAAGTCATCGTTCTTTTACCACAGCGGCGCTGAAACAATTAAGAACTCGCCTAATATTCGGGAGGCGTTGGGTTCAAGTCCCGAGACCACGGGAAATACGCCGGTTTTCCTAATGGGTAAAGATACGAAAGTGCGACACGTCACATGGCACTGTGGCACGTCATCAGTTTTAACGATGAGCGCGGCGCACTAGATGGGCATGACCGCAAAACAAACGCCCCAGGGACCATGTGCGCGTGCGACCCAGTGCTTTTGCACGTGTGGCTGGTATATAAAGGAACAGTAATTAACTTGCATGACTGACCCAGTATAAAATCGAATAGCTTTTAATAATGGGCGCGTGAAGTAAGTGGTACCCGTTAGTTTATCAAACCTTCGGCACGTGTCCTGAACAAGGAAAGAGCGTAAGCGTAAATAAGGCACCGCAATTCTAGGAACGCAGTAAGTGTTTAAGCCTGGACGGTATTTGCATCCTTTTACGCTAGGTCACCACATTGGGCAGATTCGTACTTGCAGTAGAGTGCGCTTGACGATGTTTGGACGATACACGAGAGGAGTAAGCAGGACTGGACAGGCGAGAGGTGTAGACAGGATAGGCGAGAGTGCCTGTTCGGAGTCACTAAGTACCTCTACGTCGGTATCGCGCACCTGGTGCAAGCTCTTCCAGAGGCTGAGCAGGGGTGCCAGCTGATCCAATTTGGCAGCCTGCCGAGAGCCACCCGCGCCAGCCTCTAACCTACGCAGCTCGGTGACCAGAGACAAGGCACCAAGCCGCTGCACCGATCCCTCCACGTTGGCCGCCAGTCCTAGGTAGCGACCAGCATCTTCGTCCGGCAACTGCTCGATAAGCTGTATGTGCGCCTGCGTCAGCATGAATGCAGGGGTTAGCAAAGCGTTTTCTTGGGCTAGTTGGTTCATGACTTTTCGTAGAAAAAATTGTAGCGCAAAACGAGACAAGGACAGACTGGTACACAGGACTGGCGTCAGTCCCGCGTACTTGTCTGTCCTTGTGCCGTTTCGCGCTAGGACTCCGAAAAGTAATGTAGAGGCACGGAACTGGAACTGGATGTGCAAATATAACTAGAACGCGCTTTTTCTTTCTTGTTTCCCCCAGTACACGTGTGTCAGCATGAGCTCGTGTTGCGCGCCTAATTTGAGGCCGAAACCATCTTTGGTAACCACATAATTGGCGATCCGAGGTAGTGCTCTTGAGTTATGACTCGCGAGAACTATATTCTACTTTGTACTTGTTCGCGTTTGATTTGTCCATGACTACGTCTCATTGTGTAGTTAATCAGTTTCGCCCGAATTAAGGGCGAGGCTCCATGATCGTATATGGAAGCGCAAGACACACAGGATACGCAAGACAAGACGAGTTCTCCTTTCTTGTGTATCTTGTGTGTCTTGCGCTTCCAAGTACCACCATGGATCCTTACAAAGTCGTCCACGTATCTGTTCTTCAGAAGGTGACGCATTGACGGCGACAACAAGGCTTTTGAAAATTACAATAAACGAGACTCATGATATTGTGGACATTACAACCTGCTGTGAACATTCGCCAACTCTAACCATGCTTGCTGTCACGCCGGCCAAATGGCCAACGGCGCAGATTAACAGAACTTACTAAATGCACACGAGCACTCGTGGTAGCATGTATGTGCGTACTTACATGTGCGATAAGGAGCAGTGGCAGCGCTAAGGTACGCTCGAACATATGTTAACGTAAAGACTTTGGAAATTGCAAACATCCATTGTTGTTTAGTAATGCACCTGGAGGCTGGTTGACGTGGGCACGCGGACTCCCTGGGCCAGCTGTGCCGGCTCCTTGCGATCGCTGCCCGGCAGCGTGCTCTGGTCGAAACACTGGCGCACGTAGGCACTCAGTACCCGCCGATCGAAGGGGTCGTCCAGGTGCGCCCCGTACACGGACAGCTCGAACAGGCCACGCAGGGTCTCCCAGGGACCAGGCCCGACACCGCCGCTGCGGCCGCATAACCTCCGCACGGCATCCGCGCCGGCGCGTAGGTCAGCTTCGCTGAACTCGTACCGCTTGGTCCAGCCCTGCGAGACAATGGGCTCCGTTTGAATGCTTGGATGCCACTTGCACGAGTTGAAAAATCCTTGGGACACGGGGCGTCGCTGGAGCCAGCGTTTGGACGAGCGATCTTGCCTTCTTGAAGGCTGCAACTGCCTACCTTAGCGCGTGTATGGATATGCGATGTAGACGTGACACAACGTGGTACTAATTACAGCTTGGGACCCATGCTGACTGCCATTTCAACACCTCCCTGTATAGTCATCTGCACTGAACACCTTATACACCCAACGGACGAACTGCTTACGTTATGCATTGCTGCAACGAGAGTATACGAAGGTACTTCCAGTGGATTACACAGTGTGCTGGTTTAGTTGAGCACTTTCTCGCTAGCACCCTGGGGACGTACATACGTGCCCGAATCCCTTGGTTCGATAAAATTGCATCTCTCTCTCTCTCTCGCTTACGCCGACTTGTCGATTCCGAGCTTCCTGGAAGCTAGTTAACTGCATGCATGGTATTCCGGATCAGTAATACCCTTTGAAACATGATTTTTTGGAGGCAGTACGTTATGAGAAACGGAACAATTCTATAGCGTGTCTCTAGGGCCAGAGAAGCCATCGAACACGGTAAGGAGCACATGCACAATGCAAATCTATCGATTGCCCGGGTCCACTTTAGTCGGGTGGGCGTTGCTGCTCACTGCGGCTCATAATGGATTTGGCCCACATGTACACCTGGCACGCTCACGGTGTGAGCTGGGCGGAGTCGCCGTCGACAGCTCCTAGGGCGAAAGCATGTAGGGCCGTATCGACGTCGCTAAGGAGAGCTGCGCTTCTACATTGTTCGTTTGCAGTGTCGATACATGGCATGATCTACCAAGCTTGAGTTGTGTTGGAGCGCGAGCAGTCACCGCGCACTGCAAGGGGAAAATTCTCATCGTCTCTGCGGAGTTATGCTACTATAAGCACGTACAAGATAACGAACCTGATCCTCGGTCGCGCCGACCGCACCCTCATGTGTGCGGATTGGAAACTGAAGTGTTGCGATTTAGGTGTCGGTCATTTAATACCAAAATTACTCCAGAGTCCTTCGTATACAGCGTCCCTTACAGTCTTTGAATTGCGAAATAAATAAATAAATAAATAAATAAATAAATAAATAAATAAATAAATAAATAAATAAATAAATAAATAAATATTCAGGAGCCCTTGACCTATCGGGAAAATGGGAGCAGGAGAAGCTTGGCGTGTGCGTGCTTGACCTACTACTTTTTCTTTCTTTCTATCGCCTTGTGCAATGCTCCCTCCTAACTGTTTCCTTCCTCCGCACCGGAAATTCATCCAGTGCTTAGCAGCGCAACACTTCAGTTGCCACGGACAACAACGATGGTCATGCGTTCATATCCAGGCAACAATGAAATGTGACAGTGTGAAATGACAAGTCACCTCGATAAAATATCAGATTGCCATATCAGAATCGGCTGATCGCCCACAAGTCCACGAGCATCAGTGACTGGAAAACGGCGCGTACGAATACACACGTGACCGGCGAACCCTCGAGGGCCGCATTTCTGTGCACTCGACGGCGCCGGGTGTTTCGTGTACGACGCCGCCACCGAAACCTGTTGTAAAAGCGTCGCTTAATAAAGGTTGCGGCACAAATAAGGAGAACGTGGTGTGTACCTGCGGTACGTACGACAGCCGCTCCTGCAGGATCGCATGTAGCCAGGCGAGCGCGAAATGTGCCTGCGCGCACAGCAGGCTGGCGCCGTTCAACGCAGAAGGGCCCCAGGCATCGTAGGTGCGCCGCATGCTCCTGCGCACTCCGGCTGGCGGCTGCACGCACGATTTAAAATAGAACCGTAAGGGCGTAATAAGCAGCAAGGGGGCGGAGGGCGTCGCGTTTATTGGATGTAATTAGATAATAAGGAAGCCATGTTCAGCAAAGAAGCAGTTAATGGTTATATTTGCCGGCTTGGCGTAATGAAGATGACAAAATGGAACACATAGCTCCTCCTGTATGCGTATGCTCAAAGCACAAATATTTACTTAGTGAATCTTGTTACTTAAGATGAGAAAATACGCACAACGAAATATCCTTCAGCCGGGCTTTCAAACGTATCAACGCTGCACCATTTACTTAACGAGCATTTCAGCCGTTGCAGCATAGTTATCGCAAGCGTGAGCAGTGTAAGGAAATCAGTCATGCCTATGAGTCTATCGTAAAAGCTTAGCGTTTAATAGAATTTGAGTGAAAGATCGAAAAAGCGCTCTGCACGTGCCTCGTACACGACGGTGAGGCAGGCCTTCAGCAATGCGCTCGGGATGGCTGGGTGCGGCTCCGTGCTCAGACAGAGCCGGAAATCCGGGTGTCTCTCCAGTCGCGTCAACTCCTGCATTGTGAAAACGGCGGTCCACTTTATTTCACTTGAATTAGCAAATTATACTTGATGTACGTACTGTTTGTGCAGGCTTTTGACGGAACTATCTTAGATGTCGCCTAAGCTAACCAAACTATGCTTCCAAGATGGGAAGTCGCGTGAAACTCCACATCAAATAGCGTGTTATATACTTAGGATTCGCGCTTTTTAAAATTTCCGGACAGTCAGTGACCGCGGGGTAACATACCTGATACCCCGAGTGAGATATGCACGCACAACAGAAGACTAGCGCTTTTTCTCTTCAGTGCAACGAGTTCATTTCAAATCGTGCAAGACATTGTCAACCGCGCTAGCATTTTTTTGTTTGCGTTTATTGTGTGATCCTATAGAAAAATTTGAATTGCTGTCGAAATAAAGTGTCCTTCATGGGCATTTTCTCGTAGAACACATTGTTATGAATAACGCTCGCAACTAGTTTGACTGCTTTTTAGTTAAAGTAAAAACACACGCAACACGCACCGCCTGTATTCGGACAAACCTGTGCCAGGAAAGGCAACCACTGCGTAGCCAGATGAAGATTGGCCAGCCACAGCCACGTGTTCGTCTGCGATTGACGCCGCAACGCATCCTGGGCTGCCTGCTGCTGCTGCGCTCCACGGCCAAGGAAGACCTGTGCGAAATGGTCAAACACATTGCGATTATAACGTAACGCCACCATTTCCAATAATATATGGAAAAAGAAAAACTAAGGGAGGGGGTGAGGGCAGGCGATCTTTAATTTATGGTGGAAGCGACAGGCCTGTCTCCCTTCCCCCCTGATTTAAGCCCCATCATGGTGTTACAAACAAAGCACGTACAGTTAAGACGCACATATTGCTGCACTTATTAAGGCGAAAGCCTTAGGTATCTGTGTCGGAGGTCTCCTCGGAGAGCCGTTGACCTCGACACGGTACGCGCCGTGACGAAAAAATTTCTCCGCGGATGCGTGCGGAAACAGCTGTGAGTGAGCGAAAGAAACATATGCGCCCGCAGCCGACGCCTCCTCTCGGCTTTACTCAGCAGAGTAGCAGGTGTTCTTTCGCATAAAAGTGGGAGCCCACGCACTGGGCATTGACGTCAAACTAGGCGCATTTGCTGCAGTGTCAGCTGTTGCCGGCGGCGCTAGTCGGCGTTGAGCGATGGAGCGCGCACGCTCTTGTGGCTCGCGGGGACGGCCGCGCAAGTATGCCACTGCGGAGGAAGCGCGTGTCGCTGATCGTTATTCAGCGTCGATACAAGGAGATGCAGAAGACGAGAAGATCCCGAATTCCGGAAGTGAGGAGCAGAACAAGACGGGCGCGACGAGCGGCAGACGCGAATAGATGCACAACACGAAAAAAGGGGCTCGTATAAGACGTTCAAAAGGAACCTGCGTGGAACGTGCCAGTTCTCCCGACGCCGGGAGCAGCGATGGGAGTCGGCGCTCGAGTTGGCAAGAAAACCGCTGGAGGACGTGGCAGAGGGCGTCGATTATTGTGTGTAAGGCCGGGAGGCGCGGGCTGGCACCCCACACGCAGCCGACCTGGAGCTCACGAATCTTTTGAACTCATACATCGGTACAGAAAGTAGGCACCTCTTAAGGAAGGAAGGAAAAACATTTATTAACAGAGAGGGGTTTGTGATGCTTGGTCCGCAAGTACCATCTAGCAGTGCTGGCTGCCCTCAGTCCAGGACCCCACAGGCAGTTGCCGCCCTGCGTGCCCTGTCGATAAAACTGATCTGATCATCAAGGTTATTGCTGTCCAGCAACTCCTCCCACCGCTCCACACTCGCTTGGTCAATGGGGGGCAGGCCGGGGATGGTCCGGCAAGTCCATGTAGTGTGTATTAATGTGGGTTTCTCCGAGCACCATGGGCAGCGCGCAGAATATTCTGTTGGGTGCATTTTATTGAGAAAATGTAAGTTCGGATACGTTCCGGTCTGGATTAAGCGCCAGCTGGTAGTTTCCTCCTTTGTGAGCTTCTTAAGGGGGAGGGAGTAGATACGTCTGAGTCCCTTGTATTAATTTAGGATGGCCGCGTCCGGATGATATGGACGCCTGGCACCTCTTAACCTCGATCTTACACCCTGGCGTCTCGTCTATTTGTGGACTTGATTTGCTTTTTTGTTCTTTTCTTATGTATGTATTCGTATCACCGAAGGGCCCAGTGCCTAGTTAAGATTATGTAGAGCTTAATAAGTACGCGCCTTAGAATATTGTAGTCCAGTCACAATCCATAAATTCTATCATGCTTTTGCGTTTGTTCTACAGTAAACAGTGCTCACCTGTTGCAGCCGCCCCTGAGCGGCATCGCGCAGTTCTTGACCGGGGTCCGCACCAGGAGCCGTGACGAGCAGAAGGGGACGGGCGTCGTCTTGCAGCAGTTGTTGTAAAGGCACAGCGCCGGGATTCAGACCTTGCAGTCCTGCGAACGACCTTTGACTACATACTTGCGGTTCAGAGCCGGAATCGACGACCAAGCGGTTTGATTCGTTTACCTTGGGTCGTTATTTTGGATGTAGATAGATGCACGCACGATGAAAACCGTTCGTTGGAAAAAAAAAATATTGCCCCGACCAGAAATCGAACCTGCATCCTCATGAGGACTGAGCTTTTGCGCTACGTAGTTAAAGGAGTACTGACACGAATTTTAAATATTTGGATTGTTGCTCCAAATAAGAACTCTGGTGTAAAGAACCCTAAAAAGAGTATTGTGGTGCCTCGGAATGCATCGGATATATTTTTAATACCGCTACCTGAAAAAAATTACACAATTTTTCGCTGAAGGAGACCATGACGCGATGCGAAGCCGGAGCACTTGCACGATCGCGTTCCGTTGGCGTTCGTTGGGCATGCTACCGACCTCGCGTCGTGGAACGCGAAGAGGAACGCTACGCGCGTCTTGTCTTCCCTCTAGCCTGGCCGTTAATTCTCACAGGGCGAGCGGGGAACGCGGTCGACAGCCGTGCGAGAGGGGGGCAGCGTAGAAGAAGAGAGAGAGGGGGAGGGGATGCGCATGCGCTGCTCATCGCGGCGTTGCGCAGGAGAGAATTTCGGCATGTCTAGCACGCGTTTCAGAGGAAGAGTGGCGAGGGAGAGGGGAGAGGGGGAACGGGAAGAGGGGGAACGGGGAGAGCGGTAAGGGGTATGGGAGAGGGGAAGGAGAGATGGGAAGTGGAGAGGGGGAAGGGGGAGAGGGACAGTGGAGAGGAGGTGTGGGTAGAGGGTATGCGCATGCGCAGTAAGGGTGGTCACGCCGCACACCACCGCCGGATTGAACTCCGCCATAAGATACTTCAGATCTAAAACACACTCAGTTTCGATAGCGAGCGGGCGGCTTCTCAGTGACGTGTCATCGCAGTGTGACGTCACAAGACGACAGCAACTCGCGACGTACTAGCGGGAGATCTGCCATCTGCTCGTGATGCACGGAAACAACGATGAGTGCATTGTCGTCCAGTGACCACGACAGTGATTTCTACGATTTAGGCTGCGTGCAGGACGAAGAGTTCGCAAACTCAGTGGAACTGTGTTGACTCGTCGGGATAATGTCCATTGCGGCGGGGCTGTCTGGCAGATGCTCAGCAACGAAAATTTTAAAACCAAAATAAAATATTTTATATGTGTTGTCTGACTCCGGTGTGTGGACAGCGTTGACACTGTATACCAAGGAAAAAATGTCAATTTTGCGATGTCTCAAAATCGTGTCGGTAATCTTTTAAGCCTTGTAAAGTACTCGCAAAGCGCGGTATTTGTCAATATAGTTAGCCGCAAGATAGCTTCCAATAGCTTCGACAAGGCGGGAGGCTTCACTAAAGAGAGATCGAAGGCCGTCTCTGCTTTTCAGGTGCATCGTACTCGCTAGATGCAAAGCTGCACTACAGAGCACGAACAGTGAGGGTGGCGGTTTGAGCTGGTTAGTACTCCACAATTCCTAAGGGTTATTAAGCGCGAAGAAAGACGACAAGAACGAGTGAACGTACAGACAAGCGCTAACTTTCAACTAAAATTTATTTCGGAAAGGCGCAAAATGTGTTAATCTTTGTACAGTTTTTTATGGTTTTATCGATTCAGTTACTTTTCGTCGTGACTCGTGCTACCTTTCCCATTGCTGTACACCACATCCTGTATATGTCTTTCGTCCTTTCTCGATTAAATTTAGCCGAAAGCGCTTGTCTTTGTTCGCCCTCGTTCTCTTCGATTCTTATTCCCGCTTAACTCTTAATCTGCACTATTTTTTTTTTTCGCGCTGACATGCTTTCGTTGACAGCTCGTCCCACTCACCTAGAGCGCGGCAGGCGAAGCGACCTAGCGCCGAAAGTGCCCGGTCGGGTCGGAGGCACTGCACCAGCAGGGCCTGCTGGAATAGGCTCAAACAACGCATTGCATGCTCCGGCAGTTGCTCCTCGCAGTGACCGCTCCTGGCGAACGGTTGCCACAGAGAGGCTTCTTCGAGACGCAGCGCGGACCACAGCTCGGGGCCCAGCGTGGCCTGCGTTGGCCACCGGTATGTACCGGAACCCATGAACCTCGTGACATAAACTGACGATAAATAGTAATGTTGCTTTTAGACCAACCGCTCTACCTCATGAATTTCGAAATCGGCAAGCAACGTATACCAAGCACGACAAGGTTTGCGATTCAGTCCTTCGTAGCTTGATTTTGTTGAAATCGTAAAGAGAAACTCGGGCGTAAGGCTGACAAATATTTTACTTAGAAATAAACAATTATAACACATTTACAATAGGCTGCACATATTGAGACAAGCAAAGCGGACTAAGCTGATGTATTACGTGCTGTAATAAGGGTACCACAAATTCGTGAGTAGAAATCTTGCGAAACCGTCGTAAGTGTGCCAAAGATTTCGTGTAAACTGTAGCCTGATATCAAATTTTTCCGCTTAAGACGCTCGGCCAGGTTCGATCGAGCCGAAACTGCCAAAATACGAGAAAATAGATTAATATCAGTGTGATCACAATAACGTGTACCGGCGTGCCTGAATGTTTTAAAGCCTCGTATTGTTTTCTCACAAATATACCCTTTCGCTCCAAACGTTGAAAACCTGGACCGTGTTTAAAGCAATATCTGTGTAAATATTTTTTTTGCTGTTGTTGCTTTTTAGTGTTCCTCTATCTCGTTCTCTTAATCTACCTGTAAAGCGTGCTTTGCCTGCACAGCTGCAAAGCATAAGGTGCAGCCGAGTTAAACAAATGCAGGGGCAAAATAAGCCGTACGAAGCGCTTTTGCTCGTTACCGCAGCAAAATACAGGGTGAATTTTCGATGAAACGGTAGTCAGATGAGCATCGTGCCGAAGGCGCCTTATGGTATAGGATGCTAACGCATCGTCGTTCCTGCAAGCACTGCCGTGCTGTTGTGAGGCGGAGGGTTTTGTTTAGGGATGGGCGAATATTCGGGCGTTTCGAATATTCGAACGAATATTAAAGTATTCGAATTCACTTCGATACGAATTTAGATTATTCGAAATTTCGAAGTATTCGAAATGAACGAATATATGTATATATTTGACCACACATAAAGTGGTTTCACTGCAGCCTTTGAGTGCTGTGCCGTGAAACCACCCATCCAGGGGAAATCTGCACTTTCGCGAAGCCACACTTCAAGGTTAAATGTACATTTTTTTTTAAGTTTAAAAGCGTGTTATATGGGCTTATATGCGCTAAGTCTAGTAATTTTTAAATTGTAACCTACTGTACCACTTATAGGTTGCACCCTACTGCTATTCAAATTCTGATACTATTCAAGGTTTCTTCCACTTCATTTCAAACCAAAAAAGTGACATTCTCTCATACCTAGTTCCAATTCTTAAAAATATTGTGCAAGGGTCATGAAGAAAATGTTGACTTTTTCTTAATAATATGTGGTGAGTACTATTCGAAGTATTCGATTCGAAATTATTCGACCAAATCACTATTCGCTTCGGATTCGCTTCGAACCTCAAATTTACTATTCGCCCATCCCTAGTTTTGTTTAATGCTACAGAATTCAGTAGCATTCTGTAGCATCATTATGAAACTGTGTTTGACCTCTATTTTTGGACGTGTGCGGGTGCACGAACCTTGAGCTGAGACAGGGCAGCTGATCGGTCCTCGACCAGCCAGATGGGCCGCTGCTCCGTGTGCTGTGTGGTGTCCTTTACCAGGGTGCCCGTCAGTGATTCCCATTCCTATTTGCGGGTACAGAACCAACATCAAATGCAAGGGTTCACGGCCTTATACGGCATGAAAATATTACTTCATGCGACATTTCGTGTTGTTCCTACGTAAATAACAAGAAATGTGCATTTAGCGTTTGCTTTTGAAACAATTAATAATAACATTTGTTCGGGTTTTAAGTACCAAAGCCACGATGTGACTATGAGGGATGCCGTAGTGGAGGGCTCCGGAAATTAGCGAGCATATGGTCTTCTTTAACGTGCACATAAATATAGGTACAAGGGCCTCCATCATTTTGCCTGTCATCGAAATGCGGCCGCCGCGGCCGGGATTTGATCCCGCCACCTTTGGATTAGCAGTCGAGCACTATAACCACTAGACCACCGTGGCGGGTCACTGAAACAATTATGCACGATCAAAAGTGAAATATGTAGAGGATATCAGTCGCCCTTGGCGTCATACACGTCTTTAGTAAATTTTTGTTCTGCACGCTTTCTTATTTCCAAAGCTTGCCCTTACATGAGCAAGACGCTTTCGCAGTGTTCTGTGTGCATGACATGCAGGTACTGATCCGCATTGATAACGATAGAATTGCTCTCGCACAGCGATACGTGCCGGGAAGCTGAGCACTGACACTTTGTCGCGCTCGGCACGTGTCAGCTGGAACAGTGGACTATAAAGCACTGAAACCCTTCGCCATTTCTGCATACGGGTGTTATAGGTTGTGTAGTGGGAGGACTCACGTTTTCTCTGAAAAGGTCAGGGCGTAGACCATGGATCAGATGCAGGGCGAATGTCAGGTGGTCCTTCTTGAACAGAGACCTCGCAGCGTACTCGTACACGAGGTGCACCAAGGTGCGTTCTACCAGCTTCAGATCTTTCTTCTTTCCATTACTTCCCTGAAAAATCACACGCGACTTGATGACAGTCGTAGTATTAACTTCCAACAGCGGGCATACTAAGTTGTGACTGTAATGGAGAAGACGGATGAGCGGAGCAATTGACAATAGCGTGGGCATTTTAAAGCCTAGGATCTTGCGAAAATTAAAATTGGTAAGATAATCTTGTCGGCTCCCTCAGCCGAACTTGTTCTTCGTATGCTCGTCATGCCTTCGATTTGATAAGTACAGTTGTCGGCATCTATGCTCACCGCCACTAAGCCATTACCGCCAAGATTACGGCACGCTTGTTCTCGGAGTGTTAGCCCATTGAAAGAGAGGTATTATAAAGTCCAGATATCAAACTCAAGACGTCATTATCTGTGACGATATCTGTTTTATGTCCATTACTGGAGGAAGGCCTTTTCCGGTAAACTGCAGTTACGAATGTCTCGAAACAGAAGACTCGGTGTTGTTCGTAGAAATTTCCTGGCATTGACCGATCATATGTGAACGCATATCTTACGGAGAGAGGGAAAGAAAAATAAATACGGCTTTTGGACCATAAATGCGAGGGGAGCGACGACTAGGACGTGCATAGCTCTTTAGCACCTGTTGTCGTAATGCTCGCCGGAAGAGGTCAACCAGTCCGGCCATGCCCCATCGGTACGTATGTCCCAACCGCGCCATGGGATCGAGCAGACCCACGAGGCGTGCTCCGAGTCTCGCTACAGGCTCGTACACGGCCCGTTCTTTCTCCAGCGAAGCCTGCAGCCTCTGCGCTTCGGCCAGGGACGTCTCCGCACGCGCCCCGCTAGCCTTGGCTTCCTGAATGAGGAAGAGAGGAAGGGCATTTGTCTGGCGCTCTGCCGCATTAGGTTTACAACGCTGGCGCCACCGCATCTTGGACGAACAATACGAGACGCGCAGAGGGCAGAAGAAGCGTTCGCGTCGGCTGACTGGTGTGCTCGTTACAACCAAGTAAAATGAAAGCTGCGCGAATAAAAAACACATAGAAGGACAAGAGCCAACGAAGCGCTGACGTGTCTCAGCGCCTTTTGATGTTTACTTCTTACCCTGGTTGTTCATTTTTTTTAAATGTGCTGGTTAAACGTAAAAGTGGTGAAGCAGACTGCGGTGCTTTCAAGCAAGGGGGAATCGTTGTAGCTGTCTTTCAGACAGCTCCTATCTCTTTCCATTTTTACCACTATATCCTCTACCCCCAGCGCAGCGTAGCAAACAGGACGCGCGTCCGGTTAACCTGCCTGACTTTACACTTTCGCTCTTTGTCTCTTGTAACTATCAAGACAAATTCTTGACGGGCTAGTGAACGAGTATACTCTAATCGAGCGTCGTCCGTGCCTGCAGTGCCTGCCGCAGCTCCTGGTTGTGTAGGAAGTCTCCCGACAGGAGGAGATCCAGGAGGCGCGAGTCAAGGTCGGACAACTGCAGCCGCAGTGTATCCGCCTCGTGCAGCAGCTCTTGGCGACGTTCTTCCAGTTCAGGCCGCTCCTCCTGCAGCGCCACCTGCAGCAACTGCACACAAAACCGCACCCGCGAACTCTGGTAAGCGTCTTTCCTGATATGAACATCAGCAAGCGCAGCGCATGCGTAGCCAATCTCGTTTGTTTGTGTGCTGCTGTAGTTTATGGATATCAATGTCGCCCTATTACCGTCATCATTATCGGTTGACAAGCGTTGGAGCCGGCCTATTGTAGCAACTTCTTACTTGCAGACAGTTTATGTTGCCGGCTCAAGGTTAACCGACGTGATCTCAAGGTTTTAAGGATATGCCCCGGGTATTCCACTCAAGTGTTTGCCCTGATGGTAAAAGACCAAACTGCTCTGCCGGCGGAGCACGAGGCCAGTATTCAAATAAACACGCATTACGTTTGCGAAGAGGATCAATGTTCTGGTGCATGTAAACTGTGCTGCGGCACACTCATTCGGCTTGCCCTCGTCTTGCGAGAGAAAGTTTTAACGTCTACTTTCGCCAGACCTCCACTTTATGTGCACCATATTACCCTGTTCAAATGTAATGTTAAATAAACCCACCATATTTACTTCATTTGAGCCCTTAGTTATCGATAGGCAGAATGCAATTAATAGACATCGCGACAGACACCTCACGTCTCCGGAGGATCACATACCTGATCGCAGAGTCCTGCCTCGGTGGTACTAAAGTCGATAGTGCGAACCAGCGTCGCCGCATATGGAGGTAGCGTGGCCTCGGCGTCCTGACTCAGCAGGAACAGGCGAAACTCGTCGCTGTAGTCTACCGCCTTGTCCGCTATGTGTACCACCAGCCGTGAGCCTGCAGTGATGAAATCACGACGTTAGGTCGTCAAGAGTGTTCGGTAATCAGTACGTTACTCGAGTTCTCGCGTTGCTAGAACGACGTTTTCACAAAGAGGTAAGGAGTCCGTGACATCTGGTCCCTGCGATGGTGTTAGGTGCGAAGGCTTCGGAGTTCGTGCGAGGTAGCTTCCTTAAATTTATGACAACTCGCAGTATTGTAACGAAAGAGCCATGTAGAGCCACTTTGAATATGGTTTGCAGCCTCCAGACACCTACCGGGTATATGATGTGCTATACGAAGACGTACAAGGAGCAGCCGGTGGCCTCTGATACTTCGTCAGAAAGGCAGCATGCAACAGCAGGACAGTATGTAAGGGTGCCTATGAATGAGTACCATTAAGTGTGTGTACTTCTTACATGGAGCGCGTATGGCACTATGCGTCATGATGAGGAACACGAGTCGTAGTAACCCAACTGCTACATGTAAAATTATAAGGCGTGAAGGTACTTGTTATGTCATACCCAGTGAAAGGGAGTGGCAGGTATACAGTCACTTCGCCAAGCATCGTTTTTTTTTTTCTGGCATAGCTCCTCAAGAACCTAACGACACTTAATGGCTCAGTAATGAGACAGTGTGTTTGCGAAAATACCATGAGCCGTGCCAAGTGCTTACCCTGAGTAATCAGGTCCCTCCTCAGCAACGGGTACAGGATGGGGTCGATCTGCTGTACGTCTTGCACGAGCAACGCCTTACCTAGGCGGACTGACAGCTCCAAAGTTGCTAAGAACGTAGGGTCCTGTAAGTCGCATTGCGTTAAGTCCAGTTCCTCGGAATGCTGCATCTTCATAAAATTGTGGCTGCACTTCTTGTTTTGCTATCGCGATTACATATTAAGCAGCGAATTCCGTCACTCTTCCACCATTATTGCTCCGCAACAAGCAAAAGTTGTAACAAAGGAACGTTTAGTATTTAGTCTTGGGCAAGACATTTAGTTCTTTTGAATTGAACTTGAGGACAATGTTCTGCAAGTCGGTCACCAACAAATGAAGTCGGCATACCTGCTGTGTGATCAGTTGTGGGTCCTTGAGGTGCCTCTGCAGCCAGCGACTGGCCTGCCCCGACGGGTCAATGATGAATGGTCTTTGGGGCAGCTGCATGTAAAAGCAGTTCTCTACTACGGTACGCTGACAACAAAGTGTTTGTTGCTGCAGTGTTTATGTGTGGCATTGTCTATTTGAAGCAGCCTGCAGTACAAAGGCCAGCTTCGACCTTCCAGCTAGATGTCGTGGACAGTATTTCAAGTCTACCCATGATAGCGCGCAAACGTGCACATCTAGTTGGGCTGCTTGGTGCATACTGTGCTAACGAGAACTACTGCGCAAATAAATACACACCAACCACAATCACCAATGGCATAAATGGGGCGCCTGTACTGACTGTTCCTTTTGTGGATGCTTATATATTTGCGCAGTTTTCCTTCCTAATACAGACTACTAACTTTCTTGCCAGATAAAATATTTTATTGGGACGAATATGTACCCTTGCAGGCTCACGAAGTGCCGCTGCGTGCAGTGTATAATGAATGAATTATAGTAGAATTATAGAGAATTGTTTCTCGAAGAAACAGTAAGTAAGAAAAATAGGCAGACTTACGGGCAGTAGCAGCAGGGCAGCATTCTCGATCGACAACCGGTCGGGGGGCAGGCCCTGGGCTCTCCAGGCCAGCTGCTCCTTCTCAGAGCTGAGGAGTTGCGCCAGCTCGCCTGGCACACCCTGCTGCTGTAGCTCGGGCAAAAGCCGCCGCCAGCGCTGAAGAAGCTTAGACCGGGCCTCCTCCCTTGCCGCCGGTAGTGCGCCCAGATAGGCGGCGCACGCCGAGGCCAACAGGCAGCGCTGGGCCAGCGGTTGCGCCTCCAAGGCTCCCAGGCGCCGCGACCAGCGCGCATGCTCGCCCTCCAGCTGCGCTAGCAGGTCCCGGGCAGCGGTCAGCCGGGCATCAGAGTCGCGCAGCCCCATCTCGATGCGGGCAGCCTCTCGGGTGCAGTCGCCCAGTCGCTCGCGCAGCTCGGACACTCGCTCGTCCACACCGGCAAGCGCCGAGCCGAGCTTGCCCAGGCGTTGCTCGGCACCCGAAAGCTTCCTGCAAACGAATGTGCAGACCTCACTGGTGCTTGTAAACTATGCTCGAGTCTTTGACAATCAATCAATCAATCAATCAATCAATCAATCAATCAATCAATCAATCAATCAATCAATCAATCAATCAATCAATCAATCAATCAATCAATCAATCAATCAATCAATCAATCAATCAATTAAACGAACGTTTATTTCCCTAGAAAATTCTGTATGGCATTCAGGGCTAACAGCTGCTCTGAGCAGCCTGTACATTCGCAGCACACGACATTCACTGCACAAATGAGCATATCAGATTATAATACTGTAAGAGTTTCCGCAGGCATCAAAGCAAGTAATAAACATAACGTACAGAGAGTTACAGCAGTAATCGCTTCAAATGTTTAATACAGCACAAACAACTTCGTAATATAAATAAAGGAACTCTAGCTGTTAAAAAAACGCCAGGCCTGCGCTGAAACCGCAGCACAGTCACAGCGAAAGCTGGAAGAGCGGCGTTTCTAGAGCCCGTTAAGCTCTCATGGGGCTACAATACAAGTACACTAGAAAGGTACCCACTACGCCATAAATCACAATTTTTGTGAAGTTGGGAAGCACCTACTAAGCCATTATTCGTCATTCTGCGGAGAAGCAAGGCACCAGCTACACGTCTGTAAGGCATTATGTGCACTTTGTTGAAGCGACGACTGATGACGATGAAGAATTATGGCTCAGCCCTTTGTAATGGGTTGGAATCTTTAAATGGCCCACCAGTCATGTAATTTGCATTGGGTGACGCCCGGTCGCTATTTCCCTCTCCCGTCATGCTGTATAACATACGTTGACGTGGGAGAGAGACGGGGGGGGGGGGGGCGAAGAACTTTACTGAGACCCCGAGGAAATGGATCATGCGCTTATGGGCTTCCTTGGCAACCAATTCAAGTGCACTTGCGAGGAACCCACTACGCTATAAGTCATTGTAATTTTTGAGAAGTAGGGCAGCAGGCACTGTGCCATTTTTCGTCATTCTACGGAGAGCGTTGGTACCTGCTAAACCCATGTAAGGCATTATGCGCACTTTGTTGATTCTGTGCCTGATGACTATGAAGAATTATGGCAGAGTCCTTTGTAATGGGTTGGAAGCATTCAACAACCTACTCGTTGCGCAATTCGCATTGTGTGACGCCTGGTTACAGAGTTCGCGTTGTGCGACACTTGATGCTTATTTTACTCTTCTACCACGCTATATTGCATATGCTAATGTGGTTCCTTCCCGACATGAAGCCTGTATATGACCTTTTTGCAAAGCAGTTTCAGGCACCGGCATGGCTCAGAGGTTGAATACTGGGCTCCCACGCAGAGGGCCCAGGTTCGAACCTCGTTCCATCCTGGAATTTTTTTCTTATTTCGTTTTTTTTTCTTATTTCGAGCGATACTGGTTACGGACACCGGCGGCGGCGGCGGCGGCGGCGGCGGACAACTACGGCGCCAAAAACGGCCGGTGAAATGATCTCATAACAGCTTTCGCTGTAAAAAAACATGGCTGATCCCTCTGTCATAGGAATCGGTATAACACGAAATTGAAACGTGTCTTCACAGACGTAGTTGAGCGTTTGTTGCGCATTCTTTCGCCCCAAGGGCGAAGGAGTGAATGCTACAGCAACAAATTGTAATGTCACGCGAAGAACGACAAGCAGCTCGAAACTTGCAACGCGCTGCTCAAGCAGAAAGGACGCACGGAACGAACATACACAGGATGAGAGCGAACTAACTGTCACATTTGTAACTTATTTCTGCGTGAGCACCACGCTCCTTTCGCAAAAGCGGCCGCTGCAGTGAGCCAAGTGATTTTCGTGCTCTCAACGCGAGATGTGCAAACCACCGCGATCACGAGATAAGCGCACGCACAAGCGACCACGCCCTGTAGACGCGGACGCTCGTCGCAACGGCGACGACCTTTCAAGCGCGCTCTTCGAGCCCTTCGCGCCATCTCGCTAGTGATAACGAAAACACGCTGTAACACAGATCTCGGAGTACAGCCACCGGCAAATGGTGTACATAAATAGCTCGCCGTTAGCCTTGCGAAGAACGTGTCGTCCGTTGCCGAATCGTTTCGCCCTGCGCGCTGCGGAGCGAGGGGTCGTAAGTTCGATTCCCGGTGACGGAACGTTTTCTTCTGGTTTTTTTCTTTGCCCACTGTTAGTCTTTATGTATTACAACGTCATATCCATGACGGAAATACGTCAGTAGAGCCGTGGTGGACCCCGGCATAAAACACTTTCGTGTTAAAAATGAAAATAGCATTTTGTGAACCTTAAATTCAACAGCTTTCGCATACAATTAGGAGTATAAGAATTTCACAGAAAAAAGACATCGCACAAAGATGATTAACAGCCCGGTCCCCCGAGAGCTGCCTTATTATGACGCTGGCCTATTGGAGGACGGCTATATAAATAGCAGTACCACCGAAAACCAGGACTACAGGGGCATTTACGCGCACTTCAATTTTTTTTTTTCGGAATTTTCCTCCGTTTTGTATTGAGGAGAAGCATATTCGGCTGTGGACTCCACACTGCGTGGCTAAAGAAGCTACGCGTGCCAGAGTGTCACTAACCGCTGCAGCTCCGCCTGCTCCGCTTCCAAGGGGCCGATCTTGTGCAGAACGTCGGCGTACTGGACGTTCGCTTGCACCCAGGCAGCAAGTGGCGCCGCGGCTGCAGAGGCGCGCTTCGCGTTCTGCGAAAGGACCGGAAAACGTTGCTGAGCAGATGTCATTGCAGCAGCGACCCATCGTCGCCTATGCATCCACAGCACGCAATGCAAGACGCTTCAACAATGACAGGTCATAGTAATCTCTTTTTGGACACACGGCCACAAAAACGGCCGCTGAGTCGTATGTGACCTACGACTACTTAATGGTGATGATTAAATGTACAGTATCATGCATGGTTGCTAGCATATACGCGCATACGTAAATGACGAGTTAGACGGGTACGTCCACTGAAGCTTTCATAAAGGACCCGTCGTATGTTGTGCTGGAGCTCTGTAGTCGTTCGAAGCGAAATATAACGTGGATTTCAGACGTGTACGCAATCATACCACTGGATGTCTCGGTATGGACCCGTGCAAACTTCAGTTCGCTACACGTATAGCTTCGTTGGCGGCACAAAATGGAAGCTGTCAAAAACAGTGAAACAATTTCCGTGATTGAAATGTGTGAACTTCACAAGAAAACATTTTGTTCCATGATAGTGCAGTTTCCGAGTGCGATGGCGTTGTCGTTAGAGAAGTGAGCCACTGTATAAGAATGAGTCTAGCAGGCAATAGACAGCTGGTTCCGAAGAGCTGTAGATTACAATGCTGGCTTCTGATAGAAGAAACGGCTCACCTTCATGTCAAAAGAAGCGGCGTTGCTACGCAACAGCTCCTGGACGCTGTTCTTGATCTCCGGTGTGACCGAGCGGGCGTTGAAGCTCATGATTTCTTCTTTGACCCCTCTCCTGGCCAGGAAGCTGGGAACACACCGTTCTACCGTCAAAAAGATGCGAACTGTGAAATTCACGATACATAAAGCCATTTGTTATTTCCTGCTTCAAACTTCCTTGCGTCGTAGCCCGCAATACGTCTTGTAAATACGCACGTGAATTTCGGTGCCAAAAGTTTTTACTGAAAGGCTAATCTCTCACATTTGCTAGTCGCTGACACCGTCACTCCAAGCCAAAGTTGATTGAGTTCAGGTGTTTAGGTGCCAAAACCACGATATAATTAGGCCGTTGTTGGAGACTCCGAATTAATGTTTTTAGCTGCGGTTCTTAAGTGCACCCCAATCTTAAGCAGACGAACGTTTATGTACCTCTCTCGTCGGTATGCGGCCAGGACGGTCCAAATCGAGGCAATGACCTCGAGGTCAGCAGAGCAACGTCACAACGACTAGTTACCGCGGTGAATGTGAACCGAAGTATTCTGTACTTTCCGGCACAAGAATGACTGCGACTCTTTTGTATTCTGCGTTTCAAGAAAAAAAAAAACTTCACAAAATAGCAATAGATGCAAAGGGAATATGCTAAATTTAAGAGCTGCTGATACATATATTTCTGCGTTTATTCTTACAGCAAGAAAATCCTTTCCCACCCTCCTTCCACCTGTCTTTCCAACTAAAGCCAGGTCGTCTACAGCGTATAGAAGTGGTACTGTAATGAATGAATGTGACCTTTATTGAAATAAAAGGACGACTCGTGGTCGTTGTTGGAGATAAGCTGGGAAAGGGGTAAGGGGATTAAAGGGTGATGAGCACCTTCACGTCACGCCTTCGCACGAGTCAGTCGACCTTTCCTACACCACTCGAAACAGGCCACTTTGACTACCGTATATTGAGAGAGCTCTTTAAACCCACCCGCTTGAGCCGCGACCGCATGAGCGGCTGCGTTTCCCCCGTCCGTGCCAGTGTGGCCCGGTATCCAGAGAATTTCAACATTTCTCCCGATGTCTTGAATTCTTTTAAAGACGATGGTCTTTCTTGGGGAACTTAAACGCAGAAATTTTGACCTGTCTGTCTGTCTGTCTGTCTGTCTGTCTGTCTGTCTGTCTGTCTGTCTTTCTGTTTGTCTGTCTGTCACCTGATTCAGCGACCCGGCCAAAGTTGAACCACTTGCTTACCGCCCACCCATCTTGAACTGGTATGGCTGTTCATACTTGTGAACGTTGTCGATCAAAAAGTAAATATTACGCATATCTGAGGCGCAACACCACTAGGTAAGTATTAGGTGGTGTGTTCCTTTAATAGAAAATACATAGATACGCAATTTTAAAGACCCTAATTTCTTAAGCTGCGCTGAAAATGCGGCTGCGCTGAAAATGCCTATGCGCGCCGACGAACGCCCTCTGCCACGGAGGAAGGAAACCCTCTGCACAAGCTCATGTTTCCCGATGTATTGCCAGATGGCGTCCATACCTCACGCAGCGCCTCCTCTATCGTCTTTACACGGCATTTGCTGCGGAGATACGTGGCCAATTTTTAGCTTTCTTCTGGTGTCGTTGGCTACAGCATTTTCAGTCGTTGGCGCCGTTAGTTCAGTTACCGCTTCGTACGAATCTGTGAGGATGCGATAGTGAATTTTTTTACTATTGATGCCTCCCAAATCGAGGGGAATACTATTGACGGCCCCCCATATTGCCAATAACTCTGCGTGCAGAGTTACACCCCGGGGAAGCTGACTACTGTGATAGCCATTGTGTTGTGGCGCAGATGTGCAAACCCAGGCCGCGCTGGCTCTGTCATCGCTGATTGTGGCGCCAGTGTAGATGTCAACGGTGTTCTGCTCTGTTCCAGTTTCTTCTCTAATAGTTTGCTGGTACAAAGCTCAATAATTGGGGTCTCATGAAGCCACACACGTTGGTGACGATGGTCTGACCGAGGGTACCACGCATGAAAAATGAAGCAAGAAGACATACCTCTTCATGCTGACCCACGAGGTGTCGAATATCCCCATAAGTCGTAGCACACCCTCTAGAATGTCTCTTATGACGTCAGGGGGCGCCCGGAGCGAGCGGATCTCCGACAGGGCGTCTGACCGGATGCTGCCGACAGCCTGTTGCGCTGCAAGACCACACGCGATAGCCTTCAGGCTCACGTCACTAGACGACCGGAAAATGCGCTCATTTTGCAAAGGATTGACACGGTGGATCTACATGCTCAAGACAGCGTGCAAAGATGTTTTTCTTTAGTGCGTGAACTTAATTACTATTTGCCTCCGCACCTTTAAAGATCCTAAGGCAAAATGCTATGCGAAAAGCGGCAGGATTTTTGGAGGACAAACATCCAGCTCGTTACCTTGCGCTTGAGAAAATCGAATGAGATACAGAAAGATGAAAATGAAAATTACACGCAGGGAGAGCGAGCGAGGGAGAGAGAAACATACACACGAACTATAATGACAAAGGGTTCACACGAGGATGAGGGGAAACATTGGAATTCATAGCGTAGAACCAACGTTTACACAATTTGAATAGTACGAGCCCCCTTGTCGAAACGCTGGCTGCAGACTGCCTCGTTCACCACTGTGAATCGCCCTTTGAATTATGTGCTATGTGTGCATATCTCTTATGAATAGTGTACTTGTTTGCTGGTGTGAGGCCGGCCTCTAGTATTAGCACTAAGTTTGTTGCGTTTATTTAACGTGACCAGAGATGGCAAAATTACTTCTAAAATGTAATTAAGTTACATCACTAATTATTTTTTTCTAATTCCTTTGTGAAATATAATTAAATTGCTTTACAATTTACAGCTGGCCGAAAGTAATGACATTACAGTGCTGTCATTTTTTAAAAGTAACGAAATTACTTTGAAATTAATTTACCAAAATTTCATTATTCATGCGCAACTCAAGTACATTTTATTTACAGCACATATTACATTGCCATCTCAGAGACCTTTGTTCAACTTCCCACGCTTGACGTTTCACACTCAGATTAAATTGTATTTGTCATTTTTTCTTTCCTTTCTTCGGTCACTATTTTAAGTCACAAGGAAAACGGACATACTGTATTTGAGTCACAAGTATTTGGGAAAGTAATGAGTAATTTTCTTGAAATTACTCACTTGAAGTAATTCATTATATTACTCATCACAGCAAAAATTATTTTAAATGTTGTAATTACCTTACTGCCTAGTCTGAACGTGACGTAACTTCTCCAAAGTGCAGTCCCGTTCTATCGCTTCGCAGGCTTAAAGGGGCCCTGCAACACTTTTTTTCAAGTAAGCATCGAATGGCTTCACTAAAGGAGTTTATTGCCTCACGAATCGACCGCCGCAAAAATTTTTAGAATCCTTCCAGTACGAGCGGAGTTACCGAAATTTGTAACTGCTTTCTCTCTCGACGAACGGGCTTGAAGCTAAGCAGGGAGCGATGGTACAAGGGAAAGAAGTTACGTCACACGCGCGTCGTGACCTTGAGCACTTTTTCCTTTTTTTTCTTTGAACGCGCGGCTAACCTTCAGCGAGATCGCGAGCGCGCGTGCGGGCCCGTGGCGGCCTCCCTCGGCGGGCGCAGTAACTATGCGGCTCACAATGCTCAAATCATCCAATGGCCGTGAATTTGGATATATGGCGCGGTCATTTGGGTATTTGTCGAGAGAAGAGGGAACGATTTCTAGCTGACTTTGAGGATTAATTCTAAATTCTAGGCCGCGGGCTGCGCTATAATGTTTGGCTCGCGTGTTCTCGGGAGCCCCGACTACCTATCGGCAGCGTTTTCTGACCATGCTGAAAAAGTGTTGCGGGGCCCCTTTAATGCTTGTGTCCTTGCCTTTTCTTGGGGCAAAGTAGAAAAGATGGTGTAAGCCTTAAAATAAGCATTGAGCGGAGTCGGTGACATTGTGAAGGGAGTAGGTATATATGGTCGTCCTGACTTATAATTGTCGCGATTACCCCACGTTAGCACTAATGTAAAAAAAAAAAGCGTATTCCGCGACGCACCGTTTTGTACGAGCGGCTCGATTTGAGCCAGCTCGCGGTCGATGTGCTGTTTGCGTTCTTTCAGACGCTCACTTTCCTGGCGCATCGTGGCTCGAAGCTGCTCCATCTCTGCCTTTTGCTCGCTGGTGCTCTAAAAAAAAAAAATCATTTTTCAGACGATTTAGTACGACTTGCAGAATATCCTTACCGTCATGCTGCTTGTTATCTGTTGAAGTGCGGCATCAGCTTCGCCTTGCTTTTCAGCCAGACGTTTTCGCTGAACAGCTGCTTCTGCCTCGAGCTTGGAGACCGCCTTCTTGGCCTCGTTGAGCTTAGATATTCCCAGCTATAATGAAATAACCGGCTATTATTAAACTAGACGGTAATAAAAGAAAGTACAATACCATCCATTGCTTTTACACGCTCGTGCGAGTGAAATGGCGCGCAAATTTGAGTGCGCCTGATCTGCATGCTTTTTGTTATACTTTACGAAAAACCTGGAAAGTATGCGATTATTGTAGAACTAGCATGAATTAAACCATTTGAAGAGACTTCGATTACAGCAATGTGGCTTCAGCACTAAGATTAAGCCTTCCCAATAATCGGTGCACGACGCTGCTGTTCACAACCGAATTTTAATCCAATCTTTCTGATGCGTTATTTTTGTCCTCTATACAGCACGCCTTGAACACATGTAGCAGGGTTATGAGCCATTCGTGTATTGGGCGCACGGTTTGAATGTAGAGACGGCTTGCATTGGTTTCAACTGCGTTTACAGCACGGTTTTAGGGGCGAAGCTCCTTAAGGCGGCACCCGTTCGTCCCTCGTAGTCGTAGTCGTAGTGCGTAACCAGTCTTACGCTTTGACCTCCAAGGTGGTGCCGGTGGGAGATTTTTCCTGTGCGTTGTTGAACAATAAAAAATTCGCAGCGTGCGCGTTAACTAAAAGCCGAATTCTTCTGTCTCTCATTCCCCATTAGCAGCCATTGGCATGTTCCAGTAGGAAACGTTAGTAGAAGTAGAAGTGTAAGTGTTAGCTAAAAGCCGACTTCTTCTGTCTCTCATTCCCATTAGCAGCCATTGTTTACCTCCAAGGTAGTGCCTGGTGAGATTTCTCCTGTGCGTGATTAAACAATCAAAATTTTGTTCAAAACGCCGTTGATTGATGAAATAAACCAACGAAAGACGCCAGATGTTTTGTAAAAGCAAAACGAAAGAACGCCAGATGTTTCTAAAGCAAAATGAAAAGACGCCAGCTACTTAACGAAAGACGCCAGATGTTTTCTAAAGCAATGGTTTTCTAAACAATGAAAATTCACAGCGTACATGTAAAATTAAAGTGAGCTGCAAGTCGTCATAACTCATCGAACCTTTAGCATAAACGCGCCCGATCTCACGTCGGTGATGATGTACTGGGCAGAATTCACGGAAGATTCACGGTTTACCGATGAACCTCCGCAGCTTCGCCCACTCATCATCATTCACTCCGTGGATATGCTGTGATTTTTTAAATAAAGCTTAACTACGCACGTAAACTTAATTTCTAGTGGCATTCCACGTATCACGTTATAACACTGAACACTAAGCCTATTTCAAAGGATATTATTACCCCTCTTCTTATGCCTTACAAAAAAATTTTATTCTTTATTCATGGGTGCCGCATCTTGGGATGTCACTCGAATTATTTCTCAGTGTTGTATGTCGTGGCGTCAAATTAAAACGGCCATAAAACGCCGAATGTGTCCGTACAGCCGTTTTGATGTGTATGAGTATACTGCACATTATAGCATTATTTTTTGTTGTTATTGATACAAAGGGACAACGGCAACAGCCCAAGATGGCGACATTTAACCGCATCCACGAGAAAGTGTATATAGACCGCAAAAACAAAGTTCCTATACTTGATTGCGCCGCTTTTGATTCCCAAATCGGACTTAAGAAAGAGGAGAAAGTTGTGAGTGCCAGCTCGCCTGCAAGTGCTTCTTGGACTCTTCCATTTCTGCCTCCTGCTGGGCGAAGACGTCGCGGAAGGCGCACACCATGGTGAAGTACTGGCTGGGGCCGACTGCGAGGCCGCCCGACAGGCACGCTTCGTGCAGTTGGAGGAACAGGGCCGCGTCGGGTGTGCTCTGGCTGCCCACATTGCTGGAGTCCAACACCAGTGCGGGCAGCTGTGACGCAGTTGCAGAACACGTACTTGTGATGAAGCAAAATTAAATTCGCGGAAATGAGGAAGTTCGATGAAGAAACCTCACAGGAATGCTGGTCTGAAAGTACCACGAAACTATATCAGGAAAACGGAAACACGTTTCTCTAATAAACAGACTTCAAGATTTAAAAAAAGGAGTTAGCCGTGGTCCGCAGACAGAATCCGGTGTCACTGTCTTTCAGGTGCAGTTGTCACGCGGGCTAAGCTAACCAAAAGATTGTAAATGGCTGCTCAAGGGCAAATAAACTAGCACGCCAGACTAAGACCATTTTTTTTTAACTGCGCAGATTTCTTCATGTACCTTGCATGGCTACAGACGTTAAACGGCTAAATATTGCCAAGAGTGGCCCCTGCCCACCAGCAATTCATATACGACAACTTGCTGTTACACCTGTGGAGCAATAAACCAATAGCCTTTAGGTTTTTTAAATAAGAACGCTTCTGTCTGCTTGTTTCTCTTGTTCAAGAAATCCTCATACATTTCATTTGTCTACCTACGCACTGCCCAGTATTAAGTCAAGTCAGGCCTTGCAAGAGTGATATAACTCCCGTAATGAAAAGGAGCAAAATATTTTGAATGCACCTGCTTGAAGCTCTCACGGCTCCAGGATGAGAGCCAGTGCACGCTGCAGCCCTTGCGTAGCCACGGGTGGCGTTCTGCGTGGCGCTGAACGAACGAAGCGTCCAGGACCAATGCCACGTGCAGGTTCCTCCGCACTCCTGCAAATATACATGCTCAGTTGGACTGTTACTAGTCGATGCTCTCACAGGCGCATACTATAGGCAGAGACGAACGGCCGTGCATGCAATGAGAGCTTGATGGTCTGCTATAATATTGTCACGTAGGCAACAACGATGCAATGTTCGTTCAGAAAATGAGGTTTATTGGAGCGAACTTGCGCTCCGCAGTCAACTCAAAGGAAAAACGAACGCGGCGAAGAAATAGCCAACAAAATGGCAACGTACGCAGGCGAGCGTCGGCGGGAAGAGCGCGCCGCGGCGTTTCTGCTGCGAGCCTTTTGTGTCTCGGCGTTATTCCTTTTTGATGCCATCGAATTACAGCGATAAGCGAAGCACTCGCCCTATCAAATCAAGATACCCTGGGTGCGCTACAAAAGAGAGGGCGAGAGTGAAACACGGGCTTCGCTTCGAACACAGATAAGAACTCCGGCCGCCAGACCGCTGGCAACTTAATAAGCAAAAGAACAAACCAGAAGGCGCTGCTCGCGGCATTGCCCCCCCTCTAAGAGGCATCGACCCGATGCTAATAATGAAATGGTAGTACAAAAAAAAAGAGTCTGTCATCTCGCGTAGTATGGTTTGAGACGGACCACGTGAACGACTTCGGGTCGCGTGCGTCGTCGTGATGTGCCGGAGTCACCGTCGGGGACAACCTCGTAGATTAGTTGGCCAAGACGTCGTTGAATTCTGTAGGGTCCGAAATATCGTCGCAAGAGCTTCTCACTGAGTCCGCGACGTCGGATTGGAGTCCAAACCCACACAAGATCACCAGGGTGATAATCGGCGTCCCGGCGTCGGAGGTTGTAGCGTCCCGCGTCAACTAGGTGCTGGTCCGTTATACGCACTCGAGCAAGCTGGCGGGCTTCCTCCGCACGTTGCAGGTACCCCTGGACGTCGGCGTTGACGTCGTCGTCTTCTAGATGCGGTAGCATGGCGTCGAGCATCGTCGTAGGCCGTCTTCCGTAGACCAGCTCGAATGGAGTCATCCGCGTAGTTTCTTGGATAGCTGTGTTGTACGCGAAAGTGACATATGGGAGAACTGCGTCCCACGTCTTATGTTCAACGTCGACGTACATAGACAGCATATCCGCGATCGTCTTATTAAGGCGTTCGGTGAGTCCGTTCGTCTGGGGGTGGTACGCCGTGGTCTTCCGGTGATCCGTGTTGCTGTAGCGCAAGACTCCTTGCATAAGCTCTGCAGTGAACGCCGTCCCACGGTCCGTGATTAGGACTTCAGGGGCTCCATGTCGCAGCACCACTTGGTGGATGAAAAATTTGGCGACTTCCTCTGCAGTCCCTCTGGGAAGCGCGGCAGTCTCTGCGTATCGTGTCATGTAGTCTGTGGCTACGACAATCCACTTGTTCGCGGCTCGTGACGTGGGGAACGGGCCAAGAAGGTCCATGCCAATCTGTTGGAAGGGCCTCGACGGTACAGCGATTGGCTGCAGAAGTCCGGCGGGTCTAGTCGGCGGCGTTTTCCGGCGCTGGCAGTCACGGCAGCTCCTGACGTAGCGGGTGACGTCGGATGTGAGACGGGGCCAGTAGTACTTTGTCTTGATCTTTCCGAGCGTGCGTGCCGTGCCGAGGTGCCCTGATGCTGGTTCGTCGTGGCACGCCTGCAAGATTTCGTCTCGGAGGACAGCGGGGATGACGAGAAGGTACTTCGTTCTCGTTGTAGAGTCGAAGTTCTTCTTCACGAGCACCGATTTTTTTTGGCAGAATGCAGCGGAGTTGCGTTTAAAAGCCCTTGGCACGGCGACGTTGTGTCCTTCGAGATGGTCGATCATGGCGCGCAACTCGGTGTCAGCTCGCTGCTGGGCGGCCCGGTCGCTTTCCGTCACGATGCCGAAGAACGCCACGTCTTCATCGGAGTCCTGTGGCGCCGGTTCGACTGGAGCGCGTGATAGGCAGTCGGCGTCAGAATGTTTCCTGCCGGATTTGTAAACAATGGTGACGTCGTATTCCTGCAGGCGTAGGTTCCATCGCCCCAGTCGGCCAGAAGGATCCTTCAAATTTGCGAGCCAACACAGTGCATGGTGGTCCGTTACCACCTTAAATGGCCTACCGTAGACGTACGGGCGAAACTTTGAAATGGCCCATATTATGGCAAGACACTCTTTTTCCGAGGCCGAGTAGTTCCTTTCTGTTTTCGATAGGCCGCGGCTGGCGTAAGCGATTACGTTTTCGCGGCCGTTCTGCTTTTGGACAAGGACAGCACCCAAGCCTACGTCACTTGCGTCTGTGTGCATTCTGTTTCGGCAGATTCGTTAAATGTGCAAGCACAGGCGGGCTCTGTAGGCGGTTTTGCAGTTCACAGAACGCGTTTTCCTGAGTTTCCTCCCAGCAGAACTGAACGTTGTCTCTTGTCAAGCGCGTGAGCGGTTCGGCGATTTTTGCGAAGTTTTCGACGAAGCGCCTGTAGTACGCGCACAGTCCGAGGAATCTTCGCACGCCTTTTTTGTCTTGCGGCCTTGGAAAGTCGGCTATGGCTGTAGTTTTCGCTGGGTCAGGCAGCACTCCCTCGGCGTTGATGACGTGGCCCAAAAACTTCAGTTGGTCGTACGCGAAGCGGCACTTCTCGATTTTTAGCGTTAACCCCGACGTACGGATGGCTTCGAGCACAGACTGCAACCGCACAAGGTGTTCGTCGAAATTCCGGGAAAACACGACGACGTCGTCGAGGTAGACGAGGCAGGTGTGCCATTTTAGGCCGGCCAGTACAGTATCCATGACTCTTTGAAATGTTGCTGGCGCTGTGCATAGTCCAAACGGCATTACCTTGAACTCGTAGAGTCCGTCCGGCGTTATAAACGCTGTCTTCTCGCGGTCCCGTTCGTCAACTTCAATTTGCCAGTACCCGGTTGTCAGGTCCATCGAAGAGAAGTACTTGGCATGGCAAAGGTGGTCTAGGGCGTCGTCGATTCGTGGGAGTGGGTATACGTCTTTTTTTGTGATTTTGTTCAGTCGCCGGTAGTCGACGCAGAACCTCATTGTGCCGTCTTTTTTCTTCACGAGTACCACTGGGGCAGCCCAGGGACTTTTCGACGGTTGTATGACGTCATCGGCGAGCATGTGTTCAACTTGTGCCCGGATTGCTTCACGCTCATGCGCAGACACGCGGTAAGGTGACTGTCGCGTTGGGCGGGCGCCGTCTTCAGTGATAATCCGGTGCTTTGTAAGGGGTGTCTGACGTAGTTTGGAAGTTGACGTGAAACACTCGCTGTAGCGGCGCAGCAAAGCCCTTAATCTGTTCTGCTTTTCTTGCGGTAGAGCCGGGTTCACGTCGAAGAAGGGAGTAGACTTGAAGGCGTCGTCCGATTCGCGCTGAAAGTCGGCGAAGGCGATCACGTCACTTTCTTCTTGAATTTCCTCGAAGAACGCAATGGAAGCGCTCTTGTTTAGGTGCTGGTATTCCTCGGTGAAATTCGTGATCAGGACGTGAGATTTTCCTTGCTTTAAGCACACAATACCTCTTGCGACGGAGACACCGCGGTCCAGGAGCAAGCTGTGGTCGTTCTCCACGATTACGTCGCTGTCCGGAGCAGCATCCTGAGAGTAGACGGCAATCATGAGGCTTGCACGGGGTGGCAGGGTGATGTGGTCATCGGCAACCCTTAGAGGAGTACGTTGTTTGGTGCTTGGTTTCGGCGTCACGGCATGTTCCGCGGAGAAACTGATCGACTTGGCTTGCAAATCGATAATGGCACCATTCTCCGTCAAAAAGTCCATGCCCAGTATTACGTCGCGCGAGCAGTTAGGCAGTACGACGAACGCAGCAGGGTACGTGGTGCCGTTTATGGTGATCCGCGACGTACAGGTTCCACTAGGCGTGACGAGGTGGCCTCCTGCAGTGCGGATGTGCGGACCGTCCCAACTTGTCATAACTTTTTTAAGTTTCGACGCGAATGGTCCGCTCATCACTGAATAGTCTGCGCCCGTGTCGATTAGTGCGACAACGTCAAAGCCGTCGATGCACAGCTGTACGTCAGAAGTAGTCGTTTTGGAGTTTCGGGTTTGGCGGGGCGTCGGATCACGACTGGTTCGCGTTGATGGTCGGCGGGTAGACGTCGTCGTCGTCTTGTTAACTGCGGCCTTGGTTACGTCGGGTAGGCGTCGCGCCGTGTGGCTGTCGCCGCGTTGGGGGATCATGTCGGCGTTAGATCGGAGCGTCGGACTATGGGCGCGTCGTGAATCTTGGTCTTTGGTGCGGCGGTGCGTCGTTGGAGGATTTTCGTTTTTTCGCCGTAGTGCAACTTCACCTCCCGAAGCTGCTGCCTTTAGTTCCCCTTCCTGGGCTGGGGGACCTTCCGCGTGTGGAGTCACGGTTCGCTGGTCCATAAGGATGGGGCGACGGTGAACGGCTGAAGCGCGCTGGTCCACGGCTGGTGTGAGAAAGGTACTCATCGATCTCGCTGGGTCGTTGACCGGGCAAGGGGCGCGGTGCATCGACGGAGAAACCTCGCAGGCCCAGTTGTCTGTAGGAGCAGCGACGGTAGACGTGCCCGGCTTCTCCGCAGTGGTAACACAGCGGTCGACGGTCGGGGGTTCGCCACACGTCGGTTTTCCTTGGCGTCGCGTGTTCCATCACAGGCCGCCGGCCAGGCGACGGAGAACGGCGGTATGGAGGCTCCTGGCGACGAGGTACGGGTGGGCGGGGGGCACGAATAGCCGCGGCGTAGGCCATAGCCTGCGGCTCACGGGGTGGTTCCAGCAGCGTAGAAGTGCCCAGTGCTTGTTGCACCTCTTCACGGATGACGTCGCTTAGGGAAGCGACTTGGGGTTGCGGCGCCGTTGGGAGAAGTTTACGCAGCTCCTCCCTTACTACTGCGCGGATGGTCTCGCGTAGTGTATCCGTCGGAATCTGGTTCCCGTCAATGTAGTTCATGTTGGCCGTGTCAACGCAGCGACGGTTATACTGCTTGGCACGAATTTCGAGGGCCTTCTCAATGGTACTGGCTTCGGCCACGAATTCGGCAATGGTTTTGGGCGGATTACGCACAAGCCCGGCAAACAGTTCTTCCTTGACGCTACGCATTAAGAAGCGTAACTTCTTTTCTTCGGCCATTTCAGGGTCAGCTCGCCTGAAGAGCTTTTTCATCTCTTCTACAAACACGACTACACCTTCGTTGGGGTGTTGCGTGCGCGTCTGCAGCAAGACCTCGGCCCGCTCCTTCCGCACAACCGTGGTGAACGTCGCTAAAAATTGCGTCCTAAATCCCTGCCAGGACTCTATGGAGCTCTCATGGTTTTCGAACCAAGTTCGAGCTGAGTCTGCGAGGTAGAAAAACACGTGCCTCAGTGTCTCCTCGTCGTCCCAGCGGTTGAACAGCTTGACCCGTTCAACTTGCTCCAACCAATCTTCGGGATCCTCCGAGGGTGACCCGTGAAATGGTGGCGGCTCCCTCGGTTGCTGAAGAACTACGGGAGCATTGGCGGTGTTGGTCATGGTGGCAGCGTTGTTCATGGCTGTGGCCACGACGTCTTCTTTCTTCACTTTTTCCGGAAGCAGCCCAAACTCCGGCTGAAGACCTTGCTGTCGGCGGCTGGTACGAGTTGGACTTGCCTGACGACTTGCAGAGGGTTTAGGGTTCATGTACCCCGCACCTCCACCAGATGTCACGTAGGCAACAACGATGCAATGTTCGTTCAGAAAATGAGGTTTATTGGAGCGAACTTGCGCTCCGCAGTCAACTCAAAGGAAAAACGAACGCGGCGAAGAAATAGCCAACAAAATGGCAACGTACGCAGGCGAGCGTCGGCGGGAAGAGCGCGCCGCGGCGTTTCTGCTGCGAGCCTTTTGTGTCTCGGCGTTATTCCTTTTTGATGCCATCGAATTACAGCGATAAGCGAAGCACTCGCCCTATCAAATCAAGATACCCTGGGTGCGCTACAAAAGAGAGGGCGAGAGTGAAACACGGGCTTCGCTTCGAACACAGATAAGAACTCCGGCCGCCAGACCGCTGGCAACTTAATAAGCAAAAGAACAAACCAGAAGGCGCTGCTCGCGGCAATATGAACTTGCCACTTGCCGTCCGAAACGGTCGATGCACTTGATGAGGTTATCTTGTTCGATATAGAAAGTTCGCAATTGGCATCTGCTAGGCAAATGGTAGTTCGTTAGCGCGACTAGTCCAGCCGGAAACGCGAACGCAGGTGGAGGACTGCATACACAAGAGACTGCCGCCAGGAAGGAGGGGGGGGGGTGAGACGGTACGGGAGGCGCCCCTCCCCAAAATTTTCGCCAGCCTACCTTATGCCCCTAAGAACAAACAGTCAACACACAACGTATAAGGTTTTAAGGTTAAAGCAATGCAAGTTCAGCAGCGTGTGAAGCTTACGGCGGCAGAAATGTTCCCAGGGTGTGAGCCCGTCGGCCTCGGCATCCCCTTCTTGAAGAAGAGGCGCTAGGTCAAGTTCGTCGGGCCGAAAGAGTCCAGGTGCCTCGCCCGTGGCCCATAGTGCGGCCAGCAGGTCGAGCGAGTCCTCGTCCAGCTGTTGGTCCTCAAGCAGCAGCACCGCCCTCTGACCTTCGAGCCCGGCCGACTGCACCAGCTAGCACAGGAAAATGATGACCGTTACATTGCATAAAGATAAACGTCGCAAAAGATTACACATTACATAGGCGACAATGAACACACACGTGCGCGCCGCTCTTAGTTTTATGTTATTTAGAAGGGCCCCACAACATCTTTAAAATTTATTATACAACGACCTTACTACTGGACTTGGTTGCTTCACGAGTCTCCTCCCGCAAAAATTTGTCAAATGTAAGTAGATATCGCAAACCGAGCGCTTCCTGTCGCCTTTCGTCACCACGAGTCAGCTACACAGGGGCGCATGATGAGAAGTTGCAATCTGACTTTTTTTTTTTTTGCCTCACGTCATGGCTTTGAGCATTTCCTCTAGTTTTTCTCTCTTTGACCAACGCCTCTTCGACCGTATTCTCAGCTTCTCTTGGATCATACGGGCATGACACGGCACGTGGCTGCACCTGTTGGGTGGCCTACACGATGTGGTAATTCTGAGTTAATACTTTTTAGTGGAACGAGCGCCGAGTGATACTCTTGCTTCTCTTCAAAAAACTTCCGGTTTTTCGAATATCCAGAAATAGTTTTCTAAAAAATAGAACTCCATGGTTCTGGTTCAAGTTGAGAGTAATATTGGATACATATTATATCGGAGCATAACTTCCCTTAATGTAAGGGCCAATTAACTGTCAGGATAATTAATGAAACTTAATTGATTGAGTTCACTGAAAGGGTGTGAGCACCTTAGGGTGCCTCGATGCTCCTCCTCCACCACCGCTTCGTGGAAGGTGGCGACATTCCTTGTTGGTACGTCCGCCATTGAGATGCCCAACCGCTCGCTCACGCCTCATGCGCGTGCCAAATCGAGCTGGCACAGTGGCTTGGTCTCTGCGATCCGAAAAAGATGCCTGGATGTTGCGTGCCCCATCGCACGAAAGCTTTTTACAACCTCGCGCCAGCCGTGCGCTGCCGAGGAGTGGGCACCGACGTGGCGCAGGTGTCGCCACCCTCCACGGAGCGGCGGGGAAAGAGGAGCATCGAGGCACCCTAGAGCACCTGAGATTGTTGCAGCGCCTGGCGGAGCAGATCTCAACCACGCGCTTATTTCTACGTCGCCTCTGAGATCTGCTTGGGCAGCGCGACGAAAAACAAGGTTAAACCAAGGAATATGCCAGGGCACGCGAACGCCGAAAGCCGAGGATTAAGGTCGCCTCCATATTTTTATTTTAATTCGCCGAGTTACATGCCTTTCACAACACGTACCGGACGCAGGTCGGACCGGCTGGCAGCCAGCGACCGACCCTTAGGAGAGACGCAGGGTAGCCGGGCTCGGTGGGCAGCCAGGCGCACCGCCATACGGCGGGCCATTCCAGAGGCACCGCCGACCAGGATCCAACCTGCTGGTCGGCCCAGAGCCCAGTCCGCTTGGGCCACTAGTGACAGCCATTCGAGCACAGGCACCGCGTAAGCACCTGCGTTGGTCGATGAATCAGTGGTGAAACTGTGTCTGTTTGGTAGCAAACAGACACAGTTAGCAAGAGCGTCGTACGCATCACGTTTTCCTGTTTTACTGGTACGCATAACGTCAAGCAAGCTTTTTTTTTTTTTTCAATTGTAGTAGCACAAAACATATTTGAAAGAGAAAAATAGGCAAACAAAGTTTAAATGACGTACCGCATTCTTTGACAGTCTTGAGAACAGCATCGTTCCAATCTTTCAAATCAAGCTTCTCGAGCTGGCTTCCCCACGCGGCTGTTTTCGTCGACGAGTCACCAGGCTTGGACACGTAGACGACTTCTGTGAGTGACAGAGAACGCGATACAACAAAAGGCTTTCTTGTATGATATATTTTTCAATTAAAAAAAAAGGAATTGTTTGCAGACGCATGTCTGTAAGACTACATCAAGGACAGCGAAGCTATGTAAACGACTTCGCACACACTTCAGAAGTGACAGATGTTAACGAAGAAATGAAAACAAAAAATCACTGAACAGGGAGCGTCGATGGAGCCAACGGTTAGACAAGTGCACTTGTCTTCGTGAAAGTAGTTGCTGCCTTCCATAAGACAAATATGCCTTACATCGTCACCATCGATGTGGAACGTTGTCGGCAATGCTAGCCTATAACATATTCGCTTTGCTACAGATGTGTACGTTGCGGAGCATGATTGTAGTTTCGCGGGGCCATGAAAGAACGGACAGCACATGCTACAAGCAAAAGTTGACTTTTGTAATTAAGGTAGGTAGGTATACGTAGTAAAATTTATTGAAGTCCTGAAGAAGTCACCCCCCCCCTCTTCCTTCGTTTTTATTCAGGGAAGACCACGTGCCTCTCCCACGTCCTCGCAAGACACCTTTATTTAATGATCAAGAGTCACGACTGCACTCTAAGAACTCTGACTGTCCTTTTATACATGTGGGAGTCACAAGTGTAGCACTCTCTTTAGGGAGGCACGTTGACTGTCTTTAGGAGAGTCGTGGGACGCACGACTTTCCAAAAGGGAGTCAGTGCACGACTCTTCTAAAGAGAGTCAACGTGCCTCTCTTAAGAGAGTGCTAAACATGTGACTCTCACATGTATAGAAGAAGAGTCAAACGACACCTTTTTTTTTCTTAGAGTGTGGTTTCATCAACTCCAGGTAGTCCAGAAGGCCCACGATGCGGCGGGTGAGGCTTGGCCGTTGTAATTAAGGAATGGAAATGTATCTCAAGATGACGGTCAACAGAAACAGCTCGGTATAAAAAAAAATAAAAAATTTTCACTCACTGCGACCCAGCACGCCCGTGAGGCGGCGTTGAGGCAAGCCCTTGACGTCCCCTCATGGGAGGCCTAGGCCCGGCCACTTAAACCTGCTGGTTTCCCTTAATAAAGTTTATTCCTCCTCCTCCTCCTCCTGCTTCATTGAACTAATTTATCGTTCACTGTGCCTTTCAGCCTGGTAAGATAGTGTGATATGAGCACCGGTAAAATGAATTCACACGAAGCACAGAACTCCGTAGACGAGCATGAGATCACAAAGCAAGAGCTCCATATATAGACGCTGGTGTGTTTAGGCTCGCTGGCATAAAGCATGGCAGTCTGAAATTTTGGGTAGCAACACAAAACTTTCGTTTTCTCGTACCCTTCTCACGTTGCAGGATCGCCGATGAATGTTGGGGCCATTGAGCGCGTAGAACGCCCGCAAATAGTGCGTCCAGCTGCGCGCGGTCCGCGTCGTCGGCTAGAGGGTCTTTGAAGAGTCGGCAGCCTTCGTGTGCCCAGCAAGCCAACAGGCCTTGCGCGTCTGGCGCGGAGTAGCGTACCAGGCCCCGCACCCAGTCCGTGAGCAGTCGCGCCGTCAATCTCTCGGCGGCAGCAGGCAGTCGAGACTGAGCCTGGATCACAGTAACACATCTAACTGTTTCTCCAGATATCGGCTGTGCCTGAGCCAATTACTGTGATTGCCAGGAGGGGTCCGGGCAGCCAGACTTAACCGACAAGGCTTAACAAACGAGGCCGAACCAGCCTGCGTATCTTTTTTTTTCGAAAGCCTGCCCTTAGGCTTAGAAATTCACGGTATCAAAAATACATGTGCAAATTTACTTCATGTATAAGGTCTGACAGGGAATGGCGAAACGGTCCAATACATTAAGCAATATTGTAAACGAAAGTTTATGCAGGCTAACCAGGAGAAACGGTCTTTTTCTTGGCCAACTTTCATCGTACAGTACTGTTCTTGATGTGTTCCCTTTTAACATTATCACAGCAGTTTTGTATTTAAGTCGGTGTGCTCGTGTTGACATTACAAGTGCAAGCAACGCGCAAGGATAACCAAATTGTGACCGTTGAAAGACAAAAAAAAAAGCATAGCGTTTTCAATGCATTTTCGTCACATGATCATTATCCTCATGGTATTCGACAAAAGGAATGATTTTCAGGCAGCGATTGTGAACTACACTTTGCCTTGACACGCGGAATCATCGGGATTCGAGAACACACATGCAGAGCTTTACTCAAAAGATTAACTCACAGTTTCTTCAGCTACACTTCAGGACCCTTTGTTAATACAATAACTTACCATAAATACCGCAATCACATCTCACCTGCTGCACAAGGGTAACCATAGAGGCTGCTAGGGCCTCGTGTTGATCGGCCAGGCTGCCTTCTGCCAGATGTCGAGCTACCGGCACAAAGTAGGCGTCGCATATTCGCGCAAGCTCCGGTGGCTGCGGAGCCCTGCAATTCATTTAAACTTATTGTTGAGTGCGCCAACGCGTTCCCCGTAGGTAAGGCACCGTCGCTCAATTCTCGCTGGTGACGTCAAAAAAAAGCAGGGTCAGATTTCACATACATTTTCGTTCCTAAATGATGCTCGCCACTGGGCGGCCGCCTTCGTTAAGATTATGTGCAGCATCATTGTTGGGTGATTTTCTTATAGAACCAGTTCTAGCGCAAGTAGATTTTGTGAATACAGGGGCTCTAGTATTTGCGATTCGTCTGTAAGGTTTTCGGCGCCGACTGCCTCGACAAGTACACCTGTCCAAACGTTGGCTCCAGCGACATTTCCTGCTGAATGATTTCTCATCACTTCAAACCACTGTCTTCCCCTGAAATTATGAGACGTATATATATTTTTCTTTTCTATCGACGAGACGGCTCTATAGACTACGACGTACCAGCACCGTTATCGTTACCTCAAATGTAGTAAAGACTAGGTGCTGATGTACCTTGGAAGCCCATCCATACACTCACCCAAGCGCGAAAACGCGCGCTGCCGACAGTAGTCTTGGCGGTAGCGCAGAGGCCGGAAGCGCTACAGTGGCCACCAACTGCACTCGTTGCAGCGTCACCCATGGGCATCCGGCCTCAGTGGGGTCGTGGTATCCTCCGTGGGTGCGCACCTGATGAAGCCAGGCGGCCAGCTGGCACGAGCCCCAGCGGTCGCGGCGCGCCGCGCCCAGACCGCGCAGGCACAGCACCAGCCATCCGGCGGCGCCCCGGGGCTGTAGCCCGCCGCCGGCACACGGGGCACACGCCTGGCGTAGGGCGCGCGACACCTGGGCGGCGCCTGTCTGAGCCGTGCAGGAAAGCCAGCGGACCTCGCAAGGAGCTGGCAACCGCGCCAGGCAATGCGACAGCAACACACTGTGGAAGTTCAACAACTTTCGGCTATTGTAAAACTCGCATGGAAAGATTAATGAGTGAAATAGTGGTCAGATACATCGAGTTCAGTACCTGTTCTGGGCAGGTGCGCCTTTTTTGAACGAAAGCATGCCCAAATTTTTGCAAACAACACCATATAAGCCCCGCACAATACGCGGACATGTGCACGTGGCGTCGAAAGCGAACTCCCCCCTCCCGCTGTTCACACTACGTGGGAATACGGCTCGTGGCGCCCGAATAGAGATTGCCCCAAATTGGGGCACCTACTCAGAAACAGGCACTGGGATACCTAACTTGCTAGCACAAAAAAATCACAGCATATCCACAGAGTGAATGATGATGAGTGGGCGAAGCTGCGGAGGTTCATCGGCAAACCGTGAATCTTCCGTGAATTCTGCCCAGTACATCATCACCGACGTGAGATCGGGCGCGTTTATACTAAAGGTTCGATGAGAGTTATGACGACTTACAGCTCACTTTAATTTTACATGTACGCTGTGAATTTTCATTGTTTAGAAAACCATTGCTTTAGCAAACATCTGGCGTCTTTCGTTAAGCAGCTGGCGTCTTTTCGTTTTTGCTTTAGAAACATCTGGCGTCTTTTCGTTTTGCTTTTACAAAACATCTGGCGTCTTTCGTTGGTTTATTTCATCAATCAACGGCGTTTTGAACAAAATTTTTATTGTTTAATCACGCACAGGAGAAATCTCACCAGGCACTACCTTGGAGGTAAACAATGGCTGCTAATGGGAATGAGAGACAGAAGTTGGCTTTTAGCTAGCACTTACACTTCTACTTCTACTAACGTTTCCTACTGGAACATGCCAATGGCTGCTAATGGGGAATGAGAGACAAAAGAATTCGGCTTTTAGTTAACGCGCACGCTGCGAATTTTTTATTGTTCAACAACGCACAGGAGAAATCTCCCACCATCACCACCTTGGAGGTCAAGATCTGGTACTAGCATTACGACTGGTGTCGCACTACGAGGGACGAACGGGTGCCGCTTTAAGGAGCTTCGCCCCTAAAAAAAAGAGCTGAACGGCCCTGCTTGATCAAGCCCAGCGAGCCGCAAAGGCCAGTGGGGCCCTCTGTACTGGGAACTCCACCCACTGACCCTTCAATCCTTTCCACGCGATAAACGTTTATTAATACTTCTACTCGTAGGGTCTCCTTTCTGTTATCGCTTATTGAAGCGCGTTCCCGGCGTCGCCGTCATAATGCTGTTCTTTGTTTTATTCATTCATTTTAAGGCGGAAGCTCTAGATGCCTCATGAAACGCGTGAAGTGAACGCCGGCGTCGATAGCGTCAACACGATCGACGCAAAAAGTAGCGCGATCGCAGATGACGTGATGATGGCATCATAAACTTGTCATCGTCCCTTGCCATCATCCCTCGCCATCACTTGCCATCGTCCCTTGGTCAAAGGTGGGCCGATATCGGAAGCTGTGAAACAACTTGTGAATTCACGGTGCGCAGAACACTTCAGGGGCGAGGAAGGATCAATACAGTCGACTGACAAGATAAAGAAGATGGCTTTCGCCTTTGAGTGGTGTTAGGCGAATGCATAAGGGATCCCGTGAGCTTTCTTTATGGCGATTATCATCTCACGTGGCAGAAGGACGGACAGTTTTGAAAGCGGATATGTTCAATCCGACCGTTAATCCGTGCAGAGCGAATAGAAATTATCACCATCATGAACCGGTACGCGCTCTCTTCGTCGTCTTCTCTCCCAGAACACGATTGCCGATTTCTCCGGCGCGGGATGCAATAACTCTGATTCGGCGAGAGAACGAGTACAGAGAGAGGGAGAAAGAAAAAGAGATAAAAATAAAGAGGACGATAATAATTGCGGGGGTTTAACGTCCCAAAACCACGATATAATTATGAGATATGCCGTAGTGGAGGGCTCCGGAAATCTCCACCATCTGTGGATCTAAATCTAAGTTCACGGGCCTCAACCATTTTCGCCTCCATCGAAAACCCGGCCGCCGCGGCCGGGATTCGATCCCGCGACCTTCGGGTCCGCAGTCAAGCACCATACCCACTAGACCACCGCGGCGGATAAAGAAAAAGAGAAAAATTCTTGGGGAAAGAATTTCTTGGCGAGGCGAGATTCGAACTCGCGTACCTATGAACCGAAGGCGAGAGTCTTAACCACGTGGCTATTCAGGGTGTTTATTTTTTAATTTTTCTTGCCCCATTGTACGTCACACAAACGAGGACAACAGAATTACATTACAAGACACACACACACACACACAAAAAAAACGCCAGGCCTGCGCTGAAACCGCAGCACAGTCACAGCGAAAGCTGGAAGAGCGGCGTTTCTAGAGCCCGTTAAGCTCTCTTGGGGCCACAATACAAGTACCTAACACCTACTGAGCCATTATTCGTCATTCTGCGGAGAAGCGAGGCACAAGCTACACGTCTGTAAGGCATTATGTGCACTTTGTTGACGCGACGACTGATGACGATGAAGAATTATGGCTCAGCCCTTTGTAATGGGTTGGAATCTTTAAACGGCCCACCAGTTATGTAATTTGAATTGGGTGACGCCCGGTCGCTATTTCCCTCTCCCGTCATGCTGTATAACATACGTTGACGTGGGAGAGACACGGGGGGGGGGGGGGGGGGCGAAGAACTTTACTGAGACTCCGAGGAAATGGATCATGCGCTTATGGGCTTCCTTGGCAACCAATACAAGTGCGCTTGCGAGGAACCCACTACGCTTTAAATCATTGTAATTTTTGAGAAGTAGGGAAGCAGGCACTGTGCCATTTTTCGGCATTCTACGGAGAGAGTTGGTACCTGCTAAACCCATGTAAGGCATTATGCGCGCTTTGTTGATGCTGTGCCTGATGACGACGAAGAATTATGGCAGAGTCCTTTGTAATGGGTTGGAAGCATTCAACAACCTACTCGTTGTGTAATTCGCATTGTGTGACGCCTGGTTACAGAATTCGCGTTGTGCGACGCATGGTGCTTATCTTACTCTTCTACCACGCTACATTGCATATGCTAATGTGGTTCCTTCCCGACATGAAGCCTGTATAGGACCTTTTTGCAAAGCAGTTTCAAGCACCGGCATGGCTCAGAGGTTGAATACTGGGCTCCCACGCAGAGGGCCCAGGTTCGAACCTCGTTCCATACTGGAACTTTTTCTTATTTCTTATTTCGAGCGATACTGGTTACGGACACCGGCGGCGGCGGCGGACAACTACGGCGCCAAAAACGGCCGGTGAAATGATCTCATAACAGCTTTCGCTGTAAAAATTGCAAGCACACAATCACTGCGTGAATAGCGTTGCCATTTAGAATTCCTTCACAGTAAGCAGGGGTTCTACCCTAGCCAACCATGAAGGAACACATTCTTTTGTTTTTTCTACTTTGATAAATCGGGCCATACTTTCCTGAAAATACGGCCTTGTTGGTCTTCCAGCTGGGTCGCAGTAAAATCCAGCCATTCGTGAACGCCATATACTGTACGAGCCAATCATCATGATTAGGTCAAATGGTAATCCGTCTTCACTGTCTATTGCTAGGCAGGTACCTGATTCCATGCGGGCCTAATGGAAATTCTTGTTTGATTGTCCTCTGCAACAGGTTCCAAAAGTATGCCCTCTACCAACAGTGTAGAAAAACGTGATCAGTGGTTTCAGGTTGGTTACAGATTAAGCTGTCGGAGCCGCATGGCATAAAAAAACCTCGCTCCTCTAAAAAGGTTCTTAATGGAAGTGTTCCCATGTGTAAATTAAAAAAAGAAAGATTTTGCAGTTGGAGCTGCTTGCATTTTTTAAATCGTTTAAGTACATTCTGACCCTTGCCTGCAGTATATAGCGCTTTGTACATTGGGGTGGGCAACACAGTGTCACATACAGTCAACCACAAAAGCTAGCGGATCACGCGAGCGCGTGCCAAACTAGACTTACTGTATATGCTACCTTTAGGTAGCATATACAGTACCTGAGGTAAAGTCTATGCCAAGCTGCCTGTCCTCGCCACCTATATCGGTGCGCCATCTACTGTCGACCGCACTGCTGCGCCGGAAACGGGTCTTCTTGCTATTCACTGGCATATCAATTTTATACTGCCGCGCAGAACATTGTTAGTTCGTTGTTTTCACGCAAAGCGCTTATCTGCGGTATGAGTGTCACACTACTACTTTGATGGCAGAATGAAAGCGACCACGGCGTGCTTCGAATGGTGTGCCGTTTGGCAGATATCGCTTTGTGAGGAAGACTGCGACTGATAACAGTTATGCTGATGGCCGCTTCGAGACACGAGCAACCACGGCTGCCGAAGAGGGCATCACGTTAAAAAGTGAAAGGTGGAAAAGATTTGTGCCCAGTGGGGATATAGCCAGGCCATCGATCACGTGATGGATGCGTCTTGGGCGTAGCGCTGCTGTCGATCGCCGCTTACCTCGCGGAAATGTCGCGAAGAAGCTCTTGGCCACGCGTTGGCGTGGTCGGTAAACTTTTGTGGTTGACTGTACATCCTTATATAAAGTATAAGGCACGCTAGCAGAGCATAGCATAGTCTTGTATACTATATAGTATAGCAAGGGGGGGTGGGAAAGGGAAGTGAGGTTGAGGAGGACAGATGTGAGAAGAAGAAAGAAAGAGAGAAAAGGGTAGAAAGAGAAAGAAGGAGGTAGAAATAAACAGATACAAAAAGAAGATAGAAAAAGAAAGGAGTGCAAGCATGCCCATGTATAGTATAGTATAGTATAGTATAGTATAGTATAGTATAGTATAGTATAGTATAGTATAGTATAGTATAGTATAGTATAGTATAGTATAGTATAGTATAGTACAGTATAGTATAGTATAGTATAGTACAGTACAGTACAGTATAGTATAGCGAGGGGTGGGAAAGAGAGAGGTTGGGAGAGTGTAAAAGCCTAGCCAAGTCAGGAAAAGCTAGTTGTCCACCAGCTCTGCTGTGACCAGGTCTTGCGCGACTTATACCCTTGTTACACGGACAGCCTAAACCTCGGTTAGTGTAACCGCGGTTACGCGCAACCGCGGTTCGCTTATGTTATACCCTTGTTACACGGACAGCCTAAACCTCGGTTAGTGTAACCGCGGTTACGCGCAACCGCGGTTCGCTTATGTTACACGGTATGCGAAACCGCGGTTATGCCGCTAACCGCGGTTGTACCAAACCGAGCATGGCGACCTCGGTTTGGCGGCTAACCGAGAAAATGGCGGCCTCCATGATGGACGTGTGTACGCTGCGAGCGTTCGTGAAAAGCGAACGAATTGGACTGCACGAACCACATAAAGCCTGATTAGGCGTTGGGAAAACAATTACCGTCATCTGCGGAGCACCTCAAGGAATGCGAAAGTGGACGCGGCAATAACAGCCGAGTGGAACGCCGGACTGCCGCCAGACGCAGAGTCATTCACGCCAAAGCAAGTCCGCTTTAACCGAGGTCGCTTGTGCGCCGTGTAACATCGGCGAACCGTGGTTGGCGCTAACCGTGGTTCAACGCGGTTAACCGCGGTTGGTCGTAACTGCGGTTAACTTGCCTGTGTAACAGGGGTATTAGTGCATGCTGCGCTAGTTTTCTCGCTGTTTCGGCATGGAAAAGCTCACGCATTTAGAAGAGGGGCGATTGGGAGTACACGTGCGCTCTGTCATTGGAGAGCGTTAAGCTGTCTCGCTGTATATGTGACGCTAGCTGCTTGAATTCCTCTTAGAAGAAAGGACGAACGATTTAGAGTATCATTTGTGCTCTACTATGCGAGAGCAGTACGCCGTCCCGGTACCTCGATACTAGGGAGTTTTAGGTTTAGAATACTGTACGCGAAGCTTTCCGTTAGCGTTTTTCACCACTACGCATGCCTCGTACGCTATCTTTTTGCGGGCCCCCGTTAAGTGACCGAAAATAGCGGGCGACCATAAACTACGCCATCTTTGCGTACGCTATTCTAAAGCTGCCTATTCAGTAACTCCTTCGAGAACTCGTCACTAATGTATTTGAAGACATTCGTTGAACCGCGCTTGCTGTGTACCTAGAGTATATTTACCGCCACAGATGAGCCGGTTAACGGCTTTGTTCTCTACGGAATTAAATATTGAAACCATGATTGATACTTAAATGTTCTCAATGAAACAAACCTTCACGATCAAGGGCATCATTCCTTTAGTAAAGCGAATAATTTTCTGGATATGTTCCTCTCTTCGATTACAGCGACAAAAAATATCTTGACACTTGTCTGGGATGATATGATTTACCGGCGAAGCTGTTGGTCTTTGGTGTCAAATGATGTCGGAGAAAGTGTGTGTGCGAGGGGATCGCTACATGATCGAGGCCTACCCTAGTGCGGTACCCGGGATTAATTTCTACCGCCTGGAAATCGTTAACGTGTACGTGTATCCATAGAGTTTCCTACAATACTTACTAGAGGGAACTCGGGCGCTAGTGTCTATGGGAGCCGCAACGCATGACGCTTCAGCCAGCATGGGAATGATGGGTAGTACACAAATTTGTCTAAACTTCGTACTTTCGGCTCCGTTTGGCTCCGCGTCGGCTGCATCCGCTTTGTCGAAAAACAAAGTTCAGCAAAAGTCAGCAGTTTCACTCCGCCACTTTAACTTCATTAGGCTCAGCAATTCAAACCTGGTCACGAAGTTCACAACGGTCCATTCTTTTATCCGAAACGAACGCCAAAACACAGCAATAAACAAAGCCACAAGTACCCACAAGTACGTTTGAAGCCGCAAGCACGAAGACTAGGCAAATTTGTGTACTACCCATCATTGCCATGGTAGCTGAACGATCGCAGCGCCAGAGTCCCCTCTAGTTAATTTTAGGAAACTCTATGCGTGTATCTAAGTACACGGTTGTTTTTGCATGTTACCAGAATCCAAATGCGGCTGCTGCGGCAGACAATCGAACCCGCGTTCTCGAGCTGAACAGTGCAACTCCTGCGAGGCCGAGCTTTCACGATGAATGTATAAAAACTGCAAGATCTTTTTTTTTTAATGTTGAGAACAAAAGCGCAGGCTGCGTACATGTAGCGCGATAAACACACCAGGAGTGCCGTACCTCTTTCCGCATCCATCTGGTCCAGCTATTATCACGAGCTCCTGAGATGCCAACCAAGGAGTGAGCACGTCCATGGCGTTGCATACGTCCACCGTCTCCACCACGGGCGTCGCCAAAAGCTCGGATAGGCTGATGTCCCGCGAAGACTGACAGAATAGTATTACAAGGTTACTTGACTGCTAGTAAAGTACACTCTAAGAAAAAAAAAAGACTATTCATTTTGCGCAGTCCTGGCTTGTCACATATACAATTATCCCTAAACTGCAAAAACCTTGCCGTTCGTCTTGCTAAACCCTTCTGTGGTCTCCAGACAATGACCATTGAGTGTTCTTGCGGTGTCCTTTGTAGGAGATAATCTGAGTATCGTTTTCGGTTTTCGCAAACTTTGTTTGATGTGTATCTCTTTCATATGTGAAAAATGTCCGTGTAACTCGTCTTGTCCGCGGGACTCAAAGGACAGTGACCGCATGCTAAGGCATACGTATATTTATCTCAAGTGCGGAGTGAAGAATTTGTGAATCTTTAACATGGGTGGCGTCGGAAGAGTGAGTTAGCGCATTACCCACCTGTGGCTCGTACTTGGCTAGCCTGTCGGCCCTGTCATCCCAGTAGCAGTTGAGCGGACGGCTGGGATCGGGCGCCGACACACTCATCCAAGAGAAAATCTAGGAATGGGGAACGCGAAGTCGAGGCTCTGGTTAGTGCACCCAAGTTTGCAAGTAACATCACAATAAATCAGCGCGAACCAGGCCCGTAGCCAGGAATTTTTATCGGGGGGGGGGGCACTTGCTGAAAACCTTGACTGAGAAAAACACCTATTTTCGCTATTTATTTTTCATAAAAACGCGCACTTCACCAAAATTTCGGAGGGGGGAGGCTCTAGCCCCCCCCCCCCCCCCCCTCCCTGGCTACGGGCCTGCCGCGAAGAAGTCTCGTTCATCCAAAAGCAAGCGACTTTATGTTACACATGCGTCGAGCTAGACACCGTCTCTGTGCTTGTTAGCCTATACGCCGTGTACACCGAGAGCAAACGTGATGTATACGGTCGATTTTAAGCGTTTATCGTGACAGCAATTGCGGGGACATCTCAGGCAAATTTTCGCCGTCGCCGTGATGTTCCGTAGAAATTCCTTGTGAGATAAGCTGTTCTCGCTGTGGGTGCGAAGAAGTGTGTGAATCTGAGATGCGAACGATGACAATGCTCATTCCTAGCTCTCTTTCTTCGCAATTATGTTCGCTCTGTACCTAAGGATGATAGCTTCACGCTTGCTATTTTCCCGCGCACATAGGCGACAAGGAAGGGTGCGGGGGTGAGAGTGCGTGTACTCTGCTATCCAGCCCGGCTGTGGCGGCCGCGCTAGCGGCATCATTCATACTAAACATGTTGCACGTCTTCAGGAGTGTTACGCAATGAGTAGAACATAAGGCTAGTCTGTACATTGAATGCAGTAATATAGAAATACCTCTTTGGCGACCTTGTCCCTTCCACTTGAACCAAGGCTGACGGATAGCCCCCGAGCCAATGCCAGCGCGAACTCAGGCCTGGTCTTGACGTCTCGTAGGTAAGACAGAGCGTTGCGCACGACTGCCGTAGCGGATGTCTCAAGGACGAAGTCCTTCTGAAAATACGACGTTCTAATTGAGTGTCACAGTGGCTGTCTGCGGCTCAAGAGATACTGCCCCCACTTGTGTGTACAAACAGTGCCGTTTTTAAGAATCTTAGCTTAGCGAACATTAAGTAAATCTGGGCGATATTGTAGTCACCGTATTAAATTCTGGCTCTTTCTCTCCGTTTTCCTCTTATCCCCGTGAGGAATAGCAGAATAGAAACCTGCTGTCCAGGCCGACCTCTCCTCCTTTCTCTTCATTAAACATTGCCTTCTTAAATTCTGGCTCACAAAAACAATTATATGGCGTCCTGGAGTGTTGTCGTCCCTTAATGCCCCTCAACTAACGCTTGGCCAAGAGTGTAATATATATTACGACTTGGTGTTATCTAACGCACAAATACGGGCTCATCTATCGTTTAATTGTCTACTGTTAAGGCGAAAGCTTTAGATGCCTCACCAAACACGAAAATCGATCGGCGTTCCGCGTCCCACGTCGGCGGCGTCAACACAAGTGATGCAAAAATCACCATAACGTGATTACCTCACCATAGGACGTCATCATGATGTCACAGATCGCCAAAATTCGTGACGTCATTATGACGTCACTGTGACGTCACATCGTGACGGCACCACATGCCATCACTGCTTGGTCAACGGTGGGCGGATCCTGGAGGCAGTGCAAAACAAGGTGGCGTGCAGGAAGCTTACAATGCCTCCGATCCTGGAGGCATTGTAGAACCACGTTAGTTGCAGAGAGCTTTCGGAGGGGGGCGCGGGAAGTTCAGTGCATCGACTTAGAAGAAGGAGGAGGAGGAAGAGGCTTTCGCCTTCGAGTCGACTGAGGCGGATGCATAGGGGATTCTGCGAGTTTTTTTAGGTATAAGGCACATAGTGAGCTGCTTTCAGCGAGCAGAGTTTATGCTATCATAAGCAGAAGAAATTACGGCTACGTCACGCGAAGCCATGGGTGTCGTGCTACACAGTAGGCTAAATATCTGGGTCTGCGATGAGGCGAAATTTAGTGGCTGCTACAAGCAAGTTTACTCAATCAGACCGGGCCAACGGCTTCTTTCTATATAGTTGAGATTGGCACGCAGGCATTTGCCCGCACCCAAAACATGCTCAAACAGAACAGGTAAGATGATACTAATAGAAGAATAACATAGTGTGGTTTGCGACACGGGCATTAAGATGCGCGTATTACGGTGACGTACCATCTGCAAGGCGAAGCGCAGAGCCCGAAAGAAGTGCTCTTCGACGAGGTTTGCCACTGCAGCGCCTTCCTGCGGCTGCGCCTTGAGCCAAGACGTAACCATACCCTTGACAGGACTGTTCTCGGCACTGCATGAACGACGATTTTGTGACCATACGCTGTTGATCAACGGTTGTTAGCCAATATACAAACACCAACGAGCACCGTAACTGAATGAGAGAGAGATAAACATTTTAATGGAGCTGGAGATGTTTGCCTGGCTGCTCGCCTGACATGCTACTCCAGGTGCTGGGTGACGATTATGATATATACAGTGATAACCACATAACACATACAGTCACACAAGTTTAGAAAGTTTGCTATTAACGCTTAGGTGCACCGTGCCTACCAAATTATTCGCAAGACTGCTTGAGCAAGCGGTACGTTATGCGTGGCAGTCAAAAATGTTTTCGAAGGTGCCACTCAAGGAGCTTTCAGGGTCAGGCGTACCCTCCTGAAAAAAAAAAAAATGACGCCAAGAATTTCACGACCCTTTCCTCTTCAGCGTAAATTATATTTGACGTTTGTAGCCAAGCGAGATTTACACTGAACCGCTATTAGCCAGCGTGCCTGTAGTAAGTTTCACGTTATTCCGCCTAGCCACGTAGTGAATAACATGATAAAAAAATCTGGGGTTGCATTCACAAATACTTTCGATAGCGCCAACCGTCTACCGTTAGCCGATTATCTTAGCTCTCTTGTTTCGCACCTGTTCGTGTGCACGAGCGGCTTTGTGACTAATGCAGCCGAATTCATGACGCTTTCTGTGCTTAAGAAGTTTAGGCTGCTGGACAGCTGGCCTTCGCGAATAAACCCACTGTCGCAAGGAGACAGTGACCATCGAGAGTGGATAGCCGTAGCTACTAAGGCAAGAGCCTTAGATGTCTCCTCAAACGCGAAAAGTCACCATCGGCGTCAGTGACGGCAACACGAGTGATGCAAAAAAACACCATGTAATGCCGTCACAGATCACCAAAATTTGTGGCGCAATCATGCCGTCATTGTGACGACATCACATGACATATAGTCGCTCGCTCAAAGGTGGGCCGATCACGGAGGCACTGCAAAACCACTTGAGGAGCAGCGTGCTTCGAAATTCCTCCGATCCAGAAGGCAGTGGAAAACCAGGTTGGCTGCCGAAAGATTTCGGGCGGGGTTAATAGAATCGAGTGAGAAGAAAAAGATGGCTTACGCCTTCCACTCGTCTTAGGTGAATGCATAAATGACCGTGTAAGTATTTTCTCATGCAACGGTGAATGCTTCAATCGGCAAGTGATGAATGGTGAACGATATGTGGCTGACCTGAGGAACACCATGCCAACGCGAGACACCGTGGCCGGCGATGCTGCGGCCAGGCTGTCCGTCTCGAACACGAAATGCACGTTGGGCCCGAACTGGATGCGTTCGCCCGATGGCAGTGTCAGCAAGCGGTTATCGTCGAGCACCGAGTTCAGGGATTCCACCCACTCCGGGTCCACGTCTCCGTCGCAGACGATCCAGCAAGAGACCTCTGCGCATGCGCGGGAAACGTTTATTCGTGCCACCCTTCAACAGTGAGAGATGTGCGTCGCATTTTTCGGGTGTATGCGTGACAAAGATGTTGCACTTAGATGCACGCTAATGATTTCAAGTACCGAAAATTATTTCGGAGTGAAAGCTACGGTTTCAAGGGAATTATTGTTTATTGCAAAAAGAAAAGAATATTGTATTATCACAAGCAAATTCCCCTTCTGGTTCTCTTAACTTTTTCTCACCAACTAAGAGCTTAGGTTCTTTAAGTAAGGAACAAACCAACGCCTCCCAATGAAAGGCTGTCGTAACAAGGCTACGCGAACGTAGCGCGGATGTCAACGCACGCAGTGTGGAACTGCAAATATATAAGCTGTCACGGTCATTTAGCGTGTATTTGGCCTTTCAGCGTCGTGACAAACGCATTGGAAGCAGAGCTCTTCTCTATACCTCCTACATTTCGATAAGTCCCCGTCCTTTCCACGGAATGTCGATAGGCAAGGAGCAGGCAAGGAGCAGGGGCGTAGGCAAGGAGCAGGGGCGTAGGCAGACATTTGTTTCGGGTGGGAGGGGCACCTCCTTTATCTGAAGTGGGGGCTGGGTAGGCAAGTGTGGTCGAGTGTCATTTTTTGCTCTGTATCCCATGGCACAAAAAAAAATGGCGGGGGATGGGGGGGGGGGGGAGGGGGCACGTGCCTGGTGTGCCATCCCCTGGCTACGCCACTGGCAAGGAGTGCGAGTGACATTAGCATACCGTGCGATCGGAACTACGAACTTGCACGCGGTTTAGTATGCTTAACAGTGCGAACATTCCTTCAAGATCGCTGCGAAGAACTTGTTTAATGGTTACCCATGGGCCGCATTAAAGAACAGCGTTGTTCTCACCTTGAGGTTCCCTGGCGGCCTCGCGAGCGCTGGCCGTGAGAACGCCGTCGCACCACTCCCTGGTGTCCGGGTGGACGTAGCCCAGCAGCTGCAAGCGTAATATCAGTGTATACGTGTGCGTCTATGTCTGTCCTATAACCTCTCTAATTCACGCAGTGCATATTTCAAGAGGGGGGAGGGGTATGCATGCGGTTGCTTGTGTTTGTGCCGCCGAGAGGGGTTTCTATGGTCGCGGGAGGCGCGAATCTCGGTGAAGGCTTTGGGAAGCACACTGGCAACCCTGGATTAGGTCCGGCGAGCCGCTGTAGCCAGTGGAGCACTAGACGAAGGGCCCCATCCACTTTCGTTGCCAATATGGAATTGCCAATGAACGTTTACTCTCTCTCTCTCCTAATGTCGAAACAATGTCCTCCTAAACAACAGGTGTCGTATTGGCCGACTTCGCTGTTCACGCTGTCCTCTCTCAAGCGAATACATGCGCTGCGTTTCTTGCAATACCAGGTTGCTACAGGTTACGCGAGGCAACAGGGAACGTTTTTGCATTGCGATTTGTTGAAAGCGTCCGCTGACCTCCGCTGTCAAAGCAAATTGTCTGAAACGCGGGGTACATGGTAAAAGGCGCAAACGCGCCTGTGAAAGCATGTCTCTCTATCTCTAGGCAAGAGTTATGCTGATCAGCTCCCAACAAGCTTTTGTCGCGTTTCTTGGGACATGATTTTATAGCTATCACACGCAAAGTACACGGGATTTCGTATGAACATTAAGCATTTATAAATCGGCATTACAGGAATTAAAGCTGCTGTACCCCACGGCAGATCCTTGGCAGGGTAAGTCTGGAATAGAATTACAGGTGGTTGCTACAATACCATTTTTGCATCGTTCATTTGTGAACGATTGATGTTGACCATACCATGACAACTATACTCGCTGCAGGTGTCACGAGAGCTATGGGAGGTACAAATAACACGTATACATGGAAAAATGACCGCAGACTGTGGTAACAGTCGATTCATGTGCACGTGGGACGCTGCAAGCTCGATATATTTTTTCAGAGCGGCACGTGCCTGCTGCCGGGGCAGGGACTTCGGTCCCAGCAGCCATAGACGGGGCGGCGGTTTTCGTCCCGCGGATGCCGTGTGGAGAGCACGCTGAAGCAGCCGCCATACACTTGTCTTCCCCGAACCGGGGGGTCCCACGAGCATCACGCCGGTGCGCTGGGATAGCTGTTCGCGCAGCTGCAGCACCTTGCGCACCTGCACACACGCATGTGCATAGTTCAGAATGGCCAGAACTCATAACAAGGTTCACGCCCTTAACCCTTTGAGATGCTTTATGCACGATGGTGTACATCACTTGTTTTTACTGGACGCGTCGACAAGTGGCTAAGAAAGAGCACGACACTGTTAGATTTGGATGAAATGGCCTTGCGTAATTAATTTGTTTTTATTTAACTTCATTTTGCAGTGTACTGTTGCATATGACCACCTTGCTAAAGGCACTGCCATATTCGACAGCGTTTTCCATAGGCCCTGTTTGTCACTTAATCTTGCCTCACAAACCCGAAGATTGCCATAATTCCGTGCCTCATATATATATATATATATATATATATATATATATATATATATATATATATATATATATATATATATATATATATATATGAGAAAAGTGACCTGTGCTTCGTCCCAAGTGAGTCCCAGGTGGACGTACGCCTCCCGAAGTGCCGACGACAGCTCATCTTCTCCGACACTGTCTTCTACAGGCGGGACTCCGGGAAAGACGTCGCGAAGAAGCCTCTCGAAGTGGCCGCAGTCGCGCACCGCCAGTTTGGGCAGCACCTGAAGCCGCACCGCCCACACCACGAGGCTTTGTTCCCAGGCCTGGCGGTCGCCGGTTACTGAACGAGACCAGCGAAAAGAGGTACAACGCACATACACGACGCTAGCTATCATAAGAACCGTAGTTATAGTGCGCCGTGTTTGTTCTATAAGGCGAAAACCTCAGATGCCTCATCAAACGCGAGAAGTGGACGTCGGTGTCAACACGAGTAATGCAAAAAAGTCATCATCATGTGATGACACCATCATGGCGTCACAGGTCCCCAAAATTTGCGACGTCATCATGGCGTCACTATGACGTCGCAAAGCGTGACGTCACATTTCTCCGATCTCGGAGGCAGTGCAAAACCATGATGGGTGCAGAAAGCTTTCGGGGGGTGGGGAATAAATACAATTGACTTCGAAGAACTAAGAAGAAGATGGCCTTTGCCTTCTAGTCGTCTTAGGCAAATGCCTAAAGGACCGTCATGTGACTTCTTTTGCGAAGCAGGCAGCACGACCCCGACGGAGGACAGAAAAAAAATACCAACACAACACAGCACAATCGTGTTTATTCTCTTAGTAAACCCAACCATTTATGTTATGTCATCCTATGTCGTATCCTATAGCGTATCCTATATTATAACGTCATTTCGTTATTTCTCTCCTTACTTTACCTACTTGTTAAGTAGCCATGAGCCATCGCAAGTTGATACAGCTGTTAAAGCCGTTGCAATTGGTGTAGCTACTGCCGGTAGCCTGAAAGTTTGGGTCAGCCTACGCGACCAGGAACAAACTTAGCCTCAAGCCATTTGCTCCTGTTGAGGCTTTGCTAAATCATATATTTGCAGAGAAATGGGCTAGTTGGCGATCTTATAATACCGAAAGAAATAACAAGGAATCACGGAAGGAGCGCTGGCCTTACAGGTCGAGTCATTGGATGGCGATTTGGGGACTAACATATCGTCAATTTTTTATGCTTCTTTCACTACGTCCTGTCTTTTCTCTATGTCTTGTTTTTAGAAGCGCTGAAAGTATTCCTTAATCTCCTTTAAGCACGTCATTCTTTAAGAAACACGCAACGTTACTTCCGCGATTGTGGGCCGTGTAATAGCCCACAGATCGGAAGATGCAGTCGCAGTGGAATGAAATTCAATACGCGGTCGACGGCAGCCACAAAAGAAACACTTCAAGAAAGGACAGGCTCTATATACGTCTGCGCAAACGCTTGAAAGGTATAGGGGCAACTTACCCGACGGAGGCGCGGCAGCGAGCCGCATTCGTCCACAGGCGAGAAGGACGCTCTTCAGCGCCCTGAGACCCCAGTCGTAGTGCTGCTGAGGCACCAGCAGCTCCCTGCGGGAACGCAAGGCCGGCACGTTCTCTTTAGGGGACGATCGACGAACACGCAAGTATTTCGTGTGCACAGAGTGCCGTCGAGTCCAACGTGGCGTTGTAAAGGTCAATTTCATTGTGGATTCCTATTTTCTCATCACTAGTCGTACTAACTGGTCCATCCTGACAAATATACAGTGGCGTACATGCGTTCCACCTAATTACGGAGCGCCAAGCAAATTGGAAGCAATGTAGATTTTTAGAAAACACAGCGCCACGGCTCTGTTTACGTCGTTGAACTCAACAGTCTTAAAAATACATGTGTGGCAGTGCCACGCGCTTCCCCTTATAACGCGGGCTGGTGTCCTCATATTTTACTGCGTTAAAACAATTATGTTTTTACCGCTTTCGCTTCTTTGAGTCCACTGATATATATTTCGGTTCAGTTCATTTATTGCGACGAGTGGCCATACAGTTTAGCCACGAGACGGTTAGGCGCTTACTTGCTGCCCGAGATATTTTTTTACAACTATATATAGCTGTCTATTCAAGACCTAAGAGGTTGGCTCTTTAGGGCCCGCCAGCGTGTGATGACGGCACGGAATGGCACTTTTAAAGCTTATGCGAACTGCGAAGGACCGACTGAAAAGCAGCGCAGAAAAAAAAAAAAACTTTTGCTAGGGCTAATCCTTCTCTTTTGCGGAACAAGAAAAAATTACCCAAGGTGCAGTGCATTTGAGCACAAGCGAGCGAACAGGATACCTTGCGAGTTGGAAAGCGGTCACGAGTCGGGCGGCCAGAGATTGCGACCCTTCGAATCCACCGGCCAGCAAGAGGGCACGTGCGATGTCTGCGCTGTCCGGCTGTGCCATTGCCACGGGCCGGAACAGCTGTTTGAGGCTGTCGGGAAGCCGCTGGCGGCCTCCGTATTGCTTTCCCGCCGGGTTAAGGGTGATGAAGACACCAGCACTCCGGTCCAACTCCACCTGGACCAAAAGAAGGGTGGTACATGCGCACTGGACGGCCTGTTGCTATATATCAGTGAACACGACGAGCAAGACTAGGAGGCGTTGAGAAAAGGAATTACCAGACAAAACCTCTCTCTGCGCCCTTAAGTTGCAAGTTTCACATGGACCTCGCGCATTTTATTTCGTAGATGATATAGCCAGACACAGCTGCGAAGTGTCTGGCTATGTCGTCTACGTGAAATGCTAGTAATGATCATAATGGCGGTGACAAGCCTGCTCGCTTGCCTCGAGCGTATCCTCACGGCATGCATGGCGTCAAATGGAAGTGAATGTTTCACGAAAGAATAATCAATAAAGGGCGCTAAATTCGATCACAAGCGAGAGGATGTTATGCCGTATGCTCTTCAGGCAGCCCTTCAACGGTGAAACCCGCAGAAAGTTATCAAGGGTGAACTGTAAAATGATAATAATATACCTGCGAGCCAAGAAGGCGCACTTGTGGTCTTCCGTGATGCAGTGCCAGCTGCAGGTCCCCGATGAGTGCGGCCATTGCCGATAGCACGCCTTCGTCGAGTCGGTTGAACTCGTCCAGGCAGCCCCAGGCACCGCTACGGGCTAGGCCCACCAACAGGCGCCCCAACGAGCGTTCGTCCATGCTCTACGTGTTTCAAATCCAATTTCGCATGCTATAACTAATCAAACGGGCAGACGTCTATCTATCATTATCTGTCTCTCTACTCAACCTAAACGAAGCCCATAATAATAACTGTTGGGGTTTTACGTCCCAAGACCGCGATATGATTATGAGGGACGCCGTTGTGGAGGGCTCCGGAATGCGGCTGCCGCGGCCGGGATTCGATCTCGCACCTGAGGGTCAGCAGTCGAGCACCATAACCACTAGACCACCGTGGCGGCCTAATCTAAACCGAACGACCAAGGCTTGTGATAAGGGTAGATAGGAATATGTGCATTAGCGCGGTGCCATCATTTCTACAGTACTCGTTCTTTGTCAAGGCACTGACGAATGAAGGTCCACTACCTTACGATACTAAGCACTCAGGTTTCTAAGCCATGAGAGCTACGTATGATTAATCAAAGAATGTTATGATTTCATAAATTGCTCGTTGTATGCAAGTTCTGTGCCAATATGTAAACTTACACATGCGTCAGAGTTGCCCGCGAAGGAACTGATATATTACAGACGAAGTTGATTCTTCGACCACTAGATATGCATGGTTCTTATCCGGTACAAGTACAGATACAAACCTCGTCGCAGTTGAATACGAGCACTTGTCGTCCCAGAGCATTTCCCAACGCTTTGACCGACTCCGTTTTCCCGGTGCCTGCTGGTCCGTAAGGGTTACCCCCAACTCCCAGCCGCATCCCTGCGAACACATCAGTAAGGAAGGCTCAAGCTTCAGCTCACGCGTTTCACTCATCACCACCCAAAGTCAAAGCAGAGGCGCCGAACATACAATTCACGTTCAACTGAAATGCTACTTATAGGGTCAGAATATTTTAGATGCTGCCTCTAGCTGACGAGATATTCTAAAGGAAAGTACATTTAGACCCCGTTTTTTCTCCACGACACTGAACAATTTATATTGATCGAAAACACCGAGGTGTCCGACTCTCAGAAAATCAAAGAACAGTCCAGGGGCAACAACTCAGAGAGGGGGCATGGCATAGCCGGCCAGTGCTTGCCCCGTCTTAACAGAATACTGGTAATGATCAAGCAAATTCAAATATACATTAATTAAGGCGAAAGCCTCAGATGTCTCATCAAACGCGAAAAGTGACCGGCGTCCCGTGTTCGCGTGCCCTGTAGGGGGCGTCAACACGAGTGATGCAGAAGACCATCATAACGTGATGACGTCACAGATCGCCAAATTTTGTGACGTCATCACATGTCATCATTGCTTCGTCAAAGGTGGGCCGATACCGGGTGCAGTGCAAAACAAGGTGAGTTGCAGAAAGCTTGCAATGCCTCCGATCCTGGAGGCAGTGCGAAACCACTCTAGTTGCAGAAAGCTTTCGGAGGGAGGTGCGGCTGGTTCAATACATCGACTTATAAGAAAAAAGAGGAAGATGGCTTTCGCCTGCTAGCCGTCTGAGGCGGATGCATAAGGGATCCTTTGAATTTTTATGGTACGGAATATGTACGTAAGGGAGTAAGAATCTAGTGTATATATTCAGAGAAGTATGACGCGCTTTAAGGTGCGCAGAAAGACCTAAGATATTCAACTTTGCAACTGTGAACGAACTATTGTTCAGGGAACGGCACGTGAAATGTGACAAGTATGAATCTAACTAAAAAAATTTCTGCCTGGTCATAATCAGTGGTTGTGAATTGTCCCCCGTGTACAATAAGTGCATGCTTTCACACTATAGTATAGGAGGAACACTCACTGCCTGTGGAATGCAGCTTTAGTAGAGCTCACCTTGGGTCAAACTGACGAAACATTTGTGGGTGAGGGCCGTGTACACAAGTCGGGGAGCACTGCCCTGGTATTCGTACGTGTAGTCGAAAGAGGCGTCCACCATTTTAACCACAGCCCGTCCGTCGCGCAGATAGAACCTGCAGCAGCAAAACATCCTGCTGTAGTATAGAAGACGATAGCCTACTCCTCGTGCGCTGAAAAGCGTGCTAATATTTTAGGGCTTGACAACGGCACGTGTGAGAAGTGCCATTTAGAAGTGCCCAAGACCATTGCTGATGCACGGACACTGAATCAACGTACAACGTATGGTGCCTTTAGGTGTGTGTGAGAGAGGAAAGTTAACCATATGTACGTCTGATTTGCTACCTTGCACTGGCGGAAAGGATTACAGTGGTGAAAAGAAAGACAGAGCAGTGAAAGGGATAATTGACAAGCACCCGTCAACTATTCCTTTCATTCCGCAGAACTAACTTGCAGTATTCTGTGACCGTGTGCTTCGAGTTGATCATTAATTCGCCCTATGGCGCTGCCAATTGCTAGCATCCCGGTTAGCTCAATAAGTAGAGCGACCGCCCCGGAAAGGCGTTGGTCCGTGGTTCCATGCGCGGACCAGGACGAAATTTTCTTCAACTAAGAAGCTTTCCTTTCTGAGAAATCCGTATCGATTTCCTTGCGGCTCAGTGCTACAGACGGATGGTTGCCAATTATCGCTTTCATAACCCTTCCGCGGGATTCCGCAGAACTAATATGCAAAGAGACAGAGCAATTGTTGCGCGCTCTCTTGAGGCGCACGTCAACTCTATAAGCGCTTGCAGAGACTGCCGACTTCGAGTACACTATAGCAACGTCTTCCTTGCTTTCTATGCGAAGTGTACAGGGCGCATAGACTACACAGTATACGACATTCGGCGTTCGAATTTAGCATGGTCACGTTAAATACAATTTCGAAACATAAGACTTCTATATTATTCAGCGTATAATTTGAGCATGAAGGCATTCGAGGCATCCGTCTAGGCTCGCTCGGACGCCGGCAGCGCCGAGAGCGTACCTGAGCTGCTTCTGCCAGTGCCAGTCGTGGACCGAGCGCACATCGAGGGCACTGAGCTCCTCGACGATGGCGAGTCGGTGAATGGCGTCGATGAGCAGCGCGTGCAGAGAGCCCATCTCCGCTCCCGCGGCAGCTAAGACTGACAGCTGCGCGCGTACCTCGTCCAGGAGCTGCGCCAACCGGCCAGAGTCCAGGGCGGCTTCGCAAGCCTCCGTGAACCGGATCCATTCGGCCAGGCACACCACCTGCCGCCGATTAAGCGCGAGTATTTCTCGATGCCGGCTCTCGCACGGCTCTCGCAAAGTTAAACCTCGCAATCTCCAGGTTGTGCGTAGTGACAGGTCGCTGCATTTAATACTGTGATCTCTGCCAGTAACCATCAGGCCAACGACGCTATGCTCACAAATTCATAATAATAATATCTGAGGTTTTACGTCCCAAAACTACGATATGATTATGAGAGACGCCGTACTGGAGGGCTCCGGCAATTTAGCGACCTGGGGTTCTTCAACGTGCACATAAATCTAAGCACATGGGCCTCTAGCATTTCGCCTCCACCTAAATGCGGCCACCATGGCCGGGATTCGATCCCGCGACCTTCGGGTCAGTAGTCAAGCAGCATAACCACAAGACCACCACGGCAGGTCTACGGATGTTCACAACTTCAGCGATGGTGCTCGGCTGCTGAGCCGAAGGTCGCGGGTTCGATGTAAGCGAAATTCTGGAGGCCCGTGCACTGTGCGATGTCAGTGCAATTTAAAGAACACCAGATGGTCGAAATTTCCGGAACCCTCCACTATGGCGTGCTTCATAATCATATCGTGGTTTTGGCACGTAAAACCTCATAACTTAATTGATGTGGAAAAATTAAACTCTGGTGTTCTGCACGCCAAAACCATTCTCAAGCACGCTGTGGTGAGAGACTTTGAGTTAATATTAGCTAACTGGGGTTCTTTAAAGCACAGCAAAGCCTAGGTACGCGGGAGGTTTTGCCTTTCGCCCCCCATCGAAATGCGCCTGCCATGGCCGGGAATCGAACCCGGCTCCTCGAGCTTAGCAATGCGACAGCTTACCTGCTAAGCTATCGCGTCGGGTTTCAGCGATATGACAGGGAGATTACTGCGCATAGGTACTCATGTTCATCGAGATGCGTGCCTTTGTACGTGCTGCTGGTCGAGTTCATCCATGCGCCTTTGTGCTTTAGCATGCTTCCAGACGCAAAAAGCTAGACTTCATGCACCTAGACAAAGAAACATACCTGTGATGGGTAGAGCGAAGAGTCTGGACCAGGGCTTGTAATGCTGTCTCGTAACAATGTTCGCAAAGTGGAACGTATCTCCTGGCTCAGAGCGCCAAGCCAAATCTATAAAGGCCCCAACATGCAAAAGTAACTCGCTTCACACTGGCCAGAGACCTTTGAAAGTGTGCAAAAGAATATCTTGATTTCTGGCAGTAATGGACGTGTTAGCATAGATATCAAGCGACTATGCACGTTATTGCCCTGCCGTTAACCCGTCATCCTCCATCTATTATTTCCATCTCCATGCAAAGCCCCATTTTTAGGTTACGTTAAAACCATTGTGGTACAAATCGACGTTCAATGTTTTCGCGGTTTCGGAGAGTACAGTATCGTCATGATACCTTAAACGTTTTGTAAATGCCAGTCATCATTTAAACGGCCTCGCATGTTAAGCAGTGTTTTCTACAAAGGCCACACGAACTGTTGCTATGATACATAAATAAGCCTTAACGGATTTATTGCGATTCAGGATTACTCTACACGTGGTTTAGCTTTGTCCAATAGTACCAAATAACGATAAATCGCCCTTACATACTGTACCTTCGTTTCCAAATATCGCGAGACATTTGTTCATTTATTTATTCATATTACCCTACAGGGCCCAGAGAAGCATTGAGTAGGGGGTTTACAGAAAAAAATGACAATAAATAAAGCATAAAGGAAACTGCATGGAAGAAGAAACAAAAAAAAATTGTTCATAGGAAGTTAAAAAACAAATACTATAAGCAAATGCAGTAAAATACTAAACGAGAGAAAAAAAGAAAAAAAAACATCTTTATGCAAAGTCAAGAGAACATATAAACTTGCAATTGCTCACAAAATTTGGCAGGATCTTTTAGAGAAACAATATCATGAGCCTTTTCATTTCTCTCGGATGTATTGTCATAGACACCGTATATTTTATTTTATTTTGGGGGGTTGGGGGGGGGGGGGTTGTTACATAAAAATTTCGTATTGAGCGCTCTATTCAGATTACCACGGACGTGATTCATGCATCGCCAACAACTTTTAACAACACTGAAACTTAAGATATGCTTCTGGTTGCTATACGTTTCAGGGTGACTAGGTTGTGTTAAGCACTGAAGTCATGACGATTTAAAGTATTACGGCGATTGCAAACGCTGTAACTGGGTGCCGGGGGTCAAACACGTGGGCAGTTGTGCGTAATGCCATTGAAGCAAGACTGAGACGCTTACCTCTGGGTCCGGTGTCAGCTTCACTGGGTGGCTGAGGACGAGCCGCTCTCCCTCCGGCGAAAGCACGGCCGTGACGCAGTCGTCCCCCCACTCGACGCGGTGTACGGCAGCGAAGAGCTTGCGCAGGTGTGGTTCTACCGCACTTGGACGGTTGCCCAGCACCTCCAACAGGTCCTCGTCTCCCAGAAAGTAAAATCGGGGGAAGCGGCTGCGCTTGTCCTGCGTACGGTTGCGAGAAACTGCAGTCGGGCGAAATTCCGGCAATCCGACCCATCTCAAGGTCAAGTATAATGAATAACTCGCTCATTTTCGGTACGCAGTTGTCCCTTCAGAGATTCTGGGTACTTGTGCAATAACCGCAGGATGAAACAAAGAAAGGAACGTTTTCGACACAGGAAATCGCGCTAGTAGTTTAATTTATAGACGAATTTATTGGCGTCTATCCCGAGCAGGATTTCTTGTTACGTGACGCAGCATCGAACCCATTTTTTACTGGCTGATCTGGAGTGGTTTCGCTCTTTCTTGCTCCGCCGCCAAGACGCGTGTTCGGGCGGAAATGAGATGAGCAGTGTACGTCAGTTCCTTCATTCTGCGAGAAACCTTGGTCGCGCTATGGAGCGGTGACCAACTTTTTTGGTTAAACTAATCTAAAAACGTTGGCGGCGACCAAGGTTAACACGGAAACGTACCAAGGTTGCCACGGAATTGTTTCCGGAACCGGTTTGCGCGATGCGTGCATACGGAACTTCCCGTGTAATCATAATAATAAACAACGCGAAAAGCTATAGACAAAAGGAAAGAACAACACGGGACGAGCGCTGACTGTCAACTGGAACATTTATTATGTAGAAGATTTGTTCTATTCTCCTCAGCACAATCACCTTATGTCCGCTCTGGAGCGATGCCTCACCAATGATAATGATGAACTCACATTCAGATCGAGTAGCGGTATCTCTGTGGAAAGCTTCCTTGAATTGGTAGCTTTTTATTTGGGATCTATGTACTTTTCCTTTGACGGCAAATGCTATCTACGAAAGGCAGGCATTTGCATTGGCTCCCGCATTGCCCCTATGTTGAGCGACATTTATCTAAGCTAGGTTGACCGTGGTGTAGAAACAAGCATGCAAAATTTAGCAATAAAAGTTTTCCGGCATGTCGATGATTACTTAATAATAATGAACGACTCCCACCAGGACTCAACTGCTGGCGAGATATTGTCGATTTTTGTAAAGGAAGGGCTCGGCCTGAAGTTCACGTCTGAGCGCATGAGCGAGGGACGCATCCAGTTTCTCGACCTGTGTCTCATGTTCTCTCCCACACATGTGTGTTGGAAATACGCTCCAAAGTCTGTCAAACCACTGTTCAATTACACCTCGGGCAACACTAAGCTGGTAAAAAAATGCTATAGTGACGTCATGTTTTCGCTCGGCGCTCAGTAAATCCTGTCCTCACATAATGTGCGACAGCCTCAACTCGCAGGCTTCTAAATTGAGGATGGCTGACTTTCCAGAGGAAATCCTTCGCTCCAGAAAAGCTGGCACGGGACATCAAGAAGGGCGGAAGAAGGGTGCGAACGAGAGCAGCGTAGGAACACGGCTGTCCTCCCCTCCGTGCATGGCTTGACCCATTGCATAAAGAAGATCAGCTATCTCTGCAATGTTCAAGTTTTAATTTCTGCTCCCAATAAGCTGGGTAAGCTTTGTGCGAAGGTCGACCGGCGTATCGCGAGCAGATCGCCGACACAGGAACGTGCCTGTCAAGTCCGATACGCCAGTAAGTATATCCCTTGCTGTACGTCTGTGGTGTACTCGATTCCACATTCATGTGACCCTGTCTATGTTGGGCAGACGGGGCGCGGCATTAATGTGCGCCTGCGTGAGCACAACAATTCTCTCAAAGGCCAAGACAGCTCGCACTTGTCGCTACACTGTCGTGAATGCGGATATGTTCCTTTGTTTGGAAACACCACCATTTTGTACCGTCACGGGGGGCAGACGCAGCGGGAAATTGTGGAGGCTGCCCACATCAGTGCTCTGTCAGATACATGCGTCGCTCAGGCCTCGATTGTTTTACTTGACAAATAGCTGGATTATTTGAGCGTACGAAGATAGTTATCGTCTTGCTGTTTTTTAGGGGCGAAGCTCCTAAAGCCGTGGGTCTGTCCATCCCTTGTGTCTCGTTTTGGTACGTAGCCACGCATAGTGGGACGTATCCACTTCATGTGATAAAGATGACGATAACGACTGATGACCATGAAGTATAAGCGCGTTCCATGGCGATGACGACTGATGACCATGAAGAATAAGCGCGTTCCAGTATAGTGGAATGTACCCACAGCAAGGCCGAGTGGGATGCGCTTTTGCGCAGCCCAAACCTACAGGACCAAATCCTGGCCGTCCAATGCGCCCGCGACAGGGTCGTTAGGCTGTAGACCTGCCGGTCCCAACGTGGGAGTAGCCGAGTGGCGCGAGGCAACCTCTGCGTCTGCACTGGACTCTTAATAAAGTTGTACTCTCTCTCTCTCTACACGTGATAACGATGACGATGACGCTGATGACCCTGAAGTATAAGCGCGTTCCAGACCACACATTCTCTTTCTGCCATGGATGAAAATGATCGTGAACGAGCTCTCGCCCTTGAAATGCAAAACGGCAACGCCGACGACAAACGTTCCCCTGAGCTTAACGTCACATATGAGGATCCCCGCGTTTGTGTGTCAGGTCTTTGTATGATGATCGAGTGGGCAAAATTTACGGGGATTGACGGTTTACCAGATTACCTCCGGAGCTTCGCCCACTCATCATCATTCACTTCGTGGATATGGCGTGATTTTTTTTAACTGGTTTTATCTTGTTTTTCTAACCGGGCCCTCTGGTGCACGTGGTATACAGCTCTGTTACTTAAGCATGGTTGTGCGTAATAAATGTTCCAGTTGGCAGTCAGCGCTCGTCCCGTGTTGTTCTTCCCTTTTGTCTATAGTTTTTCGCGCTGTTTATTACTATGAATACATACCAACTGGCCCAGCTTACCGTTCCCGTGTAATCTCACGCGAAGCGTTCCTGTGTTCCCCGGAAGGTTCGACTTGGTGCAATCCGAGTGCTCGTTCCTGGATTTTGGCGGCCGCACCAGATATTCCAGTAAAAACACCAATATGGTCGGTCATCGTCAAAGCGAACGCCTCGTTAGCATTCGTGCGCTTTTTCAGCTTTATTCTTGATTTAGAATCAAATTTGTGTGAGACGTCACGCCAGTATCTGTTACCAATGTTTCTTTTGTTAAAATTGCTCCAACTCTGCTGCGCATTACTCTCACAACTCTGTTCACATTACTCTCAGTTGGTCGATCTCCACACAAGGAACGCAAAAAATTTCCTGTCATTTATCGAGAAATACAAAGCAAAATCTCACCTCCATGTGTTGGTGCAGCGCCCTCTGACACCGGCCCAGCTGGTCGGCCAGAGTGTCCAGGGCCTGGGTCTCGGCCGTGCTGCCAACGAGCACGATTCTCTCGTCCCGGGCCACGGCCGCCATCAATGTCCTACGAAGGCACCACGCTTATGAGTACCACATTACGTTGCACCAAATGAAGTGGGAGAGAAATGAAGACAATCTAAATCTACACCGCTTGGCTTAAGGGTGTTTCTCAAGACTCCTAGGTGAGACCCACCTGACCTTACGTAAGAACCCCACGTGTACCTTTACAAATTTATGCCAGTGCACCACCTCCAGCCAAACATGTCGTTGTGTGGCCAGCGATGAGCCAATGTTACGCCTGTGCGGCACGACGCCTGACGTCGCACATTTAGGACAGTTGCCCGGTTGCGTAGCTGGCGAACTGCTGTGCAAGGTTGTGTGTGCAGCCATGGTCTCTTGCCGTATACCTCAACTGCCGGCTGGCGGCCTCGAAGCGGGGAGCCTGGTCGGGCAACAAAGAGCGCGGAGGGCCCAGGAGTGGCTCCAACTGGAGCCACTGTTGTTGCACGCGTTGAAGACCACGAAGCGCGGGCTCCAAGCGTGCCAGCCGCTCCTCCCACAGGGCTGCACCGTCCGCCAGGCCGGCGCTGGATCCCACGCCACGGCACGCTTCGGCCAGGGAGTGCACAAGAAGCTGCAGTTCGCCTACCTGCGCGATCGTAGGCGCGCATAGGAGAAATGTTTTGTGCCATCTTCGACAAATCGCACCGAGTGCGCACCAGGGCGCCCAGGCGCTACGATTATTGGACGAAACGGTGCACCAGAGCGGTCATGTGCGATCTGATGAGGATGTCATAAGAGCACTCATCGAAGTCGTCCTTAAATGACAGACTGTCGACATGTCGTGCTAAACACCACATGTCGCTGCGCCATTTGTCTTGTGCTTTCAATTCAGCACAAGGACTGCGGTCACAAAACACGGTGTTAATGAGCAAGGCGTTCGCAACATTACGATAACAGACGGGCATGTTGTGTCAGCACATATGCTATGATAGGCTGATGATTCTCAGGATACTGACTGTCGCGATGACTTTACGATAATTATTGCTCCGGTAAGTGATGGTGGTGGTGCTTGGCACAGAACAGTGAAGCACCCACACATACTTCAGCTAAAGCGGCGTCATAAATTTGACCCGCTCAGCTTTGAGCAAAAACGAAACGTTACACTTGCTCACCAGGAGAGAAACACTTAAGCAAAGTCAAAAAATTAAATGGTATCTTTTCGCACGAGCTGGTAGTGTGATCGCACCTTTCCTAGCACTTGTGCCCACTCTTGCACGATCATCACGTGGTTGCCCGCGGAATCGGTGTGGTCCACCAGGGAAAAGCGTGCCGTGCTTCCCCATACGTCCAGCTCGCTCAGGATGGCTCTTATATTCGACTCCGAGCGGGCTCTGGTGTTCAAGTCCTGCGCAGTGGTAAACAGGCAGAGTCAAGAGCGGGTACTAGAGGGCCAACGGCGTTGGTGCAAAAAAATTGGGGGACACTTAAGCTTCGCCTTTAAGAGTTGAACGCGATAGCGATATCCTGCCCCTAGTGCGCACTTTTTTTTTTAATTTCGAGAGTTTGCCCAACGGCATACATAGTTAAATATACAGGTAGAGGCCGGCGTCCGCTATATACATCAACAACGCTCTATGGTGGGGCCCATGGAGCCACAAATCATAATCCACTCGAACATTACGAGTGTTTAAGAGAATGCGCGCACTAAGGTGTGTGCCTTATGTAATTGGTAGCATGCTTTAAACCAGGAGCAATTATGCGCGAGAAACGTTTTCAAAGTTGCGATGCACCCACTACGTGGTCTTAAGGGAATACGCGCAGTAATGTGTGTGCCTTTTGTAATGGGTGGCTGTCTTTAAACCACCAAGTCGTTATGATATTGACATGGTGTGACGCCCGATGGCAATGTACGCTTTTACCACGCAATTACTGCGATATTACATCTTGTACTGTGACACCTTTATACAGGACGCGTGTTTTTGGGAAGCACGAAAGTTATTTTCAGTGCAGCTCCCAGCACAGCGATCTGATTTCTAACGGTGCTGTTCTAACAGATACAGCAGACATTATCTTGCAATTCGAAAGGTACTACAAGGTGTTGTTTAGTGCTCTTCCTGATGACCATGGTGGCGAAAACAAAACAAATTTTGTTTCTCTGTTAAGCCCATTGAGCGAAGATGATTGCGCAATCATTAGTAGTCCCATCACGTTAGAGGAAATTAAGCAGGCCATTGAGCAACTACCTTTGTCAAAAACACCTGGCCCTGATGGGATTCCTGCTGAATTTTACAAATCATTCAAAACAACTCTCAGTACTATTCTGCTGGATATATTTAGACAAAGTTACGTCATGAAGACTCTCCCGCAGTCTTTTTGCAAAAGCCATACTGTTCTCATTCCAAAAAGTTCTGAAAAGGAAAAACTTCGTTCTGTTGAAGGCTACAGGCCAATAGCGTTGACAAATGTTGACTACAAAATTTTTGCTAAGATATTATCAAATCGGTTACAGTTTGTGATGTCAATACTTATTGGTTCTCATCAGACATGTGGAATTAGGGGTCGCTCCATACAAACAAATATTCACATCGCTCGAACACTTCTTCAGTATTGCTACAGTTGTCAAGGACAGCTTGCTATGCTACAGGTAGACCTTGCCAAAGCTTTTGAACGTGTTAGTCATTCCTTTCTGTTTTCCCTTCTGCAACATGCAAATGTTGGCTCTGTTCTGCTGGAAGGCGTTAAACTTTGTTACAATGACTGTTCAACGCGACTAATTATTAATGGCCATCTGTCAAAACCGGTATCTATTTGCTCTTCTGTAAAGCAAGGCTGCCCAATGTCCCCACTGCTGTTCGCACTTTATCTTGAACCGCTATGCCTGAGCATAATACGATCGAATAGTATTCGCGGCTTCAATATATTAGGCAATGAAGTTAAGGTATTGGCTTATGCAGATGACGTAGCTTTCTTTTGCTCAGACAAACGAAGTATTGAGAATGTGGTATCTACAATAAGTAAATTCGGCATTGTATCAGGTGCTCGTTTAAACACATCTAAAAGTTTAGGATTATGGTTTGGATCATGGGGTAGTACGCCGGAGAAGTTCGCAGGAATTAATTGGACTCGTATTCCACCAAAGTACCTCGGTGTGCCGCTAGATGCGTACAGATTCAGCGCACGATACTGGAAAGAACGTGTTCCTAAGCTTGAACGACAGGCCCAGACTTACGTTCCACATCGGCTTTCCATCTTTGGGAGAGCTAAAGCTTGCAATACATTTTTAGCCACAAAGCTATACTATGTATTGCAACTTATTCATTGCGCTCGATCTTACATACAGCGCTTTCATCGGACTTTCGCAACTTTCGTGTGGTCTTCGACGTTTGAACCAATGAGACGGGATAACCTATTCAGGCCAGTTAAGGAGGGAGGGCTGGGTTTATTTCATTTATATCTATGGCAAATTGTTTCACGGTTCTACTTTTTTCGCGACAGTTCGCATCCCATTATTCGATCATTCTTGCAGATTACGTTTGTTAATGCTTTACCTGACTTGATTGTTTCCTCAGATTTCTCTGTACGCCCGTGTTTGTGGGGATTTATGCAGGAAGTTTTCATCGCTGTACGGTTTCTCAAGGTCCGGTTTTCCATAGAATATCTATACACAGTATCACGCAAGCGACTCTACAAGGATTTGTTATCCATGCTTTTTCCACCTCCACTTTACCGCTCATTATATTCTCACCTTCCAGGACATGATGTACTAAAACGAGTTCGGAAAATGCATCTTTCTCCTGATACAAAAACCTTCTTTTACAAACTCCATACTGATACACTGCCGGTGAAATCATGGTTGCAGAGGAAAGGTATTTTTGTTTCTTCAGTTAACTGTCGTCTCTGCGATGTACCAGAGACAGTAGAACACTGTTTTATTAGCTGCAAAGATGCCATTCTATTTTGGGACATCCTTCAACGAACTGTTCAAAAATATTTTAACATTAACTCGCATACTATACGTTACCTTCTCCCAACGTCTCTTGATGAAGTGCCCTTTGACATGTTTTTCCTTATGGGACTGCACAGTCTGTGGAAAACGCGCATGCAAGACCGTAATGCAGAACTAACCACTGCTTCAAGTATGCATTTCATGCGTATGGCTCTCCATCTAAAGGACATTTACGAAGAACTTGACATCACACCAGACTGGCACCCCATCTTGATGAGGTGTTCATCCTTACCAGCCTCCACGTGTAACAAGCTTTGAAGAGTGACTTTTCCTGCTTCTCTGGACTTGCACAGTATATATGCATGTAAGCTTTTGAATGCTTGTGCAGTGCTTGTGCGATTATTGTCGCTAAGTGAATGCATCACTACGTCATAGCGTTTGTGATAATTTCAAATACGCATTATAATAAATACCATGAAAGAAAAAAAAAAAAAAAAAGAAGCGTGGCTGTGTGGTAGAACACCTGCTTGCCACGCAGACGGCCTGGGTTCGATTCTCACTCGAACCCAACATTTTTATTATTTATTTTATTTGCAGCTTTTTCGATTTTTCGGTCACGGACAAGATGATGATTTTTCGCTCACAACCAACGGTGCCTACACCGACGCCGGAATTTCTGCGATACGAGCTCTTTAACGCTATCGCGTTAACACTGACACTTAAGGGGCACCTCACCCTTAGGCGTGCGCACGGGGGGTGTAGGAGAAGCCCCCTCCCCCCCAACCCAAGGGGGGGAGTATGCCCCATACTGTTACTCAGTCCAACCTGTCGCCGTCATTGTTTAAGAGCAGGGTTATGGCAACGTAGGTTTTTGGCAATAATAGCGTTTGAAGGCCCCTCATGTTGCATTCCAAGAACTGTTGACTTCCAATATTTATTCCCTGGAAGCCATAACAAAATAATAATTGTTGGGGTTTTACGTCCCAAAACGACTATATGATTATCAGGGATGCCGTAGTGGAGGGCTTTGGGCCATCTGGTGTTCTTCAACGTGCGCCTAAATCTCAGTACGTCCCGGAAAGCCAGGGACCAAAGGCAGACCATTGTGAGAAGTACGTCACCGCTCCATTTTCATTTTTTCGTCCATTCTGAAGCATGTTGTCTTCTGGTCTCGACCAAGGGAGGGGGGGAGGGGAGAGACTGCCCTCCTTAATGATGAACCTTGGGCACGCCTGTGACCATACCTGGAGCTGAGCTTTCTTGGCAGCCAGCTTCGGCGCGATGGCCAGTATGTGCGATAGGCGCAGTTCCTCCAACGGTCGGCCAGTCACCTCAGCCAACTGGAACAACTCGGCCCAGTGTTGCGCTGAGAAGGCCTCCCCGCGGCAAAGTGGTAGAACGGCCATCGCTGCCTGCATGTTCAGTTTTATCGTATTCAGCTCAATTCACTTTCTGTTAACTTGCATGTTATTTGGAGCCAGGACAGGAGTATTGCGGACTAAGACGCATCGAGCCAAGTACGAAGGGACAGACACACTGTGTGGTGCGTGTGCAGAGGAGAGGTGAACGGCTGAACACTTGATACCTTTTGTAAAAGGCTTCACCCTACAGTCCAAGACAATGGGGCTGAATTTTACAAAGCATTGAGGTTTAGGGACAGTGAAGCCAAAATGGACTTTAAGCAGGTGAAAATAACCAAGAGGAGGTTATCTGAATGGTGGTTAAAATCAAGGCAGGAGGAAAATTTAGTCTTTAACTACATATAGTTAGTACTTCATTATGAATTACGGCTAGGTGGCGTGAGCCGACGCCCGATAAAAAGGGTACAGCTCTATCCATACATACGTAAGATCTATTCAGTGCTTTTGCGTGTACACTTGTAGCGGATGCTATAGCTCCGAAATGTGTGATTATAATGCTTATCAGGCTTCATCACAACCCAATAAAGCGCAAGAAAGTGAATCTGTACGCAAAACGGGAAACTACTTATTGTGAATGATATGTCTGTGCATTATTTAATCGAATGAGAAAGGTTCTCTTGGCTGCCTGTTTACAAGAACGAATTTAACGTGGTTTATCAGACAACTATACATATGAACGATAGTGAGACAGGCAACATAATATGCCCACAGTTTTCATTGCATCTTTCATTGGCCAGTCACCTCTGCTTTGTAAATATCTCTGTCATACGCCCGATAAGCGGGGCCTGCGGGTGGAAAAGTATGCGAAGGAGCTAAGGAGAAAAGATGACTTGCCGCCGCCGGTCCCTGCCGGCGGCAAGTCATCTTTTCGTCCACTTTACTTTCTTCACATTTATATTCTAAATACTACAGATAACACCCCCTATACTTTCCTTGGCGTTATTGTCTGTTCGTTCTCATTAATAGTGTGTCTAACAAAGATAAACGAGCCCTTAAAAATCATCTGCTTTCCTTCATTCATAGCGAGGGTCTCGTCCTGGCAGACTTAATGCCTTCAGGTAGTATGCGAGGGATTATTGGTCAGCTGCCAGCTCGTAAAAAGATCACGTGCCACGTGACGTCAACAGGCAAAAAAAAGAGTGTTCCACACTCGCCGCCATGGCTGCGATTGGCGCTGACTAACACTCCTGGGTTTAAATGAACATATATACCCCAGAAAGTGGACGGGCGGATGACCGCCGCCGTAGCTCAGTGGTAGAGCATCGGACGCGTTATTCGAAGGTCGCAGGTTCGGTCCCTGCCGGCGGCAAGTGATCTTTTCGTCCACTTTACTTTCTTCACATTTATATTCTAAATACTACAGATAACACCCCCTATACTTTCCTTGGCGTTATTGTCTGTTAGTTCTCATTAATAGTGTCTCTTTAAAGAGGCACGTTAACTCTCTTGTCGGTCACACGACTCTCAGAAGAGAGTATAATGACCCTCAAAGAGAGTTACCGTGCCTCTTTAAAGAGAGTCATATACGTGGCAAGCCAGAACTCTCCAAAAAGAGTCAAATGACTCTTTTTTTTTCTTAGAGTGCATGTGTCAGGTCTGTCATGCATGCATGCATGCATGTACAATCTGGTATATACCATGTTAATGGAGGGTATATTCTGGTGTATACAATGCACGACCTGTAATTTATGATCGTCACGCACTCCTGTTTTGGTATATATGTACTGAATGAAATGGGCGCGAGCGCGCCAATACTGTGTCGCGTTTCGTTCATAGAATGCATACTGCGTGCAGATACATAAAGTTACTGAAATGTCGGCGTAATAAAGCAACTGAATACACGCGCATCAAATTTCACTAATAGCATACCAAGTATCTATAGCGTGCCAATATCGCACCGACCAAGACGAAGCTGTAACGTTTACGACATAGTGAAGATATTAATCACATTGTTAATCCTAAACCTTGCATATAACTAAGATCATGTGAATATCGGAAACTAACCTTCATGGAGTGGGCTGTAATGTGCAATCATTTGTGTTTGTCCCTGAACATCGCCATTTTACGTAATTACTGCCGCCTCGTGCAAGTCATCAGTGGCGCAATAAATGAGACGCCAGACCTTGTGCGCATCTATCTCCTTGTAGAGCGACGCTGCGACGGCCGCTGGTGTGGTAGGATCCTTAGCCCGCTGAGCCCACTCAGCCAGAAAGCTCTCCAACTGCTGAAGTTGCCCCCTGCATGCAGACCACAGCTATAAGGAACAAAGCCCCGTTTACATGAATGCGACGGTATCGCATCACCTTTCCTAGGGCATCGTGATGCGACGCCGTTTACACGTAGCGCATGCATTTACAGGATCACGAGCGAAAAACTTGTCGATGAAAAGTACACATCTGATCCTCGCCTTTTTATCCAAAAAGCGTGTGAGCACGCTGTCCAGGTGAGAAAGTGAGATCAGAAGTTTATTCTCTGCCACGTTCGTACGTTCACTGTCAATTACATTTTCCTCGATTACATTCGATTACATTTCTTTGAAAGGCGACAGGGTGCAATACGTCACCAGTGGGACGCACTGCACTCTGGCAGTGACGTGTTGCACGCCGCAGCTTTTGTCACTGGTGTGACAAAAGCTGCGGTGTTTCGATGCTTAGCTGTTGGAAAGTTTGATTTGCGTTCTTGTTTTTTTTTTTCTACGCAGGTTCCTGCCCCATAGTTTTTTTTCCCGACGTGCCTCATGAGGATCCACTGCTGTTGGCTGAGCTCGTGCAGCTCCTTGCGGAACTGCTCGCGTAGTGCCCAGGACGCCTCGGCCTCCTGCAGCTCCTGCTCGGCCGTCGTCAGCTCGCCTGGCCCTGCAATGCCCAGTTGTTCCGCTTCCGACCTGCGCATCCACGCCGTTTCGTTTGCTGTCGTGTCCATCACGGCACAGCCACGCAAAAGCCGCTGAAGATATCAGGAATCTCGGCAACAAACAACATCCCCTCTTTCCAGAACAAAGTGATCGAATTAACTATGTAAAAAAGTGAGTGGTATCCCAAAGGTTGTTCAAAATTCAGTCGAAAGAAAGTGAATGACCCCGCCGCGGTGGTCTAGTGGTTATGGTGCTTGAGTGCTGACCCGCAGGTCGCGGGATGGAATCCCGGTTGCGGTGGCTACATTTCGATGGAGGAGAAATGCTAGAGGCCCGTGTGCTTAGATTTAGGTGCACGTTGTAGAACCCCAGGTGGTCGAAATTTCCGGAGCCCTCCGCTGCGGTGTCCCTCATAATCACACCGTGGTTTCGGGACGTAAAACCCCAAAAATTATTATTACAAATAGAGGGAATAGTAAGGGTTACTGCTATAAATGTGTAATTATGTTCTTTTTTTTCACGATTATTTATTTTCCCACAATGCGGTGCATGTGCAAGTGTTGGGAACAGGTTGGTCGAGCGTTACAATACCGCAGTTCTTTTCTTTCATTTTTTTAAATCTACCGTGCTGTAAACATCGCCATGAAAGCATGTCGACAGTACTGACAACGTAAGAAAGAATGGATGGGCGGCCGAACATATGCCGAACGACGAATTTTATATGTATCGCGTTCGTAAGGGCTGCGCAATGAGTTTCCCAACGAGCTGATCCGGTGGAGGGCCTGCTCACTTTCTTGCCTAGATCGGAAAACAAGGAACTCACGCCAGCCGGCGGCGTGCATCCAGCAGCGCATCCATTTCGGCCCGCAGCTCTCCCAAAAGGTTGGCCGCCTCGTCACCAAGCCGGGGACGTGCCTGTTCCCAGCGGGTGAGGAAACGCTCCCGCAGCTGTTCGAAGTTCTCTAGGCGGGCTGATGCATTGGCCTTCAGCACCTCCATCTGCAGAGGTTACAGTCCCAGCATCAAATATATGACATTAGAGCGCAATCACTTATACGAAAATGAACTATTTCTCTCAATGTTCCATAAGCGCTACTGTAAGTTGCTTCATGTTGAATCTAGCCGAATTCTCCCACAGGGCAGGAGTGTAAATGAGCAAGTCGGGAGGGCTGAAAAAGACTTCACTTTTTCTTTCGGCCGCATCATTATTAACAGTTATGTGGCCATATGAGAAGAAATAGTACAGTAATCGACGCGCTACGCTGCCTAGAAGGACATCTAACTGGTACTGCAGGGCCGCAAGTTGTTAAGTGTTTTTAAACATTTCGGAACATTTATGTGTGGGACCTTCTTCGGCATGCCCTGACGTGCGGTGGCCTGATGCATTTACTGAGCCTTCGTTGCTGGGCGCTCCATGGCAGAATACTGAATACGTATCTCTATTTTATTTATGCTGTGGGGCTTACTACAGCAAACAAACAAAAAAAAAACCTTGAAGTTTGCACTAAGTCGCGCAAAGTTTGGCCCAGCGAAGCACGGGCCCGTCGCCGCTCGCTGGGCAGCCTATTTCTCTCTTTCTCTATATTGTTCTACAGAGCTGAGCGGCCTTCTTTGTTTCTCCTTAGTTTTCTCCGTCCTCCTCCCTCTCTTTCTTTTTCTCTCTTCCTTTTTGGTTTTTTTGTCTTTTTTGTATCTGTTTATTCCTATTTTTTCTTTCTTTCTTTCTTTCTTTCTTTCTTTCTTTCTTTCTTTCTTTCTTTCTTTCTTTCTATTTCTTTCTCTCTATTTCTTTCTTTCTCACTCTTTATGTGACATGCTTTCTCTCTCTCTCCCCTCCTCCTTTCCTCCTCACTCTCACTTCCCTTTTCTACCCCCTTGCTATACAATACTATAAAAGCCTATGCTATGTTCTGTCAGCGTGCCTGGATAGCCGAGTCATATTTTCTTGAAAATGCTGTCTAGCTGGTCTTCTCTTTGGGTCACAGTAAAATCCAGACATTCGTGAACGCCATATACTGTGCAAGCCAATCATTAAGATTAGGTCAAATGGTAATTCGTCCTCATTGTCTATCGCTTAGTACCTAATTCCATGAGCGTATCGAGGTAGAAAAAACAAAATATGCTCCTTCATGGTTGGCTAGGGTAGAGCCCCTGCTTACTATGAAGGAATTTTAAATCGCAGTGTTGTTCATGCAGTGATTGATGGTGGATGTGTGCTTGCATGTTTGTTGTATCTTGTAACGTAATTGTGTCGTCCCCGTTTGGGTGACGTACAACCGGAAATAAATAAAAAAATACAAGTCTGGATAGTAGAGCAATAAAGAAAAAAAAAGTCTGGATGGTCGAGTGGTTAAGACGCTCGCCTTCGGATCGTGGATACGAGGGTTCGAATCCCGCCGCTTCATGAGGGATTTCTTATTTCACCAAGATTTTCTCTTTTTATCTTTCTTTTTTTCTGTCTCTCTTTTTTTTCTTCGTCCTCACCCTCACAACTCTCCTTCGCTTTGTGTTTCCCCCTTGCTATACGAGGCGCTGAGCCGTGCTCCCAATTAGGGTTGCAGAAGTTGCGCCTTTCCCTTTCCTCAACCTCTCCTCCTTCTCCTCCTTGCTATACGCCGTACCAAACGCCGCACGTGTTTTGGGAGCGAAGCAGAAGAGCAAGAAGAGGACGAGCAAGCGCGTGCCGGTCATGATGATGATTTTTGGTCACGACACATTACGCCGAGCTAAAACAGGTTCACCGTTAAAAAGGGGGGTGAGGGGAATCACACTTTCTACCCCAGCATAGTATATCTTTTATATAAATAAAGTTCTTTCATCATTGTCACAAAAGTCCTTCCCAGCTGGCAGACCTACAATATAGTTTGCAAAGCACGTTTGCTGAACTGACTCGACCATCATCTTCTCATCACGCCTACACGCTGACTCCAAATCTTTGACGATCAGTTACCCGACCTGGTGTGCCACAACGTCCCTGTGCTGGTGTAGCTTCTCATCCAGGGTGTGCCACAACTGCTGAAGTCCGTCCATGTCGGCGGGTGGCGGGCGGCGAGACCAGCGTGCCAACAACTGCTGCTTGTCGCGAGCGGCTGCGTGCATGGCCGCCGCCTGGTCGCGGCCGGCAACTGTGCGGCCGAAAGCAGCGCTCAGCTGCGCTAGTTCCTCGGCCGTCTGGGCACTGCCGGCAAGCGCGTCCAGCGAGGACTCCAGGTAGGACCGCACGGCTGCCGCGTCACGTGCCACCGAGGCACGTAACTCGCGCACCAAGCCGGACTCCAGCTCCGAGAGGGCGAAGTCCACGTGGGAGCGCACCGGCGCGTAGCTCACCACCAGGCACTCGAAGCGCTCCTCGTCCCTGTGGAAGCAACCGTTGCATCACCTACCAGTCCAGGAGCAAGAAACTATGGCGAATCTCTGAACGCTGGGAAGCATATCCCACCGTTATACCTTTGCTGTAGGGCTCAGTCTTCGGGACGGGCATATAGCGACGAAACTAGCTACACCGATCCATAACGAAACTTCAGCACACGGAAAAGCTACACCGACATAGCGACGAGACATCTACGCCGGTGGCATCTACGTCGTGCAGCTGAGCAAATATGCTCAGCTGCACGACGCTGTAGCAACCAAGTCACAGTATCAGGCGATAGATCTGTGCCTTCACTGCGGCTTTTTATTTAGGCTTATTCCTTACCCTTCAAAGACATTCAGTATATTTTCAGTGGCCTTATGTTTGGCGATGCCGAACTAACGGTCTGATACAAATCTACGACTATATTGCTGCTAAGTGGCTTAATTAAACCTCTGCAACTTGTCGCCGAGTGTCTGCCCATTGCGTAATTATTAGAGAACTTGAAAAACAACGTACATTGTATCAGTCGCACGAATGGTGTTGGCGAGCACTTACGGGAACGCCTTTCCAAACTCCTGGCACTTTGCCTTGACAGTACGAAAGCTGTTCTTCCATTCCTCCGGGGACAGACCCTCGGCAAATGTTTGTAAGTCCAACGAGCTCAGGGCCACCCATTCCTGCATTGAGGAGGTTTTCCAGTCTTGGTTGACCGTCGCGACTGAGTGCCTGTGGAAGCTTGCGTTAGTTTCTTCTGACCACTAACGCCAACAAATGCATAATGACTAGTTATGTAAACTTAACTGCCTCGCTCTCATTTGGTCTAACCTGCGGGTGGCTTCGTTAAAGGGTCCCTAAACCACCCTGAGTTCAAAGAGAGAGTGGTTCTTTTCTCGCCTTCGCTGCCCTTCCTATATACGGGCGTTATCTCCCCATTGGCACATATTCATAAAGCAGTAAGCGTTGAGCTTGCAGGATTTCGAGCTTTTCGGCTGCACGCTGATTTCACTTCGTTTTGTGCGCAGTCGAAGGTGTACAAAACGAGGGCGAAATCAGTTGATCGCGCACGATAGTCATGCGAGACAAGACAGAAGGGGTGTGCGACTGCATGGAAAAGCACAGTAGGAGACATTTGACAACTGATATTTCTCATGAGGTCGCGTGAACAGACTACTGGCGTCACGAATTGCGCCAGCACGACGGGAAACACCAGGAGAGAATAACGCGCTCTTTCTTTGTATTTTTCGGAGGTTGTTTAGGGTCCCAGAATTACAAACGCCTTCTCCCTATCCCCCTCCATTAAGAAACATCATAAATACGGAACACTGAGGTAGGAAATGGGTGAAAGATTGGCTGACATGTTTTTTTGTGTGCGTGTGTGTTATGAGCAATTCTAGCGGAAACATATTTTTGTGTGTGTGACTGTGGGTCGTGCTCCTTTCCTGACGGTGTAAGCGTGCGGGTCATACTTGGAAACGACCCGCGGATGCCTGGACGGAGGCGAAGAGCCGCTGCGTGCGTCTGTACAAGTCCACAAACTGGTGAGCGTTCCGATCGACGATGACCGAGAACACGAGGCTTTGGTCCACTGCCAGGTCGTCACTGACGCCGCGGAAGTGCAGTGGCAGGGCCAGGAATCTTTTGACCTGCTGGTAGTAGCGCGAGCGTACTTCCTCCAGAGGTGGACGGAAGCACAACTGCCCGCTCCTGCGTCAGCGTCGTTCGAAAGGTCACGTGACAAAAATATTCCAATGCGACGTCATAGACGTAGAATCCTCCCATGTAATAAAAACTTTTCTTTGTTAAACGTCGGCCGCAGTTAATTGTTGCTTTTTCAAGTTTATTGTTATGGTTATCTCGTAACCACGCCAGTCATTAGCATGAGTCACAGCCTTCCAGACCAAGAAAATTATGCGGCATTTATCCTGCAATTTCAGTCTCCTAATTCACGAAACGTGAATCAAAATTCCAGCTGATCTCTACTTTTTGTAGATGGGCCTAAACAATGCTGTTTATACACATCATCAAGTAGAAAAAAAATGCGCTAATATTCATTTTCACGCATGTCTGCCAACTTAGAAATGCTGACGGTGTTTGATTTCCACGCGAGAAATGGGGCGGGTATTCAGAAAACCTCTCTAGCGCGAGTGCCACGCGCGATTTTCCGACAAGCTATAGTGATTGTTGGGTTATCACGCTGATCAATATCCCGAGTGATGCGAACTCTTGCGCTGCTGCTTAATGAGGAGGCGCTTCTATGTAAAAGGAGCTCTACAAATACGACTCGTATTTGTAGAGATGGCCAGATAGATGGTCAGATTTCGCATGGGAATCATTCGTGGGAACTGTTTATCTTCGTCTGGCTGCTTTCGCTAATATTGTGGGAATTCGTTAAGGCGAAAGCCTTAAGTGGCTCGTTGCGCAGCCCCTTAGGCGGCACACGGTAGGCGAATGAAATGGTCCCTAATGACACGTCCCTAATGACGTCATGTTGTGATGTCATCATGTGCCATTATCATGACGTCATAGACCTTCGAAATGCTTGTCTCTCACACTACGACTCGTTATCTCTTGCAGGAAGTCTGGTCCCCGATTTCATAGCGCAATGCATTACCAAATGTGAAGAAGGCTTTATCCTTCAAATATTACAGAGAAAGGAACATGCTGCCGAAATGTATACAGATGACTTCTATATTATTTGATTACTTACGCGCATTCGGGGCTGAACAAATGTTAGTCCAACTGCTGCCTCCCACGTGGTGCAGGTTGCTCCGCGCTTAGCACTACGAGCTTATCCGTCAAGAATAGAATAATGCGTTCAATAATATAATTAGCCAGTGCTCATTCTCACAAACCGACGTAACTTATACAAACTACCTTGTGAAACGAGGCCATTGAAGACTCGGGCCTGGATAGATACATTGAGATTTGTAGCCGATCAACGTGGTGCGCGCAGTGGAGCGCATATTTGCGTGGCATTGCTCACCTGCAGGTGAGCTCGACGCGCGTTTCGGGCAGGTACTGCAACAGCGTCTCGAGGCCTCGCAGGTACTGGCACTCGAGGGCCTTGTACAGCTGCCGGTCCCAGTGGGCTCGCCAAGGGCGCACTTGCTCGGGGCTTTCCTGCGAAGAGACACCGAACTCGTGCATCGAGATCACTCCACTGCGCCGCTGCGACTTTTTTGGCTCGCGGGGTTTAACGTCCCAAAGCGACTTAGGCTATGAGAGCAGCCGTAGAGGGAGGGTGCTCCGGATGATTTCGACCACCAGAGGCTAACGTGCACTGGTGGTGGTGGTATCAACTCTGACACTGAAATTGCGTTCACTAAACTTGAAAAGTACGGACTGCTGGGCGAGTTGGTAACTCATCTTAATGCTGTGGTGCGCAAAGGAACGAAACACGAAGGAAGGCAAACGAAACACGGCGCAAACTATCAACTGAAAATTTATTGAAACACCAAACATATATATATGTGGTTAGATGACCCCGTGTTAGAGGCACGTGTACACACAACGATTGTCTCACTGACGCGCTTCCAGAAAATGTATCCCCGCAGCAAGTAGTGTGACGGAGGGCTTCGCGACACATGCATCACCAGCTTTGTTGATCAGATAAGCTTCCTCAATTTCACGCGCTACCCTATCTTTGAACCTCGATTCCACCGTCTTGAAAGTTGGGCGAGTTGATCATAGTTCATCCTAACGTGTGAAGCAGCGCGTGCGCTGCTTCACGCATTAAGATGAAGTGAAATCGCACAGTGTACGGGCCTCTAGCATTTCGCTTCCATTGAAATGCGGCCGATCTCGCGGAGGCCCCCGCGGCGACCCGCGCCGCTGTAACTACCTATATGCTATACGTTATCGATTACCACTGTTCAACTACTTTACTGCAGCGCTCTTGAAAGACAAGCATATTTAACTAAGTGCGGCTCTTACAGAACAGCAACTCGAACCTATGTGACCATGCAGAAAGAAAGTGCACTTTGCAGCGAATCAATCATTACGCATATGTATTTGTTCGGAGATGTCGCCCGTATATACAGATCCGAATTACTTCTCCCGCGGTTCCATCACGCGAATGCCAAACTCCGAGCATAAGCTGCATATGCAGTGGCAGCTGGCTATCAGGGACACACGTTTGCTTACGTTGAGCCAGTGCTTGGCGATCATGAAGTTACGTTCTTACAGCTAGATTGACAAAAATCGAAGGTTCTCAGAGAGATCGACAAGTAAATGGAAATGCCTTGCTGCATGTTTTCGATTGCTCACTGCTTTAGAAAAGTCAGAGTGTTCCTTATGCATTTGCCTAAGACGACTGAAAGGCGAAAGCCATCTCCTTTCTTTTCTTCTTAGTCTATTGTATCGATCCCGCCCGAAGGCGAATTCCCGCACCCAACGTGGTTTTGCACTGCCTCCGGGATCGGAGGAATCGGGAGCTTTCTGAATTTCACGTGGTTTTGCAGTGCCTTCGTGATCGACCCACCTTTGACCAAGTGACGATTTCGTGCGATAACGTCATCATGTGACGCCACGTGTCGTGACACACATTTTTTCTGGATGTGACGTCATGATGACGTCGTAGTACGTCTCACATGATGTTGATTTTTTTGCATCACTCGCGCTGACGCCGCCTATGCTGACGGTCACTGCTGATGATGAGGAATTTAAGGCTTTCGCCCTAAAAATATTGTAATTTTTACGCCCTCCCTTTAAGCTCACCTGTTGCTGGGCCATGGTGGCCCTGATGTCATTGAGCACATCCTTCCAGTTCTGCTGGCGGCACACTAAGTCGAGGTCGAACAGGGACATCACCTGCGCAGCGTGTTCTTGTGACGGCATAACGCTGGCTTCTCAAAGTGCATTTCAAGGGACACTCTTTTAATGATGACTTGCTAGGCATCGCGACGAAGATATGAAATGCAACAGCAACAGAACTATTCACATATAAACGTAATGTTGATGAACATTGGGGGAGAAGTCCACATTATTGCATTTTGGTGGCAACTGCCACGAAAATATAGGAAATTCGGTGGCAGTGGCCCTTTTGATGGCACATGCCGCCGAGAGAAGTGCTCGGTCTGCTTGCTCTTCAGGAAAGAGGGGCTAGAGAAAGGTAGAGCGTAAGAAAGTGAAGACAGGAAGAAGAAAAGCTGGAAGTAAGAATACGGTGAGATCAAAATGGCCAAAATTAAGCATCCACAAAAGATAGAAACAGAATTAGGAGAACTAAACAATCACTACAATTTGCACTAAAAGGAAAAAAAACGAAACACGCTTTCCTGTCTTGTCATTCACAAAGAAACATTGTGCTACAATCTGGAAGCCAATTCAGTTACTTGCACAAAATCAAAGTGGGCTCAGTGAGCGCACTTTGATTTGCCTCTTCTGCTTGCGCAGCAAGTCTAGATTTCAGCCGGGTTCCTGTACCGAGGGTATCATACAGAAAACAAGCGCCACGCTTTATTTTCACAAGCGTACAGAAAGAGAGAGAGATAATTTATTAGAAGCAGAGAAGTCGGCCTGAGCTAGTACGCTCTAGCCTGCTACTCTGCACAGGGGAAAAGGGAAAGGGAAAATAGTGATGAAGGGTTATAATGGGGAGATGAGGAGGTGATGCGTATATACAATAACAACGTAACACAGTGGTTTCGCTACAGTCCAGTGTCCAGTCCTGTGCTCTTAAGAAATCCTATAACTGCCCCTGTAGCAGTTGTTGACACTGTCTGATCGCACATTGCTGACAGAATACAAGCGTGCAGCAAATAGAGGGCACCTTGCGGCACACAGCCAGATGCAGGGCACGCAGATGGCGGTTGCGGCCGGCCAGCCGAGCTGCGAGGCCGCGCAATCGGCCAACAAAGGCGTCCAGGGCTGTAACGTCTCCCCAGGGCACCCGCTGCCTCAGGGCACCAGTCAACTCCTCGGCCAGCCCCAGCATTAGCGGTCGTTGGCTCGGAATCATCTGATCAGCCACCGTGCTGTAGAACGACGCAACCTGGGCGAAAGCACGGAGCACAGGTGCGACGTCGGCTGAGTAGTTCACGAGCATAAAAGCACGAGCGCTCTGCAAAAAGTTTGTTGACAAAGGCTGGACACCATTCCGCTGCCCGAGCTTTCGATATTGATTCCACTCCTCTGTGCTTTCCAGAGGCGCGTCAGTTATGTCCACGGTGAGGGGTACTTCCAATCACCATGGACGTGGAATGGAAAAAAAGGGGGGGGGGGTGCAAAGGCGTGCTCGCCTTCCCTCTTTCCTAACTTGTCCATGAGGGAAGGAGGGCTCTTATCCAAAGTCTTTGAAATCCTTCGCCAAATGTAGCTTGAAATATCACCATGCCGTGCTTCAACGCATGCCTCCTCACCGAGATGTGCAATTAAACCAACTCGTTCCATAGGATGTAAGAATGGGATTGTTGGTGGTGATACATGGCGAAACTTGCAGACGGACTCGGGCGAAGCATGTGAAACGCTTCGTCCTGTCTTCACATTACTTCGTCCAATGTCCTTCTTAATACGCTGCATTTTCACAAATCAACTGCGCTTAACTCTAGCGTCAGGGGCCAGAGCCACAAAGCGGTCGTGGCTAATCACCTGCTGCAGGTGTCGAGCACGGTGGCCGACGCGGGCTGCAGTGTCTTCGAGCTGCCGTAAGGGCCCAGGGGGAAGCCGGCAGCCCAGAGCGCGCAGCTGCCTCGCTTCAGACGCGATGGACGCTAGCCGGGGGCTCAGGCTGACCCGGGGCCGCCCACCCGCGCCCAGGATCAAAGCAGGCTCGTCCTCCTGGAGGCTGCGCAGCCAAGATGGTTCACGTTTTCACTTTTGACCTTTTGACGCAAGGTTTCTGTCGTTGCGTGTGCATGCGTGCCCGCGTATGTGTGGTGTGCAGGACAAGCACGCTCGCTCTTTGCAGCCGACGCTCCTCATCACGCCATTGGTGTTAGCGCAAATGCTCGAGGTGAATGCTCGAAATTCTCGAGCATGCATGAAACAGTGCTTGTTTAGTTAGTAAGCGAATGTTCACTACAGTTTATACGTCCGTGAAAATATCAACCATACTTGGCTATTGCTACCTTTCGGGCGATACTGCGACCTTTTTAGGTGGATCTTTTCAGCCGTCCAAAGGCAACGAGACTTATGTTATTCAGAAGTCATATAGCAAACAAGCGGACTCTTTCTGTTTTGCCCCACGAAGCGGCATCACTTGGTCTGTTAAGCTCTTGCTTGGGAAATGTACAGAACGACTACCAAAATACGTCTACAACAGCGGCAAAAGATGACGACGCTGACGCTGGCACGAGTTTCACCTCGTCTTAGTGGCGATCTGCTGGGCGTTGCGGCTCCAACCGTCCAGGCGGTCGGCGGCGGCTTCCCTCGCCTCGTCGCACGCCCTGTTAAGCTTCTCCACCAGTGTTTCCCAGGAGTTGCTGCCGTCGTTGAGCAGGCGCACCACTTCTCGAGCCTCTTCCAACTGCACGAGCGGAATACACGCTGAAGTCTTCAATGGAGCAGGGCAACGCTTCCATATGCATGCACGAATTTGTCATCCCCGTTTATTACCGAGCTACAATTTTGGCACTGTATACATAGGTCGTATCGACATCTGCGAGGACGACGCCGGAGTAGGCGACTCCTCGCCGAAGAGCTGCTAGCGCCTCCTTGAAGTGGTATAAGTTCATTCCAGGAGCGGCCCTATACTCCATACACTTTCTAGTGTCGACGTGCCAAGTAGACTAAAAAAAGAAAAAGAAGAAAAAAGCGCGAAGAATACGAATGGAAGATATATGAACAATGTGGTCACAGTATGATACAGAGTTTTTTCGGTAGCAACATGATATCGACCCTCTTAAGATGCAGCGTTCCTTCAAATTTTTTGTGAAGAGCGACTGTTTTGCTAAGGCAGTCTTTGTAAACACGGTAGCCTAAATGGTGAGGTATTTCAGGCCGCCTTACCCTGGTGCGCAGCTCCTGCAGACCGACTATGTCTCTGACGACGTCCGGAACTCCCTGTATACTGCACGAAGTTTGCTCGTACGACTTCTTCGCCTCAACCATGCACTCGCTCAAAGCGCGCAGAAGCACATCTCTGAAAGAACGATAGGAAGGCAGTTCGACGCCATGTCATCTAGGAATCACATGCACAGGCCAAATCACCGAGGAATCACAGGCATCCGAAAAACTGCAAAATTTCAATATGTATCATGCGTGACCTCCGCGTACGAAAACTTCTTGAGCTTACTGGTGCATCGTTCAAGAACACTCCCGGGAGATGCATTAATAAGAACAGCTAGAAATGATTTCCAACACTTGTGTTTTTCATACCTTTGTTTCTGTAGCGAACAGCATCGTTCACATGAACTCGTCGCGAGCGATTAGAGTCAGATGTGGGCTGATCCAGACAAGTTCAACTGATTTTGTGCGTGTTTTGTCGAGCTGAGTGGAGTGAGACAATCATGAATCATTCCTTCATAACAAGACAGGCCGAACCCGTCCCAAAGCCCCATCAACCTACGGCCCGCTAGCTTAACACGACGACCGGATATGGGCCCTACATGCTAACTCTCCCCAAATTCGTTGAGTTCGTGTAAACGTAGTTATCAATCCTGTCCCTCCTACCACCCTTACAAAGCCAAAATAAAAGAAAGAGAGCAAGGAGGCGAAGAAGCAAGCCGTACCTGATTATTCTGTAAGAACACCATTAACTTCAACATATTTATTCCTATTCTTGAGAATGGGTGCATTTGTAGCATTCCGAACGCCCTCCGATGCATGCGCAATTGAGATTCAACGACTACGGAGAGACAAAGAAACAGAAATGAAATGCGATAGGAAAGGAGAATAATCATACGGTACATATTCCGTTTTATTGTTACGTTGGAGTCTTGCACTGTGTGTGCGTGCGTGCGTGAGTGTGTGTGTGTGTGTGTGTGTGTGTGTGTGTGTGTGTGTGTGTGTGTGTGTGTGTGTGTGTGTGTGTGTGTGTGTGTGTGTGTGTGTGTGTGTGTGTGTGTGTGTGTGTGTGTGTGTTGCACGTTCTCCCCTTCCACTCTTTCTGTCTCCCCACACATGCTTTTACTTTTACTTTTTACCTTTCTGTATCGGCGACTGAGTTATTTAAGGCAGGAAGGTCAACCAGACGCGCGTCCGGTTTGCTATCCTACGCTGGGGGAAGGGGATCAAGAGAGAAAAAGATAGAGAGATAGAAAGAAGGGAACATACAAAAATTTCACGTGAGCATAAACAACACTGCTGCGTCCCATCATACTGGACTCAGGATCTCGGGCATATCACGTTCCGCTGTAGACAGTCGTGTCATGCTGCCTACTGAAGGCTTGCAATTACTGGACATACTAGAACATCCAGTACCTGTTGTACGGACTGAGCGTATGGTGTGAATAAACAGTGAAGTCAACTGCTCACCTTTCAGGCGCTAGCTGAGCTTGCACGTCGGGATGTTTAAGCAGCTCAGAGTAAGATTTGCATTCTTGCAGAAGCTGCAACGAGGACATACATATTTTATGGCGAGCTACATTGCCATCAGCGCAATCACTTTAAGTGCAAATTAGGTCCAAAGAAATGCAAACAACTGGCGTATAAGCGGAGCCATGTGCCGTGTTATGCTCCTGTTGGTTTGGGTTAGCAGGTTCAACCTTCCTTTTTATTACATACTGCAAGCCCTAGACGGGCCCCGGCAGAGTGAGCAAAACAAGAAACACAAGTAGCGTCTTCGACAGGTTAATCAACATGAGTATTTGGTGTTTGAGCCTGTTTCGATCTTTTTTATAGTTCTAGGAAAGAAAAGAGTTCTTAAGCGTAACGGTTACGGTGTAGTACGGTTCAGTTGCCACTGGTGACAGGTACTCGGCAGGATCGGTAACAAGCTTGTTATTCATGATCAAGAAGAGGAAAGTGAGTACGCGGAGATTTGTTCGCCAGTGGAGTAACTCGATGTAATTATCTTTCAATTAGTGATAGAGAGATATAACAATTCTTAATGAATACCTCGGATATATGAGCCTGGCTCATCGCCTGGCTTGCTACTCCAGGTGTCGGATGTTGACTATGATATATACAGTGATCACACATACACATAAATAGCACGTACAGTCACGAACACACATATATACAAAAGAGATTAAAAATTCTTGAACACGGTTGTCGTTGGAGCCAACGGTTCGACAAGCAGTCTTGTCTTCTTTAAGGCTGCATCCTTGAAGAAGACAAGACCAGTTGGGGAAACGTTGGCTCCAATGACACCCGTGTTCAAGAATTTTTCACATCTTCAAGCTTCCACCTTTCCCTGAACTTCTGCCTTATTTGGACATACACAAAAGGATCATTCATAAAGTTCCTCAAAAACACCAACGGCGCTTTTGTATTGCGCATCGCACAGGTGCTGCTTTGCCACGGGCCGAGAAGGTGGCGCAGCTCCAAGCTCAAGTACCGTTGCAAATGTAATGCAGCGTTCATAATCTGTGGCTCGTGATATTTCATTCTTCATTACACGACGTACCGATAGTCCCGTTGTCCGCATCAGGCGTTCCCTGAGCGTGGCGGCTGCTCGGGCAGCCAGCGGGGCCAGCCACTGAGTGTGTAGAGCCATGGCGGCACGCCATTCGGGCTCAGGGTCCGAGAGCCGAGGGGCCGCGGGCAGTGGTTCCCGCGTGGTCGGTGGCGCGAGGCGAACCAGCTGCTCTTGCGTAAGGCGCGCCTGCAGCATGGTACGGATTCGAACGCCCAGGACGGCGTCCGCGCTCGGGCTGCGGCCGCACGCCGATAGGGCGAGACCTAGTTCTTGCTGGACCTTGGTCAAAGGAGCGCGCCAAGAGTCCAAATCACTCAGGAGGGTTTCCAGCCGCGCCGCCAGACCTCGCCCTGGGACACGATGGGGCTCTTATGAACTCGGACGAAAGCAGCGCGACTTAAACGAAGACAGGAGACGCAGACGAGCGCCGAGTAAAGTCTATGTCGGCGCTAGTCTGTGTCTACCTGTGTCTATCTGTGTCTCCTGTTTGCGTTTAAATCGCACCCGCCACGGTGGTCTTGTGGTTACGGTGCTCGACTGCTGACCCGAAGGTCGCGGGATCGAATGCCGGTGGCGGCGGCCGCATTTCGATGGAGGCGAAATGCTAGGAGGCCCGTGTAGGTGCACGTTAAGGTAAGAATTTCCGGAGCCCTCCACTGCGGCATCCTTCGCAATCGTATCGTGGTTGTGGGACGTAAAAACCCAACAATTATTATTCATATAAGTCAGAGTATGTGCCAACTCGTCCCGAGTGATGGTATCATTGGCTCTTACGAAGCTGTGCCCGCCCCACCGGCAGGTGCAAGCAACTCGAGTAAAAATTTGTTCAGGTTTGAACAGCAAGTGCGTATCGGAACGTGATTCTCTCAAACAGAAGCAGTGTTCACAAATGCAGTTCATATGCTAAATGTGCTCTAATCAAAAGCAGGCACTGGACCATTGTCATAAAGAAAGTATAATTGCGTATGCGGCGGCACTACACCATCAAGCTCTAACGAACAAAAATACACTTCTTCTGGTGTTTTACGTGCCTAAGGGGCATTGGGTTTTCGTTATTATAATTTTTTATATCTCTCTCTGCTCTCTTTCCAGTCACCTATTTACTCACCCCTGTGCAGGGTAGAATATCGTATGCTACCGTCTGGTCAACCACTCTGCCTTCCTCTTCTCTCCCTCTCTCTCTCTTGACGACTTGAAATTGTGTACTCGTTGGGTGGCGCTTTCTGAGACAGATACAAAGTAAGGTACACAAAAGCAGACCTTCCATACGTATTCCGATGGAAAGCGCAGACCAACCAGGGGCCAAATTCACAAAACTTCTCTTTCGTAAGTGCGTGTTGCCATCGGTCAGCCTGCTTCTCTAATGATGTCTCCCGCATCATCATTGGCTGAAATATTCTCTTACGAAAATTTTTAGCGTAAGACTTTTTTGTGTATACGGGCCCGGCACATTCTAAGACCAAATGAGGTACGCCGTAGTGGGAGACTCATAAGTCATTTTCACCATTAACGTGCGCCTCGACTTAAGTGCACGGTCTTTTTTTTGCATTTCGATCCCAACGTGATGCGGTAGCCGTGGCTTGGAATCAAACCCGTGTCCTCGTTCGCTGCGCCATAGACGCTAAGCAAGACCGTGCGTTTTTAAAAAGCTTTGTGAGGGCGATTTCTGGATTACCAAGCTTTAAGGCGAAAGCCTTGCCTCATCAAACGTGAAAACTGATCGTCAGCAGCGTCAGTGTTCCGCCGCGTCGGCGTCGACACGAGTGAGGCAAAAAAAAAAATAAAGTCGTCATCACAAGATGGCGTCACCGCATGACGGCACATATAGCGTCATGTGAAATCATTATGACGTCACTGTGACGTCACATGGTGGAGTCATCAACTGGCATCGTGGCTTGGTCAAAGGTGGGCCTATCACGGAGGCAGTGCAAAACCAGGCCCGGTGCAGAAAACTTGCATTGCCTCCGATCTTCGAGGCAGGACAAAACCACGTTAGGTGCAAAAAGCTGTCGAAGGGGGGCGGGGGAGAACCAATACATCGACTGAGAAGAAAAAGAAGATGGCTTTCGTCTTGTAGTCGTCTTAGGGGAATGCATATGGGGCTCAGTGAGTTTCTTTTTTTTAATTATAGAGCGGGAAAAACAAAGGGTGAGGCACGGACGGCCGGACAAATACGTTAAACGTCGTACGGAGCTCACCAAGTGCATTGTGCAGTGAATCCAAGGACTTCGTGTGCCGCAGGTCCTCCAATAGCGCCAGACCTGCGTCTAGCCAGTCAGCACACTCGTCCAGGCTCGCTGCACCCAGAGCGCACCAGTGTTGCCCTAGTGCAGCTTCATCCTTCCCTGCCAGGCATAAAAGAACCGAAGTCTGTGCACTCATCGTCATCCTCAAGACATGAGATCATTTCTTACTTTCCCTGACTTGGTGGCTTTTCTTTAAAGCCATAATTTGAAGTCTTTAATAAAAGTCAGTCGCTCCAATTAATCTCGAAATGTTAATTTCAATAATTTAAAAATTCCGCGCCACTGAAATTGCTGGTTCTCAATAAGTTTATTCCTCCTCCTTGATTTGTTGGTCGGCTTCACTGCATGGCATTAAAGCTTCACAGCAAAGCATTAAATTTGTTTCACCGCCTACCACACATGTTAAATGGCAAAGCTAACTTTAGAGACTCTATTATTCTGGGATTTATTAAAGCCCTCGCTGGTCTCAGTTTTAAACGGCTTTCTTTTACTAATCAACACTTCTTTATAGTTAGTTTCCATGAATTTATAACCGTTTTCGTCAAGAAAGATTCGCTCTCTTCTACAATTTTTGTAGGTTTCTTGTAGACATGCGTACCACGGCTGCTGGATGCGTGCGTGCAAATAAATTTGTTTGGAGCCCTAACAATGCATGTTGCAATTCTCTAACACCTTTCATTGTAACGTACTTACCTTTGGGCGTAGTGGAACCACCGTCGTGCGCTGTTCCAAGGACAGCCTGCGAAGTATAAGCACACATGCATAAAACAATGTACTGGCAGCAGTGTGTCAAATAGCACCACTTTTTCTTAAAGGATTCGTAAGTAACCTCCGAAAATTAAAAAAAAAACAACGAGCGCGTTATTCCCTTTTGGCTTTTCCTTTCCTTTCGGCGCAGTTCATCACGCCAGCAGTCTGTTCACGTGAGGAAGGAAGCTCTCGATTGGTCCATATACGAGGGATATCAGTTGTGAATTGTCTCCTAACCTGATTTGCCATGCCGTCGCACGCCCGTTCTGCTTTGTCTCGCATGACTATCGTGCGAGTTCAATTTATTTCACTTCGTCTTGTGCCTTTTCGACTGCGCAAGCGGAGATCACAGCGTGTAGCCAAAAAAAAAAAAAAAACGCAAAATCCTGATAAGCTCAGCGCTTAGTGCTGACACTGCCCACGTGTTTTGTGAAGAAGTAAGTGGCGAGGAGTACATAACACCTGTTGGAGGGGTAGTGAAAGCGAAAAAGAAACTATTCTCTCGTCTTTGAACTCGGAGTGGTTTAGGGGTCCTTTAATGACCGCTTCCCTCGCACTCCATTGCAGGATGCGATACGAACGTTCTTACGACACTTCCAGAATTATTAATTGTTGATAAGAGCAAGCGCGCACACCTGCAACTGTCCGAGGCTGGTGGCCAGCAGCGGTTCGCTAGCCAACAGGGGCTGGAAGACGGCGCGCAGGCAGGCACCCAAGGATTCGGCCGCCGAAGGCGCCAGCAGGGCGCACACGCCCACATCGCCGCTCAGGTTCTCGGCAGTCAGCACCTGAGGCCGCCGCTTGAAGAACACCAGCTGCCGCTCGTCGCCTTCCTTGAGCGCGGAGGCCTGCGGCAGTTGTCAACCCATAAATGCTGTGTCAGAAGTGTAGCCATAGGCATAGCACGGGGGTGATGCTCCGCTACCCCTAAACATCTAAAGAAAGGGGTGGGGGGGGGTCGAGATCAGGGCTTTTTTTTTTTTTGAAGTTGAAGCTGAAGTTTATTCAAAATATATACATTTTTGATATACATTCGTTTTGCATTGTGATTGAACAATCAGAGGTCCCAAAGTAAGAACTGTCAGGGGGACCTCCTAACAAAAATTTAACCGAGGATTAGTTCAACAATCAGCAAACAGTGGCGAAAATACAGCAAAATATAGAAAAAAGTGTGCGAGGAAAAAAAGTATGGCAACATAAGTAATAATGACAATTTGATTCAAACAAAGAAATCACTCTTTTACAGAGGAAGCTGTTATGAGATCACCACAACAGTGCCGTAGTTGTCCGCCGCCGCCGGTGTCCGTAACCGCTATCGCGCGAAATGAGAACAAATAAAATAAATTAAAATATCCAAGATCGGATGAGATTTGAACCCGGCCCCTCTGCGTGGCAGTTGAGTATACTGCCACAGGGTCACGCTGGTGCTTGAAACCTCTATGCGAAAAGACCCTATACATGCGTCATGTCGGGCAAGGAATCTGAATAGCGTTGAAAACTGGGCAAGTTGGTAACGATTCATAGAGGTATAAGCAAAACAGCGCAAAAAAGAGTGAGTACTAAGAAAGAGTGGACACAACGCGACCTCAGGCAACACAGGCAAGGAATCGCGTTAACATATGAAATGTAGCGTGGCAGAAGAGTAAAAAAAATAAAAACCAGGCGTCACACAATGCTAATTGCGCAACGAGTGTGCGGTTTAAAGCTTCCCACCCACCACAAGGTGCTCAGCCATAATTCTTCATCGTCATCATGCAACATCAACGAAGTGCACATAATGCCTCACAGATGTGTAGCGGGTGTGACACTTGGCCTCACCTAATGACGAACCTTACGCACGTTTACGAGTGTAGGATAATAATATCGACGAAAGGAGCAGCAACACGCTCGGCTAACACCATAGACTCTAAAGAAAAACGATACCTGATTCGACCGAGAAAGTAGTCCCTGCAACTCGGTTGTCATTACTTCCGCGGTAAGAGGTTGACTACCGGAAGAGAAAATGAAATTTTACTTGCAAATTTAGTAGTTTAACGTCTAGCGTTTCACCTTTTAAGCCTTTATATCTGTATAATTTCACTTGTGCTTGAACACACGGCTTCAGGTAAGGTTACTTTTCCCTATTTTTAACATTAACGCGATACCTCCGTATCGGTGCGTTGGTATGGCTCTTACCTATTTCAAGTTTTTTCGCGTATTTGGGCTGTCCCGACGCAGGAGTTCCATTAGGCTCACTAAGTTTAGTCCTTGGCTTGTTAAGAATAACATATTACATGACTTTGCGGTATTCGATAAACAATAAACTATAGGCTCGAGCAGGCGCCGGCACAATCTGTGACGTCACGTCGAGCAGATGCAGGAAAGTTCAAGGTTGCGTCTCAAGCATGTATCTCGTTTATAGTTCTTTTCTGACTTTACATGTGCAGCCTCCTTTCCAGGTAAGAGCTGTCCTTTTCTTTTTCTTTTTCTTTTTGCAGAAACATAGTTTACTAATAAAGTTCAACAGCTTTATTGTATGTCCTTTAGGAGGACTTGGAGCTGGCTCAGATTTCAATATTCAAATACACGTAATACTCACGAAGTGCTCTCGACTGACAACTGCTAAACTGATTTCAAGTGATGTGGATTGTATTCAAGAACAACAAAGAAAGGAGAGTTTCGCAGATATATGAACATATCTGCAGCAAGAATGCGTACATCAGACAGCAACGTGTGCACCCATGAAAGGACCGTAATGATTTACCAATCATAACCGCTAGACCACCACGGCAATGATTTACCAAGTGCAATCATTCAGTAGGTGATGCAGAGTTCACAGAGACTGGTCAGTATACGGTCGCAAGAAACGTTAAGAATGATCTCTATGCCTGAGTGATAAATAAATACGGCCTTTGGAATCTCCCCGCATATGCTGTGTGCGGCTTCGAACCGGTATACAGCTCCCACGAAGCATCACCTTAATACTTTCGTTTCGTCTGCGTGTGACTATAGCCGGAAGACTTACCCCAGTCCTCCTGCTCTATGAGCCTGGCTGCCGTATGCTGGCCTGTATGCTTGGGTATGAGCTTATGAAGTAAGCGCCAAGTTGTCCGGTGCCTATTTCTCTATGAGTCGCTCATAACTTTGCTTTCGTACTAATTTTTAGGCTCACAGCGCCCATTTGTTATATCATGAGGTACCACGTCAGATCTTTTATTCCTCACGAACGTTTGAGGCTTTTCCTTGCAAGTGCAAGTGCACACGTAGCACAAGGCATCGAGCAAGACAGGTCAATTCTCTCAACAGCTGACTCTACAAATATCAATCTTTGAATCCTCCTTCTTCTCATTCATGCCTACAAGTATGCTGGTTGCACACTTCCCGGATTCATGCATTGTTTTAGCGCAACTCAGCTTGAACATGAAGAAAGGGACAATAAGCAAAGAAGGAAAAAGACAGGCGACAGGATGAAAAGGTCCTCTCTTCTTTATGCTTCTTTTCTTCATGCTCAAATTGAGTCGCGCTAAAGCAATGCATGAATGTAATGCACCAACTCGCCCAATCAGCAGCACGTATGTCTGGATTCAAGTGAAGTTATATTTCAGATCGTCTCTGCTGCCGCATAGAAACATGCATGGGCATTTTCTCAGACAGCTTGTGAATGCGAATGTGCACCTGAACAGAGAAGGCCAATGATTGGGCATCCGAGGTGCGGGTGGCGCAGAGAGTGAGCTTTGACGGGTCATCCACGAAGGCACGTAGGAACTGCTGACCACGGTGCGAACCCTGGTCTGGCACCTCGAGGAAGGCACACGCGGTTCTTACTACGAGCTCAGAGCAGGGATCCCGTTCCGCCATCGGCGCGGCCACAAGTTTCCGATAGAAAAACTCGGGCGAGCGTCGCCGGCACGCTCAAACAACAAACGTTGCCCGTGGTTACGCACCATAACGCTGCCACCTGCTTGCTCGTAGCGCTGCTGCGCGCCGCATTTAAAGTTGCGCAGGCGAATGCTGTTCCGCGGTGAATAAGGAATGGCTTCAGAGCAGTACAAGATTTTTAAACAAAGAAAGAAGACGTTGCAACTCGTCATGCTTGCGACTGCGTTTTTTGGGTTGACGTTTGCTGCTCTGTATGCTCAGCCCTCAGCTGACGAAGTAAGCTCCTAAGAAGGATCGCCTCATTTCTGGACTGTCGCATGGAGGGTGGTGTGTGCAAAAGCTGAGGTGACAGCCTTGGGAGTGAAATTTGGGGTGTCATGCATATTAACAACAACCCATAGAGGATTACGGCGGCGCCCAGGGAGCCTTTGTTGGCAAGGCCCATAGCCGACGTTCATAACTCTGCCCTCGTACTAAATGTTAGTCTCACAGCACCAGCTCGATGCATGATGATGTACCATATCAGTCCTTTACAGCGAAGCTGTATATTGCTCAGCGAAACGAAAATTGGTCCGTCCTATGTGCGCAAGAACTCCTAGCGCGCATGTGCCACAGAAATTGGGAAAAGCCCCAGTACTCACCACTGGTCCACTAAAACATGAAGAAGGGAGCACGCGGGCGGCAAACACCAGTTACGATTTCTGGACAGACGTAACCAATGATTGAGAAATACTTCAATGAATCGTCTGTATTAAACCAGTGATGAACACCGGGGCCGCACGTTTCGGATTCCTTGATTAACCATCTGTACGGAGTTCTTGGTAGATGATTTTTTTGTTTCTTAAGAATTCAAACATTTGTAGGCGACCTTAAAAAGATTTAGGTCATAATAAACAAATATTAAGATTCAAATACCAAATAAATAAATGCATCAAATTTTCAGCTTATATGTGCGTGGGTGTGGGTGTCCTGGCCGTTTCGTTCGCGTTCCGTTTCTCCAGGATGCCATACACATGCCAGACACAAATTTATTGCTACATGTGGTTGGTTCTCTGTTTACAGAGCTGAAAGCGCCTGCACCCGGCCCACCCCGCCGGCTAGGCTTTTAGTCTCTCCACACAAGAAGCGGTGGCAAACAACGCGGCAACGTGATCGCTCTCGGGATGTTGACGAAGCACCGCGCACTAACTTCGAGTGCGGGGGCTCCTAACGGCAACACAATAGAAGATGGGAACCTTTAGATTCCGCGAGGAGAGGGGCAACCTCGGCGAATCCATCTTAAGACTGAGCGATAGCGAGGGGAAGCCGAAAGAGCGATGTCGGCGAGTGTCGAGAGAAGTCCATAAAGTGATCGCAGGATAAGCGAGATGAAGACCTCCAGACGCCCAGAAACGACACGTGATCTCAACGCGAATCTCTTGTTTCCCTGTGTGTTGCCGGCATCCGTGGCGTGGTTTCAGCGGCTCGGTAAGCAATTAGCTCGTGATAAACAAAACAACACAAGAAAGGCATCATATCAAAATCACAGAGTCTGTTATGCATTTGCCTAAGACGACTCGAAGGTGAAAGCCATCTTCTTTTTCTTCTCAATAGATTGTATTGATCCCTTTCCCTTTGATGACGTCGTGATGACGTCAGAAGTTTTGGCAATCTGGACTTCATAATGAGCATCATATTGTGACGGCATCGCATGATTATGATTTCTGACATCACTCGTGTTTACGTTATGGCGACATCACAAATATTGGCGATCCGTGAAGTCATAATGACGTCATGTGGTGATATCACCTTGCGATGGCGATTTTTTGCATCACTCGTTTTGACCTCGACGTCGCCGACGGTCAATTTTCACGTTTGATGAGGCATGTAAGGTTTTCACGTTAATAAGTAGACCGGACGAGCGACTTCTAATACCGCGTTAAGTTAGAAAAGGAATTCGCGTGAACGCTGTCAGCTAGATGGGTTACAAAATACGGCATTAACTATTTGACCGTGGCTTATACGGTGCATTTCTCGTTTATAAACATTAGATTGAAGTCGGATGTCAGTCCAGCTTGCTTAATGTCGCAAGTTGTCACCTATATTTCTCCGTATGGTCATCATAACCTAATACAACATAACATAACTAACGCCCAACTTTCTGTTATCACTGGCGTACGATTTTGCGGTATTCTTCAAAAGCCCAACTGCTAGATTAACTAAACTAGGGCTGGCATTCATGAAACCGCCGGTATTGAATAATTGTCCGCAAAAAAAGGCACGTGCTCAGTAGCGTTAGCGAAGGATAGGAACTGAGCTTGTGTCGACGTTTGCTTGAGTACCTCAACTCTGTTGCCTTCAGGTACAACAGCAAGTACTCGCATGGCCTTTTAGGCTCGTCAGAGGTATAAGCCCTTGCTTAGTGGCAGAGGAGATGTTCAGTAGGCTCTACACATATGCACTGCACCGAGTTGAGACAACGGCGAATCAAACGTGACTAGGTGAAGAGTGCCTAGAAAACTTTAACAGAATAGAAAGCCTAAAAAGCGTTAACCGAACAGAACAGAACCGGTGCGATGTGGTCTGCATCGTCGCCTCTTCGTTTCGGACTCTGCACGGACAGCTTGCCGTGGCCAGATCGGTCACGCTTCTCCCTCCGAAAACTCCCGATGGGCGTGGATGACGGAAACACAAAGGTCGGCTCTAAAGTCGAAGGTCACTCTAACGGGGTCGCCAACGAGTGGTCATTCTGCGGGGGTCCGGTAGACTGGACAGAACCCCTGCATGATTCACCCTGAAGCATCTGCGCTAAAAAAAAAAAGCACGGGTGCATGAGAAATCGCGTATTGTGGTCAGCCCAATAATGTATCGTGATTCAGTGTGAACTTAAGGCACATACCACATTACATTTTCTTTTATATCGTCACTCCTGGAAACCATTGCACACGTATACGTGTGCAATGTTTTCCAGGAGTGTGCAGCGAGAAAAACTCTTACACACCTACTATCGGTTCTTTGTTTTTGTGCCCGGCTCGTATACATATGGTGAAGGCACTCGACGTAATTGTTCAGGAAAAAGGGTGGTCATGCACCGACTTCAATGTAACAAATATAGACGCGCCCTCTCTCTCGAAAGGCAGTATTGTTTTTATGGTGTTACATTGCCATTGGTTATGACTGGTTGGCGAAGAAGCCGGGAAAAGATGGAAGATGAACGTGTTTCTCTATGGCACCGTAACTATCTACAGCGTGAGGCTGACATATCAGCATGGACCACCGACGTGTATATGTCTGGAAGTCCGCATAAAAAAAAAACTTTCAACACCGTAGGAACACGCGCGATAGCAGTCAGTACGACCATGTTTTTTTTCGCAGCTGTTCATGGTTCCGCTTGATTAGCGCTCCACGCCGTACGTGGCACACGACCGGGGTTGTTCCTATAAGTGCCTGGTTTCCATGGTTCCTAAAAATAACGCCTGGCTTGGCATAACCGTTCGAAAAAAAGAAAAGAAAGAAATACGCGCCGACCGCCACACGTCGCTTCGTTCGCGAATATCCTTCCACGGGCACGACATCTGCGTGCGCGAAGGCCGCATCAGGCAGCACACGTGTACACAGGGTTTGTGGAGTTTGTGCTTTGCAAAAGCCGTCTTTTCTCTTTCTTTTTTTCGTAGCGCGATCAGGAGGGCTATCTTTAGAAAAGGGTCCACGTTACGCGCATCATGCCCGCCCACGCACGCGACCCCGCCACGAGAGATCGGTGTATCGCGTAACGGAAAGTCTGGACCATATATACGTCCCTGGGGTGGCCTGTCACGGACTGACCACCGTGTAGGGGGCGAGGGGTCAGAGCATTGTTCGACCGGACAAGGCAGCGAGGCCAGCAGTGGAGGACGCCCGCGATAAGCCTTCCATGCGTGCGCACTTGTGTATGTACGCAAGTGTGCATGTGTGTTGTCGCGGTCGAAACCCCCTCTCCCCGTTCAGTCTGTGTTCTTTCCTTGTCCTTTCGAGGGCATCGAGTGGACATCGCAGACGCATACTCCTCTGCAGATGCCGTAGATCTGTCCGTTCACACAGATGGCGCGATTAGTTCGCTGCTTCCCATTTATAGACTGCATACATAAATGTCTCATTCACACGGATCGCATCTCCTCTTTGTATATCTTTCTATATTTGTCTATGTTAAGCTTGTAAACAATAGCACACCATTGAAGGGTGTTGTGTTATTTAAAAGAGCTCGCTAGCATATGGGCCCGCTGATTAATCAGATCCTGGACCAACTCTGTACACTTAATGATACAATCAGCGTTCCTCAGCAATTCCTTCGAAGCTCTAAACTACGACAGCACTTGCCCTCTTGGTATACCTAAAGAGCACATTATTGTACCCAGCATCAATTGGTGATCTTTCGTACGTACGATAATTACAATCACTGTGCTCTCGAAGGGAAGGCGCTGTGCTCACCTTTGTTTCTAGCACGAGATCGTTATAATACATTTTTTTTTTAATTTCATAGGCTTCGAATAAATCTGTCGTACTTGCGCCATTCCAGCACTGGAAAAGTAATGTAAACTCGATAAATTCAGGAGTGATTGTGCAGTGTGATCGTTCTTTACCATTAAAAATCAACTAGACCAAAGCACGAAGTTGAAAAAACATTAATGACGTCGCAACCAGCCCGTGTGGAAACATCGGAGTAGCGTCACCGCCGGTCCTTCGGTTTCGCTTCTCTTCTTGCTTTCGGTAGCCTTATCTTATAGAAACATTGGCAGTATTGTAGTCGCAGAAGGATAGTTCACAAATACAGCACAACATAATAGTCCTCTTCAGTGTGACTTTAATATGGTAGAGCCTGTGGCCGAGCCGCGAATGCGTTGTCTTTGTCTATTCTAATGCATTTGCATAAGCAGTGACAATATGAAAACAAAAACTTATAGAGTTTCGTGAGCAGCTTACAATTTGTGTGAGTTCTACCGTATTTATTTGAGCAAAACCAGCATTGTTGAGCCGTTCTGGCTAGCTGTCGGCTAACTTCGGATACTCTTCGCTGTCAACTAACGTTGGCTATTACAGGCTATCGAGGTAATTAAAGGTAATGCTAACTCACTTGTCTCGCGTTTACCGCTTAATCGGCACTGACGTGTACCGCTTTACATGGCCCGAAGAGGGCGTGTGTTTCGCCGTTTATGACGAAAGTCGTCCGTTCTCCCGGGATGACTGCAGCATGCTGCGCGCGGACAATAGAGTCCTCTGTCAAGCAGAGTCGCCGCCCTTGATCTTCCCGCGTTCTCTCTTTCTTTCACGAGCACCGTTCTCGGCGAATACCGTATATACCTGCCCCGGCGTCGCGACAGAGCCATTGTTTCTCGGTTGCCTCTACGGCAGGCGGCAGCGGGGAGTGCTGACCCGCGGCGCAGCACCAGCAAAGCGTATAGGTCGCCGTTGCAGTTATTTGCAAGTCAAGTCTGCAGCAGAGCGCGAGGCGAGGCTCGCCATTGTTTTCGGCACAATGTCAATGGCAGGGCATTAACATTCTTGCACGCCATCCGCAGCCGCGCGCGCAGCATTTAGCGCTTCGCGCTAACCGCTCGCTGCGCTGTCATCGTGGGAAACTTGAGCGTTCGCCCGCGGAGGAAGCGACGCTTGACTTTCGACCGTTGCGTGCACCTTTCGGGACCGCGCTTTTTTTTTTTTTCTCGAAATTGGACGCTGATCGTGTTGTCGTTGGTAGGGGGTTGCAGTTTCCGGAACGACGTTGGGCGGCCATAAACAAGACGTCGTCGACGTCAGTTGTAATAGAGACAGTTGTAATAATACAGCGGTGGAGAGTCTTCTGTTGTATTCGTTTTATTCTGTCGCGCCGTTTCATGATAATGTATCTTTTGTATGTATGCTGCTTGCCTGCGGTAGAAGTAATAGCGAAAGTCATCGCGCGCGCGCGCGCGCGCGCGCGCACACACAACACACACACACACACACACACACACACACACACACACACACACACAACGCTGAAGATTATAACACGGGAATACCAGATGCGGCGGTAAAAGAAGCTTTCTTTAAAATAATCCGAAATTTTGAAAATTATTCTAGATTTGACAGCGTCGTAACAGATTTGCAACTTTGGTTCTCGATGCATGTCGGTGTATTATAACTTTGACCTTTCATGCACGACCTGCACAACTGATGTGCTAGAAAAAAAAATGTATTCTACGCTTCAGCAGCGTAAACAATTCAGCCTGTCTACGTTCTCAAGTTTTTGTTCCTCTTCTCTCTTTATCTCCCTCTATCTCTCTTGGGCCGATTTCCTCATCTTGACGCAACAAAGAGTTTTAGCTGTACAACCAATAAAGCACCAACTCCAGTCACAAACGCTTAAAGACGTTCGCTATCTCGATCTCTGAAGCCATGCTGCACGCACGGCTCGCTTTCGCGGGACCCTCACGGAGCCTTACATCCAGCGCGGCAAGCGCAAGACAAGAGGGGTGTCTTCCTTCCTCCCACGCCCATCTTCGAGGCGACGACGAGCGCCCACTGAGATGGCCGATTGCGGAGGTCGTGCATCAACGTCAGAGCTGCGCTGAGAGAGAGAAAACAAGATGTGGTGGGAGGAGGGAAAGAGGAAAAATGGGAAAGGGGGAGTGGGTGATGTATGGATTCGCAAAGTGGTTTGCGAGCTTTTGCTAAAGGTGCCCCAAAAGAGCAGCCTCGCTAGCCTCGACTCTTCTGCGTGCCACTTGGCTGAGTGAGGAACGAAGTGACCTTGAGGACAAGGCGCACGCACGTCAATGCGTTCCCATCGCAGCCGACGACTTCTCCGTTGACGGTTTACGGTCGCGTCGTGCCCGTCTCCCGCTGCGAGCACCGCCGTTTCGAAGAGCTTTTCCAGGGAAAAAAATTGTGCCGTGACAATCGTTGCTTTCTTCGTCAGCCTCGACGGTCGTTGTTTACGGCCGACCGTCTTCCTTGCTTGAAGTGTTTTTCTTTCAATCCAGTCTTTCATTCCCTCTCTCTCTTCCTTTCTTTCTCGCTCTCTTTGTCACATTCTATTCTGGTTAGGCTGAAGCTAGACTTCAAGCTAATGGCACAGGTGCGTTACTTCTAAGTGAAAGATCGGCGTGGTGCGAGGCTGTGTTATTAGTGAGTACATGAGTTGCAGTGCGCTGCGCTTGCGCATCGTTTGGAGCGCGAAGCTGTATTTTTTTTCCTGTGAACAGTGACGGCCCAGTAACACTCTTTCATAAATAATAATAATAATAATAATAATAATAATAATAATAATAATAATAATACCTGGGGTTAAACGTGCCAAAACCACGATATCATTATGAGGCACGCCGTAGTGGTGGGCGCCGGAAGTTTTGACCATCTGGTGTTCTTAAGATAACGTGCACTGACATCACACAGGCCTCTAGCATTTCGCCTCCATCGAAACGCGACCGCCAGAGCCGGGATCGAACCCGCGACCTTCGGGTCAGCAGCCGAGCACCGCAACCACAGTGCCACCGCGGCGGACTTCTTCACGCATGCTAGAATAGTGTGCGCGAATAACACCGAACAGAGGAGAGTCGTATCAGGAGCCATTCATTTCCTGCGAAAACCCGCCTGAAAGATTATTTTTATTCGCTGCTCCCAGTCCAAGTGGTCACCGCTCAAAGCGTGTTTATTATTTTTTTTCCGCTTTTCTCACTTTCAATTTTGTTTTCTTTGTATTCATGTCATTCATTTCCCCTCTTATGTTAACTGAGCCGTCTTGTCAAGAAATGATGTATCATCGAAGTTTATCAGCAGGCTAGAAAAGTCAAGCTGATTCGACTTCTTCGCCGTTGCACAAACACCTGTTTTTCTCCGAATCTTAAATCAGGACCGGGCTTCTCAGATAACAACTGCATTCTCTTTATACCTCACTTTTAGGTTCTTCAGAGCAGCTTTTACGAGGATGTTTCTCGAAAGTTTCCAGTGCAGCTGAGATTTTAAGCGAAGCGTTTAGAACTCACAGATTTCTGCGCCGTACCCGAAAAAATCCGGCACCGGCGAGAGCACAGAAATGCGGCCCTCGAAGGCGCGCCAGGCGCATATTTGTATGCGCCGTTTCGCAATAATTGATGCTCCCTCGATCGTGGGCTTGTCGTCGATCAGCCGTTTCTGATATGGCGATCTGATGTTTCATCGAGGTGACGTGTCATTTCACGTTGCCACATTTCATTGTTGCCTGGATATGAACGCGTGGCCGTTCATATCCAGGCATGGAGAAAGGAAACAGGTGGGAGCATTGCGCAGTGTGAAAGAAAGAAAGAAAAGAAAGAAAGAAAGAAAGAAAGAAAGAAAGAAAGAAAGAAAGAAAGAAAGAAAGAAAGAAAGAAAGAAAGAAAGAAAGAAAGAAAGAAAGAAAGAAAGAAAGAAAGAAAGAAAGAAAGAAAGAAAGAAAGAAAGAAAGAAAGAAAGAAAGAAGGGTCAGGCACGCACTCACCAAGCTTCGCTTGCTTCCATTTACCCGATAAAGCAAGGCCTCCTGAATTTTTTCTTACAAAAGCTAATAAATTGTGAGGAATGTACAGTACGGTCCACTCTTAGAGGGAACACGCGAGCAGGCGGCCAGCGGGTTCGATCCCAGCGGTCCGCGGAGCGCTAACTGCTGGCGAGATTTGGAAACGCGGAGCATGCGCGTAGAATCACATGGGCGGTTCGTGTCCCGCGTCGTCTGCTACTTCTTCGCCTCAGCTCTCGGCGTGCGCTAGCGAAATTCTATATTTCTACGGTTGGAAGGACAAGCTTGCTATGATCTCTGCATCGGGCATATATTTGCTTGTCTGTTATAAAAAGCAGCCGGCTGGTGCGAGCAGCATGTTGATAGCTTACGACTAACTTATCGGTGAGCACTTGGGCTAGTTGGTAATTCATTATGAGGTAAACTGCGCCAAAAAAAAAAAAAAAAAAAACGTCGACAAAGGGACAACAGAACAGTACAAGCGCATGTGCTTTTGCTGTTCTCCCTTTGTCGACGTTCTTTTTTTTTTTCGCAGTATCCCTCATAATGAGCACTTACACTAGGTTACGCAAGTGACAGGCTTCGTTATCACTTTCACAGAATTCCACAGCTGGGGGCCCCAGTCGAAATGTGGCGGCTGGGGCCGCAAATCGCATCGCATCAAAACTGGCGAGAAAACAGAGCAACAAACAAACAACACATTTTTTTGCCTGCTTATTACCCGACGAGGCGCAGAAAGAGTGGCGGCTACATGAATCGCACTGCTGAAAAACGGAAGCGCTGTCCAGCGCTCGCCAAGCGCAGGGGTGGCAATTGTAGCAGACGAACAGCGGCAAACGCGGCTCTTACGCCTTTATGCGCGTGCGCAGCGTTTACAAATCTCGTCGCCAGTTTGCGCCACGCGGGCCGCCGGCCACGCTATCGCGTGTTCCCTCTAAGAGTGGACCGCACTGTACATAAACAGCGCTTCACTTCCATATCTTCTTCCCATGAGCAAGACACGCACATTAATCGGCTTTCAGCCACGCGACACTGAATGTGCTCGATATCGTACCACGGGATCTGGTAGCGTGTGGCTTGAGGTGCAAAGACCTTCTATCGGCACCCAACAAATTCTGCACTATCAACGTATTGGGGTCGACCACTATGTGTTTACGTCTGTGTGCGAGTTTATGTGGGGCATGGGGGGGGGGGGGGGGAGGAGGAAGTAATGTGAGAAGAGGACCAGCGTTGTGCGAGTTTATGCGAGACTTGCGATAGGGCAAAACAAAACTTTAAAAAAACAGGAGGGGGGGGCAGCGCCGCGGCTTTCGCGAAGCCCTCTCCGTTGACGATGGTCTGGCGTCCCATCTTCTGGCTCTGTTTTTACGACGTGGCAACGCCCAGAGAAGAATGGGGTGCGGAAGAGTGTAGGAGCCTCCAATAGCACCACCCGGAGAGC